>NC_080571.1:320914822-321593053 GCF_030247185.1 Malaya genurostris | reverse complement strand
TCGTCGGTTAAACTACAAGCTTTCGATTTATATTGGAAACTTTAGAGAATTTGCAATAATGGCTCCGTAATAATCAAAAGAGAAAGTAAACAAAGAGAGGGTCTCGTATGCAGTTAGGCCCTTTTGTCGTGGGACTATCGAATTGTCAATTCGTCGTCTTCTTCTTCTTTCTCAATTTTGCACGTTTTCCTGCTGATTTTCATTTTTTTTAATCTTCATGTTTTTCGGATATACAGAACTAGTAAATAACCAGTTCTTCTTAGAATTCCAACATAAAATGTTGAAATTCGCTGATTTCCACATGGAATTCCGAATGAAAATTTCTCGCCGATTCGGAATTGATTCGAAATTGATTCGGAATCCATTCGGATCTGATAATGTGGGACGTATTATAGGGGCGATCTATAATAGAACTAAAACTAGAACGAATGTATCTCCAGCAAGCCGTTCTAGTTTTATTTACTCAAACAGCTCTGTCAAATTTAAAACTGACATACGATGCCGTTCTTTTTCTAGAACACTACTGAATATGCCCTAACGGTTATTAACAGTTCTTTTTCTGTCGGATTCTTGCCATGCAAGACTGGCAGAACCGTTTCGAATCGGTTCTACCACAGATAACAGATATACAGGCTCGAACAAAGTTTTTCAAAATCCTGTGTAAATTTCAAATTTGCTATACGTTGGAAACACTATTGCCACCTACTCGACTGTTCGCCGCGATCTTTCCACTACGTTCCGGAACGATAACAAAATCCTCCTGCCTGTTGTAGAAATATTCCAACTACAACAATTTTAACACTTATCACACGATTTCCCTAAGTGTTAAAGCCATTTTATTTCCATGTCGCATAAATCACACCAGAATTCGATCGGAATAAAACAAAAATAAACTAATTTTTAACCAACAGCAAAACAAAAATCTAGCGAGAAGTGAATGTTGCACCCAAAGTTGTGTCGATCGTGGTGACATCTACAAGTGTTCGCCATGCTGATTGAGCAAATTTTACACACAGTTTATATGTGAGCCTGTATAGGGTAACAGAGGTATTTTGGCCACTTCATATATTTTGGCCCACCTGAAAAACTTTATCGGTTTTCTCGGATTTTATCGATGTTAAGTAACCCATGTTGCATTAATTTGAAGCTTATCACATTAAATTACCTATTGCGGAAGAGTTTTTCAAATATATTACAACATTTGGTGGATATTTTTACAAAGTGGGCCAAAATAAAATCAATCCTAAAGTGGGCCAAAATACCTCTGTTACCCTATCTGTTATCTGTGGTTCTAAATTTTTAGCGCTTTCGTTTTTTTTTTCAAAAGAGGTATATATATGAAGGACAATAACATAGCTCTCTCAAAATACACATATTTAGTTCTTATTAACCAGGGCTCAAGACATTTTCGTATGTACATGTAGGATTGACAAATATGAAATAAATTCGAACAAAAAATTACGAGGTTATCCTATCAATATTGGGATAAAACGACACGGTCATTCAATTTATTTGTAATCTACTTCTCAGAGCTTTCTACGTAATATCAATCCATCATCAACAGGATACAGATTTAGTACATATTTCCAAAACTATATACATAATTGTGCTACTTCTCATCCTCCAACGCAAAACAAAATCGAACCCGTTTTGTTACAATATTTACTTGCTTCTGGTCTACCGCCACTTAATTTCGGATGAAAATTACCAACACAATAAAAAATAATCTAGATGAGCAACTTTGAGAAAAATAAATGGTTACCTTCCAACATCGCTAAAAAAGTTAAATATATTATCAACTTAATCCAATAATTTATTGTGATGATTCATTTTTAAATATTATGATGAAATCAGGCATCCCTGCAAGCAGCTGATCGGTGTTGACAAACGAGGAGAAACCAACTAATAAAAAAACTTTCACATAACACAAGGGGTGTACCGATCGTAAATAGTTCGCGCAGTTCAATATAGGTGGAACTAGTGCATTACGAAAAATTATTTTTATAAGAATTTACTCATACTGTCATGTCTGTTAGTCTGTGGTTTAACCAAAGATACGACTTATGAAATAAATAGGAGTAAAATGGTATTACATGATTCGTGCGGCCATTGAATGTATTTGTAATCTACTTTTCAGGGCATTCTACGTAATATCAGGCGATTTTAATCAACCGCAATCAGCCTCCTTTCAGAATGCGAGTTTAACTAATGATACGATTTATGAAATTGATACGGATTAATCACCGCATTGCATTGAAGCGTTGAATCTGCTTCAGGATTGTAAAGCAGGGTTAAAGTTAAAACAAATACAAATAATAATACCCCTAAGTCCCATACAAACGAACCGCCAATGTTTGGTTCACAGCCTGAACAAGTAAGTCTAGAAAATTACTCCCTTTCATTGCGATAGTTTGAAAACGTGGAAGGAGATCTGGCAACGCTTTATGCTAGTTGCTACGGTGCAAAACAAACTTGTTTGTTTATGTTTATCGTTGCTGTATTAAACTGCAACAATCAGTCTAAATATCACCGGCACTAGCACAAAAGATGAAAAATGAACACAAACACCCACGAATCTACAAACATCAATACATTCATGGTGGCTTAACCATTCTAGATTATTGTTTAACTTACATTTCGCTTGTGATCTTGATTATCAGATAAAAACTGTTTGTTTATTTATTTTACACTATAATAAACAGTAACTATGGTGAACTTGTTCTTACCCTTCGGTGTTGCTAGTTTTATAGAAAACTCGTTAAAGTACATTGTCACTCTGACAGTGTATCATGACAGTGTACCGCACGATGCAAAATGTGTCCTTGAAAATTTGTCGAAGTATTCCGTATTATAATTTGTATTTGGTTAAAATTAAGCTTGACGAAAAATTGGAATAAAACGAAGTTGCACGATTCATGAAAACTATTTGGTAATTAATTTGTGGGGGTAAATGCGTAGCATATAACTATCTTGGTTTACCGTGATGGGCCCTAACATCGACGCATCACTTTTTTAAATAAATTTATGGAACAAGAAGATTTAGGGTAAAACAGAATACAGTAATTTGCTTCGTTCTAATTAATAGAACTTAATTGAAAATGTCAAGAGTACCTTTGAATTAGTAAAAGGTAATTTTTTTCAGAGTTTTGCAGTCAGTTTTTCGAAGTAAGATAAGAAAATAGAGGAATTCGGGCAATACGGGCATGATAGTGAATTTTACGATTATTCTAATTATCATCAATCGATTCTACGGCCACAATTTCAAAACAATAATCGAGCTCATCAAGCTAGTTGACGTGCTCTGATTAATTACCACGTTCATGCATCAGTAGATTCAATTCAACGTGCATCAGTAAATTCAAATTCAACAATTTAACAGTACTAATTATAAATAACAAATACTTTTTCTATGCTTGTTTGAGTTGAATGTTTTTGAGCCTACTGGCTATTAAATATTATAAATCTATTTCAAATCACATGGTTAGAAGTGTTTAAAAAAAGATAATAATATTGAGCCTACTCTGTTAGTACAGCTTTGTCTGCAGTCTCATCGTTCACCGGTGAACTAGATTAGTGGACTGCAGTGCAGTGAACACCCACATATACTCACACGGTGTGCAGCAAATCGAGAACATGAGGCCGTCGGTTCACATTTCAATCTATTTTGACGTAATCGTCATTGTTGTTATTTTAGGTGTTTTCGGACTTGATGTTAGTTGAAGCAAGTTTGTATTGTTTCATAATGGTGACAGTAAGTGCCTTAGAAGGGAAAGACTGTTCGGTGATTGCAATATATTGGTTTGTTGAACCGAAAGTACTTGATTTGCTAGATACCGGTACTGAACGGTTGTCTTCGGTTGAAGATGTCTTTTTGCGCGGGCTTACCATAGTGAGCAGGTTGTTCACAAAAATGACATGTAATAAGCTGATTCTCATAGGTTACCAGGATGCCTCCCGCCCTGACCACAAATGGTGTAAGATGGAATTGCTTTATGTTGTCACATACGTGATACTCGCAAGCCATTTCGGATACTGGGGAAAACATTCGCACACTTTTCTTCTTCGTACTGTGACATATTTTCTCGAACGTAATCCCTGACATCAATAGTGAGTAGTGATTTGCAGTAATTTTGATGTAATATCACAGAAGTGTTGGTGCCGTTCTAAATGATGTAATATTACACGAAAAGGTGCATAATTTCCCATCAGAGTCATATACAGTATCAGTTAAGATGATGAAATCTACTCAATATGTTGCTTCGATGTAATAACTTGTGATTCATTTACAATATTTCTCAAAAACATAAAATTATTGCATTTGATGTTCGGTACGTCTACATTTTTTTGCATCAATCGATTATCACATTGAGATTATTACAATTCATTTTCTGTTGTGTTTACATAAAGGGTGATTTTTTAAGAGCTTGAGAACTTTTTTAAACAATAAAACGTATAAAATTTGCAAAATCTCATCGGTTCTTTATTTTAAACGTTAGATTGGTACATGACATTTACTTTTTGAAGATAATTTCATTTAAATGTTGACCGCGGCTGCGTCTTAGGTGGTCCATTCGGAAAATCCGCTTTTTTATCGACAAATTTTGTTCAGCGATGAGGCTCATTTCTGGTTGAATGGCTACGTAAATAAGCAAAATTGCCGCATTTGGAGTGAAGAGCAACCAGAAGCCGTTCAAGAACTGCCCATGCATCCCGAAAAATGCACTGTTTGGTGTGGTTTGTACGCTGGTGGAATCATTGGACCGTATTTTTTCAAAGATGCTGTTGGACGCAACGTTACAGTGAATGGCGATCGCTATCGTTCGATGCTAACAAACTTTTTGTTGCCAAAAATGGAAGAACTGAACTTGGTTGACATGTGGTTTCAACAAGATGGCGCTACATGCCACACAGCTCGCGATTCTATGGCCATTTTGAGGGAAAACTTCGGAGAACAATTCATCTCAAGAAATGGACCGGTAAGTTGGCCACCAAGATCATGCGATTTGACGCCTTTAGACTATTTTTTGTGGGGCTACGTCAAGTCTAAAGTCTACAGAAATAAGCCAGTAACTATTCCAGCTTTGGAAGACAACATTTCCGAAGAAATTCGGGCTATTCCGGCCGAAATGCTCGAAAAAGTTGCCCAAAATTGGACTTTCCGAATGGACCACCTAAGACGCAGCCGCGGTCAACATTTAAATGAAATTATCTTCAAAAAGTAAATGTCATGTACCAATCTAACGTTTAAAATAAAGAACCGATGAGATTTTGCAAATTTTATGCGTTTTATTGTTTAAAAAAGTTCTCAAGCTCTTAAAAAATCACCCTTTACAAGTAGTTAAGATAAATGTCAAATTCGTGCGCGTAAAAATAGCACCACTGCGCACCCATACAATTGACATGATATGTCCAATGACGTTGCTGAACTGAAGATTGATTTCGCTCAAAGTTGAAAGGGTCTGCTACAAAAGCGATAATTTTAACCACGTTTTCGGTTCACTATATACGTTCTTTGATTCATGTTACTCGATTATGAGAACAATAAAATAAAAATTGCATGTAATGAATTTGACCTTATTAAACAAAATCCTTTCTATAACATTTAATAATTTAAATTTCTTTGTTAACTTTTTTAGCTCTAATAACAATATTCCTCTCGAATTTTCAGCAACAATGTTTATTTTCTTTGCTCGTTCGACGAGTTTCTAGAGGCTGTAACCAACGTTGCCAGGTATACCGATTTATCGGTATTTATACAGATATTTGATCTCTATACCGTAATACAGATATGTACTTCCAAAATACCGATAATTCACGGATCGTACAGATGAATACCGATTTTCGGTTTTAGCTTGGATAGACATCAGAAAAGGTTTCTGTGAGATTTTTTTTTGCTCAGCGAAATGAGCTTTGGTGACATTTTACTGGTACTTATGTTACGGGATATTGACACCGATATCACAGACTAACAGACATGACAGTATGAGTAAATTCTAATAAAAATTATTTTTCGTGATGCACTAGCACAGACTAACAGACAGGACACTCAAATTAGATTCTTCAATCATTTTAACGGTCATTTCGAATATTCCTTTATTTGGGACAGTACTCACATGTGTCATGATGGCGCCACGTTACCCTATCAAAAACATCCTGTCTGTCATCTATACTGTGTTTATTTTTTTCATTTACCAACAGAGTTGCCATTCATGCAGAATTACCTGTAATGTATTGATTTGTATACGTCCATGCGAATTTCATGCAGGATACAGATTTAATACATATTGCCAAAACTATATACAGAATTATGCCTACTTCTCATCCTCCAACGCAATACAAAATCGAACCCGTTTTGTTACAATATTGACTTGCTTCTGGTCTGCCGCCACTTAATTTCGGGTGAAAACTACCAACACATTAAAAAATAGTCTAGATGAACAACGTTGAGTCAAATAAATGGTTACCTTCCAACATCGCGAAAAAGTTAAATATATTATCAACGTAATCCAATAATTTATTGTGACGATTCATTTTCAACAATTTTGATGAAATCAGGCATCCCTGCAAGCAGCTGATCGGTGTTGACAAACGAGGGGAAACCAACTAGTAAAAAAACTTTTACGTAACCCAAGGGGTGTACCGATAGTAAATAGTTCGCGCAGTACAATATAGGTGGAACTAGTGCATTACGAAAAATTATTTTTATAAGAATTTACTCATACTGTCATGTCTGTTAGTCTGTGGCACTAGTTCCACCTATATTGTACTGCGCGAACTATTTACTATCTGTACACCCCTTGTGTTATGTAAAAGTTTTTTTACTAGTTGGTTTCCCCTCGTTTGTCAACACCGATCAGCTGCTTGCAGGGATGCCTGATTTCATCAAAATATTTGAAAATGAATCGTCACAATGATTTATTGGATTACGTTGATAATATATTTAACTTTTTCTTGATGTTGGAGGGTAACCATTTATTCGACTCAAATTTGTTCATCTAGACTATTTTTTATTGTGTTGGTAGTTTTCACCCGAAATTAAGTGGCGGCAGACCAGAAGCAAGTAAATATTGTAACAAAACGGGTTCGATTTTTTATTGAGTTGGAGGATGAGAAGTAGGCGCAATTATGTATATAGTTTAGGCAATATCAAAGATAAACTCAAGATAGAGTAGTCTGCGATTTCTTAGGTATCATTTGAATAGGACCCCTCGATGAGCTCGGTTCACTGTCAATTTGAGTATTTTGAAGCAAAACAACAAGTGTCTGATCACTAGATGCGTCGTAACTATGACAATGATTGTTTATGTTTGGAAAAATATCAAGTTACAGTATGAACGATATTGAGAAATTTCGCTTTATATCAGTGATTCTTAGAATAAGAAAGTGAAAACTACTTAGAACCATTGTCTAGAATTTATTTAGTTTGTTATAGCCTCATCCCATGAAGCATCAGTTGTGGCAAGAAATCATTATATGCTGAATGTAAACATATGTGTGCTTCCTTTCTAACTTGTATTGTTTCCATGGCATTTTGTCGGAACTAGTCGACGCTTGTTAACGGAGGGTCAATAAAATTACATTATTACTGAACCAACTGGTTCACGATTACTGACCCAACATTTTTCAATGAAACGTATGGAACATTGTAATCTTCAGTTTATCTTTGGCAATATGTATTAAATCTGTATCCTGCATGAAATTCGCATGGACGTATACAAATCAATACATTACAGGTAATTCTGTATGAATGGCAACTCTGTTGGTAAATGAAAAAAATAAAGACAGTCTAGATGACAGACATGATGTTTTTGATAGGGTAACGTGGCGCCATCATGACACATGTGAGTACTGTCCCAAATAATGGAATATTCGAAATGACCGTTAAAATGATTGAAGAATCAAATTTGAGTGTCCTGTCTGTTAGTCTGTGCCGATATGGTACAGATAGATTGTTGCGCGCGAATACAGATTTTTGGAGAAATGATCTGGCAACGCTGGCTGTACCAAACAAATCCTTTGTTAGACCAGATGATATTCGATCAATATTACACTACCTGCTCTGCAATTCCGTTTACCTGGTTTCTGCAAAGCTGTCATCGAATGTTTACTGCCTGCCATCAGAAAACAATGTGCATTTCTGGTTCGGTCTTTTAAAAAGTTATACTGTTTCAATAAGTTATCTCAACAAAATTAATTGTAGAAGTCGATTGATTCTACAAATAAAAAGTAAATATGAGTGATTCTGAGTCTGACACAAACGATCAGGCTGGTAATATTGAGCATTTCAACGGGCCGGTTGAAAATGCATGGCTGCTAAAGATTCCCGAGTTTAAGCAAGATGACAATCCAAATGGCGTGTTGGAAGAGAGCTCATTTTCTTGTTTGTTCCCAAAATACAGAGAAAAGTACATCAAGGAATGTTGGCCACTGGTAGAGAAGGCAGTAGAGGGTTACAATCTTAGAGCAGAAATGGACCTTATCCAGGGAAACATGAAGGTCAAGACTACCAGAAAGACATGGGACCCGTTCATTATACTAAAAGCAAGAGATTTAATTAAGCTGTTATCTAGGTCGGTTCCTTTTGAGCAAGCTGTAAAAGTGCTGAGTGATGAAATCAGTTGTGATATCATCAAGATCAAGAATCTTGTGCGAAACAAGGCAAAATTTGTCAAACGGAGAAATCGATTGATTGGACCGAACGGGTGTACCCTAAAATCTTTAGAGCTACTAACAAACTGCTACGTCCTTGTACAAGGTGCAACTGTTTCAGCAATCGGGCCATACAAAGGCCTTCAATGCGTTCGAAAAGTTGTTGAAGAAACAATGAAAAATATTCATCCTATCTACAATATTAAAGCTCTAATGATCAAGCGAGAGCTAATGAAGGATGATAAATTGAAGGATGAGAACTGGGAACGATTCCTACCAAAATTCCAATCAAAGAATACCACTAAACGTAAAAAGCCTAAGGAGCAGAAGAAAAAGAAAGATAAAACTTCTACTCCGTTCCCACCTCCACTGTTGGAAAGTAAAGTAGACAAACAGTTAGCTTCCGGTGAGTACTTCCTTACCGAGGCTCAGAAAAATGCTAAACGTAATCAAGAGCGGAGAGACAAACAGAAAAAGAATTCCCAAACACAGAAGACACGGCGGGAGAAGGAGTTCGTTGCACCCGATGAGAATAAAGCTAAAACTGCTGATGTAGGAAGTGATAGATTAGACGTTAAATCATTAAAGAATAAAATTGCAAAAGCAAATAAGAGAAACAAGATGAATAAGTAACCAGATCGGAAAATGAAATATATTTTTTTTCAGAATCGATAGCTTATCGTGATTTATTTTTCCATATTTAAAGAAACAAGTTTATGACAAAACACACAATATACTAATGCTTGTAGGCAATTAGTTTTTCTGTCGGGTTGCTACATACTTACAGAATCCTTCACACTCCAGGCTCATAACCAAATAAAAATAGTTGGGTTTTACCAGCCTCCACGTAGTGCCAATACTAAATGCAACACGGAGCCACCCTGGACCTTGTAATCCTGTGCCGTTTTGTCGTCGTTCCTGCCAATAAATTCACACCATTACGATTTTGTAAGTCAGCTAATAATGAAAGGACGTCACTTACATTTGCTTGCCAGAAAAAATAAGTCGTTGCTGTTGAGGGGGAATCCCTTCCTTTTCTTCTACTCTTTCCTTGATTCGGTCCACTTTGTCCGTGGGTTCAATGTCGATCTCAATTTCTTTTCCGGTTAAAGTCTGCAAGCAGGAGAAGTTATATCTACTGTGAGCACACAATCGAAAGTTCACTTACCTTGACTTTTATCAGCATTTTGAAGATTTCACTCCGTGGATAACGCAATTATAAGTAATTCTTGTATTATCGCAAGGTAAGATGCTTTTTTTTTGTTTTTCGGCTTCTTTTTTATCTCGAGCCAAGGTGCCAAATGACAAGCGCGTTTAGTCGTATAGTCACTATTCATTATAGTCTAGCTAACAGAAACTGTCAAATGCGCTTCGCATAGTATTTTTCAGCACCCCAGTAAATTTTGTCGAACCGCTTCGGTCCGATTACCAAACAATATCCACACAGAAAAATCTCTATTATTCAAATTAACACAGTCGACTCATTTGAAATTTGATTTAGAAATCTGTATGATTCTCTAATGAATTCCAAACCGATATCGGTTGTTTCATCTTCCATTACACTGAAAATAATTGGCACGCAAAGCATTTGAACTATCACTACTTGTAGAACACATGAAATTCATGAAAATATACACTATACCGAGGGGGACGACAGATCTGGTTTTTTCAAATAAAATACAAAAAGTCAATGGAAAGCGAAAAAAACTACATCTATCCAAACATCTAGATCGATCCGTTTGAAAGCGTTTCTAACCGTGTAAAAGAAAGTCAAAGAACATATGATCTCTTAAAAAGTTTCTGTTATTAATCTTGACATTCACTGAGTGTCAACATTGATTCGTCAGCAGATTGGTAAAATGAAATTAGGCTTCAACAACATTGAACATTTTTTCTCTTAGTAGCTGGGAGCATGAAAATGGAATATATTTCAATTTATTGTAGCCCTTTGAAGGTTTACCCAAAGATATCTCTGTCTGTGATATTAAACTGGTTTTATATTTTGTTAGATGCTAAGACTTGCAATTTTTATGTTTAGAAACGTTTTTCATTAATACTGAAGCCAAAACTGAATAAAGCTGTGTTTAATATGTTATTGAAAATCTTATAGAAAGGATAACAATTCTTTTTTTTTACTTTAATACAGATTAACAGCAAACTACATACTTATTTACTTCACGATTTCCCTTCTAGCATATTTTGAAGGTTTGCAGACGTTAAAAAAAATCAGACAATGGAACGTCTCTACAAGAGAAACCACACAGTGTACGATGTAGATGAAATTCGGAATAATTTTTGGTTCGAGTTGAATATAGAAACTGTGGAAAATGACGCAGATATTAAACGAGAATGGCCAACATTCCGACAGGATATGGCAGATAATCCGGAGCATACGCTCTCGGTGTGTGGGTTAGCTATGCACCAGAATATAACAAAACTGATTTTACAGGACGATAGTTCACAACTCTCCGAACTGTCTGCATCTGGCATCTTCATGTGACATTTGTAACTTTCAGGTTTCATGGCCTATTACGATACATTATATCTCCATGATTATGTTGTTAACCAGCAAAAATCCAAGAAAAGACGATCGATCCATATTCAACCGCTACTATGTGTAGCAAAGAGAATGAAAGTGTGCATAATCGTATGCAGCGTGAAAAAGCCTAATCGAAGCGAAGTGCAGTTTTCTAGTGTCATCCCCCTCGCACTATACTCATAAAATGAGTGTAAAAACTGTTGATATTTAGTGGAAATCATGCTACATTTATCTGAAATGCACATCAAAACGATAAGATATATCGTTACCTCTAGAATTCTAGAATTCTCAATGAATTTCATATGGACGTCACATTGTTTTCCACATAGATTTCAATTAAAACACAAACACGAATCCAAGTGTTTTGCACATACATTTGTGCTGTACTCATTTTCACTAGAAAATGAAGTTTTTAACACATATAGCTCGATTCAATAGCAAAACACATTACATTCAAAGGAGAAACACATCGAAGCTAAGTGAAAAAAATCTAATTTTGCATCTTAGTGAATTTGCACATGAAATCTTAAAACAAATCGCTTTGGTTATGTATTGAAATGAAGAAGCATATTAAATTGAAGTGCTGTTTACATATGAATCGATCGTACAAATTTTTATCAGTGTAGGAAATTACACTGAATTCCGAATTGCAATATCAATCAACAGCTGGGATTTTAAAATTTAAAAATGAATATAAATTGAATTAAAACTAGTATCAAAAAATTGCCTTGCAAATTAGTTTGAATGAAATCATTTTGTTCCTAATACAAATATAAACGTATGATTATATTGTGCTTGCAGAAAAAAAATCAGAAGCGACGTCTCTCTCACCTGATTATATCCCTCCAGCGAAGTTCATTGTACACAAATCCTATGTAGACGGCCATGCAATACATTAATCATTTATATTTATTCGAAATTTTACTATCTCGTAACATTCAGTCTTAAAACCATTGATTCCTAAACATACATTATCAACTTAAAGTGCATACAAAAAGTGATACTCCTTTATTCATTTATGTTAAAGCACGTGGTTCATAATCAAGACAACAAAATATACGTCGCTGCGCTGGACTGTCCAGCGAATTGCAGGTTAGTGCTGCAGCGACAATAACATACAAAAGCGTTAGTTGATATAACAATATTATAACAACTAAAACAATATTATAACAACTAAAACAACTAAAACTTGCAATTAAGCAGACTTTTTGCAAATTTTCGAAGTTTTTATATACAATCGTCCAATTTCATGACTTTTGCTATTACTGTAGGGTTTTTGTTTGGGTTTTCTTGTCATAATTTTGAATTTTGAGCTCGCATAGGAGCTTTTCTAGAACGCATAAAATTTTACCTGACATCTCTGCCAGAATATTGTACATTTGTTTTAACCCCTTCGCTGCCTGTTGTATTGAAATTAACTAGAATTAGAGCCAAAAGAAAAAATAATCGGCTGGTTGATTGAGGTTAAATGCAGTTTCAACTGGTAAAATTCCTTAGCGACAATTGTTATTTCATTGTTCATTGAAAGCATCAACAAATGTATATCTGTCAAGACGACCAAATTTTTAGTGGACGATTTACAATTTTTTGTATTAGTTTATATATACAGTTAAAATCGACAATGTTTCGAATAAAGAACGATGTTTTGAATTCATTATGATTGAAGTTTACTTAATAATTATTCTGCTAATAGAAATTTGTCATTGTAACGGTCAACTTAAAAAAAATTTTTTTCTGGCTCGTGGTCTCGAAGCGGTTGAATCGGTCGAATGACAGTTTCGCTATCTTTGCGGCATTTTGTCGCTATCTTATCGCATCGCAATCTTTTCTAACCGACCGTGAAAATTACCTCTGTTACCCTACTAATAAAATACTGCCTAGTGCATTGAAAACATTGTTGAGAAATTTATCTAGATTTGTAAATTAATCTTAACTACAAACCATTTTCATTGAGTGTGTACTGTCATTGCTACATCCCTGTTTGAATTATGTCAAACAGTCAAACATAGTTGCATATGTAAATAACAACATCGCAGACTAACATGAAATATGTTTAGAATATTATCAAAAGTTTCGCGGCGGAAGTCTGATTTTGTGTTTTATTAAAGTTTTACCTACATCTTAACAAAGTACTAAGGTTTACCATGGATGCGGCGGAGGTGAATTATTGAATGTTGTAGTTTGGTGTATATTGAATATTGTTTAACTTTCACTGAATTTACATTTCGTAAAACAATCATAATAAAATTTCTAAAATAAACTTATGACTTTAATCTAATTGTGTCAAAATCAAAACTGATAGTATTAAACAATCAAATTCTATCTTTCACCAGTATCACTTTTGGTTGCAAATCGAAAAACTAGTAGGACCAGTTCCGGAAAATGTCAAAATGCTTTTGCAGTTTTCCTGTTTTTGCAACTCGTCCATCGCCGACCTAGACGATGAGCTTATTGACCAAATTGAACAAGAAGCTAGGACGATTCCGACGGTTTTGCGGATTACTACAAACGATGCGTTGATGAAGAAGTATTTTGGTGTCTACAGTCACACACCTAATGAATTTCGTTTTCGTTCGGGAGAACGGCGAATGATGAAAAACATTGCCTACGCCGTTCGAAAAAAAGGCTTGGATAGCTTCATTCAGTCATTACGAACGATTCAGCATCACACAGAGGCACGACCGGCAGTGAGTATGCACTTGCAGAATCACGATCCGCAAACACTAAGGCAGCTACTTCGAGAAAAAGTTCTAAATGCTGTAAAGTAAGTATTGGCAAAAAGTTTTCGTATAAAAATGCAAGTAAAATCTTTTATTTCAGTAATAATCATGCGGAAATTTTACCCGATTATCTGAAAGTCATTCAGGATAATTTAGACATCCAAATAGTTAACGAGCAAGGTTATCCTGATGCGTATGTGTTCTGCCCATTATGTAGTACCAAGGCCAAACTGTCCAAAGATCGCACCGGTAATATTATTGTGTCCAACTACACCCTCCATGTGCGCAAATACCATGGTTTCGGACCACTCAGTCATGGTGTAAAGAGGAAAGTAGACGATTACAGTACATCCGAGTACATCCCAGAACACATGTTGGATCCAATTATTAAGGAGGAACCAGACACCAGTGGCTATGAACAAAGTTCTTCCAACCCGTACTATCAGATTTAGTAAAATGTAAGGTAGCATTAAACTAACTCGTAGCGTAAGGTCGTACGTGAATTACATTCCATATCACTTGTGAATGGTTGATGAGTGCAATACGTTGAAATATTGTATGTCTTTTACTTGATTGTCTAAAGTTAAACGTATGTCATGGAAAATAGTTCAATAAAACTCGTAAAAAGCTAATTTTGTATACTTTGTATTCTCGAGAGAAATCATCTTTTATAATTAATTGGAACGAAAATTATACATTTTTTTCACGACATTCGCTAAAAAGTCGTTGATTTCACTAATATTACACGATTTACTACCATTAGTGCATATTGGTCATTTAGGGCATGGCGCAATTTTTGACGTGAATACGTCTTACTTTATTGTAAATTGAAGGAATCATCGCACAATGCGTGGGCTTACGATACGTTCTGTTCGCTAGTAAAACAGCCACTATGTCTGGTCAGTATTTTTAATTGATTAGTATGAGGGAGACACATTTGTGCATGTTGTTGAAGACGGTCAATATAGCTTAGCTTAGTTTACCGCCCGTGAGTTTCCTGATTGATCAGAAACCAGTTGAAATTGCATATTTTTCCGAACCAAATGCAGGATACTTGGGGAGTCGTAGATTATGCTCAACGTGCAACCTAAACTGACTTAGAACATGGACTGATCAATAACATGGATAGCGACGCCCATGATGGTCAATATGGGAAAGGAAGGAATGTTAGTTCAACAATTGTTGATACTAATGACCGAGGAATTCTCTGCATCACCACAAGTGCCACAGGAAAGGAGTGGTGTTAGTGGGGCGAAGAAATGATCACGATGTATCTTGGTAGATAATGTGATCTACTTATTGCTTATAATATTATCATGTGTTTATTGTTCTGGGTAGCCGGGTACCGAGAATACGTTGCCATTTTATCGCGTTTTTGTGTTATGTGCTTCCTACTAAAATACGAAATTTCTTCCGAAACTTAAAAAAAACTCCAGACATCTGTACAGGCAAGATATCACTCGATAATCAATATTTCAACAACAACGCCTTACGCGATTCGAAGTAATGTCTATATATATTATCTAACAAAAAAAAAACAATAGATCCTCCTTGCAGTCTAAACTATATCTATGTACATCCGTCCTAATTAGGCGTGGTCGCAAAAAAAACATATCTGCACGGTTATGAACATCATGCACGCGTTTTAAACATAGCGTTTAACCAGAAGAAAATTTATCAAATGTACGGTAAATTCGCAGTTTCCGTCGCTTGAACATTTTTTAGTTTCGCGTATCAGCAATTTTGTATAAATAACACTTTTCGTTTATCAACACATATTTGTCACAGCTGCATTGTCACTCAGAATAACTGTTTCGATCAATCACATCACTATAAGTTGTTTGATACACATTGTAATTAGACTTTTTCGAGGGCAACACTTAGGCACCGCATCGTACTCCCAGCGATGCCAACTCTCTTCTCATGTTGTTTAAGACGGTCAATATAGTCATTTAATTTATGTCCAAAATGCTCTTAGAATTGATTTGAAATTGATCATTCTTTATTACTGATGACATGATGACAATACTTCATCTAGCTAATTCCAACTATGAATCATAAAAGAACTAAATAATATTCAAACAAGATCTCCTTTGTATGGAATTACAGTTGGTTTGTAAAATGTTTACTAAAAATATCTAGTTTGTGATGTGCAAATCTTTCAAATCGCTATAGAATTTGTTTTTTTAAAACTGGTTTCACGAGTAAATTTTGAAAGTTAATGCCATATAAACTTCTTATCTAAATTTAGAGATCCTGGATGACGTGACAAAAGAATTGTGTATTTTTAAAATTTAAATGAATCTATGATTTTGAAGATGGCATTTAATTCGTATTCACGTCAATCAGTTATGTATCTGACATTACCTACCCCCTTTTTTGTCTAGGGCACATAACCGTTACCTCACTTTGTGCTTTGGGCATATAACCGTTTTTCGTTTCGCACTGAATTGCAATGCCCTTACTGACGTGCCGTAAATTGCAGAAATTTTACGTTTGCTCAGAAAACTAAGTCATTTTTATTTATATCGTTTATTTAGCCCCGGTTTTAACCTAATTGTGGTCGTTGAACTGCAAGATGACATAACATCTCTTCATAAACTGTTATGCACTGACAAGTCAAAGACGAAACATAAAGAAAACAAGTGAACTGAACAAAAATACTTTTTTGAGAGGTTGGTGGAACGAACTAAGTCATTTTAGAAGAAAAAAAAAGAAAATAAATGGAAAAAATAAAAGCAGCGATTTAGTGAACTGATGTTTATATTTGAACTGTTTCAAAGTCTCAATACGAGATGATTTCTTGTAGGGTATGTGTTTTAAAAAATTGTCCTTTTAGTTATAAAAGCACACAAAAAAGTTTGCAGGTTAATTTAGACTTTTTTTAAAAAAAATGATAGTCGTCAAGTTTTTAAGGTGTTGTCACGCGTGGTTGTAAAAATGTCATCTTCCGGTTCAAATGATGTCGTCCGAAGTTGTATTCTGATAGGAGTGATATGGAATGTATTGTTAATTATCCTGGTGCTTAAAAAACTATATGAATTTTCGAAAGTAAGTGACGATAAAACAATTTTCAATACCTCTAGTTCAATAGTCTCTTTAAAGTGTGAACGAATTGTCAAAACATAGTTTCGAGAAAAAGTCTAGGCAGGATTGAGTGCGAATAAAGTCAAAGAGCTATATTTGCTGCAGATTAGAGATTCCCTCGATCTCAGGCGTTTGTGAGTCAAAGATAACCATGGTCCATGAACCCTTTTACAGGGTGTCCCACGAAAAAAATCAATTTAAAAAATGCACTAATAAAACACGGTTTGATAGATTTCAGTAAATTTTTTTATGAATACTAATTTCGTTCAAATGACCGCTTGGCAGTAGCCAAACCTGATCCACCCAATTTTTGAGTACATTTTCAATAGTTTCTGGCCTTATGTCATCAAAGGCAACTTCAATTTTGTGCGGGCTGAGGACAGTACCGTAAAGTGGTAGGTTTTTTGCTATTTTCCCGTTTCAAATTAAATTTTCTTGGAAACGGTGCAGAATATAGAAAAACCCATCTGACAATGTCTTCGAAATTTAGTTGAGAATATTCTGTGAAATTTTCAAAATGATTTGTTGAGTTTAGCGGTCGTGTTGTATTTTTTTCTGACTGCAGAACTGCTGAAAATCGGAACGCTCGGAAATGCATACCTCTACTTTTTCATCGAATATCTCGGCTTTGAAGGCTTGTATCATAAATCTACCATGACGAAATCTAAATAATTTAGTTTAGATGTGATTAGTACATAAAAAACATATATGTTATGTTAGAGTATGTACATCTAAAAGCAATACCTTTAGTTTTATCATATTGATTTACACTTTGTCTACCCATATGTTTTACATCATGACCAAGAGAAATAAATCAGTTTTTTCCATAACACGCACTCGATTAGCTCTTCTTTCAACATGGTGTCAGAAAAAATTTCAAAAGAAGCGCCTGTAGTACGATTTTAAATACTTTATCACGTAAAATAAACAGAAAAACTCGAAATGGATCCTCAGCCTGCGGTAGCTGCAGAAAATACGATTGTCATCAACAGCAGCATACCTTTTCCAGAGCCTCTCAAATTAGATGGAAATTTGCGAGAAAACGTGGAGCTGTGGAAGGATTCCTTTGAAACATATGCAATAGCATCGGGAGTGGAACAGTTATCGGAACGCGTAAAAATTGCTACATTCAAGTCAGCACTAGGCCCCGATGCACGAAAGATTTTTAACTTGTGGCCTCTAGAGGAAGAGGAAAACAACACGGTCGCGGCATGTTTGCAATCGTTATCGACGTACATGATCCCGCAGAAAAACGTTAAGCTTGCGAGATACGAATTCAATCAGTGTCATCAGGAACAGGAAGACAATGGCAACGGAGAAACCATGACGAGTTTCATCAACAGAGCCAGAGCATTGGTGAAAGAATGCAACTATAGGAATTTGGAGGACGAAATGCTCCGTGACAAAATCATAACGGGCATCCGTGATATGCATCTGAAAAAGAAACTGATCGAAACAGACAATTTGACGTCAGCACGAGTAATTGAAATGTGTCGAGCAGATGAAGCAACGAGATTGGAAATGGAACGAAATCAGTGGTTGACCACCGTGCAGCCTCATTCTGTAAACAGCATTCCAGACCAACAGAAGATCAACAAACAATGTTCCTTTTGTGGAAGGGCATACCATAAAAGAATAATCGATTGTCCAGCTCGCGGCGCCAATTGCAACTATTGTGGGTTGAAGAATCATTTCGAAGCCGTCTGTAGAAAAAAACGGGATGATAACAAGCAACGCAGTTCAACCCGCACTGAGAGACGCAACCGGAAAATAAACACTATCGAAGAAAATGAATTACATAGCGAGTCACAGAAGTGTGAAAGCGACCAGGAATCAGTAGCATTGTGCCAGTATCTTTACAGTTTAAAGCAGAAGGATGATGCATTACTGAAAACCAACTTAACTTTTTTAGATGCAAACAAGTGTAAGCGTCAAGTACAATGCATTCTCGATTCGGGTGCTACGTGTAACGTCGTTGGAGTTGATAATGCCAGGAGGATTATCGGTCGTGAGCGTTTATGTTTGGATGATCAGCGTGCAATCCTGAAGGTATTCGGTGGAGGAAAAATTCGTTCCATGGGTAGAACAACAATTGACTGTGTGCATAACGGAAATTGTTACAAGGCTATCTTTCATGTAGTTGATTTCGAGCAAATGCCTTTGCTATCTATGAAAACTTGTCTACAACTTAACCTTATTCAGTTGTGTTTCTCGGTCGTTGAACATCAAAAATCAGCAGCAAAGCAAATTTTGAACAAGTATACAGAAGTTTTCGATGGACTTGGAAAATTGGAAGGACGACTACATTTGGATGTGAATAGAACAATCAAACCGGTGATTCAGCATCCACGACGCATCGCAGTGACATTGAGAGAAGAACTGCGTCGAGAATTAGAAAATCTGGAGAAGTTGGGAGTAATCGCTGAGGAAAAGCGTCACACTGACTGGGTAAGTAACCTAGTTCTGGTGAAACGAAACAATAAGCTACGTGTTTGTATCGATCCTGTGATGCTAAATAAAGCCTTAGAGAGACCGCATTATCAGATGCCTACTCTAGACGAGCTATTACCTGAGCTAACAAACGCAAAAGTGTTTACTACGGTTGACGCAAAGTCAGGTTTTTGGCAGATTGAGCTCGACGAAGAAAGTTCTAAGTTAACCACATGTTGGACGCCTTTTGGACGTTATCGTTGGCTTCGGCTGCCAATGGGTATATCTCCGGCCCCAGAAGCATTCCAACTCAGAGCAAATGAAACAATCCAAGGACTTCGAAACGTTAAAGTGCTGATGGATGATTTTATGATTTATGGTTGCGGGGATACTGTAGCTGAAGCTATGATTGATCATAACAAAAACTTAGAAGCCTTTCTCAAGAGAATGAATGAAAAGAACATGAAGCTAAACCCAGAAAAAATTAAACTTTGTTAAGAAACTGTCAAATTTTTCGGACACATACTCACTGCAAATGGTGTTCAGCCAGATCCAGACAAAATCAGTAGCATCTTAGATATGCATCAACCGAAAGATGTCGCAGCAGTTCAACGTTTTCTAGGCATGGTAACCTATCTGGCGCACTACCTTCCGAGCCTTTCAACCGTCGCGGAGCCTTTACGACGATTAACAATGAAGGATCAGAAATGGATTTGGTCTACCGAACAAAATACTGCGTTTGAACGTCTTAAACAAATGGTAACTACCGTACCAGTTTTGCGATACTTTAATGCAACTAAAGATACGGTCATCCAGTGCGACAGCAGCAGCATTGGTCTAGGAGCTGTTCTGCTCCAAGAAGGGCAGCCCGTCGTATATACATCTAAAACGTTAACCGCAACCGAACGTCGCTATGCACAAATCGAAAAAGAGACATTGGCTATCCTTTTCGCTTGTCGGAAATTCGAAATGTATATACTTGGTCGACCAGTTACAATACAAACTGATCATCAACCGTTAGTCAAAATATTTCAGAAGCCGCTAGTAGAAGCACCTTTGCGAATCCAGAGAATGCTTCTTGGTCTTCAGCGTTACAACATAACTCTACGTTTTATGCCAGGTAAACATGTAGTAATTGCGGATATGCTTTCACGTGCAGCATCGAATGAAAACGATAATACCAGTCGAGAAATCTATGACGTATATTCCACTGAGCTAGAACAAATTTGTGTGTTGGATTATCTCCCCATATCGTATGAGTTGGTTGAAAACATCAGAATGGCATCAAAAGAAGACCCCGAAACCCAAATGATTGAACGCTACATCATCGACGGATGGCCTGCAAAGTACGAAACAGTCCCGACCGTTATTCAAGTCTGTTGGAAATACAGACACGAGCTAAGCACCCACAACGGGTTGGTGCTACGAAACGACCGTATTTTGATACCTTGCAGTCTGCGAAAACAAATTATAGAAAAGCTTCATAAAAGTCACTCCGGAATCGAAGCAACTACCAAACTGGCTAGAGATACGGTGTTTTGGCCAGGTCTCACCGATCAAATCCGGCAGCGAATCCAACATTGCAACATTTGCACACAGTTTTCAGCAAATCCACAAGCTCAACCGATGCAGACGCACCAAATCCCATTATATCCGTTTCAGAAGATCTCTATGGACATTTTTGAATGTGAATTAAAAGGTCAAAAGTTTGTATACCTGATCACCGTCGATCATTATTCAGACTATTTTGAAATTGACGAATTACGTACTCAAAGTGCGGCAACTGTAGTGAAAATATGTAAACGAAACTTTGCAACGCATGGGAAGCCTCAAGAAATTAGTACTGATGGAGGTCCGCAGTTTATGAGCGAAGATTTCAACGCTTTCGCAAAACAATGGAGTTTTAGACACAGTGTTTCGGCACCTTACCACCAACAAGCTAATGGGAAGGCAGAATCAGCTGTGAAAATTGCTAAGCTGTTACTAAAAAAAGCGAACGAATCGAAACAGGATTTCTGGGAGCTACTTCTACAGTGGCGTAACACTCCGAACAAAATAGGAAGCTCGCCAGCACAGCGTCTCTTCAATCGGCGAACACGTTGTGGATTGCCTATGGCCGAAAAGAAGTACGCACCAAAAATAGAAGAAAATGTACCCGAAAAAATATATCGAAATCGTCAGCAAACAAAACTCCATTATGATCGAAAGACTCGAGCACTTCCAGACCTGGAAATTGGACAGCCAGTTTATGTGAAACTTAATCCAGGAAACAAACAATGGGCTAGAGGAACTGTAACCAATCCGGTGACTGATCGATCTACCGTCGTATCCATCGGCGATCGTGAATATCGTCGAGACAATATGATGATTAAGCCGGCCAATCTGGAAGCACCAGTCTATGCAGAATCGATTCCATTTAACGCGGAATCAACCTCTCCGGGTCGAATTAGACAACAACCAATGCAAACGAGTAATGCTGTTCCGGAGGTTTCCCGTCCAAAACGTGTCACACACGCTCCCGTTAAATTCAATGATTATGATTTGTATTGATTGAACTGACTCGAAACTTACGATATAACTTTTTGTAAGAAGAAGGAGATGTTAGAGTATGTACATCTAAAAGCAATACCTTTAGTTTTATCATATTGATTTACACTTTGTCTACCCATATGTTTTACATCATGACCAAGAGAAATAAATCAGTTTTTTCCATAACACGCACTCGATTAGCTCTTCTTTCAACATGTTATCGCGATAAAACTAAAGTCTTGTATTTTTCAATGAAACAAAGTCAGTTTCAATGCATCCGCTATTTTTTTCGCTTTGGTTTCCTGATAGCATTCTGAAAAAGGAGAGAGAAATAAAATTGGCTCGACAAGGCTGCCAAACACACAGACGTTGCGTTGTATATAAACACATTTTTTTCGCATTCAATCTTTGTGAAAGTTGAATATTTTTTCATTGTTCATTGGAATCCATGTAATGTCCAATCCATACGATAGATTTATGTGATAAAACTTCTCATCAAAATAATAAAATGTATGCTGGCAACCCGGTATAGTATGCTCATATACGAAAGAGTACAAGAGAAATACTTCAATTGTCTTCAATTGTTTCTGGATGGTTGGCGTAACCGCTTCCAAAAGTAAATAATCCAGCATCGTCAAATCGCAGCTTCTCGGAGGCCAAATCATACCACTTTTGCTGATTATTCGATATTTAAAGATTGTTCGCAGAGCATTGATTGTTTCGTTGGCTGTGTGGCACGTAGTAAACATGTGTGGCACTGTTGAAATAAAACATTTTTCATAAATAAATTTCATTATTCAACCTTTCAAATAAATGTATAATCATTGAAATCTATCAAACCATTTTTTTTAATTGCATTTTTAAATTTGAAATTTTCCGTGGAACACCCTGCATATCTTGATGTCTCTGAAACCAACAGTGACAGCCATTTGATTTTCGAACTTGACTCTCAATCCAAAAGAAGCTTTAAAATCAAGTCTAAGTTTGTTGAAATCGTTTAAACTATCTCCTAGAATGTCGAGCGAAGAGAAAAAATGCGTTGATTGGTTCTATCACTTATGCTATCATATCTCTAAAACCGGAAGTGACAGCTGTGCGATCTTCGAACTTGAATCACAGTCTAAGTGTAGCTTTCAGATGAACCTAAGCTTGTTGACATCGGTTCAGCTATCTCTGATAAAATTGAGCGCAGAACACACACACAGGTAATTATATTAGCTTTATACAATTAAATGCAGAAAAAAGTTCTAAGCTGGACTCAAAACTATTTTAATTTCATCACTGATAACAAATATACAGACTCTAGGCTTTTTCAAATCCTGTGTAAATTTCAAATTTGCTATACGCTGCAAACACTACTGCCACCTACTCGACTATTCGTCGCGATCCTTCAAAACGTTCCACTACGTTCCGGAACGATAACAAAAGTCTCCTGCCTGTTACATAAATATTCGAACTATAACAATTTTAACACTTATCACACGATTTCTCTTAGTGTTAGAGACAAATTTTTTTCCACGTCGCATAAATTACACGAGAATTCTATCGTAATAAAATTGCCATTTTAACTAAGGGGCTGTCCATAAAAGACGTCACGCCGCAAGGGGGAGGGGGGTGTTTCATAAAACGTGACCTTTTGTGACAGGGTGGAGGGGGGGGGGGGGGAGGTTTTTGGAATGTGACGTCCAATATTTTCAATGAGCGCATTTTTGAAATACCTAATTATATTACTACTTTGCCCTATTTCCTGAAAAAATCCCCACAATAAACGTTTACATTCTATAGGAAAACGTGTATTTGTTGATGTAAAAACTTCTTCTTGTAAATTCGGAAATGAGTGATGCAGGAAATCATTTCTGTTGTGATCAGCAAAAGTGCACGGAGGAGCTAGTAAATTAGCGAAATTAATAAATTTTGCCAAATATGAGTAAAAAAAAGATGCCTTCAAACGGTTTAACTTAAGTTATGCACTGACAATTTTTTCAGTAATTTGATTTTCTAGCATTTTTTTTTATTCAAGAATATAATGTTTAAGGCACACTGCTTAAGCTCTAAGATGCCAAGGTCTTTTACTAATTTTAATTAACGACTAACTTGAAACTAGGGGTGTATCATTGAGTAATGTCATATTTGGGTCGCAGTGGTTGACTTTGCCAGATCCAGCCTTCAGCTGGTGATCGGTAGTGGCCGGTGAATTGAATGAGAGAGTCTTCCATATGGCGTTTGTGAATATTCATGTTGGCCGCATTCTTCGTTTGTGTGGGTCCGCGGGAAACACCCCCAGGTTACGAATACCCGGCGGGTGGCCCGATTTTCTAGCATTGATAATAGTACACATAAGAATTTCTCTTATCTGATTCTGATGCAGTTTATTCAATTGTACTCCATTTGAAAAAGGGCGGGAGATCAACGATTTCAGACGTAGATCATGTCATGTCTTATCTTGATCATATGTGATTTTCCTCCACCAACATCAAAGCTTATCGAATCATCCAATGATTGAACTTACATAAATCAAGAATCATTTTAGCTCAAAATCACTACCCATTGTGTGACGGAAGAGCAGTACCGATATTGATCGATGTGATTTAAATTTCACTGATCAACTGATAATGAAAAGATTCTCCGGCAGTGATCTCGTTTTGATGAGGTTTTGGTCTTTATTTTCTCAGCCCTGTATGCTACACTAAGGAAATATTATTCTTTACCTAAAACAATAATATATCTATATCGATTTTTCCCTCATATTTATATGGTTTGTCATACATATTGAATGTATTGAGATGAATTTTATTTATTTTGAATTCGTGACATGTGACATAGGGGTAGTGGGGGGTCTTTGCTTCTGTGACAATTTGTGACAAAGAGGGGAGGGGGAGTAAAAAATCGTCAAAAAAAGTGTGACGTCTTTTATGTACAGCCCCCAATATCAAAACAAAAATCTAACGTGAAGTGAATGTTGCACCCAAAATTGTGGCTCATGTGAAAGCTGCACCCAAATCGTGGTGACAGCTCGTGTCGATCGTGGTAACATCTGCAAGTGTTCGCCACGCTGACTGAGCAAATTTTACACACAGTTCGTATGTGAGCCTGTATATCTGTGATTTCATTTAGGTTTTGGTACATCGATTTGTGCTAAAGTGCAAATGACTGTTTTGATTGTTAAAGACTATCCTAGAAAGTATGGACGCAACCAAAAACCGCTGCCATTTCGCAATGGTTCAGAATCTGTCAATTTTTATGACTGCGTCCAATTGTGTACACTCTTCTGCAACCACTTGTGCAGTTGTTTATTCGTTTTCATTAGTTTGTTTCGAAATGCGTGGTTTTTCAGCAGAACAACGTCGAAAAATTGTGTACAAATGGTGCACAGAACGTGAACTGTCACTTCGGTGAGGATAACACCTTTGAGGATAAACCGAAAACGGGTCGAAAAAAGGTCCTGCTAAACCTCAGTTGGATAAACGTATACTGAAGGCGTTCGTGTAAAAGAAGGAGGTTTCAGTTCGGGATGTGGCCAAAAAAGTGGGCACTTCGAAGTCAAATGTTCTTCGTGCTAAAGAACGTTTGAATCTTCGATCCTATAAGAAGCAGAAACAACCAAAACGTAGTTCGAAACAAGAAGCATCGATCAGGCCGAGGGTTCGAAAGCTGTACAATACGATTCTTGTTGGAAATTTGAACTGCATTATCATGGACGACGAAACCTACGTGAAACTCGATTACAAATCCTCGTCGGGACCACAATATTATACGGTGCGAGAAGGGCAAGTGTTACACCAGTCCGAGACATCGATTGAAGTCGAAAAATTTGGTAAGAATTCGAAACCCTTCATCACCACTGCTTCAATGAACAGCGAAATATACATCAAGGAATGTTTACAAAAACGACTTCTACCCATGATTCGAAGCCACAAGCATCCTGTTGTATTCTGTCCAGATCTAGCTTCTTGCTACTACTCGAAATCAACGGTAGAATGGTATACTACCAAAAATGTCACTTTCGTCCCAAAAGACATGAATTCACCAAATTGCCCACAACTTCGACCAATTGAGGAATTTTGGGTATTAACGAAGGCACATCTTAGGAAACATGTTTCGGCAGCCGAAACCATTCAACAGTTCGAAAAAGATTGGAAAAAAGTGTCAAAACTTGTCGCCAAGAAGTCTGTACGGAATTTAATGAGGAACGTTCGCAAGAAGGTGCGCCAGCTAGTCTACAATGGCTAAGTAGCAAATGTTGAGAATAATATTCTGTTGGTGCAGTCTAATATTATTAGTATATCGAATAAAATTGGAATATTATCACTTGTGAATTATTTACAGCGAAATCAAAGTGCGTCCATACTTTCTGGGACAGTCTTTATACGTTTCGCATTTTAATTTGTCGGTCTTATCAGTGAAATCGAGAGCGGTTATACAGGTACGAGGTTTCCTTTTCCGGAATTACCGGAAACTATGACTAAGCCAATTCTTGTGAACTTTAATTCAAATTAAAGGTCTTGAGGTTCTATAGATTGCTTCTGAAATTCATCCTAATATGGCGACATGCGGTTTCAGAATTGTACGCAGATAAGTTAAAACTTTAAACCAAGTGATCTCAATTTGTTAGTTTTGATGGCTTGCGAACATGTTTTCATCTAAGGGTGAAGGGAAATATTCGAATGGTTGCCAAATGTCTGCATTCGTGTTTGTGCAAGAAAAAATAAAAGAAAATTTGTGCACTAATTTTTCTCAAAAATCCGATTTTCACAAAGATTCATATGAAAGGTATACAAAATTCCAGAATTGTATTTAAGGGTGGTTTTTTCATAAATGACAATGCAATTCCCTTGAAAATTGTTTAAAAATTCCTCTAATTTGTAGATCTTATTGGCAAATGTCCAAGTAATATCATATCAGTTCTACCGGTTTGCTATTTCCGGTTTCGGAAGTACCAGAAATAGAGGTCAAGTATATTCAAACAATTTCTTTGAGATGCCTGAGCCGTTTCTGTATAAACTGTAGTTCAATTCAAGGATAATATACAAAACTTGTGATTTTTATGGGGTTTAAATGTGTTTAAATTTTGAAAACCGTCATTTAAAAAGGACGATGCGAAAATTGGGAAAAAAAATTTTGAATGTAGACCACACTGTTTATTAATTGCATAATCCCTTTGTAATAAACATGAAAATATGAGTAATATGAGAAAGGCCTCACTAGTCACCATTATGTTAAAAAGAGTTTTTTTTTGTATTACCCTCCGTATGATTATTCAAAATTGGAGTGAAAGAACGCAGTGAAAATCTTCGATAGCTATTTTATATTTCATTAGTTTGTGAGAGAAATAAAAATTTCTTATCATAAATTATATAAATTTAAGACGGTTCTGAAAAACCGAATTTTACTGAAGGCATTTGAAGGCATTTATTTGAATGCACTTGAGCACATATAAGATATATACAAACCATATTAGAATTGTCTCTCATTTTCAATTTGAAATGTAGTAACTAAACTAGTAAAAGTATGAGAAAATGCCATTGCACTTTGTTAATCCATCGATAAATATTAAGTGACATGAACGATCATCATACTAAAAACACTAGCTAAGTGGAACCAGCTAGGAATGGCTTCGTTTGAGTATCACTAAAAATAATTTAGAACACTAATTCACAATCAAACGTTTTCGGTTCGGATGAAAACAATCATTCCGAACCTGCTCAAATAATTCCAATAATCCGAAGTTCATCGTTCTATGGATGGAATAATGAGTCATGTTCCAATTAGGAAACCAATTTTTCGACTCGACTCGTAACTAGATTAATTGCGAACAAAACAACAGCATAGTTTTCCCAAAAACCCTCTCAGCATAATCTGGGAGACCAATAAAAGTGATTAACCACTTAGCATTATTTGCCATCGTTTTGATTCTGGAGTCTTTCATAACCGCACCAATTGGGAAGTGAGAATGAGTTTTTGGAAGTGTGTCGAAATAGAATGCAGTGATAAGATTATTTCGATCGTTTCCTAAGCTTCGAATGTTTTCAGATTTAGTTCTATGGGAATCAGAATGACGAGATCAGTCGGATTTCATTCAACGCTCGGGACGGTTCAGCTGAATTCCTTTTCGGTTTTCATCGATCAGGGAAAGTGCAGTTAAGCATCAAGTGGATGTTAAGTTATGTAAAAACTCAGTAATGTGGACCGTTCTACGATTCGTGGCGATTGTATTGGTTCTGATGGCGAAAAGATGCCTGGTGTTAGGAAAATTTTGTTACGAAAGTGAAAAGTAGTGGATTTGTTTCGGATGCATTGGTAGCAAATATTGAATTCGTTAAAATTTCAGAGTCCCCAAACTAGTGCAGAACAAAACGAAGGGAGTGGAGTATGGTGTGTGCAATTACTATTGCATGTTTTCCGAGCACAGTTTTCCTGTTTCGGTCCCAATTGAAAAATCAACGTGTTCTGTGAGTTTTATTTGTAAGACCATGAAAAAAAAATAGAATCAGAAAAGTGATTTGCTCTCAATTACAGTTGGAGTATGAATTTCGCCAGAAGCAAGTGTGCTGCGAGGGATATCATCGTTACGGAAACGTCTGTATGCCATCCTGCAAACAGAAATGTGTTTTTGGAGAATGTACCGAACCAGATACTTGTAGTTGTTATTCCGGTTATAGAAAAATCGACGATTTTCGGTGAATATTCCGAAAAAAAATGGACCAACAAAGTTATGGTTCTAAATTGTGATTTTATTTTAGATGCGAACCGATATGTGATACTCCCTGTGACAATGGTCGGTGTGTGGCACCGAATTCATGTCTCTGCAACGATGGCTTTCAGCAAAATGAATACGGAATTTGTGTCGAGCAATGTGAGAAAATCTGTCAATTTGGATGGTGCAAAGAGAATCAGTGTCATTGCTACGAGGGATACATGCTGGATCCGTTGAATGAAGAACGTTGTGTGCCGGAATGTGATCCCGAATGTCAGAATGGCACCTGTGTTCAGCCGAACGTGTGCCAATGTGGGGCAGGTAATATTTGTAGAGTTTCTTTTTCTCGTCTATCTGCATCGTTTGGGGATTGGTTTTTAGAATTGCATTGCTTTTTCAGACTTCAGCGGAAGGGTTGTGTTAAAATTAGTGTCAATATCTTTGATTCCAACCCAACAACCAGTGTCAGTCTTGCTGCTTCGTATAGTATTTTATGACCAACTAGAGATTGGAGCAGCGTAAGAAAGTTTCAGCACGACGCCTTGGGATAAATTCATTTCGAACTTAACGTGGTGTTCGTTTCCACCTAAAGGATGCAACGATCAAAAATAGGTCAAGCAGGAACGTGTTTAAATAGGTCAAACTTTATTAAGAAATATTTTGCATTATCTCTGATAAGTTTAAGTTGGAAAAGTCTCGGTCCCAGTTGAACAGAAAATAACATTTTACAGTAACATTTGGATTTTTTCATATTTCTTTCGGCAAGTCGTAAAAAAAGTCATTTTTCCAATATTCCTTCTATATGAGAAAGCAGAAACCAAAATAAATAGCGGGTGGGTAATGTCACAGACATAACTGGAGGAAATGAATTTGAATAAAATTGACAATTGATCTTTTACAGTTCCGAATATAGATAATAATCGTTCGTACTAGTAGATTGTGTGAACTTTTATTACTTCGCTTCCAGAATTGTAACGGTGCATCTATACTTAAGAATGCCTTTTTTGACGTCAAATATAGTTTTCCATACAAGTATATAATTCGAAACAAATAGTTTTTTTGATGTGGAACACATCTTTGTTTTCTATATAGGGGTGCAAATTAGAAATTCAAGGTTAAATACAAGTAGAAATATGGTCAGGTTTTGAACACTTACAGCTCAGTCAGTTTAGTTTCAATCAGTAATATCATTTTACCAATTGATTGGAAATATTACTACGTATTGATATGAATGATCATAGCCATGTATTTTCAATTATATATCATTGAAATGTTGATTGATAGCTAGCAGTGTCCTATTTTGTATGCTAAAAATCTCCCGCATACCGGATTTCCCTGCCATAGATGACGCTTTTGAAGGAGTATATTAAAGGGAAAGCATCGCTCTGATTGGTCAATCGATGTAAAAGTGAAGCTGTTGGAAGCACGCGAATCTATAAATAGAAGCGAAACTATAGCTAACGTTTCAGTTCTACGCATAGCATGCTAGAGGTAGGTTGTTGCTAGACAGCAAGACAAAAAGTGCGATAAAACTATTTGTACCTTTACTTGGAATGCTCCGATCTTGTGTGGTACGAGTTCGGTTGAAATTCCATGTTATGTCGTTTTCGCCTCAGAAATTTGCAACTACCCCAAGGTAAATTTTGAGTGCTTAAGATTATTTCCTTAATTATATTTTATAATTTGAACTCGATTAATAATGAGAAAAAGTTTATCGCTTCAACCGAAATCGCAGAATGGTAGAGAAACTTAAGGAGCAAGACTCTTTGCAAGTAATGCCAACAATGTGTGCGTAAAAACAAATTCCGGCGCTTCTTTTCATGATTTTACTCAATAAATCTTCCATATGGTTGAAAAATAAACCAATCAGTTCATTCTGCTTAAAATTGCAATTAAGGAAAAGCGAAAATCTTAGTCTAAAACTCTTCCGTTTTCCTTAAAACTGTTCGAGAAAAATTATTTCAGTTTCAGCTTACTTCCACTGACACATTTGATTAGCAACAAACACGTTCCTATATGGATTTCCTCTTGCAGAAATTATTGCAATATAAAGATTTACGTACCTTCTATAAGTAAACCCGCAAAAGAGAAACCTTCAATTTAACACGCGAAAGCAATGAATATGGAATGTTGTCGTAAAACTATTTATTTTTCCAGAAAACTGCTTTAGTAACAGAAAATATTTAGTTTTGTTTATTTTGTGTAGCGCAATCTAATACAAATGCATTGAAGCAGTGTTGCTAACTTTTTCAATAAAGAATTAAAATTTACATTCATAAAATGTAAGCAATTTTCTATCAAACGTTGGTGAAAAATTTATCAAAACTGATATTTCATCTAAGAAGTCAGGCTTAACATTCATTTGAGAATAAATTTTTATGAAAAAAGATTGTTTGAAATTCAATCGTGCAATCCACTTTGATAAACTCGGTGCACTGCATATATGAACACATAGATCTATGACATACGTACTAAATACTCTTGATCCTTAACGCTATAAAAAATCTGATTGCATACAAAACTTGAGCACAATCTTAACGAAGAGTAACTTAATATCGAAATCGTATCGCAAGTATGTACAAAGATATAATTGCATACATTTGGGACATTGATGTAATCACGTCGGCTACAAAACAAATACAAATCAAGACAAATAGAGTCTATATTTTGGGTTCGCGTGTTTGGTATTGGTTCCTAATAGAAATCAATCTAAGCAGACTCGCGTGCTGTTCAAATTTCAAAAGTGTGACGATTGATTGGAAATGTCGATCAATAGAAATTTTTTGTTGCCTTGTTCCACATCAATGGTTCGAGCAACCCCATGGGGCTGATTCTTGTAGTTTTTTTTAGATTTAGATAGTATTAATCGAAACAATCTTTTGGTAATATTTTTTTTATCGATACTAAATAGAATCGATTTACGGAATTTATCCAGTGTTTACAACTCTTTTTTCGCCACCATTTTAATTATTTTTGAGTTTTGAAACTGGGTTCAAGAGCTAAATTTGACATCTGGGACAGGTACATAATTCAATTGAAAAATTCAGGTTCGGAATCCAGATCAAGAAATCAGATCATAAATTTAGTTCAAGAATTATGGAGCTGAACTCATTCTCAGAAACCAAATTTAATTCCAGAACTGAATTCAAAACATAAATTCTGAACCGCAATGATTTTAGTTACAAAATCAAGCTCCAAAATCCATGTTCCGAATTTTGTTCAAGTATGTTCATTCTGAATTCTGGAAAGAATTTTGATTCTGAATTTAGGAAATAAATTCTAAAACTGAATTCAAGAATTAATTTTCGGAATTGGGAATCAGGATACAATTCCAAGTCATAGTTTGTAATTTTGAACCTGTTGATGTGAAACTAAATTCTGAGTCTGAAGTTAAGTTCTGAATTCAGGCTCTGAATTCAGTTTTAGAATTCTAGTATTTAATCCCATATTCAGTTCTCTGCAGCCATTGGTTGTAGGGGCTGGGGTCCACTAGGAGATTGATAGTACCTATTAGCTCTCTCCGGACAGTACCAGCCTAGATGCCGTGTAGAATCCGACGTAAAAAACATGAACCAAGAATAGATTCACTGGGTTCCTGCTTTCATGTCGTAAAAGGCGACAATTGCAGGAGTTTCTTTTTCCTTTCAGTTATCAGATATTTTCAATGTTTCACTTCTGATTGCTCTATTTTACTAAATTATCTCTTCATTCAACCTATCAAATTCCGTCTAGCTTCGGAGAAATGTTTTTTTCTTCCATGTTTTTGATTGTCTTTCAGGATTATAAATTGAATGATAAAAATCAACTATTACGAAAATCCGTTGATATTACAAAGTTAATAACAGAGATAACATATATCGGTATAGTGAATACATAGTAAAAAAAACACTTGATATTAATATTTCAAACAATAAATTAATATTTTCTCGGTAGCCGGCTGCTCAGATCAACCAATATAACCAATTAATAATTATAATAAATAATTAAAATAATAAAGCGGAAATAATACAGAATCAAGACGCGCGTGAAATCTGTTGACCTTTATTTGGTGATTTAAAATGATTTTATAACAACTGTTAAGAATATGTCAATGCAATTTAACAACTATGTTGTCTAAATCCTATTCACTCATTTATTTTGTATCACGTAATTTCATTTACAAAAAATAGGATGGTTTTTATTCTTTACACGATAGTATTATAAATTTTTCTTCAGTTTCCTCGAATAAGAGCCGTGAATCAAGACTTCCCGGGACTTCAATTTAGGATATTGTTGAAACGTTCACTCGGGAAATCAGTGAGTTTGGTGGTGCATCCGAGCATTTTGAAACCGGAACATACTGAGTAGTGCGAATACTACCAATACTGAAATTTTCACTAACAACTATCCTTCTCCCGTGACACTTGTGGAGTGCGCAGTAGTATATAAGACCTTCAGTAACAACAAGTGTTCGACTAACATCCCCTCCCATTCCTTAGACGATCTACGTTCGGGCCTGACCGGTGTCGGTACTGATCAATGAATTCTGGGATTACCAGAAGATGTACATTGAAGGATGATTTACCAGTCCCAGGTCGGATCAACTAGAAACTCCCTGTACAATTTCAGCTAATCCCGATCAGTAACGGAGTAGCAACCAGGGGTGGTCGCTCAAGCTCAAGCTCAAGCTCATATTCAGTTCTCTGCAGCCATTGGTTGGAGGCGACTGCTCGCTACAACATTCGAAATGCGAATAAGAGCACAGCCTGAGCGTTTGAAGCCTTCTACCTCTCAGAAAGTTTGTTATGACCGATGTTGGTGGGAGGTTCTCACCACGACGTCCAGTTGCGTCTAACGCACAAGCAGAAATGAACGATTTTCGATCAAAGTTTACCTTTTATGTTCGTCTAGTAGAACATCGGGACTGATATGTTCCTGGCTACCTCAAAACCGTCGGCTCGGGGACTAAAAAGGCAAGCAAGCGTGATGAGTTTTTCTCATTGTTTTCAATAATTTCAGAAACCTTAGTTTTTGAGTTATTTATGTTTATCTCACAAAAATCTGAAAAGGCGCCCCATTTTAAAGTAAGAAGTATTCACGTCAAAAGAGATCATAATGAAGTATTTGTCAACGCGATTATGAGAACAAGTTAGTTTGACAACATGGTGACCGCTTGCACTAAAAGTAGTGCTTTTACCGTAAAACTTTATTCTTATTTTGTCCATAGAAGGAAATTTAATCAAAGAATGACGAAATCCAAAAAAATAGTTCTGAGTGAAACGTAAATTAAGGTAAAGTAAGGAGGCGATAAAACCTATATGCATTATTTGTGTTTGAATGTAGATTTGTTTATCGGCTATGCAGTCAATACTGGATTCAAACGAATATTTTTGTTTTAACACCCAAACGAATATTTTTGTTTTAACACGTTCTTCAGGGTAACTGTATTTAAAAATAGACGTTACAAACTATGTTCGACTAATCACAATTTTGAAAAGACTTACAAAAACAGGTTATCGTTCCTCGTCAAAAACACAATTGACACAAGGTGTCAATAGTCATACGGTGGAGATTCAGCTTCTGGTATAACTACAAAAACACATATAACAAATATTAACAAGAAATGTACAAACAGGGCTACTTACAAGAATTACAATAAAATTACTCATTAAAATTTGTCTAGCCTGCATAGCCGATAAACAAATCTACATTCAAAAAGAATTCAGTCGAAAGTGTCCCAAATTATTTGTGTTTTTATTTTATATATTTCTTTCTTAACATTTTTCCATGCATTTCTAACCTTCGAGTTTTGTTTTCGATTATTCCCACTTAGTTTATAATATTTGCCACTGAAAACTATTTTTTGTGTATCTAGAAGTCTAAAAAAGTATTTTTGTGTATGTATAAGCCAGCCATTAGTGTTGACTCAATTGTATAGAGACAAGAGAATCATCTTACCGAGAAATAGACAGATACAGGTAAACATAGTGATTGACTGATTCCAATTGTGATCGGAGGCTTACTTTCACGGAGATTTATTATTGCTGTGGGTAACTAGGTTAAAACCGGGTATAAATAAATGATATATAATAATAATTATTGCACGACGAGAGCACAAGCAGTGTTGGTAAAAACCGAGCTTTCAAGTGATTTTCAGACAAAAAATCATCGATCAGAAAACTCACTGAAGAAAAAAATTTTCTACTGATTTTTTGCACTTTTTCACTAAAACTGATCTCACATGACACAAAAATCAGTTGTGAAAAGTTAACTAGCGAACATTCTCCTCGATGATATTCAAGAAAAAAGTTCGCACATTGAATATACCTGATATGATTCTCTAACAGAAGATTTTGGGGAAAGGAATTTTCATAGCCATAGCAAAATACATGATACTGAATCATTTAAAAAACGTTCAGTGCGCATAGGTTGATTGAATTGAAAAAAAAAACATGTTTTAATCCACCTAGTGGTGTAATTTCTCATATCAATCATACTATAATATATAACACCCTATAATTCCGGAGTCGGAAGTCGGATCCGGAAAAAAATCAGGAAGTCTTAATGGGACCACAGGACCTTTCATTTGAATCTAAGTTTGTGAAAATCGGACAAAAAAAAACATCCCTGAGAACAGTGAGGCAGATCCATTTGAGAAAATATGACCACTATTTCCGATTCCGAAATCAGTTTTTTTGGCTGTCTTCTTATAATGACTATCAAGTTGTTTTGAGAGCAGTTTAGAAAATTTTTAAGTGTTTGTTTCGCCCATTTAAATGATGATATAAAAATTTAAACACACTTTACCCTATAATTCCGAAACCGGAAGTCAGATCCAGATGAAATTCAGCATTTTTTTTATATAATCATAAGAGCTTTAATATAAATCTATGTTTGTAAAAATCAGTCACGCCATCCTTGAAAAAAAATTTTTTGCACATTTCACCCCATAACTCCGGAACCGCATGTCCTATCAAAACAAAATTCAAAAATTTTGTATGGTATCATAAGACCTTTCATTTGGATCTAAGCTTGTAAAAATCGGTCACATACACAGACATTTTGCTACAGGACGAACTGAGTCGAATAGTATATGAGTTAAAAAGTCGGTATTCACAATGATTGCATAACTATTTTTATTTGAGAAAGGCAAAAATGATGTTCATACGTTATATACAACAAAAGATATTCACGATCGAATATTTAACACTCTCTCAGAGGGTAAATCTTGCAAAGGCGCCCCATGGTAATTCACGACAAAATCGGTTGACCGGTTTCCTAGAAATACGAGTGTACTTTATTTATATTTTCGCACATTTTGCCCTGTTTCTCCCGAGCCGAAAGTTCGATCTGGATGATATTTAATAACAGGCTATGGGACCAAGAAACTTTTCATTCGAATCTAAGATTATGAAAACAGGTTCAGCCGTTTTTTAAGAAATTGGAGTGATTTCCGGTTTGGAGTACACCTACCCTTGTGGAAATTGGATGAGCGGTCTTTGAGAAAATCGATTGCACGTTTTTTGTTCATTTTCCATCCATCCAGACGAAATTCAAGAACAACATATAGGACTACAAGGCCTTCAATTTTAATTATAGTTGAGGAAAATCGTTTGAGCGGTCGTTGAGAAAATCGAGTGCACTTTTTAATTATATTTTTGCACATTCTACCCCTTTATTCAGTGCTGTGATTATTGATAAGTATAATAATAATAAAAAACATTAGTAACAAAACAATCACAAAGCATATTATGCATCTGATTAAAAAAGTACGGGTGTGTAATATCAGAGACATAACTGGATGTCGTGAATACGAATAAAACTGACACGATTTCTTTATCGTTCCGAATTCGAATTGATAGCCGATCGATTGTGTGAATTGTGAAACTTTCCCCCTTTTTACGTGATTTCGTTTGCAGCCTTTTCACAAATGGGTGGTTCCAACGGCCACACATATAGGCCCTTACAGAATTTTGACGTCGATTATCTCATTTCGGATTTGCATATTTCATTGAAAGAAACTATCAAGATGTTGTACAGGATTTCTACCTTTTAGAAAGATCAAATTGTGGAATTCTCTACGATATTTAGCACAGTTGGGAACATTTTTCTCGAACGATTTTCGCACAGAGAAAAGTGTACGAAGCAAACCAAATTATTTTTGATTTTCACTAAACTGATGATTTTTACCTTCGATTTGAAAGAAGTAATCTTAATAGTTCTTTAGATAACATTTAGAGCCATTAGAATGGCTGATTTTACATAATGTTGTCCACTTTTCGTTTTCTTTTTCTCCAATGCAAACGACTAGTAGTTCTGCTGCCTGACGCAGCTGAATTGGAACTGGCTTTGCGAAAAAACCACAACACATCCGTTCACAGTGCCAAATGATGCCAAACTGGTTTAATGCGTCTTCTCGCCTTGACGACCGGAATTCAAATGAGAACTACGACCTCTGCGTTTCTTTTTTCAACCACGCAGAAGGTGTGCTCTCCGATGCCGCTGCTTGAATGCGTCTTCTCGACCTAACGTCTGCTTCCATCCAACGCACAAGAAGAAATGATCGATTTTTGACCACGGTTCTCCTTTTATAACGTTCAGTTGAATGTATGTACCTGACTACCTCAAAATCGTTATCCTTGTGCAAAAATCCAAGCGAAAGTTGAGAGTTTTCCGCGTTGTTTTCAAATTTCGAGAAAACCTTATTTTTAAGTTGTTTGTTGTTATCTCACACTGTTCAAAATATTATCCTAAATTCCTGATCATACTTTATATGAAATAGTGAAAGAACTATGTTGCTGCCGTTAATACAAGTCGAGATATTCACGATTAAGTTCTGCCCATTCTTCGATATGGCTAATTTTGTAGAATGTAGAATGCTGCGCTCCTGTTACGTCTATAAATTGAATTCATTTAATTTAACTAGCTGGAATTAAAACAGCCTTTCGTCGCTATAATCACTATTTGGAAAAAATATTGTTGTTCATATTGATCATATTGGCTACGTGCATCGAAAATCTCTTCTCCTTTTCAATTATCTCTTTAGCGATAGTTCTGTGGGTGAGATTTCGTCATTAAGTTCGGCGGACACAACAAATCCCGATCAACAAGGGATAACAAAATTGTAAATCGGAAATCGAGTGGTGCTGGATGTCAGGTAGCAGTAGCATCACATCCAACAATCAGCATCCAACAAGAACATCTAGAGCAACGAGGATCTACACGGCAGTGCAACGGAGATAGACAACAATTTCAAGGTAGAAGTTTTTTCTTTTCCTTTTGATTGAGTACTGTGTAGTGTTGGTTTCATTTTTTACTTTAAAGTTTGATTAAAAATTTTAATGTGATGGATGAATCCATGGACGTAAATCCTAGCATGAATCCTATACCCCCACGAACGAAAAAATATCAGGAGAGCTCTTCTGGGCCTTGGATAGTCTTTTTTAGACGTATATCAAAGCCATTAAACATTTACCAAATTTCTAAAGGTTTGACATCACGATTCTCTTCAATCAAAGAGATCATAAAAGTAAATAACGATAAAATTCGTGTTGTGGTAAATAATTTGAAACACGCGAATGATATTGTCTCTTCGGAACATTTCAATAAAGAGTATAAAGTTTACATACCCTCCAAAGATGTCGAAATTGACGGTGTTGTTACCGAAGCGAGTCTTTCGGTAGATGATTTACTCAAGCATGGTGTTGGTCGTTTCAAGAACTCTATGCTTGAGGGTGTGAAAATACTGGAGTGCAAACAACTGTACTCAGTAGTTTATGAAGAGGGAAAAAAAGTTTATCGCCCATCAGACTCGTTTCGAGTGACATTTGCCGGATCTGCGTTGCCGTCCCATGTCTATGTCGATAAAATTCGCCTCCCTGTTCGGCTTTTTGTTCCAAATGTAATGAATTGTACGAACTGCAAAAAATTCGGACACACAGCTACTTACTGTAGCAATAAACCAAAATGTATTAAGTGTGAAGGACCTCATAAAGATAATGATTGCAACAAGGAAATTGAAAAATGTATTTATTGTGGGGAAAGTCCTCATGAGGATATTTCAGTATGCACTGCATTTAAAGTGCACAAAGACAAAATTAAGCTTTCTTTAAAAGCACGGTCTAAGCGCACATATGCAGAAATGCTTAAAACGGTCATTGATGTCCCCCCTTTGGAAACCGAAAACGGGTTTTCAAATCTAGAGGAAACAGAGGACTCTGACTCTGACGAAAATAGTGAAGGTAATTCGTTTATCACTACCCAAGGGTCAGTTAAGAGAAAGAAGTCTTCTTCCAAATTACCAAAAAAGACACCTAAAGTTTCATCTTCAAAAAAAGATCCCCGTGTTAAACAAAAAAAGTCAAAACCAAAGACTGTGCCTCCTGGTTTGTCAAATTCACAAACCAATCCAGGATCTAGCACAGAAAAAGGTAATAATCCTGTGGGCTCCATTTCACAGCCACCAACAGGATTACTGAAGTTTTCGGAAATTGTTGAATGGATTTTCTCAGCATTCAATATATCTGAACCCTTAAAGACCCTCATAATGGCATTCCTTCCAATAGCTAGAAATTTTTTGAAGCAGTTATCAGCTCAATGGCCAATTGTCTCAGGTTTTGTATCTTTTGATGGATAATTTATCACCCGCCGCAAATGATACAATCACTGTCCTGCAGTGGAATTGTCGAAGCATCATGCCAAAACTTGATTCATTTAAAATTTTATTGCATAGTCAAAAATGTGATGTATTTGCTTTATGCGAAACATGGCTTACTTCAAACATAGCTTTAAATTTTAATGATTTTAACATTATACGTCTCGATAGAGACTCTCCGTATGGTGGAGTGCTTTTGGGAATTAAGAAATGCTGTTCCTTTTATAGATTAAACATCCCTTCAACTTCTAGTATAGAAGTTGTTGCTTGCCAAATAAACATTAAAGGCAAAGATATTTGCATAGCTTCGGTTTATATTCCTCCAAAAGCACAAGTTGGACAGCGACAGCTTAATGAAATGGTTGAAGCCCTTCCTGCTCCACGATTGATTCTGGGGGATTTAAATTCGCACGGAATGATGTGGGGTTCCGTTTACAATGATAGCAGATCATCTTTAATACAAAACATTTGTGACAATTTTAGCATGACGGTATTAAATATGGGTAGCATGACACGGATCCCAAGACCTCCAGCACGCCCAAGTGCTTTAGATCTATCTCTTTGCTCAACATCAATTCGACTAGATTGCACCTGGAAAATATTGCCTGATTTACACGGTAGCGATCATTTACCAATCATCATCTCAATTAGCTGTAACAAATGTATTGCTAATTCAGCTAGTATTCCATATGATTTGACAAAAAATATCGACTGGATTAAATACCAAAGTAGAATCTCTAGTATTTTGAATTCAATGGAAGAGCTCCCCCCACTTGAAGAATATGACTTCCTCGTTTGTTCGATTCTGGAGGCCGCAGAACAATCCCAAACTAAACGCTTTCCTGGGCCAACGACTAACAGAAGGCCTCCCAACCCCTGGTGGGACAAAGAGTGCTCAGAGGCTAAACTCGCAAAACAAAATGCTTGCAAGACGTTTCTAAAACGGGGAGGAGGAACTCCTCAGAATTTTGAAAAACTTATGGTTTTAGAAACCAAGTACAAGAGCATACTTCGAGCCAAAAAATGTAGCTATTGGAGACATTTTGTCGAAGGTTTGTCAAGAGAAACCTCAATGAGCACTCTTTGGAATACGGCCAGACGAATGAGGAATCGTAACGTGGGCAATGAGAGTGATGAATACTCGAACCGATGGATATTTGACTTTGCTAGGAAAGTTTGCCCAGATTCTGTTCCTACGCAGAGCATTATACGGGAATCTCCTCCAAATAATGGTTTTATTAATAACCCATTTTCAATGATGGAATTTTCTATAGCACTCTTGTCTTGTAACAATAACGCCCCTGGGTTGGACAGAATTAAATTCAACTTGGTGAAGAATCTGCCCGACCTCGCAAAAAGACGTTTGTTGGAATTGTTCAACAAGTTTCTTGAGCAAAATATTGTTCCACCTGACTGGAGACAAGTGAAAGTTATCGCCATTCAAAAGCCGGGGAAACCAGCTTCCAATCACAACTCATATAGACCCATTGCGATGTTGTCCTGCATCAGAAAATTGTTCGAAAAAATTATTCTACGACGTCTCGACACTTGGGTCGAGACGAACGGTTTGTTGTCAGATACTCAGTTTGGCTTCCGTAGAAATAAAGGGACGAATGATTGCCTTGCATTACTTTCGTCTGACATCCAAATTGCCTTCGCTCAAAAGCAACAAATGGCATCTGTATTTTTAGACATTAAAGGAGCATTTGATTCAGTTTCCATTGATGTTCTTTCAGACAAGCTCCACCAACATGGACTTCCAGCGGTTATAAATAATTATTTGCACAACCTTTTGTCAGAGAAGTGCATGTATTTTTCACATGGCGATTTGGCAACATTCAGAATTAGCTACATGGGTCTCCCGCAAGGCTCATGCCTCAGTCCGCTCCTCTATAATTTTTACGTGAATGACATTGACAGCTGTCTAGTAACCCCATGTACACTAAGACAATTGGCAGATGATGGCGTGGTTTCAGTTACTGGACCTAAAGCTAATGATCTGCATAAACCATTGCAAGATACCTTAGATAACTTGTCCGTTTGGGCTGTTCATCTTGGTATCGAATTCTCTGCGGAGAAAACAGAGTTAGTCGTCTTTTCAAGAAAGCATGATCCCGCGCAGCTTCAGCTCCATATGATGGGAAGAATGATCCAACAGGTTTTAACTTTTAAATACCTCGGGGTGTGGTTCGATTCCAAATGCACGTGGAGAGGACACATTAGGTATCTGATAACGAAATGCCAACAAAGAGTAAATTTTCTTCGAACAATAACAGGATCTTGGTGGGGTTCTCATCCGCAAGATCTAATAAAATTGTATCAAACAACGATACTTTCAGTGATGGAATATGGATGCGTTTGTTTTCGTTCCGCTGCAAACTCTCATATTATCAAACTTGAGCGAATTCAGTACCGTTGTTTGCGAATTGCCTTAGGCTGCATGCATTCGACACATACAATGAGTCTTGAAGTTCTGGCGGGAGTTCTTCCATTAAAAGATCGATTTTGGGAGCTTTCATCACGCCTGCTAATAAGATGTGAGGTGCTGAATCCCATGGTAATTAATAATTTCGAACGACTAGTCGAGCTTCGATCTCAAACAAAATTTATGACAGTATATTTTAACCATATGTCACAGGAAATCAACCCTTCAAGATATATTCCTATCCGTGTCAGCATCCTAAGTGCACCTGACTCAACTTTATTTTTCGATACATCCATGCAGCGTGAAGTGCGTGGAATCCCGGATCATCTACGCTCGACGGAAATCCCAAAAATATTTTCAAGTAAGTTCAGGCATATTGACTCTGAGAAAATGTTTTATACGGACGGATCGCGAATTGAAGAAGCGACAGGGTTTGGTATGTTCAACAATAATGTTTCGGCCTCATTTAGGCTTCAAGAACCTGCATCTGTTTATATAGCAGAGCTAGCAGCAGTTCATTATAGTTTGAGTGTAATCGTCACATTATCTCCAAACCATTATTTCCTCTTCACAGATAGTCTGAGTGCAATTGAAGCCATTCGCTCAAACGCTGCTGGCAAAAATGAACCGTTTTTCCTGGGCAAAATAAAACAGTGCCTGAACGACATATTGAACAATAATTATCTAATCACTATAGTCTGGGTCCCGGCTCATTGCTCCATTCCTGGCAATGAAAGAGCCGATATTTCAGCCAAACGTGGTGCTATTGAGGGTGAAATTTATGAGCGACCGATTGCTTTCAACGAATTCTATAGCTCGTCTCGCCAAAGAACACTTGCCAGCTGGCAAGCATCTTGGGATAGAGATGATCTGGGTCGGTGGATGCACTCAATTATTCCGAAAATATCGACAAAGGCATGGTTCAGGAGACTGGATGTGAGTAGGGATTTCATTCGTGTGATGTCCAGACTCATGTCCAACCACTACACGTTAGATGCACATCTCCTTCGAATTGGGCTCTCCGAGACTAATCATTGTGCTTGCGGAGAAGGTTATCGGGATATTGATCATGTCGTTTGGACATGCGTGGAGTATCGTGATGTCAGATCTCAACTAATAAATTCTTTGCGTACCCAAGGTAGACTATCCAATATCCCAGTTCGAGACATTCTTGCTTGTCGTGACCTTTCATACATGAAACTTATTTATCATTTCATAAAGAAAATTGTAGTTTCAATTTAATAAAGGCCCCTTTTAAGACTTAGTTCTGATCCCAGCTGCGTCCATGAGTTCAACCAATAGCTAAATTAGAATAAAAATTGTGTAATGATACAAACAAACTCGAAACAGTTTTTGAAATTATCAACAAAATGTCTGAAAATAACAGCTTATTTTATAATTTATAGAAGTTAATCGTTTGGTTCAAATAATATTTCCGAGTAGATTTCATAATTAATGACGAGTTACCTAAGATGATATTTAAGCTATAAGAGAATATGTTTTAATAAATTCAAAACGTTGTGACTATGTTAGAATTAAATTAGGATAAGAATATTATGTAAAAGTGATGCTACGGCGAAGAAAAACTTATGTAAACTGCCTTAAGAAATAAACGTATTTATGGAAAAAAAAGGGATAACAAAATTGTATCTGGGGATGTTTCGTTTTCTCTATCTAAATTAGTCATAATCTTGGCCTCGTTAATAGTTAAAATAACAAAAATATAACCTAGGTGATAACAAAATTGTTACAAACCTTGATATGTAAATATAAATATTATACATAAATTTGTTACAAATTTTGCACGACTTTTCAGCTGTTATTACCCATTTTTTGGGGGGAAAGGCTTTATCGTGCAAATCTAAAAATAGATTTCGCGAAGTAAGATGAAATCGCATACCTTTAGGCGATTTGATTTGCGATAAAAAAAACATGAACATTTAAGCGACTGGTTTCGAACCGGGAAAAGTTTTGAGTTGCCAACATACGCTACGATTGCATCGGGGCATGAGAACCAACTGATGTTGGAAGGATATATTTGCATCATATAATAACTAGTGTAAATCCATATTGCTACAAAAATAATCTATCGTTCTCCACCTCTTTCGTCGTTTCCTTACAGCCGGCATGATAATGACAAAGGGGCCATTTTAGAACTATAAGCAAGCTTTTTTGGTACTGAAGAATCGTTGTAAATGCACGGAAATGATTAAATTCAGTGAAACAAAACTACCTTAAAGAATCTGAGGAAATTACCTAATAACTGATTGTTTTTCAGTTTCTTCTTCTTTGTACCAAGAGGGCCGACTTTCAATTCGAATCAGTTCGCTCGTTCAATTGAAGTAGTGAATTCGACGTCAATATTTCATAAAATCACATAAACCAATGAGAGTTTCTCTTTGTTTACTTTCTCTTTTGTCAATATCTTCTTAATTTTCACGTGTACTTACAAAATATTCGTATAGAATGAAAGACAATATTCCCATATTTCTAACAGTACCAAATAAGTAACGAACATTTGTGTAATAACGCAGATATAGTCGAAAGAGCAAGTAAACAAAGAGAGTCTGTCAATTGTTCTGATGCCCTTTTGAAATATTGACGTCGAATTATCTGTACGTGTATGTATGTCGATTGGCGGGTATATTTGATTAAAATGTGCACTTAATTTTCTCGGAGATTGCTGAATCGATATTCGTTAATTTAGATTAGAATAAAAATTCGTTTGAAAGTCAGTGAAAAATCAGAAGTGTATATAACATCGATTCGAATAGCAAGTTTTTATGATTGATGATCAACCAATTGCCTATTAGTCATATTAGTTTGCGATATCCGCAGACAGAAGCCCCGCAAGTAATGTTCAAAAACCATCAATATGGAACTTTCATTCGGGTTTGATTGTTTGATATTTACCTAGATTGATAGCCTGTTCGCACTACACCGGGACGGGACTATCCGGGACGTTTTTTCCCCCTTCGGCGATGACTGAGCTGCCGGCGTGTGTATGTATTGGAATCCCGGATCCAGGATAAAATCCATTTGGCTGCCACCGATATTCCTCGCCGGGTTTTTTCCAGCGCCGACGGTGCGAAAAACTAAAAGACCTATAAAGTATTGAGCTGAGTTTAGATTTTGTTTTTAAGTCCAGTTTAGATTTTGTTTTCCGTTTATTGCAGCGTTACTTTTGAAGACGTTTTGAAATTTTTAACACTTATCACTCTGTGTTTTCGGAAACAAAAATCGGCCACCGATAAAATTGAAGAATTTAAGCATTCATTTTACTCCAAACTTGTGAAAATCATCTCTTAGGAAACACTGCGGATTCAATGAACGGAATCGAATGCTATATCACTATTCGAAATATTTATTAGTCGAGTTTTAAAGCTTTTGCCTTACCTTTCTTCATTCATAAGAGAAAAAGCGCAAAATTATCTTGAAAAATATTTATTTTCAATTTAAAATTAATATTTGAAGAAAAAAACTTTACACAATTCAAGTAGAAATTACTTAGGAACGTTCTCATATTTAAAATTCAGGCTGTCATTTCAAAATCAAATATCAAATTATTGTTTTCAAAAGCATCTTCAGGTATGTGAAATTGGAAAAAATATTTGTTACTGCTCTTTATTGAAGCATAGCATTTTTCGGGTTGAAAGTCAAAACCATGATCAACAAAAGTGTTTGAACTCTTTTTTTTTAATACTCTAGTATAGTTTTACCTGAAATGTAACGGCCCTCAATATAATATCTGGACTTGCTATAATCTTAATAAAATCTGCATGTTTGTTTCTGATTTGGAATCATATTTACAACATAATGAGATATAAATATTAAGATCACATATAATTTTGATAGAATCCTGTTATGATCTGTTGATCGGGATCACTTGTGTACTTTGAGGTTCAGAGCTTTGTTTCATGAATAAAAATCTCTGAAGTGTTTGTTTTTCAGTCACTGAGTCGTTTTTAGAAAATCTTTTGAACTAATTTTTTCATGAGTAGAAGTAGTCGAGAATGTGCGTAAAATATGCGTTTTCCATTTCAGGATACACTTTATCATCAACGGAACAATTCACTTGCTTACCAGTTTGCAACGGATTATGTCAGCAGTGCGTGGCACCTGGAGTGTGCCTGTGCGAAGAAGGCTATCGACTGAACGAACTGAATCAATGTGTTCCGAGATGCGAACATGTTAATTGTACAAACGGAAATTGTGTTGGCCCTGAAATCTGCGTGTGCAACGAAGGATACACGCAATCGGATGTCGGCTGCGTGCCGATGTGTGAATCCGGTTGCCTGAATGGTAAGTGTGTCGCTCCCGGAGTCTGCGTATGTGATGATTTGTACCGGAAAGGAGTATACGATACATGTGAACCGTTTTGCCCGGATGGTTGCTTCAATGGGTACTGCTCTGCTCCGGGAGTATGCCAGTGCAAGGCAGGATACACGTACAATCAACAGCACGGATATTGTGAGCCTGTCTGTAGAAGACCATGCGAGAATGGAGTCTGCACTGAACCGGACCGGTGTACGTGCAATAAAGGATATCAACTAGATAATTTCAAGTGTGTTCCCAAGTGTAGTAAGCCTTGCATTAATGGAAAATGTATTGCTCCTGATGTTTGTGAATGTAACCATGGTAGGATGGAAAATTTCCCACTAAACTCGTTTTCTTTTACGTTCGATTGTTGCTTGCAGGATATATGAAGGTCGACAAGTACAAAAATGTGTGCGAAGCTAAATGTACGAATGGATGCTCAAACGGGAAATGTATTGGGCCTGAGCGATGCGAATGTCTTCCAGGATACTTCGCGACCATAAGTGGTAAGATAGATCAATCATTGTTGAAAACAGTTGTACTGACTAAATTAAATTTCAGCAATTAACTCGAAAAAATCCGTCTGCACTCCATACTGCAAGAACAAATGCATCAATGCCTACTGCATCAAACCAAATGTGTGTCAATGTATTTCCGGTTATCGATTTACTGATAACAGCAGTAGTGTTTGTGAGCCGATTTGTGATGAAAGTAGGGTTGACTGTAGAAACGGTCGTTGTGCTGAGCCAAACTTGTGTGAGTGTGACGACGGTTACAGGCTAACGATCCGAAGCGGAATAATGGTTTGTGAGCCGAAAACTTGCGTTGAGGATTGTGTCAATGGTTACTGTGATGGAAGTGGATCATGTGTCTGCTCGAAGGGCTACAGCAAGTCGGAAACCTACGAACATATTTGTGAACCGTACTGTGAAGACGGTTGTATGAATGGAGTTTGCCTGGCTCCGAACATGTGCGTTTGTCGAAATGGATTTGTCAGTACTACGAATGGCATTTGTGAACCCGTTTGTGACAGTACAGTAGTTAACTGTTCGAATGGAGTTTGTCTAGGGAGCAATAAATGCCAGTGTGTGGATGGGTACTATGCGAAGAAAAGTGTCACTGGGATAATCGAGTGTGTTCCTCTTTGTCTATCAAATTGTTCCAATGGAAGCTGCATAGCACCAGGAAAATGTGAGTGCGATGAAGGGTATAGATTCAATGCGGTGCGACACGTTTGCGAACCAGTTTGTGAACCTCAATGTGAACACGGAGACTGCATAGAACCAAATTTTTGTATGTGTCACGATGGCTTCGTTCCTGAAAGCGAAAATTCTGACAAATCGACTCATAAATGTATTCCATACTGTGATTCACGTGTTGTCGATTGTGATAATGGGATCTGCGGGGGTCACAACTTTTGCCGCTGCAATGAAGGTTTCTTCTCCGCTTACAACAGTGACGGAATACAAAGTTGTCAACCAATTCCGGTTCCGGCGGTTTTGGAATGTCAATTGCCCGTATCTGCTTGTGTTTGTGCGAATTCTTCCTTAGTTTCATCTAGTAATTTTTCTCATTGTCCCGAGACTACGGTACCATCATGTGAGTGTTCCACACCAGCACCATGCCCTCAGCTATCTTGTCCTTCACCAAGTGTTTCACAGTGCAAACCTGATCTTCCTAATGTTGAATATTTCCTCTGCGACGAAAACTACGTTGATTGCAGTCAGGGAACCTGTCTGGGAAATAACATCTGCCATTGTGATCCTGGCTATCGAAAAGCCGTTGACGAAGAAGAGGTGATTTATTGTGAACCGGTGTGTGAAATACCTTGTACGAATGGAATGTGTGTTGGGCCCAATCTGTGTGAGTGTTTTGTTGGTTACGTAGATGACGGTTTTGGCTCCTGCCACCCAAGTTGTCCGGAACCGTGTGTAAATGCAGATTGTGTTGCACCGAATACTTGTCGATGTTGGTCAGGGTTCGAAGAGGAATGGGATGGTGTTTGCCGGAAGACCTGTACACCTGCTTGTATCGATGGCATTTGTGTGGATGGAAAGTGTGTTTGCGAGGAAGGATGGGAGCTTGATTTCAATAATGCCTGTAAGAGTGTAGAACAACGCGAGAAATATACTGATGAGATTAGTGAAGCTGTAATTGGCAATAAATGTGAAGAAGGATTTAAGTTTTCAAATGTTTTCCAAGATTGTTTACCGATATGTGTAGGTTGTAAATACGGACACTGCATCGCTCCGAATGTATGCCAATGTCATCTAGGATTCGTACGAATGTTTATCGACGGGATAGGGTCCTGCCAGCCAGATGATTCAATCGAGAAATCCACAATCGATACAGAATTAGCAGAATTAGAAGCCTCTAATGAGGTTCTTGTGCATACCAACCATGAATTTCAGTTCTTCTCGATTTTCAATCGAGCCCATCTGATAATTGGCCTGTTGGCATCATCCATTGCTTTACTCATAATGATCATTTCATACTGGATATGCACTTATCTCAGGAAAGAGAACTCGTTTCCCTCCGAAACCACAATTAATTAAAATATCGGTTACATTCAGCTTTAATCCAACACAGATCTACTTTCCTTTTTACTTATATTTATTCAATGGTATCGTTGATTGTTATACAAAATAAATTAAACACAGTTCGTCTCAGATACGACAAAGAGTACAGTGTTTCTTACAGTCTATTATTTACAAGTTGATGACCACTCACTCCACCACCTCTCACTATCCTGAATTTCTTCGTAATCTAAACACTAAACTTGTCGTCATCGTCCTTCCCTGAATTCGGCTGGGGCATGAAATATACGCAGTTTTCCTTCGTCTCTGTAGGGAATAGAACGACCAGGTTATAATCATTGTAATTTGTCGTGCGAGACGTTCGGCCGACGTTACCCAATTTGCCGACGTGGTAGTCTTTTCTTTTGTTGCGCAGCACGATCATCGTGACGATGGCGGCCGTTATGAGCACCACTATCACGACCAGCGGAATACAGTATTTGATGTAGGCCACGTTGTAGATCAGAGAGTCACTGGGAGAAGAGAAAAAAAGGTGGTTAGAACATGATTGTTTGAGCTTTTGCCTATGAGAAAAAGCTGCCCGACGATTTTATAGAAGGTGTCATCGAAATAGGTGATCAATCGTTCATTAAAATATTCGCCTAAAAGCAAGGAAAACTTTGTCTTTATGCGAGGTTGGGGATCGAACCCCGATAGGTTTCGTGAATCAAACCCAAGTAGGCTTCAATTTCTCACCCCATATCCGCTGAACTGCAAATGATTTGGCTTGATGTCAAAAGAGAAACAAACAAACGGATGTGGTTGTGGTTTCAATAGTAGGAAGTATTGAAGCAACCGATTGCCTAATAATTTATTTAACACCACAGCACTTTTGTAAAAATGAAACTCATATTTTTGATATTTTTTAGTCTCTCAAAAAATATGAATTTTATTGGAGACGTAATTCTCATATTAACCAATTCATAAAAAAATACGCCGGATCAACTTTCCAGTTTTCAAAAGGATGTTTAAATTTGTGTGGAATATTGCCTTTGGTGTAAGAACCACAGATAATAGATAATCAGACTCTAATTTTGTTTGACGTGAATACGTCTTACTTTCAAAATTCGCCCTGTTGAAGAATGGATAGAACTTCTCGAATATCTCGAGTTGTACAAAACCCAACAACACAATTCTATCTCTATGCTATGCAGAAAAAAGGTCAACAGTTTATGACAAAGTTTTCAACAGTGGGAGATAATTATATATAACTCAAAAATTAATTTTTTTCAAACTTTTTGAAACAACGCTCAGGTTGTGCTCTCATTCGCATATCGTGGCGAGCACTAGCAGCAGCAACAACAGATTCAGAACTAACTGGCTCAAGTGGCGCGTTCCCCTAGTTATTTGGAGATTTGTACCTCAAAAAAAGCTTCGGAAATCCACGTAAAACCAACAAAACAAAACCGCGTAACTTCGGAAATTTGCGTACTAAACGCGTAACTTCGAAATTCCACGTAAAAAAAACCGCGTAGCTGCATAAAAAAGTCACTTGAAAACCGTATAAAAACGCGTGAAAAAAAGTGAAAAGCCGCGCAAAAAACCGCAAAACATAAGATTTTTTTTTGTATGATGCATGGTGCGTTACTTCCACCTATTGTAGCAAAACAACTGTTTTATTGGCGCAAAACAACTGTTTTATTAACGGTCTGCCCTCCCTTGACAAATTGATCAATCACTACTCATTGAGCATAATCTACTAGACACCGTATGAAGAAGTATGAAGGAATATGTGGTTCCAGGGCACTTCGCCCATACGTTCCACGGGAGGGTTGTAGGATCTCCTTCCAATGTCTAGAATCTTATGAGTCAATCGCAGTGAAAGCCGTTGTAATGGAGATTAGTCCCAATAGGTACGGAGAAGAGCCTTCCCTTTTCTCACGAATTGTTGTTAGTAGGAAGTTGGCATTTCCACTCGCCCTACCCGAAACGATTTCATCGGGTGCCCTGGTGGTTCCTCCCATTACCCAAGATATAATACAATACAATATAATATAATATAATATAATATAATATAATATAATATAATATAATATAATATAATATAATATAATATAATATAATATAATATAATATAATATAATATAATATAATATAATTTTTTTTGTTTCAATTATAGAGGTTTTAACATCTTAAGGTCATTCGCCTCTTCGGACCAGAAAATCTTTCTGGCCCTATGTGCGGGGTTGGGAATCGAACCCAGGCGGGCTGCGTGATAGGCATCGACTATCCCATCACGCTATACCCGTCCCCTTAATATAATATAATATAATATAATATAATATAATATAATATAATATAATATAATATAATATAATATAATATAATATAATATAATATAATATAATATAATATAATATAATATAATATAATATAATATAATATAATATAATATAATATAATATAATATAATATAATATAATACCATTGAATATAAGTCATAAACCATTCTGCCTGTAGGAAACTATAACTTATATTTGGTATTCTATACACTTTTTTATTGGACTTACCATTTGGATTCATTGAGATCTGGAAATTAAAGACTTCCGAAATCGAAAACTTTTTTTTTAAGCCGAATGTTTTAGAAATGCATAAAACGTCCACGGAAAAACGAAGAAATTTTGTTTTTAAATGTCTTAGAAACAAGATACATGAAATACTCAGATCTTATGTTATCTAAAACATCGTTTTTTAAGGAAATCTTAAATTTTCTGTGTCAGAGAGTTGACTTAAAAAAAATTCGGGATGACACCAGATTTCGATGCTTCATGCATTTCTAACACAAATCAAGAAATCCGATGCCGATAGTCTTTATCAATAGATGGCTAAACAAACTGATTTCGGCTATTCTGGTTCCCGGTTTCCGATTTCGGAGGCACAGGAAATAGTGGTTATATTTTCCCATTGGTTTGATTGATTTTCCCAAACTTAGATTCAGAGATTAGAGATGAAAAGAATTAAAGGGGCGAAATGAAAAAACGCAAAACATTCCTAATCGACATCGAAACTACTCCGATCGGTAGTCATTATCAGTAGACGGCCTAACAAGCCGATCTTAGTTATTCTTTCAAGAATCGAAAAAATTATTTTGAAGAATAACATTGTATTATATACGATGGTATGAATGAAATGAGAAAGGCATCATTACACCAATCACATATTGGTGTAATGATGCCTTTCTCATTTCATCCATACCATCGTATACAATACTGTGTTATTCTTCAAAATAATTTTATTAAAATTAAAAAGGTTCTTCATTATTCGATTAATACAAAAAACACGCCCTTAGCGGTCTCTGAACCACTATAATGTAACTTAACTTAAAGAATCGCATTCGTTCAATGGCCGAACACGACTCTACAAAAATACTTGAATACACTAGCCCAAAGGCTAGCATATACATGATGAACTCATGGAAATGGGATGATGGTTCGAATGAACAACTAAGAATGTGGAAATCAGACGATATTTTACTCTAGTGATGTTTTAGTTTCGGGGGTAAAAATTTTTTGATGATGTCACCAGGGTTACCATATTCACTGATTTTTCTGTAGAACTGCAGATTTTTTCATTCATTTTCGCTACACAGATTCTTTGTCATGGACAAAATTTCATTATATTTTAATTTCATTTAATTGAATTCAACTATACACAATAGATAACGTATCTATAAATCTGTGCTATAGTACGAATAGACTTTGTTATATCATCAATTTTCCTCCCAGAAATAACAACATCGCTAGTGCAAAATAACGTTAGATCTACACTTTCTTAGTTAACTCTAGGAACAAAACATATCACATACCTTCAAGGTAGAAAATGTAAACCAAATTTAAAAAATAAGCAGATAACAGAGAAACATGACCCGAACCAGAGCTAAAAACGACTAGTTGTACCAATCGCCATGTAAATCATCTTTGTAAACCAAAAACAGAAAATAAAGATACAGTAATACAAAACATTTTTCATTTCTTCAAAGCCTTCTCAAGTCTTTTAGCGTCTTTCATGAACTAAAGGTTTTTTTGAAGGGTCGTATTCGGATTCAATATACGAACGTGATTCCATTATTTCAATTATCGCTCAGACAGGGTTGCCAATTTAAATCTGTATTTTCCAGCAGAAAAATCTGCATCGGGGGATCGGAAATCTTCTTTATATTAAAATGATAAGAAATCGAAGCACAACGAAATAAAAAAGTCTTCAAAGCCTAAATTTAATGACACCAAAAATTTTCTTCATCTGATTTTTACGATGTAATAGTTGAAAAAACCTTGAAAGTGATTTTTGCGTTTGAGCGTCTCGAAATGATGATGATGAAAACCATTTAAAATCTTATCTGAAAATGAAAACTTTATCTGTTTATTTTCTCTTTCGTTTATTGGGTTTAATGTAGTTGCGATCTTTCTTTCTAACTACCTCATATTATGACCGAGTCCATCATCTTTTCAGCAGAAAGCCTTAGGAAATACGCTACACTAATTGCAAGAAAAAGTTAACATTGAAAAATCTACATTAGAAGATAGGTACATTTGTAGTGTTTATCGCCCTGGATATTCTCTTTTTATAAGTTTTATCTTCTTTTTAGAACTAACACAAAATCGAGATATTGGTTTTATTTTTCGTTGTAATCTGTATATTCAGAATCGTTGTCAAGTTTATCTGAAATATCTGTAAAATACATATTATTCCGTATATGTGGCAACTCTGGTTACGCTAGCAGCGTTGCCAATTATTTTTTGCCTTTTTCTACATGAAGGTAATAGAATTGCTGGAATTCCAACTTACGAACGGAGTCTTGGAGACTCATGTTCCTATATACCTGGTGATGGGCACTCACCAATATGTGATTGGTGTAATGATGCCTTTCTCATTTCAAGCACTCACGAGCCCTTGATTTGAACCGACTCGTAACAATGAGCGAACGAACCGCGGATCTTCAAAATTGAACCGCGGCTCTCAAGAAGAGCCTTGGCTCTTAACATTAAAAGATAGCCAAGGTACGAACCGTGGTTCATGCGTGCTGCCGCCCAAATTTGACAACCGTGGCCTTTTTGTGACAATGATGTTTTCTAATGAAGCGGTCAAAAATACATAGAAAAATTTATTCTCCAGTGAATTTTCGAAGAATTCTGTTGTAATAGAAGAAGAAACAGATTTTTTCCAATTGGAATTTCAACTAATTTATATTCTAGTTGTGAAACACAACGTTAGATCGCCCATACCGCCCATGCAGTGTTGGTGATTGCCGAAAATTTGACAGAAGCTGCTATATTGCTATCTATATTGTATACAACATTTTCAATCCGGTAGAAGATGCTATAAGAACTCGAGTCTCTCAATACATGAACCGCGAGAGAATTTTTCTACATTTCTTCGCTCCACTTCATACTCTGAGTATTTCACGGCCCATGAAAAAATATACAGTCTGATAATGATCGTTGCTGTGTGGAATTTGCCAAGAGAGAATCGCAAGTTGACAATTATCGCAGAAAATCGAATCGATGGCTCATCTTGATGTTTCTCATACTAGGTTGCAATATTTCAAAACCCTTGTGTGGAGCATTCACATACATTTTCATAGACACAACTTATGCAAAGGTTATATGCACATAGTTAGAATAAGCGGCAATAGTGAAATGATTCTATCGCAATTATCAACTGCCTGTATAGAATCGGATCGCGAAACGAGAATAAGCGACCGTTTGTTGCTTCAGAGAGGATCTCCACAGCGGCGTGCTAACCTTTGATTCTCAGAAATGTCATCGAGAGAAATTCACTCTCGCACTGGTGTCTATTCTATGTAAAATGAGCCATGCCGGGTGTTTGTTGTTGCGATGTTTTCCATTTCTCTTTGATGGCACTGATTGAATCGTGTGAAGAGTGAAGATTGAACGTTCTTTGATACGATAAAAGCCATCCTTGCGCCCATGTATTTCCGTGGCTCTGACACTCACTGTCTCGAACCGCATTCTCCACATTGACGTTTATTGAGAAAGAACCAATGAGCCGTTTAATTGAACCGTCGCTTACGAAAGAGCGTTCGATTCAGAGCCGCTCATTGAAATGAGCTGTATTGCCCATCACTCATATACCTAGTGATGTCTGATTTTTCATATTAATCGATTATTAGATTTTCGATTAATAAAAGAGTTGTCAATTAGTGTAATCGATTACTATGAGGCACTAGTCGATTAATGTAATTTATCGATCAAATTCAGCCCCCTGCTATGACGTCATGAAACTGTGGCCAGCATCATTCTGCAAAAACCAAAACAATGAAGAAAAATGGCTAACAAAAAATTGGATATTACAAACTACTTGTTTATTCAGTACCCTTTAAAGCACTTCCCCGCAAATTATCGATCAGAATATCATCACTACGATAAGGAAATTAAGATTTTACTCGAATTGAAACGCTCGAATGTTTGTTTATCATACTCTGAGCGCTCTGATTGCCCACCAAATGCCCCAGATGTTGGCTACGATAGCACATGCTGGAGTGCCCTATCCTTGCCACCGGGCTGATCAAATTATTCTAGGCGGAATCAGAGCTGCCAAATGAAAATCTGTGTTGAATAAAATATCTTTACCATTAGAGTACTTATGATAAAAGCAAAAAGCTGAGAAAATGGGAAACGTTCAGGTCGGATTTTTATTCGCTTATCAGATGTCGTGTCGAGTAGGTTGTCTTCTTCAGCTTCTGAATCTGGATTCGGGAGTCAAATTTTGGATTGGATGAATTTCGAAACTGAATGCAGAACCTGGATTCTTGTCCACCTGAATTCTGAGCTTAATTTCAGGTTTAGAGTTTTGTTTCAAAATTCAGTTTCAGAATTTAGGTCCAGATTACAGGTTCAGAAATTTAAACTGGAACTCAATTATTATTTCGGATTCTGGAACTGATTTTTTGATTAAATTTGGGAACTAAATGTATTTCCTGAATTTATGTTCGGAATTTGAGTCTAGAATTCTGATTTAGGATTTCACCTTCATCATTCTGGTACATCCATTTTCAGATTTCATATTCAGAATTCAAGACATGTATACTGGAACTATATTCCGAGATGGATTCTGGAACTAGATTTCGGAATTTAATTCAGTTCCTTTATTCAGGTTTGGAGTTCCAATTCAGAATTCAATTCTAGAACTTCGGTTCAGTTCAGTTTCATAACTCTAGAACTAAATTCATGTGCTGAATTCTTGATCTGGATTCCGGACCATAATTTTGCAACTGAATTCTGAGCCTGTTCCAGATTTTGAGTCTTGTTCTAAAGTCCAGTTCCTGAATTATCGAAATTATTAATCGTTTGCATAATTCACCAGAGCTAAGTAAAATACTTTTGTCCAGTTTAATATCAAGTTTCGTTTAATATTTACTGAACAAAGTCTATTTCGTTTCATTTTATGATTATTTAATAAAGGGTAGTGTGAAAAACATACATTACATTACATAGAGGAACAGCAACAAAAACAAAGTTACATACGAATAATGTATACTTATGTCCATCAGTGTATATCGAAAAGATATCAAAAGGAAGTCTAATCACGATTTTGCACGATCACTTAAATATGAAAACAAAATATTTGCAAAGTACGATGTTTTTTTTACAATTGAACCGCGTGACCGCGCGTCCCAAGCCGATGGCTAAATTCCGGTACAAAGACTAAACTTCATGTATTGAAATTTGAATTCCAACCGCATACACCATATTCGCCAAATATAGCCCCTAGAGACAATTTTCTGCTCTTAGATATAACAAGAAGCTTACGGGAAAGGGATTTGTCTGTAATGGAGTTGTTATCGCTGAAACTCAAGTACACACTTAAAAAAACCCTGTGGTTTTACATCTTATTAGATGTGATGTGATGTGATGTGAAGTGAAGCCACCATCAGTTCAAGGACTTGCCAGTGGATGCGGATAGACTTACAGTAGCCCCGATATGACTCATCCATTCACCTTCTTACTATAGCTGTAACCGAAAAGCGAACAAAAAGGGTTGGGCGGATACGTAAGTAGAGTCACTTACTCGTATTCCGCGGGAATAAAAGATGCTCTTCCAACCATAATATCCAGTGCATGGATGAAGCATATCGCTATACATGCTTGAACCCGCCTGATGGTTTGTTTGAGAAGGGCGCGTCAGACTCATTTCAAACCTTCAGAAGGAAACAAGTTTCCTTCGAGTGACTTGGGCTGGCTATCCACAATCCCTCGTCCAGTCATCAATTCGCCCGATGCCCTGATGCTCCCTCCCCTTTACGCGCCCGTGCAAAATGTTTTATATTGATAAATACAATGAAACATAGTGTAATGATATTAATATAACATAAAATGATATAATAGATTACAAAATAATATAATATAGTATATTTTAATTTAATATAATATAATACAATGTCATACAATATAATATAATATATTATAAAACAATATATAAAATAACTGTTAATGTAGAGTGTCAGTCTTCTATTTTCGCAATACTGCAGGAAGTTGAATATTTCTCTTCTATTAACAATAATAATATCCACATCTATAAGAATAATATATGTTATTATTATTGATCACAAATTAATAATAATAACAATAAATATATAATAATGAAAATAATAATAAAAAACAATATAATATAGTACAATGAAATATATAATAAATATAAGAATGAATAAAATGATATGTTACGATATGCTATGATATTATATTACTTGAATGTATATGTCATTTCTCATCCTCTCATTCTGCCATCAACGCATTCCCTCGACCAATTGTCACCACAGAGACACGTGTAGGCATGAAACAGGAACCAGTGAGGACCAAGCTCACCTTGTGACGACCTTGATAGTTAGTTAAAAGATTACTTTAAAAAAGATGACTTATAAGGAAAACAAATTTATATTTTGCGCAGAGGTACGCAGTACTACTCATAATAAACCCTATAATATAATAAAATATAATATAATATAATATAATATAATATAATATAATATAATACAATATAATATAATATAATGTAATATAATATAATATAATATAATAAAATATAATATAACATCATACATTATAATATGATATAATGCAATGCAGTATAATACCATACAACATATTATATAATAACATAAAATAGTGTAAGTCGATAATATATGAAATAATATGCTATGATACAATATAACATTTAATGTTGCAGTGTAAGTTACGCTCATCTAATAATAATAATAATAATAATAATAATAATAATAATAATAATAATAATAATAATAATAATAATACATGATGTAACAAACAACAGAATTACATGTTGTAATATACTATGATGAACATTGCACTTTAGGATGGGCTTCAACCTACAAGCTATTCCGCACCCTCTCATTCTGCTACTAACGCAGAAGGCGTTAGCACCCAGTCGACGTCGTTCTATTGACCAAATGTCATCATAGACGCTCGGGGAGGCATGAGATAGGGACTTGTGAGGACTTAGTTATCTCACCATTTGACGACCTGATTTTACATCTTATTAGATGCACATAAATGGAGCGTCGCAGTTCACGCAAATTTACGTCGAAGAACATTCAATATTGTGTCTAAGACTCCATGACATGAAATTCATTGAAATAAAAAAATACTAATAGGAACCGCCGCGACTTGAACCGAGAATCATTGGATCGCAAGTATGTCTGTTAATCGACTGAGCCACAGAAGCATGCATCTGCCTGGCTGGTAAAAGGTGCATTTAAGTTCATACAGTCGCACCTGATAGCAGAACGCAAGTTACAGTCGAAACCAGTAAAATTCAAGCTCATCTAACATTAAGTCATTACAAATAAAATCTTCCGTCATTTGACAAATTAGGTCTTTATGAATTACATCATATGAGGAATTAAGTCACCTGTAAAATTCAAATTTTTTTGGAGTGTATTTCTCCAGGTAAAGAAGCAATCGTGTATTGCTCTTCAAGAAGAAATCATTAATGAATAAAATCGAAAGATGACGAACGTAAAAAAATATTGTAAGCAGCGTTTTTAAGTCATGACATCATCACAATCTAAACCTACCTATCAACCTTGTAGATGATTTCCGGGATCAACTGACATATTGTGGTATCCTCTTCGTCCTGCTGATATCCGGCAAAGCATTCACAAACGTACGGTGCTACACAGTGTCCATTCAAACAGCCCTCGTCACCACAGTCGGCAATGCACATACCGTCGTCATCTGTCTTCGTATAACCCGGAGAACAATGACATTTTCCTGGGCTACCACAGAATCCATTTATGCAATCTTGTTCACAAATCGGTTTACAGCTGTGTTCACTTGAAAGTTCATATCCCTCGTAACAGGCACACTCCCCAGGAGTACGACATTCACCATGTTCACATCCAACCGGACACCACGGCACGCACGTTGATTTGGTTGTATCGGTATTGTTGTATCCATCAAAACACTTACAGCGCCCTTCAATACAAATGCCGTTATCACATTTTGCCTTGCAAGCAAGTTGTTTCTCACTGGCAATAGCTTCCTTCTTCGATGACTCATTTTCACATTTATGAACGCTTCCATCTTCAAAAACATACCCGGGATTACACTCACACTCATTGGGTCCAACGCATCGGCCATTCAAGCAATCATGTTCGCACTCTGGTTCACACGCAGTACCGTCCTTGACGTTTCTATACCCTTCAAAGCACCGGCATCGATTGTTACCAGCACAGACTCCGTTCAAACACGGTCGGTCACAGTACGGTTGGCAGTTGAATTCGTCACTAGCTGACGGACGGAATCCCACTACGCAGAAACACTTTCCCTCTTCACAGTTTCCATTCTGACAGTTCTCTTCGCAATGATCTTGTTTTTGCTGTGTCTTCAGCTTTCTAATGGTTTCTTCGTGGATACAATCTGTACTACTATGATTGTAAAATTCGTATCCAACATCACACTGGCATTGGTTAGGTAAAATACAACTGGCGTTTCGGCATTCAGGTTCGCATACCGGAACGCATCGATGATCCTGGCCTTTGGGATTACTGTAACCTACCGAACACTGACAGTAACCTTGAGCACACACTCCATTTCTGCAAGCGCTTTGACACATTTCTTCCTTCAGTCGCCTTTCCTTTTCAAGACGAAGTTCTTCAACCGATTGACATCGTGTTTTACTACCATCGATGAAATCATATCCGTCATCGCACTGACAAACGTTCGGCTCGATGCATCTGCCATTCAAGCACCCATTCTCATATTCTTCATCTTCCCCTTCATCGCAAATAGGTTCACAAACGGAAGAGTTCGTCTCTGTAAGCCGGTAGTTTTCATTGCACAGACACTCACCACCGATACATTCCCCATGGACACAACCGTTCGGGCAGGTCTTTTCACATAAACCAATCATGTTCATTATGTAACCGTAATTGCAGATGCACTTTGCATCCTCATTGCAGACACCGTTAATACATACCGCTCGACACACAACTATCGGATCCACACAGGCGTCATCATATTTCACGAATCCTTCAAATGAAACAAAATTAAGTTTGACATTAGACTACCATTCGCCTTCGTTTTTATACCAACTGAACTCACCTGGATTACAGTCGCATGTGTTCGGTGCTATACAAACGCCATTTTCGCAGTCATCGTCGCATACCGGCAAACAGTCGAACAAATAATTAATGTCCGTATAATTGTAACCCGGAAGACATGTGCACGAGTTCGGACCAGTACATACAGCATTTCGACACTCTTCCTCGCAAATCGGGATACAATCGCCGTCTATCAAGTCGTAACCTCGGTCACAGATACACTCATCAGGTCGAACGCAGTGTCCTCTGTAACACTTTTCGCATAGCGGAATACATTCCTCCGCTATCTTTCCGTAGCCTTTATGACAGATGCACTTGCCGGGAGCGACACAATCGCCGTTCAAACATCCGTTCGCACAAATCGGCAGACATCTATGATTCTTCGTAGAGTTGATATTCGAGTATCCTTCGTAGCATTCGCACTGGTTCGGAGCCATACACTCGCCATGAATGCACGGTTCGTTACAAATCGGAATGCATGTTCCATTGATCTCCTCGTATCCTTGTTCGCAAGGTTCGGGAGTCGTTGTCGATGGCGTGTCCCTCTGGCACTGGCCAGATTCGCTTTTGATAAACCCTTCGTCGCAGAGACATTCATTCGGCGCAACGCACTTTCCGTTTGGACATCCATCATCGCATTCCGGCTCGCATATTCGCAAGTCATTCAAGATAACAAGTCGATAGCCTTCTTCACATCGACACACGTTTGGTTCGGAGCAATATCCATTTTCGCAGTTGTTGCACTCCGCTATGCAACTTTCATTACTAGCATGATAGTAGCCGGAATCGCACTGACAGTATCCGGGTCTGATGCAGAATCCATTGTCGCAACCTTCGCAATGTGGAATGCATCTGGAAATAAAAAGGTCCCAATAGTGTTGGGTGTTTTTTTTTATTTGCCATAGCTGTAATTATCAACGGTTAGTTACCTGAAGTTCGAAAACTGCTGGTAACCTGTATTGCAGGTGCAAAAGTTAGGTGCGGTACATTTGGAGTTCTCGCACGGCTGGGAACAAACCGGTACACATTTGTTCTTCTGGCGGGTGTAGCCTTTGCAGCACTTGTTCCGTGCCACCATGAAATTCTTGCCATTCTTGCGTACATATTCAATTTTACTGCAATTTAATGCGAAAACTATTTTAGTAAATGTATTTGATAGCATACATTAATTAGATGAGAATAATCATTCTTTGATAATAACGATATTTGTCGAAATGTGAATCAATTTTAATGTGAATACCGAATCACAAAAAATTAATAATCATTGAACTTTGCAATATATGAAGCATTTTTATACAGGAAACGGAGAATTTAGAGCAAATAAAATGCAACCAAGTAAAAATCACATACATTTTTCCTACTATTCCAGTAATAACCAATATTCGAAAGTGGTAAAGTATAGCACATTTCACATTGTAGTAAATTAGTTTAAAAATTGTAGTAACTTAGTTAAGAAATATGAACGATTACGGAGACGAACTACGAGGTACAGAAACAAGTGTTATATCATAAGACATTTCTAGCAAATTTTTGAATATTTAATCCAGTTACCAAAATATTGGGGGGCAAGGCCTCTTCAATAAATCAAAAAGTGCTTTGCTCCCCGGGTTGACGGTTCAATGCATAGGACGCTGGTCTTACAAGCCAGTTGTCGTATGTTCGAGCCCCGACCTGGAAGGATTCTTAGTGTCAGTAGGATCCATAGTACTAGCCATTCTGTACACTAAGAATCGGCTGCGAAGTCTGTTAAAACAGAAAGGCCAAATTCTACAAAAAGGAATGTAATGCCAGGACTTTGTTTTGCTTTGCCCCCTATAGTTGCCGCGCATGGATATAACACATGGATCAATAAGTTCCGAGACTGAAGCAGAGATGGCGCTCGTAGTAAACCAGTAACCACGTCTTTTTAGAGTACTAACCTTTGCTTGAAACGGGTCAAAATTTTAAGTCGATCCGACCAGAAACAGCTGAGTTATCGAGGTTGGAGTAAAGTCGTTTTGTAGTTTGTTTAAAAAATGGAAAAAAACCGAGTTTCGTGTTTTGATAAAACATTGTTTTTTAATGGGTAAAAACACCGTGCAAGCGAAACAATGGATTGAAAAATGTTATCCGGACTCTTGTCCATCAAAAGCAACGATGTGTCGGTGGTTCGCCAAGTTTAAACTTGGTCGTACCGACACAAATGACGCGGAACGCTCGGGTAGACCTGTGGAAGCCGTTACACCGGAAAATATGAGTGAAGTGACAAAAATTATAATGAAAGATCGTAAAGCATGAAAAAGGTTGAAGCATGAAAAGGTTGAGCATGAAAAAGGTTTTTTCCAAGTGGGTGCCGCGATTGCTTTCCCTGCCACAAGTCGATGAAAACAATGGCGAAATTGAACGAATTGGGCTTTGATCTGCTTCCCCACCCCCCATACTCGCCAGATTTAGCCCCCAGTGACTACTGGCTCTTTGCTGAAGGGAAAAAAATTTGGCTCAAATGAGGAGGTCATCGCTGAAACTGAAGCTTATTTTGAAGCGAAAGATAAATTTTTTTATAAACATGGTTTTGAAAAATTGGAAAAATGTTGGAACCATTGTATCAACCTAAAAGGTGATTATGTTGGTGAATGAAAAAAAAATTCGCAAAAAAAATTTTGTTTCCATTGTTAGTCTCGGGACTTATTGATCCATGTGTTAGTGACGTGTGTAATATCAATGGAATTCAATGGTTTTTCAAATTAGTACTCTCATCGATAATTGTAAAAGATGAATTGGATTTATTTACAGCTTATTTGTGCTGTCATCGAGTAAAACTTAATTAGTTGCGTTAATAAAGCTTCACAAGTTGACGTTACAAATGAACTCGTGATGAATAAAGTAAATGTCGGGACTCGAACATAGGACAACTGATTTGTGAGCAGAGATTCCAGGTCTGCAGATTAGTCTGCAGTTTTCTAAAATAAGTTGCAGACATGTTTTTTTGCAGACTTTTTTGAAGACTTTTGAAATTCAAGATAGTCGTAGACAACTTGAAATCGTTGCGGTCTTTTTTTTGCTTGCTAAACCTGTTTCGTGCTCCATTATTTATAGAGAACTTGAGCTAGCAGACTTTTTTTTCGAATTTACAGTCTTTTTCAACCCTGTTTGAAGATATATGAAATTTTACTTGACGTCTCTGCTTGTAAGACTAGCACTCCATGCATTGAATCACCAGTCCGGGATGAAATCTTCAAAACTTCTTGTTCTTTTTTTTTATCTCAACTTTACTTATATTACGAGTTTTCAATTCATAGAATCCGGATAGAATTTAATACTAACCGATGCGATGATGAAACTTTTCTGTGTAATTTAAACTTTCCGGCATATATTTGACTACTACTTCCGATGCTTTCAGAACCGGAAATCGGTCATCATAACCGAAATGATTTTCATACCTTCCTTGTGTGGACACTTTTATGACAGCTTGAAATTTTTGGCATTCATCGCCCCGCTTTAATTGCGAAACTGGAGGCATCATCACAGTCGAAGATATCATTTTATTGCAGACTATAAGCTATTAAGACCTTTCATCCAATTTTGTAGTCAGCTATTTCCGAGGAAATCAAGTATATTGCATACATCAGACCCGTACCCAAGATTTCGTTTCGGGAGGGGCCAGGTAACTTCACAAGTTTCTGAAGCATCAGAAAAAACAGTCAAAAACGTCAGAATGGAACACGCTCCGATTTCTCAGATATTGCTCTGCCAGTTTCACGAACTAATATTCAAATGAAATTATTCCGTATGACATATTTTTAGCTCCAAAATACAGGGTGACGAGTGTTGAAAATTTCAAACTAGAAGTAACGATGCGATAAAAACAGAACAATCTTCTCCACTTTGTTTTAAGTTGCTTCAATTTCAAAGTCTTGTTAGTTGGTTTTACCTTTTTTTATAAATATAAAAAATAGGTATAGAATTCGCTCAAACTTTAGAAAAATTTTCCGAGGCCCGGAGGGCCGAATGACATATACCAATCGCTTCAGCTCGACGAACTGAGTAAATGTCCGTGTGCGTGCTTGTGTGTGTGTGTGTGTGTGTGTGTGTGTGTGTGTGTGTGTGTGTGTGTGTGTGTGTGTGTGTGTGTGTGTGTGTGTGTGTGTGTGTGTGTGTGTGTGTGTGTGTGTGTGTGTGTGTGTGTGTGTGTGTGTTGTTTGTGTGTTGTCAACTGAGAGGTCGAGATCTCAGAGATTGATCAAACTAGTCGCTAATGAAAGGTCTCCCCGTCACCCTGAACTCTATTGAATGGTTTTAAGATCGGATGTTTACTTTTTGAGTTATACGAAGTTTTATGTCAAAATTTTCAGTTTTTTGACAGTATCTGTCACAATTGACCTTGAAAACAGAATATATTATCAGACTTAGATTCCGCACTGTAATACCTATCCAACAAGCCATAGATTGTTAGAATCCGTTCATTTTTAACGGAGAAATCGAAATTTTTGTGTAAGCGACTTTTTCCCCTAATCCAGCATTAGAAGTTTTGAGCGCTGTCTGGCAAAGAAATGCTTGGGAGCAACATAAAACACGATTTTTTATACTGTTACATACGTTTGTTTCCAAGCACCCAAAAACTGTGTACAGCATGATATTTTGCCTCGAACCGATTTTAGCACGGTTCGTTTTTCGCAACATAATCGTTCGAATATGCCATATGTAAACCAGATGATGACAGCATTTTTGAGTTGAAAGTAATTCCATGATTGTATTGTTTTATACAACGTACAGCAATAAATGCTAGAAGAACATAACACCCATATACCATTGGAATCAGTTCGTCGAGATCAGCAAATGCGTGTGTGACAAATCACTCAATTTTTTTCGGAGATGACTCACCCGTTTTCTACAAACTCAGATTCATATGAAAAGTCGTATGCTTCCAAACAAGGTCCCTGAATTATGTTTGGTTCCGACCTCTGGTTCCGGAACTACAGGATGATATGTGAAACGAAATTAAAACTGTGTAACTCATTTTTCTCGTAGATTGCTGAACCGTACGTACTGCTATTTGGAAGTGCGTACTGCTATACTGCTCCTAAGAACAGCTGAACAGCTATCGCCACCTAACGGTTCAACATAAACTGCTGAGCAGAATGATTTCTGTTTGATAATTCAAGCTGTTGATACAAGTGTTTCCACACCAGCTATCTATTCAATTTGGAGTTTTAAAAACCATGATCTAGAATGATCCAACAGGTTTTGACTTTCAAATACCTCGGGCTGTGGTTTGATTCCAAATGCACTTGGGAAGGACGCATTAGGTATCTGATAACAAAATGCCAACAAATAGTAGATTTTCTTCGAACAATAACAGGATCTTGGCGGGGTGCTCATCCGGAAAATCTAATGAAATTATGTCAGACAACGATACTTTCAGTGATGGAATATGCTTTCGTTCCGCTGCAAACTCTCATATTATCAAACTGGAGCGAATTCAGTATCGTTGTTTCGCGAATTGCTTTAGGCTGCATGCCTTCGACACATACAATGAATCTCGAAGTTCTGGCGGGAGTTCTTCCATTGAAAGATCGTTTTTGGGAGCTTTCATCGCGACTGCTAATAAGATGTGAAGTACTGAGTCCCCTAGTTATTAATAACTTCCAAAGGCTAGTTGAGCTTCAATCTCAAACAAGATTCATGACAGTATATTTTAACCATATGTCACAGGAAATCGACCCTTCCAGATTCCTATCCATGACAGCCTCCTAAATGTCCCTGACTCAACTTTATTTTTTGACACATCCATGCAGCGCGAAGTGCGTGGAATCCCGGAACACCTACGCTCGATGGAAATCCCAAAAATATTTACTAGTAAGTTCAGGCATTGGCTCTGAGAAAATATTTTACACGGACGGATCGCGAATTGAAGAGGCTACTGGGTTTTGTATATTCAACAATAATGTTTCGGCTTCATTTAGGCTTCAAGAACCTTCATCTGTTTATATAGCAGAGTTAGCAGCAGTTCATCACAGTTTGAGTGTAATCGTCACATTATCTCCAAACCATTATTTTCTCTTCACAGATAACCTGAGTGCCATTCGCTCAAACGCTGCTGGCAAAAATGAACCGTTTTTTTGGGCAAAATAAAACAGTGTCAGAACGTCATATTGAATAATAATTATCAAATCACAATAGTTTGGGTCCTGGCTCATTGCTCCATTCCTGGCAATGAAAGAGCCGATATTTTAGCCAAACGTGGTGCTATTGAGGGTGAAATTTATTAGAGACCGATTGCTTTCAACGAATTCTATAGCGCGTCTCGCCAAAGAACACTTGCCAGCTGGCAAGCATCTTGGGATAGAGATGATCTGGGTCGGTGGATGCACTCAATTATTCCGAAAATATCGACAAAGGCATGGTTCAGGGGACTGGATGTGAGTAGAGATTTCATTCGTGTGATGTCCAGACTGATGTCCAATCACTACACGTTAGATGCACATCTCCTTCGAATTGGACTTTCCGAGACTAATCATTGTGCTCGTGGCGAAGGTTATCGCGATATTGATCATGTCGTTTGGACATGCGTGGAGTATCGTGATGTCAGATCTCAACTAATAAATTCCTTGCGTACCCAAGGTAGACTATCCAATGTCCCAGTTTGAGACATTCTTGCTTGTCGTGACCTTTCTTACATGAAACTTCTTTATCATTTCATAAAGACAATTGAAGTTCCAATTTAAATTTTGTTTTATGTTAGACTGTTTTTTCTTCCATGAGTTCAACCAATAGCCAGCTATCTTACATTGAATAAAAGTGATGAACTGATACAAACAAACCTGGAATAGTTATAAGATCATGTACAAAATAGCAAATCGCTTGATAAAACAGTGTTTAGATTAACTAATGAATACCAACATACTAATGTGATATTCGAAATGTATTAGGTTTAAAGTACTATGTATTGTGAATGCCACGGCGAAGAAAACTTATGTATATTGCCTATGAAATAAACGTATTTATGGAAAAAATAAAAACCTTGATCTATAAATTTCTTTTGGTTTGAAAATGTTAGTTATTGACAGTCTAACTGATTCATTTGTGTATGATTTCCTCCGTTAGAATTTTTGTGAGTGGTATTTATGCTAGAAACTATCACAAATACTTGTCCTTTCAGTTTATGGTTCTTCCAAAAATGTGCATGTTTTGTTGCATGATGAATCGGCAGAGTAGGCTCGGTATCACACAGAACACACTCTCGAAGCATTGAGAAAAAAACGGAGAAATTAAATATTTCTTCTTAACTATTTCACATCCGAATCTACTTCAAGTTATTGGAGCGTATTTTGGGATAAACAGATGAACACTTGCTAAATAAAAAATTTACTCAGATTTTCATATTTACACTGTAGTATTGGAACACGGTTCCGCCGCTTGGACAGCATCCAACATAAACGCCGAACACAAGCCTACTGCGATAATTTTCAAGTACAACATTTTGATCGTTCACTGGCACACACGAGTCACACAAATGTTTTTCGCAAACTGTGGTTCTATGATCGTTCGGATTTAAATTTCATCACTTCACAAACTAGTAGTTGGCTTCTGAACGCGTTGATCTTCCGACCAATGCGACGTCTGTCACGGCCGTTGATCGGGTTCTGACTGTCACGGGTTGGATTAAGTCGAAGACAAGGCGCCAATCGGAACCGGCCAGCCTGCCCGTTCCTCTTCCGTCCTGTTTGGAAGTGCGTACTGCTATTTGATATTCCAGTCAATGTGCGTCTTCTTCTGTTGGCTTTCAGCATCAGGGCCCACCCGACAGTTCACAGCTCATACGCTTACTAATGGCACAGAACGCAAACAAGTGGCAACGATTATGCTGCGCCCGCGCCCTGTTACTTGATCACAGGAGTAAGTGAGCTAGAACGATGTGTCGAAAGTTATCAATATGCAGAACTCATGCGTAGCACTCCCGAGGACTGTAATCTAGAAATTGAAAGGAAAAACGATGAAGAAAAAAAACAAACATCAGAAATTGAATGAGTTGTGAACTACTCAAGAATGGAAACGGAACGGAACAATCCATAAGTGACAATGGACAGAAAACAATGCACTCAAGGGATGATCAAATTACATCGGCAATGTTATGGCTCATAAACTACTAGGTTCTAGTTTTCGGGAAGCAGTTGGTTTCGTCACATTAAATTTGAACATTCAAAAGCGGATGATAATAATAGTCTTGTATACGTCGCATAACATAGGAAAATTATCCATTTCAACCATATCGGTTTAGCTGAAAGCAGATGACGCCGACCCGAAAAAGGCGTGTTAATTGGCAGAATCGATTGTTAGTTATGATAATCGTTTGAGACGGTGATTATCAAACTGTACTCTTGACTCACGAATCATCCGATCGAACGGTTTGAAATTTTCGAAATATGTTTGCCGCATCAAGTTCCGTTGTGGGTAGTAAAAAAAAACTTTGTGGTCTGTGGTTTCTTATTTTGTGACAGTGGCATAGTAACAGAGCACCACGTTGAGAATCACTGAACGGTGCTAATTCGGATTCTAGCCACGTGCACAAAGCCAAACGATCGTGAGTCGTTGAAAATTATTTGTGGTGCGAAATCTACCTGTCCGATCTCAGTTGTAGAGTGTGAAATATTTGAAAGGATATCCTTTACGGATGAGTTTGAACACCGAGGACAGAGGGTAAGAGCGAAAATGAAATTTATAGTAGTATTGACTTTTCAACATTCTTATTGCAGTCTTATTTGCTGCGATAAATCTTATATAGTGAAAACTTTATCATACCCAATAGAACATTCTTTTGTTGTTTATTTTCAAATGTTTTATTCAATTTTCATGTAGCTGTCATTAAAACATGATAATAATAGTACAAAATTTTGAAGAAATTGAAAAATTCGCATCACTCCGAAATATAAATAAACTAACGGATGATGGATTTCGAGATAATACCATTACATTGTTCTCATAATGCCGCTATCTACATGCGAGTCAATAACTATTTGCGTTTTTACTCTTATCAGAAAAGCTGCACATAAGGCACAAAAATAACATTGCCAATTCCCTTCGCCTATGATTCATCTTATTCAAATACTGAGACGAAACAAGCTGACTTTAGATCAACGGATGTTTAACAGAAATCTGAATAATAGCTGATATGGCAATCATGTTAGTTGCTTAAAGAAGTGAATGAGCACTATAATATTCAAGACGCAATTTTAATTCTCCTGGCGGGTGTAGGACAACGATATTTTATTGATAATTTGTCCAACAATTGATAAGTTGTATCGTTTTCAATGTCCAGATTTTTGTATGCTGATTAAAAAAAAATAATGTTATTTAACAATTGGTAGACCATTTAAGTAAAAAGATTAAATAAGCGTTTTTAAGAAGATCCCGTCGGCCGTAGAAATGTTGTATTCCAAGCATTATAATGAATGCTTAGGTATCTGTGAACAACATTGCTTGATTGTATTTATGCAGTCTATTTTTTTCAAAGAAGATCTTGCAAATCTTGATCCAAATAAGAGTGATTTGTGATTCCGATTACACCCAAACCTCCATTTACGTACCTTATATATGTATGTATGTATGCTTGCACACTCTCCCATCTGCATATATGTGTATATATGTATACATATAAATGGTCGCCTTCACTTCACCAATATCTATGTGTATAAAGAAATACAAATATTTGCACACATGCGTACGTATATTAATACATATATACATATATAAAGGACGTAAATGGAGGTTTGGGTGTATATGATACGAAATGTGCGACTGAGATCCATCGTTTGCTGGTGGAATCTTCTGAGGTGAAATATATCGTTTAATCAATGTGTCGTCGACGTTGAAAGGGAAGATATGCACAGAGTGTTGTTTTTTGGAAAGCAATGAGCCGGAGATGGAGAAGCCGCTTTTGGAGATACTCGTACAGTTATCGTATATAGTGATGGGCGATACGGCTCATTCCATTGAGCGGCTCTACTATAAGCGCTCATTGGGTGAACCGGCTCAATTGAGCGCCTCAGTGGCTCTTCTTGAAGAAATGTTAGGTGGAAAGACACAATCTTTTATAGGGGTGTGAAGGTCAATTTCGGTATTAGATAATAAGCAACAAATAAATAACAAAACGCTTATAACTGTATTTTTTCTCTAGTACATTTCTATATCATTTCTATGATCATGGAAAATTTTGGTTCACAAACATGATTTTTTCAATGTTTGCTGATGTCAATCGACTTCGTCGTTCACTGCAAACTTGCCCTGCTTTTGAAAAAATCCGTTCGCAAGGAATCGAGCTGGCCGGTATACACAGTCTTTTCAAAACCATTTGATAAAGCAGAGGATAAACCGTTTCTCTCTCCTTCCACCATATCAACGGGTTGCTCATTTTCGCAAGTGCGGCTCAGCAACATATTTATCGACCTCGATTGTGGCTGCAATCGATGGATCATGCGAAGCTCGCAACTTCCCAACCTGTTCGTCAAACTCTTCCCATACAGATGATCGAGCCTCGACTGGATCGATTCTATAGGTTTGCTCCACATTGGTCGGTTCATGTACTGTCATCCTCAGATTTTTGTCGTGAATACGACTTACTTTACTATGGGGTGCCTTTTCAAAATTTACCCTCTGAGAGAGTGATAAGTTTCTGATCGTGAATATCTATTGTTGTATCTAATGAATCAACATAATACTTGCGACATGCCGACATGGAAATATGATCACAATTTTAAGATAAAATTTTCAGTTTTGTGACATAGTCTCAAATAATTCAAAATTAAACTTTTCTGAAATGTTTGGTATAAACGAGTATCAAAGAGGATAATTCATAAGGCGCGTTTGCCTTTCTCGTATTTTTAAAGCTCATAGCTCAGTGATCTGTGAAAGGATTTATATAATCTAACTACCAATAGAATCGAAATTTTTCAATTTAAACGTGTATAGCAAAAGCATTGAAGTATTTCAATAGTACACTATTGAAAAACCTGTCTCATTTGCTCCATGTCAACACCAGCCAATCAGAACGCGTTCTAAGGAAGAGAACAAAATATCTGCTGCTGTACAACAAATCGTCCGGGAAAAATGTTCCGAAAAGTGGTGAATATCGCAGTGAGTTCCTCAATTTGGTCCTTGTGAATGCTAGAAACGAATCCCTACAGCATATTGATAGTTTCTTTCAATAAATTATGCAAATCCGAAATGAAATAATCGACAATAAAATTCTGTATGCGGCTATTTTTATAGCCGTTCGGACCGCCCATTAGTGAAAAAGCTACAAACGAAATCACATAAAAGGAAATCTCTTAACAAAAATTCAATCAGTTTGGATTCAATCGCCACTGCGAGCAGAAGTGTTTTGTGTCGTCTGCACGCTTTCGACAAGAGCGATTACGTCACAGCTGCCAGTCATTAGCATTGGGAAAAAACAACGGTGGAGAGCATTGCACAATATCAGCCGTTCTAATGGCTCTAAAAGTTTTCTAAAGAACTATTAGGATTTGTTGTTCGAAAATCGTAGGGAAATATCCTCAGTTTACTGCAAGTCAAGAACAGTTTGCTTAGATTTGTTCACTTTTCGCTGTGTGAAATTCACAGTAATCGAGATCAAGTGAAGCCTTTTTTTGCAAAAAATGATTTAGAGTTTAATGTCGTAGAGAATTACGCAATTTGACTCTTCTGAATGCTGGAAACGAATCCCTACAGCATATTGATAGTTTCTTTCAATAAATTATGCAAATCCGAAATGAAATAATCGACAATAAAATTCTGTATGCGGCTATTTTTATAGCCGTTAGGACCGCCCATTAGTGAAAAAGCTACAAACGGAATCACATAAAAGGAAATCTCTTAACAAAAATTCAATCAGTTTGGATTCCATCGCCCCTGCGAGCAGATGTGTTTTGTGTCGTCTGCACAGCTAGTTTCGCTTTCGACAAGAGCGATTACGTCACAGCTGTCAGTCATTAGCATTGGGAAAAAAACAACGGTGGAGAGCATTGTACAATATCAGCCGTTCTAATGGCTCTAAAAGTTTTCTAAAGAACTATTAGGATTTGTTGTTCGAAAATCGTAGGGAAATATCCTCAGTTTACGGCAAATCAAGAACAGTTTGCTTAGATTTGTGCACTTTTCGCTGTGTGAAACTCACAGTAATCGAGATCAAGTGAAGCCTTCTTTGTTTTTGCGAAAAATGTTCCAGAGTTTAATGTCGTAGAGAATTACGCAATTTGACCTTTCTGAATGCTAGAAACGAGTCCCTCCAGCATATTGATAGTTTCTTTCAATAAATTATGCAAATCCGAAATGAAATAATCGACATTAAAATTCTATATGCGGCTATTTTTATAGCCGTTAGGACCGCCCATTAGTGAGAAAGCTACAAAAGAAATCACATAAAAGGAAATCTCTTAACAAAAATTCAATCAGTTTGGATTCTATCTCTAAAAGTTTTCTAAAGAACTATTAGGATTTGTTGTTCGAAAATCGTAGGGAAATATCCTCAGTTTACGGCAAATCAAGAACAGTTTGCTTAGATTTGTGCACTTTTCGCTGTGTGAAATTCACAGTAATCGAGATCAAGTGAAGCCTTTTTTGCAAAAAATGTTTTAGAGTTTAATGTCGTAGAGAATTACGCAATTTGACTCTTCTGAATGCTGGAAACGAATCCCTACAGTATATTGATAGTTTCTTTCAATAAATTATGCAAATCCGAAATGAAATAATCGACAATAAAATTCTGTATGCGGCTATTTTTATAGCCGTTAGGACCGCCCATTAGTGAAAAAGCTACAAACGAAATCACATAAAAGGAAATCTCTTAACAAAAATTCAATCAGTTTGGATTCTATCGCCCCTGCGAGCAGATGTGTTTTGTGTCGTCTGCACAGCTAGTTTCGCTTTCGACAAGAGCGATTACGTCACAGCTGCCAGTCATTAGCATTGGGAAAAAACAACGGTGGAGAGCATTGCACAATATCAGCTGTTCTAATGGCTCTAAAAGTTTTCTAATGAACTATTAGGATTTGTTGTTTGCAAATGGTAGGGAAATATCCTCAGTTTACTGCAAATCAAGAACAGTTTGCTTAGATTTGTGCACTTTTCGCTGTGTGAAATTCACAGTAATCGAGATCAAGTGAAGCGTTCTTTGTTTTTGCGAAAAATGTGAAAAAGGGGAATGCGTACATACTTCATACAATTGATATTCGGAAGTGTTAAGGAACACGTCAGTTGTTTTCGTATTCACGACATCCAGTTATGTCTCTGACATTACCCACCCGCCTTTTTATTATCGATTGGTGTGCTTGCTAATATTTGCCGTCTTCTCCAAATTCCTGCTTTTTAAAGCGAGGGTCAAGGAAGATAGACTGTGCTATCAATTCATTGGTTTCAAGGCCCGAAAATCGTTTTACTAATCCATTAATTAGTTGATCGCAGAGTTTCGTGACAGTCTCTGGCATGGGTTTTTCCCGCACTATATATCGTTTCACATAGCGGATCATCGATCTAGAAAGTACTGCAGTTTTAGATAACGATACAGTTTTTTCTTCGGATATTTCAATTGTCACGTGGAAGAAAACTTTGAGAATATCGACAGCGTGTTCAATGATTATCTAATCAACTGAGTCCAACGAGAGATTTGAATCAAAAAGCGCTAACGTAGATAGGGGAAGATGGGGTAAAACCCACCCCCGAGCCATAATGTGGAAGACGATTTAAATTTTGTAACCAGTGAACTTCTTTGCCAATCATTCGGGTTTCTAAAATTAGTTCTAATACAGACGATGTATTTGCAATTTTATAGAAAAATCGTCAAATTTATCGTCTCATATTATTGGGGGCAAAACGACCCGAATTGTGAGAGGCAAAATGCTCAAGAATTCGCTTACAACAATTATCGATAAGTTATCAATTTAATGAATAATAGTAAACAATCTTCCATCTGGCACATATTTTGTCAATGAAAAGTCTCAAGTTTTCTTTAAAGAAGAAGATTTATGAGGGTGCATATTGCCCCGTGGTTTTCATGAGCATTAATCCGATGTTTTGATGGATGTTTACCCGTTGTTTAAGATCATCCTGCCTCTATGTTCACCTAATCGTCACTTCGCGTAATTTAGAATGTATATTTTTCATGTGTTCCACGATCGGGCGTCATGCCCCGCATATATTTCAATAGACATTTTAAAGGGTTATAGAAAATAAGATATTTCATGTATTTTCAATGTATTCAGCGAGTATTTGTACGTAATTTTGAGAAATAATGATTACGGAAGATAGTCATGCATGAAACTCTTCCGTGTTATTCTCTATAGTTAAGATATAGCTACATTTCCTTAGGTGGTGCATTTTATCCCATCTACCCCTACAACAGCCTCTTTGTTTCGCAATATTCTGTCCAACATGTCGTAAGTAGTATTCCATCGAGTAGGGACATCCGGCTTCAATTCCATCGTCGGCTTGTTGAGCTTCTGCTGCATTTCATGAAGCACAAGAGCAGTTATCTTAAAATTTATGGAATATCGTGTCAAAACTGTGCTAATCCATTTCGAAATATTCTCCGCGGTATGTTTATCAGGAAACTCCGAGCATTTCAACAAAACAGATTTCAGTCTACGGATCCGTTGGTCTGTAGAAAATTTTCTGTATTACAGTTGAAAAAATGAGTAGTTAATGCATAGAAGCTTGTATTATTTATGCTGATCCATCCATCGCATGTTATACACACAGCTGGAGCATCGAATAATTTATTTTGCACATTAGCTAAAAGACTATTATAAACTGCCGGCAGCAGACTATTTGTAAGGGTCTTTCTGCTAGGAACAACATTCCTACAAACTTTTTAAACTCCTCATCTTCGACTATCGAAAAGGGGTGAAATTCTTTACAGATCATCTTGAGCAACTGAATATCAAGTGATCGATTTTTTTGGACAGGGACTGGTTTAATAACTTCGATGAAATTAGTCATTAGCGCCTGAGAAACAGGTTGTGAATCATCTTTAACCAAACCTATCGCTGTCGATGTTGATCCTCCAGCAGGAGCTGATGATAAACTAGACGTGGACCCTTCAGGAGGATTCGGCAAAGAACCAGATTTGAAATTCCCAGAAGTTTCTGACGATGCTGTTCTTTCCCACATATTGTTGGATGAATTGTTGAAAGATGCCGCCGCAGATTACCTGTTGATCCTCCAGACAATGCAAGACTCTTTTTGCAGTAATGGCATATGCCCGAGAATTTATCATTTGCCATTTCTTTCCGCTCGAAATGGTACCATATCGCACTGGTACTGATCGACATGATTTCAGTACTATGAAGGTGTACAAAAACTATCATTGCAATGGGTATAAGAAAATAGATCAAAAGTTATCTTACGCTTGCACGCTTCCACTCTCTTCGGTTGCAATCCAATCAGGTTGCAATATTCTCAAATTTTTTCTGAAACCCCTAAAGAATAATTGAACTTTCATTCACAACCGTGAGGACTCGATTGGAATACTGAGATAAAAAAGTTAATTGAGGCAAACAGAGATGCCAGGTCCAAATTTGTAATCTCTGCTGGCAGCTTTAAAAAAGTCGAAATGCTCCTAAGAACGTGTAAAATTTTGTAGATTTGACGAGGTCAACAAAGTTTCAAAAGTTTGCAGATTTCAATAATTCAATTGAAAGTCATCAAAAAATCATTAAATCTTCCGGGAACCAACGATCTGGAGGTGAATAAATATTTGCAGCCTACAACGGAAAATCTACTTTAAAATCTGCAAAACTGGCATCTCTGAAGGTAAATAAAAAAAACACCACCTGATGAATGAATTTTCTTCTCTATTTTAGAAGCCAGAACCACTGAACTGCGATGTCAGATCTACGAAAATCTCCGTAGATCCACGGGTTCGAAAATTTTCTACGGACCAACGTATCCGTAGACAAAATCTACGGAAATTGGATTTTTTTCTACGGAAATCTACGGAAGTTTGAATCTATCAACAGAGAACTACGGGAACCAGTTTTGTCTGGCGAACAGGAAAAAAGTTTCCATCGCGAGCGCTTCCGAGAAAAATGACACTACAACTATTTGGCATCGCTCCGACTGAATGAAGCAGCACACTGAACGGAATCCGGAGCTATGCTCATAACATTTCAGAATGGGTTTTGACTTGACTATAGGCATAAACATTACTTCAGGTTTCTGATTCAATAAAATTTAACACAACCTATTTTATTTAGATATAAAAGCAAGTGAGTTCAATATGTATTAACTTTGCGAGTAGCACTTTAGTAAATTCCATCATTTTCGTTATGGTTTAGGCTACCATGCAATTCCATTTAGTGTACAGAAGCGGTGCATAGACTTTTGCTTATTATTTGCCGCGGCTCAAGATTAATGGAACAACCACGGTTGTCAAATTTGAGCAGCAGAACGGATGAACCACGGTTCTCAGTTTGGCTATCTTTTAATGCTGAGAGCCAAGGCTCTTCTTGAGAGCCGCGGTTCAATTTTGAAGAGCCGTGGTTCGATCGCTCATTGCTACGAGTCAGTTCAAATGAACGGCTCGTGAGCGCTCGCCTATCACTAATCGTATATTCGAGCCCCGACCTAAAAGGGGAGAAGAGGTTGAACTAATCAACATTGCAAAGACATAGCTAATATGTATTTATTTATTTCCTTAGAGTTTCGAAAAAGTTCGACTTAAAATGAATTTTTGGTGATCATGTTTGTCTGTTGAATATTTTTCGAATACATTCCTTAAAAATTTCTTTCTCGAATCTGATCAGAAGCCTACAAGTTAATACAGATTTAAATGTAGCAACCCTGCACGCTATACAAAATTGAACAAAGAACGCTGTGTTCTAGGCGGTGTTGTTTTCTTCTACCGTACCAGCATGTACTGATGCGTACCAATTTTGCATCAATTTGTATGACAGTTTGAATGTTTTGACACTTATTGCCCTATAATTTCGGAACCTGAAGCAGGATCTATTACTGGTTCATTCAGAAGCGGAAATCGGAGACTAGTAGTCCCAAAGTAGATTTAAATCCACTTAATAACAAGGTCTGCCAACAAGATAAGTTTACCAGTAAGTTTTATAAAAAATTGAACTTCGTTTTGCCTTCACTTTTGAAGAAATACTCATGAAATTAAAAACTGTTCACTTATCGTGCTGTAATACCGGAACCGACAGTTGGATCTGGATGACTGACTTTTTGAGACTTTTTGAAAAATTCCAAGACCTTTTATTTGCATCTAAGTTTGTGAGAATCGGTTAAGAAATTTCCGAGAAAATTGAGTGAGCATTTTCTCATAGATTTGCACATTCCGGAACCGAAAATTTCCTTGTAATTCCGGAACCGAAGAACGCATCATTTCAATTGTACTTTATTAGTCATCTTAAAATTAAGTACAGTTACTTATATAGGCTGCATGGAGAATATATAAACTTTTGAGTTTGTGCAGACTTCTTTACAAACTTTGTTTACGATTTTCGAAATTTTTCTATGGTTGTAGCATGTTGTTTATATTGAAAAAAGTCTTTCTTCGCGTGAACCCAATACCGCTCGATAGGTCGCAATTCCGAGCAGCTAGGAGGATTCGCCTCATTCGGTACAACATGGACTCCAGGGTTGCGAACGGTACCGGAGAATGACACGAAACAGCAGACAGTCAAACCGCACAAATGGTAGCTGTCGCCAAATGAACTTTGCCGTGACTGCAGCGGATAAAAATGTCATAGCTCTCATGACATTTTCTCTCGTGGATGTACCCGTATGCTCGCATCGGTAGCTGTTCTCCTCTCTTCAATCAGAGAATGGCTTACCACAAAGAACAGTTTCTCCTTTCAAATTCTACAAATTTCGAGAGACATCCACCAACAAGGCTCAACGTTGAAATTCGTTTTATGCCTGTTCTCACGGGGTGTATAGAGACATACACATGTAAGTTTTGGTCCGCTATGCAGACGGTTTTTCTGCATTCTTTTTTGTTGCTCCGCACTCTCGTTGGAAGGAAGCGGTTCGGTGAGCAAAGCTGAAAAGCAGTGTTAACTAATGCTTTGATTTCCAGCCGGGATGGTGGCACGAATTTGTAGAGGTTTGGTGCATAATGTATTATATATATATATATATATATATATATATATATATATATATATATATATATATATATATATATATATATATATATATATATATATATATATATATATATATATATATATATATATATATATATATGTATATATATATATATATATATATATATATATATATATATATATATATATATATATATATATATATATATATATATATATATATATATATATATAAGTTATGTATTAGGGAAAAATAGTATTAAGCACCCCACCTTAGTAAAAGCCCCCTTTTTCAAATAAACTTCTTTTTTCAAACATTCAAACATACTTCTTGCAGTAACATTATCTTTCTGCAGGATCTTTCGGCTTTGCAATTTCGCAAATCTATCAAGACCATGAATCAATATGTTTCTCAACATTAATTAAACTGTGTACTCACATTTTCGAAGAAATCAACGATAAATTTAGAGATTTAATTTTTTTTTAGCTACAGGATAATAGATTACTAATAAAATCGTTTGGCATGCAACGAGCTGTTTTGTGTGGAAATTTTATTGAGCCTACTTTATTTACGTGTAAAATAAGATTTGAGTTAAATGCTAATACAATCTGATACTTAATATCACTGACGCTGTTGCAACAAAGCGAAACTTCTTTCAAGTATTGTTTCATTGAATAGATTACCTTCAGCCAAATGCATTAATAGCAAATTCATCCACATTCAGCATTAATAATGGCTTGATACCTTCGAAGTGTTTTTTGGAAACAATTCGTGTGTATTTTTCTCAAAACTACTTCCAAACTTTGTGAAATAATTCCATTTGAAAATAAACGCTGTAAAATCACAAAAGTTAATCGTTAACAATGACGAAAACCAGCTGTTTTAGTTGAAAACTTCTAAGCCAGATTTAATGGCATTTTAGTTTTAAACGGTGGCACTACACCGGTGTGAAGCATATATATACATATATATATATATATATATATATATATATATATATATATATATATATATATATATATATATATATATATATATATATATATATATATATATATATATATATATATATATATATATATATATATATATATATATATATATATATATATATATATATATATATATATATTGTTCCGGTTGTCGAATCGCGTTGAACCGCTGCCCGCTGCGTTTTCTTTTCATAACTACGTTTGTTTCATAAGGAGTACTAGCCATGCAATGATTCACCAAGAAACAGCTGTGAAGTCTGTTGAAACAGGAAGGAAAAATTCCTCAAAAGGAATGTAATGCCAAGACTTTGCTTTGCATAAGTTTCTCTTTGCCTTAGCAATACATTTCGAATATCATATATGTATGTCGGAATTCATAAGTCAATCTAAATACTGTTTTTACCAAGCGATTTGCTATTATAAATTACATTAAATAAAAAACATTCATTTTCTACATGATCTTATAATTATTCCAGAATTCCAGGTAGCCCGCTGCGGTGTGAAGCAATATAGACAGCGTCGCTCTAACTCTAATGCAGTCCAGAGCAGTCACAACCGATATGACTGTCCAGTTATAGAAATGTCATGACATTTCGAGCTCGCGACATTTAAAAAAATCTTGAACGAAAATAAATGCAGCAGCTACCTATCCAGAATGTACGTACACTACCGCAGAGCGAACGGTGTGGCTTTGACTGCTGTGAGAGAGTGCGACAAAATGAACTGTTCCCAATGTTGCTGTCGTGTGTCGTGGCTCTCACGACTGCACCTAGCTATCGTGTCATTGCGTGTTGGCTACTGTTAAACGTAGCAGCTGAGCGGATCGTTGGTAGTGGCTGTCTTGTGCTTAGCGACAGTTAAAAAAAATGTCAAATTTTCGCACCCCTGATGGACTCTATCCGCTTTATGCCATTCCAAAACATCTATGACGTAGTGAAAAGATTCCCAATCAGGCCATATCAGCTAGGGAACGACATGGCTGCGTAGGAATGGTAAAAATCGTTTCTTAAGGCAAGCGGTATATTTCCTTGCTTATCGTTTCGGTAGTGATGAAGCATTGGCTTGTTTGACCACAGATGCATATTGTCTGCCAAAGTAACTTTTTTTTTGAAAACCTTGGCCTTTTTATTCGTCCTGAAATGCTATTCTATGCCGTTCCGTTACATGGCAGTATAAAAAGGCATTCCAGGGAGCTGCTTGAAGTCTTCCAGCACATAAAATTCATCGTCATTATCACGCAGGAATATTTCGTCAAATATTCGTGATACAACTTGCAAGCCTGGGTTTCAGCCGTTACATTCTGTTTATCATTACGGTTCGGTACAGTTTTCACCTTGGAAACCGGTGCTTGAAAGTATGCACGAAAGTTGGAGACATTTGTATGTTTCTAGCCACAGTACGTACCGATAGATCTGGTCTCTTCTGCAATATTTGCTTCACCTTCGCTTCCTTCTGGTGATTCGGAATCCCTTAGCTTTCCTTGCTGTTGTCAATCGTGTATCGAAAGATTTAAGATCGTTATGGACCGTACTTGCTGGAAAACCAAACTGTTTTGTAAGTTTTCTTACTGACAGATCCGGATTTTTATTGCGACCACACACAGTTCTTTCGACGTTGATGAAGGATTTTCGGAGATATACGTATTTGAGAGTGTCCAGATTTTGCCGCGAACAAGCCTTAATAAATAAACTTCCTCCAATATTAAATTGAATTGAGTGGAACAAAGAGTATATTATTTAAAAATGGTGTTCATTTTCAAAATCTCAAATGATATGCTGTCATGAAATTTGTGTGATCGGATTGAAAGAGGAATTGACTTGCACAGGCACAATACTAGAAATGCATCTGATGCGAAAATACAAAGCTTCCCAGATTGCAAAACGATGAGCAGCCATCTCCACGAGCACCACGGGATAGGGGATTTGTTGGTAGGGAGGGAAAGAGATCCGGATATGTTTTGGTAAACAATATGATCTCAACAAAACCTGCTTTTCGATACTCAGGATAAAGATAATTAGTTAGAAAAATATAAAATTATTCCAAGGAACGATCTCACCAGTATCCCTTTTCTCCTGTACGCTCTGCTGTCAGCAACGCGAGATGAAACACGACCACTGAAAGGATAAAATAAAAACACTCGCGAATGGGTCCGCTACAGACCACCCCTTGACATTCAGTCTGAATGACACGATCGACTTGTAAACTTTCACCCATTCCATAGAAATCTAACAACACCGACAATGACATGCAGACGGCGCTTCGATCGGTTAACAGGTTAACATAGTAAATTTTTGGGGCGGTAAATTCTCAATTTTCGCCGCTTGAGCATCTTTAGTTTCGCGGATCAATATTATTCAATAAATAGTGTTCTCACTACTAAACGCACACTTGCCACACCTGCATGATCACTCAAAATAACTATTTCAACCAAATTTTTAACTATACGTATCAAACAACACATTGAAATTATACTTTTTTGAGAGCAGCACCAGAACACCACATCGCACTTCCAGTGATGCCAACTCTCCTCTCTCATCTGAAGTGCAAATAACATCTGTACTTTGCAAGAAGTATCGTTTTTTGGAAAGTTCAATCAACTTCACATTAAACTTCTTTTCTTAGAGGCACTTATTATATCTACCCCCCACAAATACCCTTAAGCAAATAAACAATTCATGGAATTATAAATAATTAAATATCCAAGTATCTCAAGAACAGCTAATTTTAAAAGAAAGGATACCATGAACCAATTTATCACCTTCAACCTGTAGAATGATATTCTATTCTCTCAACGAGAACTTGAAATTTCGAATATATCTGTAAATTTTTTTAGATGTAACTTCTTTATTTTTCAAAAGGCACGGATGGGATAGCCATCAATCTGTAGGTTTTAATAACAGCTTTGAAATAAAAATCATCAAAAAAAAATGGAACCCTGATTTTTTTATTTATTTATTAAAAGTTATTTTCAGTGTATATTTTTTTAGAGTGCCCTATCGATTCCGTACAAGTTCTTCCTGAATGCCATTTTTGTACAATTAACGGTTTCCGAGTTACAAAGATTTGAAATAGACAATTTTAGTGAAATGCAAAAATACATACGTCCTTTTTAAAAATTAGTCGTGAGTTTCAGTTTCATCCAAATCGGAGAAGGTCGAGTCTGATGATCTGCCAAGCATTTCTGTAATTGCTCATTTGAGTCTGTTGTCTCGATGTGAGTTTTCATGGAGTAAAACTGGAAAAGAAGCTTTTCGTTTCCATTTTTTTGGCTTCAACTATTGTTTATTGCATTTTTATGTGCCTGATAGTTTATACACACATTTTAGTTTTCTTACACATGCCAAGATTTCTAGTTTCGAAAAATACGTTTTTCGTGCATTACCCGACTTTATATATTATCTTCATTATATCATTTATCGGGCGTTGCTTGAAAAAGCTGGCTGAGCGCATAAAAAACTTATTTTCTTTGGCTCAAAGTGAAAAAAAAATAAACTGGTTGGTACTGGTTGAAATATGTGATGCAATATATATATTATCGTCTAGATAAGTCGTCCAGCTCACACCTTTGTAGGGGTATGAGGCGGGACCATCATCGTCATCATCATCATCATCATCATCATCATATTAATTGTCGTAACACCATATTGTTATTCACGACGACGGATTCAATAAGACTTGTAAGTCGATGACTTAGAGTCTTATATAGTTTCTCTGATCTTGAATGTGAACAACTGTAAGGTAGTAGAATGTCTATCGCGAAAGTATTAAACTGTTCATTGTTTCTTTGTAACGAAACCGATTTGAATCGACTTGTCTATGCTAAATTTGTATGTTTTAAATCTTACAAGTACGATAAGCCGTTTGGAAAAGTTTAACGTTTAAACTTACTCTTTCTTTCAAGTGTATTGAATAAAATTGAATAAACTGTGATTATTCGTCACATTCGGGTGGTAACAAAAGTCACACTGATCTCGATATTAAACAAAATTTATTTGAAAAACCTCCAATCACCGCATAACCGCATTTTTGCTTTGTCAATTTGTTGATATCATGACCGCATCTATCGCTCTTTCGCTTGGTTGAAGTTATTCGCTTGGTTGAAGTTTTCTCCAGATGGCCCTTTTCGCTGTTAAACGATTCTCTTATCAACGTTTTATGTATTTCGCAAGTCACGTCATAACATCATGGCTAGGTCGTCGTTGGTTGCAAAACTTTTCGAATCTCTCTACACACGTTTCACACAGGCTTGACTTCCTTTCAGGCTGCGATCCTTGATGTAGCCGGAATTGCACAGACACATATTTGGTCCGGAGCAGACTCCGTTCGGGCAGCCATTCGGACAATGAGGCAAACATCTGTTGAGAAAATGAAAAGATAAATTTTCATATGGCACCGAATAAACGATTCGCGACTGTACTTCAGTGGATTGATCTCGTCCAGAACATAGCCCCGATTGCAACTGCATGTGTTCGGTCCCGTACATACGCCGTTCAAACAAGGCCCATCGCAAGACGGTTCACAGTTATTGCTGAAGTTGCCCTGTTTGTAGCCTGGCTTGCATGTGCATGTTTCCGGTGCCGTGCAGACTCCGTTGAAGCATCCACTAGTGAAAAATTAAAACAAGACGTTCAATTTGTGATTTAAACTTGCACGAAAAACACTCACTCGGAGCAAACGGGCTCACATCCATTTTCACTTTCCTCATATCCCGGTCGACATTGGCAAACTCCGGGGGCGACGCAATCTCCAGCACCACATCCTTTTTCGCAACGGGGAACACATTTACCTTTCTCGTTCTGTTCATAACCATCCGTACATTCGCACTTCTCCGGGCCTACGCACCGGCCATTTCCACAACCACCGGTGCACTTGTAAACACAAAACTGATGCGTTTCATCCAGTTCGAATCCATTCTTGCACACGCAAAGTTTGAGAGCCAGATCACAGTCGCCATTGTCACATCCGATCGGACAAGTTGGAACACACTTTCCTTGGTGGTTTTTCACAAAATCCGGATAGCAAGAGCATGTATTCGGTCCGACGCACAAACCGTTGAAGCAGGGTTGATCGCACACCGGATCACACTTGCGGAAGTTGTGAACGTTACGTTCGTAACCCTTGCAGCAAACCTGAACTCGACTCAGCGATAGATCCGACTGAAGGCGGGCAGATAAACATTTTTTTTCAATTTTCGGTTGAGTTTCTATAAAAGATACTTACTCCATTTCCGGCTGGTATAACTTTGGTGTTCGGTTTCAACAGACTTACGGTGGGAACTTCTTCGAAGCAAACTCCGGTCGGGATCAGATTTTTAGTTTTGTTCATGAATTTGTCCAATGCACTTTGCGATTCGTTGCCACGCTGCAGCTCCATCATCATGTTTTCCCTTGGTTGATCTTCTACGATAGTTTGGTTGAAGTTAATCATCTGAACGACTTGGCCTCCTCCTTTCCGCCAGGTTTTGATTCCTTCCTGTCCAAACACCATTGTCATCCAGCATGCTGCTGCTGCCGTCAAAAAGATCAACTTGCTGAACATCGTGTTGAGATGAATTGAAAACCTTCCGAACTACGTCCGCCTCCTTCAATTGCTTCTCACGGATTAATGAAAACAGTTCCAGTTAACACGCTTCATGAAGAATGAATTTGAAATTTTATAGAAAACGAGACGAGATGGCGAGGAATTCCCTGAATAGCTGTGGGCGATTGTTCCTCGTGTACAGTACGTATTATTATTATCGCTCTTTGGTGGAATAAGTGGATAAAATAAACAGTCGAGTGCCTGTCGGTAGCACATTTGTTTGATAGAAACGACACTTACTCAGCTCATTTGATGTATGATTCGACCAATGACGGGAGTGCTTGAAAGTGTAAATGATCCGGTAATGAAGCTAGGAAGTTCGACTGGGGATTCTGAGAAAACGATCACAATGAGAGAATTCATTAGAATTAAAGATCTTACACAACATGAGCGTTTATCAAATTTAGCTACCTATGATGCATAATCTTTCCATTGGATGGTATAACTGATTGTACTAGGGCCGTTGCATTGAGTTTTGTGCTCTTTCTTCACAATGTATGATGGGCCCAAAATTAGATTCAAATGATAGGTTCTGTAGCATAATCAAAGTTACTAAATTTGATTCATATTTAACTTCCTGTACTGGATTTATGGGTGCATGAGCGCAATGATATAAGTAACGATGATGGATGGACTCTATTCGGTTTTATCGGTCCCCAGTCTAATAGTTTTACAATTTCCTGTTGTACCCTAACGGGCTAATAAGGTTTAATATTTTCAAAAGTCGTATCAGTGTCGTCGCGAAACAAGGGACGGAATCAATGACATCGGAAATGTATCCTAAAAATTGGAAATATTGATGGCCGTACTGATTACGGTACCGAGAACCATAGTATTGGAGCGCATGCTATTTAATCTAACTTACTTTCCGTGTCCGATTGTCGGTGCCAGAGTTACGAACTCATAAGTGTGATAGACTATATCTTATTATCTATCTTCTAGTTATATTATAGTAACTAATTTTCTACCTTCCACTACAGGAGACCAGCTCAGTGCGGTAAAACTTAATTTCAATCGAATATTGTTAGATGAAAATGAAATTTATGGCCATCGATTGTCAGTATATCCTTTCTCATTCATTTTAATTTTGTTGCCGAAGATCCCAGAACTCCTAATGTGCCCTAAGCACAAACATAGGCTAACCCCTAAATGACCACAACTCATCGTCCATCGAATAACCGTACATAACCATTTGAAGTTTTGCTTGCTCAGTTTGTAGTGCCAAGTAGTGTTTCATTGTCTACACTGTGGGTAGTGAGCAAGTGCGAATGAATAGGCTTGAACATCAACTCGATAACACAAAACTCACTCCGACCATAATGATAAATAGAGGGTGGCGGTTCTCATTTGAGTTTTGAATTATCACCAGCAAGTTAAAACCGATAATTTCGACTGTTTGAAATGTATTAAGATGTGTTTCGAAATAATACAAATGAAAACTGAAAGAGGGAACAATGAATTCATGTGTATTTTGTAATTGATATTTCAGTTATCGTGACTGGTTTACCTTTCATTCAATATCTTGAACCAATTCGAATGTTTACCTGAACCTCACTTGAGGGCCGCTTTCTCATTGAATTTTTAGAGATATTTTGTCACTTCAGGAGGTAAACTGACGGTAATTAAACTGAGCTTCGGTAGAAAGCGAAACGAATGAAGGATGGGATGATGCCCCTTCGCTGCGACAGCGAAGATAGTGTGTTAGAATGTGAAGTTTACTGCAGTAGAGTGATCGTCAGTGTGTGCACACATTCGATTTTAATTGAATTGAATGAAGTTTTACAGCACTGGTCCAGCTTAAGCATTACGTCAAGGCAAATCACTCGAGTTTCTGGTATGCAGGAAAGTGAAGATAAAGGTATTTTTTCATTTACCGTACTAACCGGAAAAAGAAATTTCATATCGTCTTGTTCACCCTTGAGTACTATCATTCTACTATTTATTTATATTATTGTTTATTGGTTATAAGTCCGTTTTTAATTTGCTTATTTATTTATGTATTTTTTTGATAAATCATCTATTTATTCATTAACTTACTTATTCACTTATTTATTCATTCATTTATACAGGGTTGTGCCAAGGAACTTGATACATTTTCTTCTCCGGTTACACCGAAACCGAACAAGGGAGGAAGAATGAATGTTTATTTTCGTCCAGTAGTTTTCTATCATGGAGCACTGGAGAGTGGAGTGTCGCTCACCACATTTTTATTTACAAATCATTTATGAAGAATCAGTCGTACGTTACAACTATTCGTGAGTTTGAATAACATTTTAAATTAACAGAGCAGATTTTCCACAACCTAGAATAGGTTCTTCGCGGCATGATAACGAAAATTTTACTTGTTTTCCGCGTTTTCACATAGATGAAACGGCAAATCATCTTTGACCATTTGATGGAAAGTACAACGAGAAATTTGAAGAGCAGTCGCATGTTTCTTACCCGAACGCGCGAAATTCTTTACAAGAGCGGATCAAACTCGTTCAACATTCTCTGGTATCCGGACAGTCCGGACGTGGTCCGGAGGTTTTATATTGTTCACAGAACCTGTTTTTACAAAACTTATCACCCACAGCTGATTACGCGAAGGCACCGGCATTTTCAGCTTAAAATCAAAATGTTATTTTTTAAACTCACAAATAGTTGTAACGTACGACTGATTCTTTAAAATCGAGTTGAAAATAAAAACGCGGTGAGCGACACTCCAGTGCTCCATGATGGAAAACTACTAGACGAAATAAACGTTCATTCTTCTACTTTCCGATGGCGTGCTTGGTTTCTCCCTCCCTTGTTTGGTTTCGCTGTTAACGAAGAACGAAATGTGATTCCTTTGCGCAACCCTGTATATTTTTTTATTAATTTATTTACTCACTTATATATTTATTAATTATTGATAAACTTATTTATTTTTATACTTGTATTTTTTTTGTTAATTAGTTTGTCTATTTATTCAATAGTGTATTTATTTGTTTATATATGTACTTATTCATTAGTGTATTTAAATATTTATTCATTTGTATATTAAATTATTACTTATTTATTAAGTGAATGAATATAATTCATTTATTACTATATTTATAGATATATTTGTATATATTTACACATTTATGCAGTTAATTATTAATTATTTAGGGAAGTTCGGGCCTGGCTAGCCTAGATGTTTTGCTTTGTGGTTTGCGCCGTCATGAAGATACAACTCAGTTCGAAAATATTGTGAGATTTTACATACATCGAAACCTCCATTCACGAACTAAACGGGGGTTCGTAAAAAGAGGTTGTTCGTAAAAAAAGTTTACGTTATTTGGGATTTGGTTCGTAAAAATAGTTTACGTTATTTGAAATTTACTTCGGAAAAAAAGTTTTGTGTGATTTTAATGTGGAAACCGCGCATCATATGGTTATTTTCGGAACGGATGTGAAGAGTAAGTGCAAGAAAATGATGTTTGGGCTCGTTTCAAAATCGAAGATGGCGGCTTCCGGTTTATTGAGATTGCCTAACAATATGGGTATCTTCGGAACGGAATTGATTAGTAGATGTCGGAAAACGATGTTTTAGGTAGTTTTGAAATTCAAGATGGCGACTCCCGGCTTGTTGATATTCCTTGAAAACCCTTACATAATGGGTATTTTCGGAACGGGATTTATGAGTAGATGTCAGAAAACGATGTTTGAGGTGGTTCTTAAATCCAAGGTGGTAAGATTTAGAAGTAGACGTCGGAAATGCAAAACAGTGACTTCCGGTTTATTAGTATCTTTTGAAAATATTTGCCATTTTTCTTGAACTTGGTATTCCTTTAAAACACTATACCGGAAGTCACCTCATTGAATTTTGAAACGAGCTCAAACATCGTGTATTGGTATCCAATATGTTTCGGAAATTTCTTTGTTTTATGGGTTTATAAGGCATATCGATAAATCGGAGGATGTTATATTGGAATTCGAGACGACACCAAACATAGTTTTGCGGCATCTGTTCATTAAATACTTTCCAAAAATACCCATATTGTTTAAGTTTTCAAGGAATATCGATAAACCGGAAGTTCCCATCTTGTATTTTAGAACCACCTGAAACATCGTTTTCCGATATTTACTCTGTTCCGAAAATTCCCATTTTGTTAGGGGTTTTAAGCAATATCAATCAATCGGAAGTCGCCATCTTGGATTTAAGAACCACCTCAAATATCGTTTTCCGACATCTACCCATCAATTCCTTTCCGAAAATACCCATATTGCAAGGGTTTTCGAGGAATATCAATCACCCGGAACTCGCCATCTTGAATTTCCAAAATACCTCAAACATCATTCTCCGGAATCCAAAAACACCCATATTGTACTAGTTTCCATGGAGTCGGAAATCGCTTTCGATGTATACCAAAACCTCTTTTTACGAAGTAGGTTCGTAAAAAAAGTTTACGTTATTTGGGATTTGGGTCGTAAAAAGAGTTACGTAAAAATAGTTACGCACAAAGAGTTACGTAAAAAGAGTTACGTAAAAAGAGTTACGTAAAAAGAGTTACGTAAAAAGAGGTAACGTATAAAAAGTGTTCGTAAACGGAGGTTTGGGTGTAATATTTATAATTTTTATATAAATGGAGCGTCGTATTTCACACAAACTTATATTCCAGAACATGTTAAAATTGTGCGATTTGAAAATTGCATGGCTTGAAATCGAGTGAAATAAAAAACAAAAGATCGATAGCAACAGCGCGACATGAACCGAGAAACATTAGATCACAAAGCACGCCAGTCAATCGACTGAGCCACAGAAGCACATATCTGCTTACTGAATAATTGATAAATATGAAACCATACAGCGGCACTTGGTAGCCGAGTGCAAATAACACTCGGAGCCTGTAAAATTCTGTACAAGTTAATTAGTTATTTTTTACAAGTGAAATGCATTCACGCACAGACTGTGGGACTCTCCACAGGACTACCATTGCATAATTGGAACTACCCACTAAAAGACCTTGGATCTCCAACCCTATCTCCCTGGAGCTATTGTTAGGTATTATTTCGGGGTGAAGTTGAGTAATTATGAATTGTATCGTTTGTTGAATTATGTTACCTATAAAATTCCTAATTTTTTTCTGTGAACCTTTCAGCACATGTGTGATTTTATTTATTCATGAAGAAAAACAGGTAAACAGTTAGTAATAATCAGGGCTGGACTAGGTTGGCCAAGTTTAGTAAAATATGTGAAACACATCAAACGCATCAATGGAAAACGTTTATCGATGAGTTTGAAAAGTTGGATACACCATGTTGTATTACGTATTCACGAAAAATACTCCACTCTTTACTTTTCAGTTTTTTTTAACTATTTTGGGCGTAGTTTCGAAACCTTTAGTAAAAGTTTTAACAGCTCCCGGTGCTTTTCTTCTCCTTAAGTACAGTTTTTTTAACGATGGACGAGTTTTTGTTCAGTGTTGGGTCTGTGACAAATCCTGTCAGAAACTCTAAATGCAAAATATGATGGTACCATTGAATTTGAATAAAATTGAAATTATTATTTTTATCATCAATTTAAAATTTTTAATTATTCAAATCTCATACTTCTTTTCGTTAATAATTTTTATCTATTTTTCTTATTCAATTCGCGTGTAAATATGTATATTTTTCTTGTAATCATCAATATTAGCATAATATTCGATTTAGTTGAAAAGGGTCAGCATTTTACGAATTCCAAAGTGCACATTGCTTTTCGCTAAATTGACAACTCGGCCAGCCAAACTCCCCCAACAAAATTCGGCCAACCTACCCCAATGAATACAACCCACGATTTACAGTATGTGCCGTGCCTAAAAATGAACAACTATGTTCCTGTACGAACAAGAATGACCTAATGCTCCACAAAAATTATCATAGTTGTCGCTACTTAGAGTCTTTCCATAACAGACACTTGGGCAATCTGTCCCATTTGGACAATTAGCCCTGGTCTCCCTTACTTTTGAAAACTGCGGCATTTGGGATGGACATTTCGATTAGTTCGTACATTGAAGAAAACGGCCGATTTAACATACATAACATCTTTAATTATTTTCCTTTTATTTCATCAATCACTTTCACCGGTGTCATTTTGGAGTCGGTGAGTATAGACTTGGAAAAATGTTTGCTGTCGGTTCCCGCCGAGGATGCGTTCATGTCCTCGAATGGCGGGTACTGAATCTCATCGTAGATATGCTCAAGGCTGTATTTCCGTGCAGGGACCACCTGTGGCAGTTTACTGCTACTAATAGTAAAGTTGTAATTGTACGGTGATGATTTATTCACCGATGTGTTGTTTGCCGGAACATCGTAGTGTTCTAAAATAAAACAAAAATCAAATTTATTAAGCTAGTGAGTGAATTTTCTAACAATTTTACCCAGTTGAGTATTTCCGTTTCGCTGATTTTTTGACTTCACTTTTGTGTAAATCACCCGCGGAAGATCCGGGAGTGGTTCAAGAATTCTAGGACTATCCGGTCCCTTTTCATCGTCCGTGCACTTGACGGTTTGTTGTTGCTGCTGTTGTTGTTTTTTCATTGTCTTGCGATTGAGGTTCTTCATGTAAGCCACCACCGACAGCAGCAGAGCTAATGTCAGCAATAGACAGGAAATGGTAGCAATCGCCTGTTTGTTATTCACTTCCTCCTGTTCGACTTCCTCCCCGGATGATTCCTTCCCGTTGATCAATTCTACCAAATCGGAATGGTTATCAGATTCTACGTAAACAAACTCTGTTCTGTTTCCATTGACGGTCCCACCTCCTTCCGATGGAGATTCCACACTGTTCAGGGATGTGTCAATGAAGGTAATTTCTACTTTAGTAGTCGAAGCTACAATCTCGTAAATAGTGTCATTCTTGGTAGCATCGGTCGTAGTCGTTAGATCATCCAACGGAACTAGACTGATACTGGTATTAGCAGGTAGATATTCCTGATACGACTGAGCGTAAGTAGCGTTGCTCGAAAACGGCTCATGAATCTCTGCTTGCACGGTGACCGATTCTGTAGTGACGGAACCAACGGTTGTGTTCACTTTAATCCATTGTTCTACGGATATCCGCTCGGTGCTTTCATTCGACCAGTTATTTTCCACTACTCGAGTAATGTTTTCGAACATCACTTGACCGTCGTCGACAAGACAATTGCCGGTTATGTGATTGCATCTAGAAGTGTTGCAGTTGCAGCGGTTCTTGCACAATGTTCCGTAATGTCCTGCCGGACAGGGAGATTCACAACTATAAGAGAATAGTATAAGCATTAGATGATTATAAATATGTCGGTGGTTTGGTAGACTCAACTGATGCCCAATCCAACCATCCGAACAACGGCAGTGCCCCGTTTTTGCGTCGCACACCGAATGATTCTGGCAATGGCAGCGACTTTTACAGCTCTCGCCCCAAGTGCCATTTCGGCAACCTGAAATAATGGGAAAAGGGGATGACAAAGCTAACATAAAAGTCGTATCAAATGTATCCTTTGAAAAATTACGTTGCGTGCAGTGTTTTCCGGTGAAACCATGCTCACAGTTGCAACTGTTGGGTGCCTGACAGGTTCCTCGTCCACATCCACCGCGGCAAATTGGTCGGCAGACTCGAGCAGTGGCATTCGTGATGGTACTTTCATATCCCTCACAGCAGTATTCTATTCGGCGTGTTTTGGTGACGTTCTGAAAAAAAAGTAATTGATCTTGTTTAACTCTTTACTCTTAACTTGGACTGAATTGAAAAACCATTTTTTCAGGTTTTAGTACATTTCTTTATTATCGCCTTCAAAATAGGCTCATTTTGAACCAATATTCCAGCGGTCAATACAATTTTCTATACACTAGCCATAGACCTTGGCCGTTCCTTCAACGAATCAATTTTTATGGTTTCGATTCATGGCGCGTTCCCCGGAGTGAATATTTTAGTTTAAAAAAAAGAGAAAAGTCAAAGGGGGGCCAAATCTGGCGAATATGCTGGCTGAGCGATTACTTTGGTTTCGGGTTTGGCCAAAAATTCAGTCACCATCATGCAAAAAACTCAGTTCTTTCGGTACGAGCTTGGCATGAGTCTATTCATAAGAGATGCCAAGATCCTCTCCTGTCTCTCTAATGCTAACACGACAATTTTTCAGCATAATTTCCTTCACTTTTTCGATGTTATCGTCGTTAACAGAGGTGGAGGGTGAACCGCATAATACAAATTTTCTACGATCTCACGACCCTCACTGAATGCTTTACACCACTCAAATACTTGCGTTCTCGATAAAGTAGATACGATAACACTACTGCAACATTTTTAATGATTTCGTAACTAAAATTTCATTTGAAAAACAAAATTAGCTATACAAATAGCTATACAAATTTTTCGTGTCTTAAACAAACAGTAGCCAAACATATCCCACATATCCCGCTCAAACTTAACAGGAATATCAAAGAAGATTGTACCAACCTAGAAACATTACCGATTGGGTTCACGCACGGACAAGTCCGGGTCAATTTTGATCAGAAGGTATATTCTTTGAAAATTTGCGAACAAAAGGCGGACTATTCGTCACAACTGCTGGAACTAATTCCCATTAGGATGGCTATCATAGAAACTGACTTATTGTAACGAGATCCCTCAACACTTCCGTAGAGCGTACACACTTAAAACCAATTCTCGAGCAACAGTATAGTAAAATGTCGCAACCGATCGACAATACACAATTTTGCTGATTGCTCAGTAATCAATATTATGTTTTCCGAAATTGGCTTAGTAGATTTACTGATATTTCGGCAAAGTATATCTTTTTGCCGAGATTTGGTAAGAAGATATACTGATATCTGATCTTCTGATCTTCTGATCTTCTGATCTTCTGATCTTCTGATCTTCTGATCTTCTGATCTTCTGATCTTCTGATCTTCTGATCTTCTGATCTTCTGATCTTCTGATCTTCTGATCTTCTGATCTTCTGATCTTCTGATCTTCTGATCTTCTGATCTTCTGATCTTCTGATCTTCTGATCTTCTGATCTTCTGATCTTCTGATCTTCTGATCTTCTGATCTTCTGATCTTCTGATCTTCTGATCTTCTGATCTTCTGATCTTCTGATCTTCTGATCTTCTGATCTTCTGATCTTCTGATCTTCTGATCTTCTGATCTTCTGATCTTCTGATCTTCTGATCTTCTGATCTTCTGATCTTCTGATCTTCTGATCTTCTGATCTTCTGATCTTCTGATCTTCTGATCTTCTGATCTTCTGATCTTCTGATCTTCTGATCTTCTGATCTTCTGATCTTCTGATCTTCTGATCTTCTGATCTTCTGATCTTCTGATCTTCTGATCTTCTGATCTTCTGATCTTCTGATCTTCTGATCTTCTGATCTTCTGATCTTCTGATCTTCTGATCTTCTGATCTTCTGATCTTCTGATCTTCTGATCTTCTGATCTTCTGATCTTCTGATCTTCTGATCTTCTGATCTTCTGATCTTCTGATCTTCTGATCTTCTGATCTTCTGATCTTCTGATCTTCTGATCTTCTGATCTTCTGATCTTCTGATCTTCTGATCTTCTGATCTTCTGATCTTCTGATCTTCTGATCTTCTGATCTTCTGATCTTCTGATCTTCTGATCTTCTGATCTTCTGATCTTCTGATCTTCTGATCTTCTGATCTTCTGATCTTCTGATCTTCTGATCTTCTGATCTTCTGATCTTCTGATCTTCTGATCTTCTGATCTTCTGATCTTCTGATCTTCTGATCTTCTGATCTTCTGATCTTTTGATCTTCTGATCTTCTGATCTTCTGATCTTCTGATCTTCTGATCTTCTGATCTTCTGATCTTCTGATCTTCTGATCTTCTGATCATCTGATCTTCTGATCTTCTGATCTTCTGGTCGTCTGGTGTTTTGCTCAACTGAACTTCTGGTCTTCTACTTTTCTGGTATTCTGACTTATTTTATTTTTTTCTTATTCTTTTCTAATTTTGTGTCTTCTTTTATCTTCTACTGTGTACTTATATCGTATTCTATTCTTCTTCTCTTATTTTATGTCGTCTATTTTCTTCGGTCAATTTTCTTCTATGTTAGAAGCTTTTGCTAGAGTGTCAAACTGGTTGTAATAAATGTTTATAGAATACAATTACATCGTTTCATCGTTTTTCGAGTTTCTAGTGTTCTCCTGGGACTGATCTTCATTTTAAGCGAGGAAACTAGTGACAATAATCGCTTACCATTGAAACCTGTGTTGAACTACGTTCTTTTCCAATAACCTAATCAAGTGAATCAATGATAGTGCCGCTTTTTTCACGTCACGTACCCTAATCGATATATTATTCTAACACTTTACCGAAATGGAAGTTTACGACGCACATAACAATTAAGCTTATGCTTAGGTAATCGGGTTTTATGTATGTTCGCCCGTTGTGTTCAGTTTTGCCTTTGCGTGATTTGTTTTCTTGGGAGGCCAAAACACAGTCAAATGTATTACACAAATTATAATATCCGGCTTTTTGTTGTGCAAAATAAATGTTTTGCATGTGTAAATTTTGGTTAGCAAGGGTAGAACTCGTGTCAGTAAAATCGAATATAAGATGTATTGAAGTAGTTAGCAGAACAATCATGGAAATATCAAAGTTGAACCGGTAGTTCAGACTAATTGGTAATGTTAAACATTTTAACCCTTCTAGAATAGCACAAGTAGTGCTTAATTTGCATTGATAATTCATAATCGTCAAAAGGAAATGTTAGGATTTGAATTAGCGCAAAGAATAAAAGTTATACCTATTTGGTCTTATTATTCTTTGAGGAAGCAACCTTACTATCCATCTCTCGAACTTGTTTAGACTACGTAAAAAATAATTATATTACCCGTCCCTACATGAAATTAATAATCACACGATTCTCTCAGAAACCCAAACCAATGTTTAATGCTCCCTGTAGTGCCTGAAAAATTAAAAAGGCGGCAGAAGAAATATCCGTTCTTTGTTCGCCGAATGTGTCATCCACTCATGAGTTGAATATTTAAACGAGTGGAGCATTTCGTCATTTTATTTTCATCGTCGTTAGCCACTGTCACCATCAAGTTAAGGTTTTTTTTTCTGTCTTGACTCGACGATTATTTGCTGTTGTTTTCAATTCTGCACTGGCGAAAACGAAAAGATCATTAAAACAATTTGGTCAAAATGATAGTGCACCGGAAGTCTATCGTTTTTTTTTGTCGTTCGTGTGAAAAGTCAGCATACAGTGATTTATCGCAATGTGTCGAAATTTTGCATCACGCTGCTGCTCGTTTGATTGCATGCTCATATTCTAAGAACTCTGGAACAGTTTTATCAGTTGTCTTTTTGTCCTTGAGCGATAATATGTGCAATGTTTTAGTTAGTTGATTAGGTTTTCATAATGACTCTGGATAGTACAGCTTGTAGTCGATGATTTTAAATAGTATTTATATTGCATGATATTGAATTGTCTAGCCAAAACATTTTTTTTGCATCTTGCCTACGAAGTCCAAGTCATGTATGGTTTTGATTAGTATGGAAATTCTTGTGGAAGAGATTTCATTATATTCTTTTACTTCCAGCCAAAACATACTATATTCAAACAACAAACAGCAATATTTTGACATGCCGCAGCTTGAACAAATTCTGACGCCTGTTTCGGATTTGCTACCGTATTCAATCTCAACTGTTTTTTTTACCGCGGGGCACCTGCTGGTTACAATTAATCACCCGTTCAAAATTCCACGCCTCCTATTATATAACTCATTTGCTACAGGCGATCTGACAGGAGGCTGTGAAGTGGCACTTCTCGGAGCCCTTATTCGTGTGATCGCGCGGTCCGATTTGTAGCCTTTGATTTTCTTGCTGTTTTTTCGAGCTTACACTAGAAACCGTCCAGAGCCAGAGAACCTGCTGATCCAATAAAAGATCGGTGTTTTTGTTTTTCAACATACGAACCTGTTTTACGTAGACTTCCTTGATCTCGGGTCGATATGACGTGCAGCGGGGTGGAATCTCCAAGCACCATTCCCTGGTAAGTACCTGCACGGTTTGGTTGCGGGGAACAGTTTCCAGGTCGGTGTAGCTACGGTTAGTAAAATAGAAGAGAGAAAGATTGAAAACTTTGTTGCAATAATGATATATGCGAACTTGGGTAGGGTAACCGTATCCATATACATCACAGTGGATCTATTCTTACGTAAAGGGTGATTTTTTTGCTGGTATCTTTTTGGCAACACTGTTTTTGACAAATCACGCGTGAATCTTGTCTTTTGTCATTGTAAAACTTATTTGGTATATAATTTATTCATAAATGGGCGCTGGCAAAGTGATAGGAAGATCCACTTTTATATCGGAAAACTGTGTTCAGCTACGAAGCTCATTCCTGATTGAATGGATACCTCAACAAGCAAAACTGCCGCATCTGGAGTGAAGATCCGCCAGAAGCATTACAATGGCTACCAAAGCATCCCAAAAAGTCACTGTTTAGTATGGATTAGAGAGAGTGTGCATAAATCAGACCCATCATTTGCATGAAATCACCTTCAAACATTAAATTGTATTGATTCTTCTATTGATTCTAATAAAGATTTCATAAATATTCTTAAATTTTTTGTGTTTTATTTTTGAAAATCAAATCCTATACATCTTGAAAAATCACCCTTTGGAAGTTTTTGAGAAAGTACAGAAACATAGAGCAGAAAAAGTAATAAAATTTTGATCCACTATCTTCGATTTGAAAGGAGCTTTATGCACGTCTTTAGTATGGCAAAAAACTTAGAAATCGAAACTGCACAAAAACGGCGTATAAATAGACGTTGTAGTTAATTAACTGGGAACTGAAATAAGTGTTTTTTGATATATTGGAACATAAACCGAGGAAATAACATTTAGTGAAAAATATTTTTATATTATTTTATTCACCACAGTTTTATTTTAAACCTGTTATTAAAACTTATTTAATATCAATTGAGTAATCTGCATCTCCCAAATCCTACACACATTTTTTTAGCCTGAACCTGGTCGGGTTCAGGTCAGGTTTCGGGAGCAAAAATCCGAAAATTGACCATATCTACTCTACTCACATCATCTCTACAACGCATATGGATGTATTTCACGTAACTATGATGTGAGTTTCTTTTTTATGGTCTATGCTCGTGGTATCTCATTCAATTCATGGGATCATTTTTTTTTGTTTCGATTATAGAGGTTTTAACCTTAAGGTCATTCGCCTCTTCGGGCCAGAAAAACTTTCTGACCCTATGTGCGGGGTTGGGAATCGAACCCAGGTGGGCTGCGTGAAAGGCATCGACTTACCCATTACGCTACACCCGTACCCATGGGATCATTGTGTTGAATTATGAAGAAGTGCTTTTTCATTTAAAAACTATCTGGGATTCGGACCTTAATATTTACCAGCATGACAAAGTGCATTACCGAGCATATTATCCTTGTCCCGTACTCGTGTGACCACAAGTAATTACTAAAGACTGTCCCAGAAAGTATGGACGCACTTTGATTTCACTGTAAATAATTCACAAGTGTTAGATATTCAAATTTTATTCGAAATAATGATAATATTAGACTACAACAACAGAATATTATTCTCAACATTTGCTACTTAGCCATTGTAGACTAGCTGGCGCATCTTCTTGCGAACGTTCCTCATTAAATTCCGTACAGACTTCTTGGCGACAAGTTTTGACACTTCTTTCCATTTTTTTTCGAACTGTTGAATGGTTTCGGCTGCCGAGATATGTTTCCTAAGGTGTGCCTTCGTTAATGCCCAAAATTCCTCAATTGGTCGAAGTTGTGGGCAATTTGGTGGATTCATGTCTTTTGGGATGAAAATGACATTTTTGGTAGTATACCATTCTACCATTGATTTCGAGTAGTGGCAAGAAGCAAGATCTGGTCAGAAGACAACAGGATCCTTGTGGCTTCGAATCATGAGTAGAAGTCGTTTTTGTAAACATACCTTGATGTATAGTTCGCTGTTCATTGAAGCAGTGGTGATGAAGGGTTTCGAAATCTTACCGCAGCTACAAATTGCTTGCCAGACCATAGCTTTCTTACCAAATTTTTCGACTTCAATCGATGTCTCGGACTGCTTTAACACTTGCCCTTCTCGCACCGTATAATATTGTGGTCCCGGCAACGATTTGTAATCGAGTTTCACGTAGGTTTCGTCGTCCATGATTATGCAGTTCAAATTTCCAGCAAGAATCGTATTGTACAGCTTTCGATCCCTCGGCCTGATCGATGCTTCTTGTTTCGGACTACGTTTTGGTTGTTTCTGCTTCTTATAGGTTCGAATATTCAAACGTTCTTTAGCACGAAGAACATTTGACTTCGAAGTGCCCACTTTTTTGGTCACATCCCGAACTGAAACCTCATTCTTTTGCTCGAACGCCTTCAGTATACTGAAGGCCAACCGAGGGTTAGCAGGACCTTATTTTTCGACCCGTTTTCGGTTTATCCTCAAAGGTTTTCTCCTCACCAAACTTCCTTATTGCATTTCGCACTGTTTTTTCACTTACTCCTTCCATTTTTGCAATCTTTCTCAGTGACAGTCCGCGTTCTGTGCACCATTTGTACACAATTTTTCGACGTTGTTCTGCTGAAAGTCCACGCATTTCGAAACAAACTAATGAAAACGAATAAACAACTGCACAATTGGTTAGAGAAGAGTGTAAATAATAGGACGCAGCCATAAAAATTGACAGATTCTGAACCATTGCGAAATGGCAGCGGTTTTTGGTTGCGTCCATACTTTCTGGGACAGTCTTTACACTGAGATCTTTTTTTATGAGGTTTTTTATGCGACTTTTTCATGCGAATTTTTCGAGTTATGCGGTTTTTTTACGCGAAGTTTCAGAGTTATGCGGATTTTCATGCGAATTTTCAGAATTATGCGGTTTCCCTTCTGCGGTTTTTTTTATGCGAAGTTTCAGAGTTATACGGTTTTTTTATGCGAAGTTGCAGAGTTATGCGGTTTTTTTATGCGAATTTTCAGAGTTATGCGGTTTTTTTATGCGGTACGTAAACTCGCATATAAAAGATTTCAGTGTACTTAGTAAAAGTGTAGCGACGTGACAGTGAATAAGTAGGATCAAATGGTGATTGAAAAATGATGTAATTATGTCTTTCTCATATTACTTATATTTACAAAAAATACCACAAGAAGATTCAGTCAAGAATTTTTTTCAAACCTAAATAAAATTATAGGGACTTTCATTAGGTGTAAACTAGCATAACCTTTTCAATTTGTGAACAGTTATGTCAAGTTAATAAAAATTCGTCTTTATTCTGCATCGTCGTACACTGACGGTTTGAAATTTTAAATACACTTCATCTTATAGTTCCAGAACTGTGGGTACAAATTGAATGAAACAGTATATCAAGGATGGTAAACATTACAAATGGTTCCATCTGCTAATGACGGTATATCTATATTAATGTTTCTTGCTATTGTTTTTCTTTCTTTTTTTTTTCTTTCTGTTTTCTAAAATTTCTTCTGATTAGATGGAAATATGATGACCTTGGTCATAATGCAATTTGCCCATCACTTGTTAAATAATGAAATTCAATTTTTTTTCGTTTATTGCGCTTTAATACCGCAACTGGAAGTCGGAAGTGGATAGACTTTTCGGGGACTTGGATCGGTTCAACATGTAATTTCAACTTGCTTCTAATCAATCACCGCAAACACAAGAGCGGTCAACTAAGCTAAGCGGAGCTAAGTTTTTGTTCAATTTACTGTTTTTGAGTTTCAAAGATTCATAGAAATTACATGTCCATTTTAAAAGTCAGTCTTGAGTCGAATTGTTCTATACCTTATGATCAAAAAAGAACCGGAATTTTCATTTTAAAATTCCCGCGCTTGTCCAATCGGTAAACTTTTATTCTCTCAACGTTGGCAACACTTTTTTACACATTCTGTCAAATTTTGACGCATATCGTACGATTAGTTTTTGTTTGGCATCTATACAACCCGGGTAGGTGTAAATAGCAAACAAAGGTCAAAATAATAACAAATTTTACCATCATATCTTGGCTTGATGTCTCTGTGTTGTCAGAGTGATACTTGATATTTTCGTGATATTTCATCAAGGGATCAAGACATTGTACAATATCTGTTCAACATCAAAATTAGTTATAATATCTTATTTCGTTATTGATGAGCTATTTCAATTTCATTAAGTAAATTGACCCAGTAGTTTTATCTTCAAATAAAATACCATTTAATAAACTGCATCAGAATTTGATAAGAGAAATACTTAAGATATTACTCTATTTTAAATACTAGAATATAAAATAATGAACAAATTCATCTTCTATAAATATTTTGTTCTTGGTTTGATATTACAATGACAGAATTTTTTATTTTGTTGCTATTTTCTCATGCAGGCTTTGTTATGATTTTTGATATTTTAACTCTTATTTCAAACTAAATAATGTTTATTTCTACCATTGAGATGTTTGATTTTAATGACAGAATTTGGTATTGGTTTGCAAATCACTTCTACCCGGGAAAGAAGTTGAAAAATTTTCGTGTGGCGATTTTTATAATGGATGAAAATTTAGAACAACGTGCGTGCATCAAATTTTGTGTTGCAAATGGGTTTAAGTGTTCCGAAACGTTGAAAATGCTAGAAAAGGCCTTTGGTGAATTGTGTCTAGGAAAAACACAGGCATACGAGTGGAATAAACGCTTACAAGGTGGTCGTACAAGCTTGGATCATGATGAGATCCCTGGCCGCCCAACAACATCTGTTACTGAAGAAAACATTGAATCGGCGAAGCAAATGGTGTTGCAAAATCGTTCTGTACCGATTAGAGAGATTTCTGTGTTGTTGGGCATCTCTTATGGATCAGCCGAACACATTTTAACTGATGTTTTGGGTTTGAAACGCGTCGCTTCTCGGCTGGTGCCAAAAAAGTTGAATTTCATTCAAAAACAGCGTCGTGTTGATGTGGCCAAAGAAATGATTTCCAACGCAGATAGTGACCCCACATTCATCGAATGCATCCTAACTGGTGATGAAGTATGGATCTATGAATATGACGTCGAAACCGCACAACAATCGACCGAATGGCGCTTCGAAGGCGAGCCGAAACCATCCATTATAAAAATCGCCACACGAAAATTTTTCAACCTCTTTGTATAGACGCCAAACAAAAACTAATCGTACGATATGCGTCAAAATTTGACAGAATGTGTATAAAAGTGTTGCCAACGTTGAGAGAATAAAAGAATTCCGGTTCTTTTTTGATCGTATATCATTGCAAAATAAATGGTTTGTTATACTGAAAATATATTGAAAGTCTCGTCCAAAGCGGAGTATTTGCAGTCTAACATCTTGCTGTCAATTTTTTTGAATTGACTATTCATCAACAACCAGCAATTTCAGTTTTTGCAATGACTGAGTGGACACATATATTGGAGAAGCCAAATAAATGAGAAAATTACAGAAAAGACGATTTTTTGAAAAAAGATACGCTCAGAGACAGGACTCAAACCTACGTTCCTATACATTCCGAGCGTATCTTTTTCCAAAAAATCATCTTTTCTGTAATGTTTTTCATTCATATGGCTTCTCCAATATATGTGTCCACTCAGTCATTGCAAGAAAATAAACATTGTTATGGCGACTTTACGTCAAACCAACTAACAATTAATGAAGCCAGAAATTTATTTCCTTTCAAAGCAAACAACCCGAGAGTTTTCGAAAGAGACGCCCGCGTAATTAGTTTCCGCGTAATAAACTATTCCTTGTATAATCTAAACTATATTCTTGAACGTTTGACAATATCTAGTATAGTTATTTTATTGTATTCATTTATTCAGGAGTGTTGAACCTGAGCTGATTTTTTTATATCATTTATTTTACCCCGTTTTTATATCATTTATTTTAACCTAATTGTGTTTGTTCACCGGTGGGTATGAACTGATTCTTATATCGGACTCTCTAACTCCGATGCTGTTTGGAGCGATCTCTATCGCAGTTCCATAAAAATATTCGACTGCCATGGATCAGTGCAAGTTTTCTCAGGTGAAAGCGACATAAGTTACAGCAAAGCAGACTGCGTCATGATTTCTGATAACTTTCAGATTATAGTGAGCGACACAAAATCAGTGCGACTCAATTGTCGTGATTGATAGTTGTGGTTGATTTCCGGCGAATCTCTCAATGGGTGTTCACGTTGTATCGTGTTAGTGCGGTAAAAAATCTAGTATTTCGCGAAAAAGAAATAATTATTTGGAGATTTGGCGACTCGACATAGCCACACACCGAGATTTTCGCTTGTAGTACAATGGAAAGAAAGCCCATTGCACTATAAACAAAAATTAACTGGCAATATGGCCTAGGTTGCGGTTATATCAATCGGCCTCATCTCAAGTGAGGTGACGCCAACCAGAAGAACGAAGAAGAAGAATAGTTGTGATTCATATTGACCATAAAGTTGAACAGAAATAATAATAAAAAGGTGTCAAATATACAATACAACCAATGTAAGTTATATGTGTTCGAACAATTGAAAACCAAGCCGGTAAGTAACGTTTCTACGTTCTCTTTTCCTCTGATTTACATGGTTCTAGTTCGTACGCATAAAAGAATAAAATACCCATCACCTAGGTAAAAATTTTCATCACAGCATTATGAGCAAAAATTCCAACAACCCTTTTAATTTTTCTATTTATTTCTCTTACTCAAAATAGATACGTAACACTAACTGTTCCTGTGTCCTGTTTATTAAACTTTACATGTCGATTTGTAACAGCTGTGAATGCGAACGCACTTTTATCAAGCTTCGGTTGAACCGTCAAGTTTCAGATAGGAAACTCCTCACCCCAGCTCACCCGTTATTATCTTCGAGTCATTGCCATGCATTGATATGCATGCATGATATTAAAATTGACAGTGAAAAACAGCGAGTTCACCACCACCGCCACCGCCACCGGCAGCGTGAATTAAGTAATTTAAAAATTATGGTACCGCTGCTGACGTGCTGATGTTTGTGCTGGCCACATTCAGCCGCCTGTTGCAATATGATTTTCGTTATGATTTATGAGCTGCATTCGAACCGTCAACGTCGGAGCAATGTCCGCATCAGGGAGCGTGGTTCGCCGTTTTGAATAATCAATCAGACCTTCAGCGGTCAGCCCAAATTCGAAAGGACTATATCTGATTAGTAGACCCTTAAGCGGGTGGTACTACGGCACTGAATAGCGTGATTGGTAATCTTTCGAGGGCAGCCCTAGTCTATGGTCATGTGAAGGGTTTATGTATGATATAATGATAGGTGAAGTAATTTAACCGATGTTACGGTAATAGTGTTTCTTCCATTTTGTGTCACACTCGTTCTATTGCGCTTGGTCCAGTGACATGGAAGCGTCAGCTCATTGATTGATTTACTGGTGGACTGGTCCAAAGAAAACAAATTTTTCAAAGTGCTAACTACTGCTTGAAGACACTTGAAAATTTATTTTTTCGCTATTTAAAATTCACGATTTTCTCCTTTCCATTTGTCATAACGTTTCTTCCTTGAGATTCAGGTTGACAATCCACTTCATCATGCTGTCTTTTAACCTCAAGATGATCTGATGTTAATTTCAACTGACTAACATTCATGACCGTTATGTAATTATACAATATTCACAAACGACCGTGGAGGAAGGTACTCTATGATAAGCCTTCAAAATATCATAGCATAACTGCAACAAATCAAGATGAACTTCGAAAACTTTCAAAGATGTAGTTCTTAAAAATTACTCGCGGGCAGTTATGCCTTTGAAGCACGATTTCTCTAAACTTCTATAATCTAAACTATTTTATAATTATTTTGTTTCAAATTGAAAGATGGCTTTTTGGTCAATTACCCTCCCATTGTTGGTGGGTTTGACGGTATTGCAAAAATCATCAAATACAATCAATTAGCGTTACAATTTGATAAAAATATGTGTTACAGCTTTTAGTTTCATTATTGAATTAAATGAATAAGATATGGAACGACTTGAATAAGATGATGATTGCATTACACTCCAAAATCCGGGGTTGGAGAGGCCAGTAGAGCTTAACTGAGATCTTTTTCATATTTCATTTTCATACTACCGGCCCTTATTACCAGTGTGAAGGTTTCACACAAAGACCAATTGGGTTTTACACAGAGACATCATATTACCAAGATATCCAGCGCTCACATTTCCCGAACAAATCATTGGCAACATCTTTTTTTGCGAGCATGGTCCTCTCAGGCGAGTTTGCATCGAATCTCGTACATGTCAAATTTGTGCGCGCCAAAATAGTAGCACTGCGCACCCATACAATTGACATGAAATGTTGAATGTGACGCCGTGCGATGGCGTTGCTAAATTGAGGATTGTTTTTCCTCCTAGTTGACAGTGTCTGTTTCACACGATGACAACAAATGAACGGTGAATCGAGTCCATCTTTCACGTTCATTGGTGGTTTGTGTACCATGGAATACTGTGGAATGAGATAGAATATTATAGAATAGAAAAAAATAATACAGACGGAACAAATGAGCAAACTACTGATAGCTTTCAAACGATGTTCATCCAGTTCATTTTGTGAGGTTATGTCGTTTTCATGTGAGACCTGATGGGTGAGATGATCTGTGAGTTAAGTGTAAGAGAAAGTGTAAGTAAGAACGGTAATAAAGGCCACCGTTTCAGCTCAGGACTAACGATCGACCAATAAAAGAGATAGAAATTGGGTAACAGTACCACCATTCAACTCAAATCCATTAGTGATTAACTTCAAGAGTAACATGAAATTTGGATCATTTTGCTTCGCTAAAACGGGGGCGGCCCGTTTGGCATAAGGTCATTTGGCATAATACCGTTTGGCATAACGCTGTTTGGCATAATGGTTATTTGGCATAACAGTTATTTGGCATAATGGTCTTTTGGCAAAATGGTCATTTGGCATAATGCCATTTGGCATAATAATAATGGGATTTGCAATATTTTATTCTAATGAAAATTTTCGTATGTGTTTCGATCGATTGATGTTGTGCAAGGGAAACTCCAACGAAATATGTGAAACCTTTTTACATAAGCAACTCACTTAGTGCCAGCACAATATTCTGTTCGTCATAGATGATTCAGGTCGAGACGGCCGAAGGCCGCGAGTGCGCCGGCGACCCGCCGTCGGAAGCGCCGGCCACTGCGGGGGGGCAGCGCCCCCGCAGAAATCACCTCTGTCTAGTTGCGGGCGTTTGCCCGGATTACCCAAAGTTAGGAGCAATCTCTCAGTTAAGTCCGAACGAGCGGCAGCGAGGTCGGACACCAGGTCATTAAAAACGATGCGGCGTAGCCGCATTAGACCTTTCAAAATTGCACTAAATTAGAAAAATTTCTATTAAGCAGCATGTTCATCTGTTATGCCAAATGCCTGTTATGCCAAATGACCATTATGCCAAATGACCATTATGCCAAATAACCATTATGCCAAATAACCATTATGCCAAACGGCGTTATGCCAAACGGTATTATGCCAAACGACTTTATGCCAAACGTGGTAGCCCCCGCTAAAACAACAATATTGAGTCTTTTCCGAACTACTTCTATGCGGTATTACTTCTTAAAGACGAGGAAAAGATTTTGTATTCGATTTTATCACAATTCATTTGTTGAAAGTCGAGTAATCGGTAAAATAACATGGTGACTCTACTAATGAGATGACTATTGGCACAGTAGTTTTAGTTAGAATCTATTATAATAGAAATAGTAGCTCAATGTTATGATGCTTGCTTGTGGAACACATGTAGGTATGTATGCATGTGTATATGTGTGTGTGTCTGTGTGTACAATATACATTATACAGTGCCCTTGGGTGTCTTGTATCAAATTGTTCGTGGTACATTTCGATTGTGAATCAGTGTACACCAGATGTTCAAAAGTGCCTGAGCGGATGGTAACACTGTCAAGGATCAACCGAAGATAACGAAATGTGAACATGCTGTAGTAATACTAATAAACCTATTTTAATCCACCTAGTGGTGTAATGATGCTTTTCTCATATTACTCATTTCATTATAAATATAACCGTGAAATTCGCAAAACAACTGTTTATTGAATAGAAATAGGAAAATACCAAGTTCTTTTCTAGCGGGAAATCTTCTCAGTTGTGTATCATAACATCCACAGTGGTTCAGTTGGCAGAACGATTTCTCCGGATTGGAGAAGGTTGCGGACGGATTTATAACTGTCTCTGAAAGCTTAAAACGTCTGTTCAGAGAACAAAGGGGAATTCTTCACCGACTCTTTTCAGCAATTCGCAGACTCGTTGGTGCGAGATAGCTTTAAGCTAGAATTCATTTTATTAGTAATTTTGTTCTTATAATTCAATTATTTTACTCACAATTATCGGTTTTCAACCACTTTTAACTGAACAAGAAATACTGCCTGTTAATTTAGATATTCTATAGTAATTACTGAGATAAGTTTACTTACTGTAACAAACTGTGATAATAGGTTAAGCTAGATATATAATCAATTTACTGCACTGAAATTTATATTTAGGTAGAACTATTGAATTGTATGACTTAACTTCGTCACAAAACCTCGTTTTCCGCACACTCTCGGTATGATCATTACAGCAAAATGAATCGTTCCGCCCGTGCACGTCAAACTTGTCAAACGTAAACGTTCGACGCATCATTTACATCCGGTAGAGCAGTGCTGGCAGTAACAACGCCAGTTTTTGAATTTCGTTATTTTCATTTTATCAGTTATAATTTCAGACTGTCTCTTCGTTGGGTAATGAAGAAAAGTTCTGCATTAGGTTGTTTTCTTGTAGTGTATGTGGACAACACTATGCTTTTTTAGCAGCTCGTTCAAAAGTAACTTTTCGAGTCATTTCTAGTTCTGGTTTTACTTCTTGTGTGGCGACTTTCCCAGTAAAAACTTAGCGATATCTAGATCTGAATTCTGGTCCTGAACACTGGAATAGAATATTGAACTATCGAGCAAGGTTTCTGGATCAGAATACTAAATCTGAACCTGGATTCTTCAAAGAGATTCTTTATCCGAATATGGATTCTGAACTGGAAGCAGAATTCAGTACTTATATTCGGAACATGGATCGATTCTAGACCTGAAGTTAGATTGTGAATCTGAAACCCTGACAGAGACGTTAACATTCAGGACCTGGATTCTGCGCCAGAAATCTGTTTTCTGAACTTCTGACAGAGTTTCCGAAACTAAAATTTGAATCTATTTCGCACTTGAACTGTGAGCCTGAATAGGATTCTGAACGTGAGTTCTCTAGGATTCCTCAATTCTAAACTTGAACCTAAATTATTGACAGAGTTTCTAAACCTAGACCAGGATTCTGAACCAGGAACCTGGAGTTGGATATCCGACAAGGTTTCTGGACCTGAATTCTGACCTTGGATCCTGATTCTGTATTCTGAATAAAACACCGAATTTTTTATTTGGATTCTGAATCTGGACCTGGATTCTGTGTACATGGATTCTAAGCCTAAATCTGGACCTGAATTTAGTAACTTGAGCTAACCACTGAACATGAATTTGTGATCCGAGTGCAGCATCTGAATTCTGAACCTATAATCGGCACTTCGGTTCTGAACCGGAGTTCTTAGTCTGGATCTGAATTCTGAATTTGGAAATTGAACACAGATTCTGGAAAAAAATTATTGACAGAAATTTTTTATCTAAACCTGCATTCTGCATCTGGATTCTGAAATTTAATTTTCAACCTGGACTTGGATTTTGGTTCGGAAGTTTTTGAATTTGAAACTAGATCCTGAACCTTGACTCTTCGCCTGAATTCTGGACCTAGTTTCAGAACATGGACCTGGCTTCTTGAGTAAAAATCGGGATCCCCCCGATTTTGGATCTGGGTTACAGACCTGAACTCCTGACAGGAATTTATAGGTTTTCGTGTGTTTTGGACATAAGTTCTGATCCCATTCGTAGATTCTAGGTCTGAATTCCTGACAGAAATTTTAGATAAGAACCTAAATTCTCAACCGGGAAGCAGGATTCTGGGTCTGAATTCCGAACAAGAATCTGAATTCTGGATCTGACCTCAGGATTCTAAACAAGATTTTGGACTCGAACTCTGAAAATCATTCTGAACATCTGGATTCTGAACGTGTATCTGATTTTTTTTCTGTATTTTTTATGAATTCTATTTGGAATATAGACATGATATGAATTCCTAATGAGACATTGAAACTATTTACACACATTCTTATTTCACCAATTCATGGTCGTCACAGCACTTAAATTTTCATCTTCTTACTTTCGTTCTCTTTCTCATGAATGCATTTTTCTCAGGGTCTTTCTCAGAAAGATTTTTTAACTATCGAAGCCCACTATTTGCGACTCATTGTCCACCTGTGAACAATTTTTAGTTTACTACCCACTGAAAATAAGCTAATGTCAACTAGTGAGCTGTGGTGACCAGTTTGGGAATCACTGGTCTATATTAACAGAAAATTGGTATTTAAGTAACGCTATACAAACATCCAACTCATAAATTGAATCATTATACTTTATACTTCGAATGATATACGTCCAATACAAAAGAACATTGCAGCTTACCTTTCATATCGTATGCAAATGTGATCGTCACTTGCATACGATCTAATCACAAACAGAGCAGTTAATGCAACTACCGTCCACGGTATGAACGGGTAGAAAGTGGGTCCTTGGGTCGCTCGGATCATAATGCCAAATATGATACTGGTAATTCCTGTTACATTGTTATTTTATTTTCAACATCGTCGTGTAATTAGACGATATGTTTTCACAGCATTATTCAATCAAACCAATTCACTGAAACAATGTTGAAGCCGATTTATTCGATTATAACCGATATCACTACACTTTACGTCACTACTATACGGTTACTATCCTAAACTTTAGCTAACCCAACGGGTCTCATCGTCACTCGGCACTGAATACACCAGCCTAGAATTTCACTTTCATCCGGCACCGTAAGTAACTGATCGCGAACTAAACTGGCAGCGTCGAGGATATAACACGACAGATCCCAGATTAGTCGTCTGTACTTGCATTGCTAATCTTGAAATCGTTGATTCCGATACGTAAGACTCAATTCCTCCCGTCCGTCTGTCGTTGTTGTTTTTGTTGTTGTTGTTGTTACCCCTGGAGGTCACTGTCATGTGTCGTTGCTGCAACGACATATACTTTTGTATCTACGATCGTTAGGTTGTTTGGCTGCATCGCTATCCGAAAGCTCAGTCATGCACCGGCTCGAGCATCACTTAATCAGAATCCAGCAGCCCCGCTACTTATGGTCATCCCGTGAGATTTTGCTGTTCTGTCGTACGACAGCGGTTTTACGCGTTTCGCCAGAGAACTCGATCTAATGGTGCCGCGAAGTGGTGAAAAGTGCGGTTACGCGGCGATTGCTCGTTAGCTGCTTAAAACTAAAGGCAGTCATCAGGAAGTCGACATGTGAGACACCAAAACTGGAAGGAGATGCTCGTTCTACAGAAGCGAAGTGATGGAGGGTTATGCTTTTTTGCAACTCCGGTAGTCACCGTCTCGAGATTTAATAAATTGAGCCAGATTGGCGGTGATACGCGAGAGTCGTAAATATACGATTATTAGATTTAGTTGTTGCGTATTTATAAAACGGGGTGCGTGATTGAGTATGCGTTTCCTGACGAACGGCAATGAACTCGGTATCCAGCAAAGTTAAGTACACTGTAAAATAATGAAATTTGAAACTATTTCGAGTTCAACAACTGCAGCAGAGAAGTACTAGGGTCGACGTTTCGAGGAAAATGAAAAAAATTTTTATGTGAAGAGTCTATATTCTTCGGAATCCATCTTAGCTAAACTTCTCAACTTAACTTCCTAAATATCGTGCTTAGTGATTATGTCTAGCAACTTTAACTAATTCTTGTCTAAACTAAAAAATGCTACTCTATTCCAAACATCAAATCGACCGCAGCTGATACAAGTACGTCTGCACGAGAAGATACAATGCGACGATCATCAGCGAAGCATTCAACTGCAACTGCACTCCCGCATTGTAGAAACCTCCGTAGACTTGTAGGTTGGCCGTTTCGATGCTGTGCTTGCAATAGTCCCCATCGTAGATCCAGCCGACGAATTCGTTTGTACGGAGGTTCTCATTGCGGAGCCACTCTTCCAGGGGCCTGAAGTACTCCCGTAGTGCCGTGCCGTCCAGCCGGCCTTCGCCAATTACCTCTTGCAGTACCTGTTGCCACGGTTCAGATGCGCCACGCTCCATCAATTTTCTGCGGAAAGCGGAAGGGAGAGAGAGAGAGGGAAAACAGAAGAAAATCTTACATTAGTGTGGCGGTGATTCTGAATCTGATGGTAAGTCAAATGAAAAGAAAAATGGAGTTACATGTAATAGATCATGTTTGAAGCTATAAACAAGTCTTCGGCCGGCCAGCGGCCCGAGCGGATTATGAAATGATTGCAACCTGTTGCCTGTTGCGGTGGGATTGGATTGAACCGTTTTATGCCGCGAGGACCGTCGTGAGCTAATTGCGTAATTTTGAACTGAAAACCCATCACTAGAAGAAGTACCCCCTAAGTGGCCAACTATCTTTTGCTGTGCACCGATGATGAAGAAATTGTCTCTTCGTGCCAGGGATGTCCCAGATATTCACGAACTGAGCAAACTGCTCTTATTCAAATAAATGTAACTTCGTTAAGAATAACTCAACACAAAGTTTAAATAAAGCATTTTGTTTCAACTAACAAATCGCTCATTTTATGTTTTGAACATTCCGACATCTTATTAGCATAAATGAAAACGATGAAAACCATGTCGGTGTTGAAGGACAAGGAGCAAAATGTTTTCAATCAATAGTAGTCATATTTTTTCTTGCCCTGCGCAATTTTATAGCTGAAGTCATTTCTGTGCGATGTTGATGTTTTTCTCGCACTTTGCATTGCATCCCTCTTGCGATTGTGTTGATAGTTTGTGCAACGGACTGCAGTGCCTTTCTGATGGATATCGTTCAATCGGTATGCAGCGTGAATTTTATTCGTTTCTTTTTTTGCTGGTCAACGGCGGATGCTTGCTTGACTTGACGGGCGCATGTCGTTTGCAGTTAGGTTGAGCATTTTACTTCTGTTTGCAAATAGGAATTGAGCCTAATTGTAGGTGTCATATTAAATATAGGTGATAGACAAACTGCTTTGTAGTCTAAAGTCTTATATCAAGGTAGTGCAGGTTTCGTTAAAAACGATTAGATATTCGCACGTTTCAAAATGTTATTGTTTTTGTACGGCTTCTATTGAATCATTCGATTTTTTCTATGTCATTATGCAATCACTTGAAAAATTGAACCGAAGGGCCGAATGTGAAATACAACTCAGTTTGTCCTCACATGGGCCTAAATGAAAAACCTGTTTTAATCTACCTAGTGGTGCGATGATGCCTTTCTCATATATAATACTGTGGAATTGTTTTCAAAAAGAAACCAAGGAATTGCTTGTGCATTTACAGAATGAAACAGTGCTTTGTACGGTCATCCTTAAGAAAACAGAATGGGTTCACTATTATATATACTTCCAGCACCAAGAACCGGTATAATCGAAGTCGTACGGCCCCCAACTAACATGAAGTACAAACTCTACTAGTTTTTATTCAACTTTTAAAGAGTTTATATGATTTTGCCATCGTACTCTGAACGACGATTTAAATTTTTGACGGTTTTTTTCGCCAGTTTTAATGACGATGTACAATATTACAATATTACAATATCGCATCCAAATGAAATTCAGGAATTTCGTGTGGCACCGTGAGACCTTTCATTTCAATCTAAGTTAATAAAAATTGGATGAGCGGTCTCTGAAAAAATCGATTGTATGTTTTAGTTCATTTTGCACATTTTTCTCCATAACTCCTGAACCGGAAGTCGGATGGTGAGATCCTTTTTGCCTTTCTCATATAGAAAAGCTATGCAATCACTGTGAAAATCGACTTTTTATCCGAGGGCCGTATGTTATATACCATTCGACTCAGCTCGACGAACTGAGTAAATGTCTCTCTGTGTGTGTGTGTGCAACAAAAATATGCACTCCTTTTTCTCAGAGATGGCTAAACCGATTTTCACAAACAAAGATTCAAATGAAAGGTCTTATAGTCCCATAGCCTGCTATTGAATTCCATTCCGATCCGACTTCCGGTTCCGGAGATATAGGATGATATGCACAAAAAAAATGAAAAAAATTTGCACTCACTTTTTTCAGAGATGGCTGAACCGATTTTCACAAAGTATGATCTATTATGATTATGGTAATATGATCCCATAGCTTGCTATTGAATTTAATTTGAATGTGACTTCCGGTTCCGGAGTTATACGGTAATATATGAAAATTTGAGAAAAAGTTTACATTCAATTATCTTTGAAACAACTCGCATTAATTAAAAGATTAAAGATTAAAATGAAAGGTCTTATAATATCCTAAAAATTTGTAGAACATTTTATCTGGATCCGATTTTCGGTACCGGAACTTAAGCTTGATAAGTGGAAAATTACCAATTTTATCAAAAACAGGTACAAATCTCATAAATTCTTCTAGTTTGCAGAGCTTGTTAGTTTGTGGGCATAAAAACTTAATTCGGCACTACTGGTCCCCTCTTTTCCTGTTCCGAGAGCACCGAAAGTGGAGAAGCAAAACTCCTAATACTAAATTCACTTCGATTTCTCTGCGATGCTTGAACCGATTTTCACAAATCTTGATTTGAATTAAAGTTCATACTGTCTTTAAAACTACTGTGAAATTTCATCCGGATCCGACTTCCGGTTCCGCAGTTACAGGGCGATGAGTGTCAAAGTTTTCAAATCACCATGTAGAGTACAACGCCGAAAGAAGAAGAAAACACAAAACGAACAAGGCGTGTTTTGTTCTATTTCGTACACGTTGTGTAGTGATGTTAATAATAATAATAATAATAAGAAGTAACAGAAACGCAGGTTCGTTTCGTTTGTTAGATTTCGTTTAATTGGTTTAATCGAAATATAGCATGAGATAGTAAGCCTAGGTTTAACTACGTTCAAAACTGTTCCAATTTGTAGGTCATAATTGTTGATGTAATGAGTAATATGAGAAAATCATCATTACACCACTAGGTGGATTAAAATAGATTTTCAAAAAAAAAATCAATTCATTTTTATCAACCGCAGCAAAGTCTTTTACCAATATCTCACACTAGTAGCAGATATCCGTAACCGTTTCGTTTTGTTTATATGGTGTACGAAATAGAACAAAGCATGCATCGTTCGTTTTGTGTTTTCTTTTTATACCGTATCACCACGTACCGGTGTTGTACATATTGTCATTCTATATGGCGATTTGAGAATGTGCCAGGATGCCAGGTTCACAGATTAATCTGTGTTTCACAGATTTTCAATTTTTTGCACAGATTTTTACAGATTTCTGAAAAAGATCACAGATTTTCACAGATTCTGAAATTAATCACAGATTTTTGAAATCGATTACAGTTTAGCACCAAAAAGTAAAGAGCGGTTGAGTAAATAGGTACAGAGCGGTTTGGTAGTGAGACCTTTTTTTTTAGCTCACCAAAATGATTCTGATCAGTAATTATGGTACGGGAATCGTGCACAGATTTTCACAGACAGGTTTTTGGCTTGATCATAGATTTTTGGAAAAATGATCTGGCATCCCTGATTGTAACTGTGGAACCGGAGGTCGGATCCGGATGAAATTTCACAGTAGCTTTCAAGATACTTAAGCTTTAATTCAAATCAAAATTTGTGAAAATCGGTTCAAACATCGCAGAAAAATCGAAGTGAATTCTATGAACTCATGAAACTGGTAATTTTCCACTTATCACACATAAGATCGGGAACCGGAAGTCGGATGAAAATAAAATTCAATAGCAGGCTATGGGATGGGATGGGATTCTATTTTTTGAAACATATCACCCTGTATCTCTGAAACCGGAAGTTGGATCGGGATGAAATGTAATAGCAGGCTTTGGGACCATAAGACCACTCATTTGAATCTAAGTTTGTGAACATCGGTTCAGTCATCTCCGAGAAAAGTGAGTGCATATTTTCGTTACATACATACATACATACATACATACATAGATACATACATACATACATACATACACTCGGAAGGACACACACATACATTTGCTCAGTTCGTCGAGCTGAATCGAATGGTATATGACATTCGACCCTCCGGGCCTCGGTTAAAAAGGCGGTTTTCACAGTGATTGCATAGCCTTTCTATATGAGAAAGGCAAAAATCTTAATCGACTTTTACACTGAAAAAAAAATCGACTTTAAAAATTTGAAGTCGGTTTGAAAAAAAAACATTTTCGATTTGGATGAAATTTTGTCACATGTTCCCTACCTATAGTCAAAAATTCTAGTTGGGAACCTTTAAGGCAAAAAAAATATTTTTCCAGTGTAATGTTATCGAAAACTAAAACAATGAAAATCACAATCATCTCAGAATCCATCGGAATTCAATTTGTGTGTAGATTTCACAGGTTCCCTAACTGCGAGCAATGTAGTTTTGTAATGTTTTTCAGTTTGTTCAATTGGCTAGTTACGTAACTCTCGGGGGGTTGTGATAGTATTTCCATAGTCGCGAGCAAGACTGGCTCTTTTTGTCATTCGTTTGCGGCTGCCACCAACAGCATCATAGGGACCTTTTCCATGCGATGTTGAAACAAAATGCCATTCTGCGCTTAATTCATACGTTGACTGGAATCTGCACAGGCTTGCAAATTTTTTTTTTGTCGTGAATACGACTCACTTTACTATGGGGTGCCTTTTCAAAATTAGCCATGTGGAAGAATGGGCAGAACTTAATCGTGAATATCTCGACTTGTATTAATGACATCAACATAATTCTTTCACTATTTCATCAAAAATATGATCAGGAATTTAGGATAATATTTTGAACAGTGTGAGATAACTCAAAAATTAAGTTTTCTGAAAATTTTAAAACAACGCGGAAAACTCTTTACTTTCGCTTGGGTTTTTCGCGCAAGGACGACGATTTTGAAGTAGTCAGGCACATATCTTCAACTGACTGCGTATAAAAGGGGAACCGTGGTCGAAAATCGTCGTGCTTTCATTTGGACTTCGGTCGTCAGGTGGAGCAGTCGTCAGGTCGCAGAGCCAGTTTCCCTTCGAAGAAGATCGATTACATCATCCTGTTGGTGGTCGTTTGCATTGGAGAAAAAAAAAAGGAAAATGGACAACAACGTAGAACATTCTGCAAAATCAACTCTTCTAATGGCTCTAAATGTTACCTAAAGAACTACTACTGCTTCTTTGTAAATCTAAAATTAAAATTATCAGTGTAGTGCAAATCTAAGATAATTCACAATCAGTTTTTTGCAATTTTCACAGTTCTAAATTAGCAACAGTGTTTATATCTAATCAGTGTTTAATATCTTAGAAAATTATACAATTTGGCTCTTCTGGGATGCCAGAAATTAATCCCGTTCAGCATTTTGATAGTATCTTTTACTAAAATATTGAATTCCGAAATGAAATAATCGACATCAAAATTCTCTAAGGTGCCATTTTGAATCTTAATTTTATACCCAAAGAATTAGGCGAAATTTTACTTCACTATACTGTATACGGCCTATTTTTCAACCAGTTTTAGTTTGTAGTAAACTTTCGAATTTGGCTGTCGTTGTCATCGTGTTGATTATGGTGCGATCGAAAAAATCTCCAAGCGAAATACAAAGCTTGTTACCGCAAGCGGAAGAAGCAGGAGACTCCAACAGAACGCATATCAGTTTCGTATTCACGGACAACAGGTCATCCTGGAAATAGAAGACAGCGAAGTCAGCGGTATCCATCGGAATTTGAACTAAACTCGTCACTCTCCATCACGAACGCCTTTATAAAAGGTTCTTTTCATAACCACCATTATTTTGTCATAAGGAACTATACTGGTTATTTCGTAATATTTGTGCGTCAGAATGTTTAATGTAACTAATCTGTACTGTTCATGGTTAAAGCCGGGGTAAAATAAATGATATAAAAAAAAAATCTGTACTGTAGTTTAGGTGTATCGTTTCAAATTATAGTAGTGTAAAATGGCAAAACTTGCACAATTCACACTATCGATCAACTAATTTATATTCTAAAGTATAAAGTAAGAGTGTCAATTTTATTCGTATTCACGACATCCAGTTATGTCTCTGACATTACACACCTATACTTTTTATTTTTGCTTTTTTTCTGCTCTCGATCAGACATAAAATAAATATTAGAAAAGCTTGTCAATTGTTTCATAAAATCTATCAGTTTTTAGATGAAAATAACTGAGCTGCGATTGTATCGTGATTGTATTATAGAAAACTTCAAATGGATATATTGTTGCTTGAGAATTGTTTCAATGATACTCTTGAGCAGCAGTTTTGAATGATAAATTGATAATTTTCAGAAAACTGGCAAATATTTTTTTGACTTTTCTATATTGAAAAGCTATGCAATCACTGTGAAAACCGACTTTTGAACGAAGGCCTAGAAAGCTGAGTGTCATATACCATTCGACTCAGTTTGTAGAAATCACAAAATGTCTGTGTGTATGTGACAAATAATGTAACCCTATTTTCTCAGAAATGGCTGAACCGATTTTCACAATTTTAGATTCAAATGAAAGGTCTTACGATCCCATATATCGCTATTGAATTTTATCCCGATCCGACTTCCGCTTCCGGAATTGCAAGGCAATATGTGTAAATCTATGAGAGAAGGCGCACTCAATTTTCTCAGAAATTCAATAACCGATTTTTACAAACTAAGATGCGAATAAAAAGCCTTGAAATTATTCGAATAGTCCCAGAAAAGTTGATCCAGATCCGAATTTCGGTTCCGGTATTACGTCAATTTTCAATTTCATAAGTATTTTTTCAACAGTGATTGCGAAACAAGGTGACGTAATACCGGAACCGGTGACGAGGTGGTTTATTAAACTTATTGATAAATTTATCTAGTTGGCAGACCTTGTTAGTTGGTAGACATATAAATCTACTTTGGGATTACTAGTGCCTAGTTTCTGCTTCCGAACGCACCGGTAATAGTGAAGAAATGCTCCAAAAATGGGACTGAATTCAATTCCTCAGTAACGGTTAAATTAAAAAAAAATGATTAAAGATTCACAAATCATGATTCAAATTGAAGCTGTCAGTGTCTTAGAAGATACTGTGTTATTTCATCCAGCTCCTTTATTATAGAGCGATGAGTATCAAAACTTTAAAACTGTCATAGAAAATGACGCAAAATCAGTACGCATCGGTACGTGCTGGTACGGAAGAAGAAAACGCCACCGCCAAGCTTTGTTTAATTTGAGCTGAATTAAAAAATTAAAATATTTATTTAAAAATAATTATGATTTTAAACAGAAGCTTTTTAAAGGTGTATAATTGATTTTTGTGAATATTTGCTGTTCACATTTTACGGCCTGAATATACTACTTTAATATTTATTTTGTATTGATACCGGATATTAGGTTAAATAACAAACAATTTGAATAATTAAAAGTGTAACTGAAACGCTGAATGCTCCTTTCGCACACAAAAGCTGACCGCAATGCTTTGAAAGAAAGTCGGTTCAACTGAAATATTCACTCAAAGGCACGCGAAGAAGCCCAACAATCGGCCACGTGGACAGTCAATGGTGCCATAAGTGTTTCCATCTACCATCTGGTACGGTAGGCAGCAATACTTACTTGAGAATATTTCCCGCCGCCGGTTGGCGATAAATGTCGCACTTGTGCAGTGGCTTATTCGGGTCGAGTGGATCATACTGACGCGAGGCCGTGCACATTGCGCGGTGGATCTGGAACTGGAGTACGTTGGAGAAGAAGTATCTGAAAACGAGACGGTGAAGAAAACCAAGAAAAAAAAAGTTAGATAGGAATGAATATGCAAATGATAGGTCTCTACTCTACTGGCTATGAAGCATAATATCGTGCAATACAACTTGACAAGAAGACTGTAAACAACGATGCCATGTTGCGGCGAGATTTCCCAATTTTCGCTGGTCGTCGTTTTATTTAGCAACTATCAGTGCTATTTTGTTGCACTCGTTCACACAGATGCCATACCGGCGGCACTTGGGTTTTGGTACCGAAAAAACGCACTCAACAAATTAGCTCGAGTTTTCAGCAAATCTCGCAATAGTAAATAATAGGATACCGAATGGTGAGAACAGAACCAACCAACCAACCAACCAACGAGCCGAGGTCTGTGTGTGTACAGTAGAGATCCGATTTTGTGTAGCACTGTTTATGCGAATGGTAGTCGGAATGTAAAGTTGATTAAAACAAATTGCCCCTGATTGTGTATTTAGTACCGGCGAGGCATGTGTACAAATCGAATTGTGCACATCGTTAATTAAATACTGTTTGCCACTCTCGGAAATAAGTAGTTATGGTAGGCTTCTCGCTATGTTAAATGCTGTTGCTACATGTCTATAGAAGCCGCCGACTGTGCTGAAGATGAAGAGATTAGCCAAATAACAGATGGAGGAAGAGAGAGACCGCTTAGATTAACATAAATCAAATCGCACAAAAAAGCTCTAGTTTCTTACGATCATGTGCACATATGCATAGATGAATAGATGGAAAAACGATTTTAGTATCGGACCAAACTCCAACCGACAGTGGTTACTTTGGCAGGAGATAATGATAGACTTCTGCCAGCCTATCTTATGCCTAACTAACTACTGACTAACTAACTGACGAGCTCTGATTGATGGGTGACTGGGGAAAATTGCTTCGCATTGGAATTCTGAGTTGGTTACCGGGCTCTTTTTTTTCTCTCCCGCTTTATCGTCACATATCTGAGTGAACTGAAACAAGATCGGTTAACGTTTTATAGATTTCAAAAGTTAGATGCTATCAGTGATTGCCGTTTGGATTTGAATGTGCGCTTTTCCGCCTTTCTCGTAGGGTAGTTATGTAACTTTTTTTCTCTGTCAACCGTACAGTCAAAATTGTAACATAATAATCTGTGCTTTGATGTTGAAACGTTTAAATTGTTAAATAAGATCTATTTTTTCAGTGGTATGATAAAATTGCCCTAGCTCTGCATTGTTCAATATGGATTGCGAGTTTTTGGAAATGAGATTCCGACATTCGCCTCTATTCGTGATACCCGCTAAGCATTAGATGGTAGTCGATCTCATAAAATAACTTCCTCCAAACCTAACATTCGTATGCTTTTACGATTGATCCAATTAAAAAGAAACAAACTCAATTTTCGTTGCTATAACTACACGCCGGCGATCGCAAAACAACTAAAATGTAAGTTGTTTCTCGGAATTTGATTGGTCGAATATGGTGCAACTAGTCGATTGTTGTTTCAACTCGGCCCCCTGTCACGACGCCATCTTGAAGAGATCAAAATCGAAACTTCAAAATCAGCTGATTGCAACGTAAACAATCAAACAGTAATACATTTGTTATACGCGTTTACCTTGTTTAGTGCACGAAAATTAGTGAATTTTTTGTCGACTCTCTCCCAATAACTTGTCGGTTTACCTAAAATATAGCAGACAGTGTTTTGGGACATCAAGTGGAGATAATTTTTACAATTTGAGAGTCGCGATGAGTATCAAAACATCGCAGTGTTTGGGGCTCGAAACGCGAGGGGCTCAACGTAATCGGTATACTTTCAAATGGCTGGTGCTCACATGCCGGTGTCAGATGGGTGTTTCAACTAAACTGTCCTTTTTTATTTATCGTGCTGGCAGTTTAGCAAAGACACGCATCATAAACGAGTAACGAAACGTTATGGCATGTTCAGGAGTGTTCTAGTTCTAAATGCATAATTAGAAATTATAACTAAATAAACTGGCAGCCCCAGAAGCGTTTTATCTGTGTTTAAATATAGGAAAAATAGAACGCGCAGCGTATACCAGTTTTAAATTTGACAGTAGAACTGTTCGAATAAATAAAACTAAAACGGCTTGCTGGGGATACGTTTTTTCAGTTTCAGTTATATTATAGACCACCCATATAAATCTTGCAGCTGCTAAATTTGCTCTTACAGTTGAGCAATGATATACATCCTAAACGGAAAATAACGGTTTCAATGAGGTGTCAATCGTGCAACTGAACAATGACACACTCACAGCAAAGTTGTCTGTATGCATGAGGGCAAAAAAAATGTCTCAGTTATTTCAACCAATTATTAAGTTATTGCAATAAATATTTTTTTACTGTTAGTCTCTTCGGGGGACAGCTAATCGTTCACATTTCAAATAACGAAATGTTGCCTAAATATAGCTGTTTCTAGCTTCAAAACTAAATTCACATATGATGTAGAAATGCAACAGTAGATTATAATTTCCAAGATGGAATTAAGGCAAGGTTCCTCCAAACAATTTTCATCAAACCCACCCAAATTCACTCTCATCAAAAAATCAAACGAGTTTGAGTAGCTGTTTTTAGAGCTGCCATATTGAAAAAAAATGAGTAAAAGTCTTTATTTTTAAGTTTAATACTATGTTCACACCTGCAGAAAATAACATGTTTTAACGATATTAATATGAAGCTAAAACCGCACTGTTCACACTAGGATTATCATATACGCATGGCATGTCCGGAAAATAAGAAATAAGCCAGGTATTTCTCCTAGCTATGGCTAATGTTGCAGTTTCACGCTTATTGTCAACGTTTCGATGGTTTATTGCTTCAAAACATTGGCCATTTACGAGAAATAAATAGTTTTGAGCAGAAAATGATTAAAAAAGTCATCTCTTAGTACAAAAAACAAAAATGGTTATACCAGTTTCCAGTTTAAATCAGCCCCCTGCTATTATGTCATGTAACTGTGGTCAGCGTCGTTCTGCAAAGACCAAAACAATAAAGAAGAATGGCTAACAAAAATTTGGATATTACTAACTTATTGTTTATTCAGTAGTCTTTACCACACTTCCCCACAAATTATCGATCAGAATATCATCACTACATCACATGCTCGATTGTTTGTTTACCATACTCTGAGCGCTCTGATTGCCACCAAATGCCCCAGATGTTGGCTACGATAGCACTTGCTGGAGCGCCTTATCCTTGCACCGGGCTTGATCACATGGCTACTATGATGAAAAACTGCTGTTGTTGAACAGCTTTTTTGGAGGCCTCAACCGGAAAATGTTCACAGGACATTAAGACATTTTTACTCCGTTTGCAGGATGACTCGCGGGAAGCGCATTTCTAATTATGTTATCAAGCATGTAGTTGATTAGCCTTATGCTAAAAGCTTCACTTCAGTAGCGTTATTTTTTAAGCGTTAAGCGTAGTCGATTACATTGACATGAATTGTCCGAAAATGCATTACTCGCAGATGAAATTAAAATATTTATACTGTACAAATATCCATTAAGCACGTGAAAAACTTGTTTTACTATTAAATCTTATGTTCTTCTGCATACTTTCACTTACATGAAATGACTACTACGTAACTGACATAAATGATTTTTATTTGCTATTGAAAATTTTCAACATGAAACGTTTCTGTTAAAGTGAAGAGGATTTTTGTTTTGCGTATGATTGTCTTCGTTCTTAGCCAAGTGACAGCATTCGAATACAGCAATTTTGTTTACCTGAATGGCCAACAACATTTTAGCTGAAATAAGCAGGGCGTGAAACAACAATTGCGATATTTTATTTTGTGATCTGCGGGTTCTTCGTGTAGAACTGTCGTTCTTTCCATCGAATGGTCAAGGAAGATTTGTCGTTTCATCCATATGAGATCGTCTTCACCCAGCACTAGGAATAGACGGATTATGACGCTCATTCGTCGTTCGCGAAGAAGTTGTTCGAAATGCTAGGCAGAGCAACGATGCCCATTTCAACCTGGTAGGTGTGGTAAACAAGCATAATTTTCGTTACTATACCGCGACGAATTCGTTACAGGTTGTGGATAAATCCCTCCATTATTTTATAATGTTTTTCAATCTCACAAATTGTTGTAACGTACGACTGATTCTTCAAAAGTAAGACGGTGAGCTACACTCCAGTGCTCCATGATGGAAAACTACTGGACGAAAATAAATCTTCAATCTTCTAATTTCCGATAACGTGTTCGGTTTCTCCTTCCCTTGATGAGTTCCAGTGTTACCGAAGAACAAAATGTGTCAGGTTCCTTTGCGCAGCCCTGTACTTATGTGAAAGACACATTTTTGAAAACAACCCTCATGAACAAAACGCTTTGCATGGCTGACTTTGCTTGGAGTGGAACTATCTTTAGTCTTACTTATATGGTAATTTATTTCGCTGATAAATTTTAAGAATCGTTTTATATTGAAATAAATAATGCTGGGTAACATAAAAAGAAAGTACTTCATACAATCCTATTCCTAATCCATGATGTGGTGTGACAATACCTTTCTCTTTCACACTTCACACTTTCTCCTTTTTACAGAATTTTGCCTTTTTGTTCGAATAATTTCTGACAATAATTTGGGCTCATTTTGGACACCAATTTATTCAGATTGATTCGAGTGGTTCACAAAAGCTTGCTTCAGTGTTTATGTCACAAATTCGGCAACATTTCACAGATCAAGCGCATCAGCAATAATACATTTGTACGTGATTATCAATAATTATACAGATAGAAAAAAAATCATTTGTCGATTACGTAACTTGTACGATTCTATCTTCGACACGTAAAAATGTCAGCCATTGAAACATAATTCAAAATACGATTTTTTTAATGTATTATACCCTGCGGGCTCCCTAGAACAATAGATTGTTTCCTTCATTTTATAGACAATAAAATTTAAACGCGTTTTTCTCTATAGCTGGTTCTGAAAGTCCGTGTCCATCGTCATTCGAAAACTACTTCACCATCTAATTTTCTAAATTTTCACATACAATCTATATATAAAATACCAGACTCCAAAGTTTTCCTATTCGTTTTATGTTACTTAGGGGAGGTTTTACAGCTACAGACTTGTGGATTTTATCGTAAAAAATCGTAGTTTTCATTTTAATAAACCATCGAAAATAAAAAAAAATACCGATAGAAACGTTGGGGTCTAGAAAAAAGTACTATAACCTGTACCTAGAAAAAAAATCGGAGGCTGTTTTCATAACATAGGGGAAGACCTGGGCTAAATCGAACACTTTTTAGAAATTGAAACAAACATCCATTAAAACTGGGTTTTTACCCAAATCATCTCTACCGACCGCGTCATCTCCAAGCGCGTTTACAAAGTCAATCCATGAATCGAAATAATAGCAGGTTTATAGGATATTCAAGCTGTCCGGTTTAACCGCATGTCCGGTCTAGCCCCTGTCTCCCCTAATAATTTCTTGAATTTTGTGGGACAAAAAACATCGTGACAGCTATTGGAACATCAAACCAGTTTAATGAACCAATTATAGTTTCCAAATGAGCCTTGATTTATTGAAATTTGTTCGGTCATCTACGAGTAAACTAGGCGAAGAGAAAAAGCGCGTTTTGATGGTTACGTCAATTATACCATCATATCTCTGGAAGCAGAAGTCACAGTCATTTCATCTTTGAACTTGATCAGTGACCTAATAGTAGCTTTCAAACAAGTCGAGTTTTAGCTATATCGGTTTCCAGTTTCCGGTTCCGAATGTACCGGAAATAGTGATAAAAAACTCAACACCCTTCTTAATTCACCTAGCGGTGCCATAATGCCTATCTCTTGCCATTATTGCCGATCATTAGTATTGAGAGCTTATCAAATAACCTAATAGTAGATTCCAAACGAGTATCGATTCGAGTCCTTCGAAACTGATTCATTCATCTCCGAGAAATTTTGTTTCATTGAAAAACACGGGGATTTGTTGGTTACATCACATATAACATTACATCTCTCAAACCGGAAACATTTACCATAACCCCATCGACCCAAATTCAGTTGATGAACAATGAGCGGTTAGTCGGCTACGTCACTTGTACTATTATATCTTCAGAACCAGAAGTTATAGCATCTTCGAACTTGATCAATGGCCCAATAGTAGCTTTCAAACGAGCCTAAGCTTGTTTACATCTGTTGAGCCTTCTCTGAGAAAATTTAGCGTTAAAAATATCTTCGAAAAGTGCACACAAAAACTTGGACTCAAACGAAAGGTTTTACGAATTCCGGTGAAGTGTATTTAAAATTTTGGACCGTCATTAAAAGCGAATATTCAAAAAACGAAGAATTCCAGTAAGCTTGCTCAAAACTGTTTATAAATTGAAAAGTGATTTGATAGTACCTATTAGCTCATTTCGAAGACTACCAGCCTAGATGCCGTGTGGAATCCGGCGGAAAAACTGAACAAAGAATAGATCCGCTGGGTTCCTGCTTCCATGTCGTAAAAGGCGACAATTGCAGGAGTTTCTTTTTCCTTTCAGTTATCAGATATTTTCAATGTTTCACTTCTGATTACTCTATTTTACTAAATTATTTCTTCACTCAACCTATCAATTTCCGTCTAGCTTCGGAGAAAAGTTTTATTTGGAATGTTTTCTTCATTCATATTATTGATTGTCTTTCAGGATTATAAATTGAATGATAAACTATTGCGCAAATCCGTTGATATTACAAAGTTAATAACAGAGATAACATATATCGGTATATTGAATACATAGTAAAAAAACACTTTATATTAATAGAAACAAACAATAAATTAATATTTCTCTCGGTAGCCGGCTGCCCAGATCAACCAATATAACCAATTAATAATTTTAATAAATAATTAAGATAATAAAGCGGAAATAATACAGAATCAAGACGCGAGTGAAATGTGTTGACCTATATTTGGTGATTTAAAATGATTTTATAACAACTCTTTAGAATATGTTAATGCAATGAATCAACTATTTTGTCTAAATCCTATTCACTCGTTTATTTTGTATCACGTAATTTCATTTATAAAGAGCTGTGAAATTTCGAATAAGAGCTGTGAATCAAGATTTCCAGGGACTTCAATATAGGATATTTTTAAAATGTTCACTCGGAAAGTGAGTTTAGTGGTGCATCCGAGCACGAGAAACGAAACTAAGTGACGACGTTCTGACCGTCAACAGATAGTAGTTATTTAGGGGTTTGGTACCACGTGGGTACCGGTTTTGTGCTAAGTACACATAACTATTTTCATTTTTTACGTTTCGCTTTCAGCTCATCAGTGCGTCAGTAGTTTATGTTGAACTGCTAACGCTACCTAACGGTTCAACAAACCCCTAAATAACTACTATCTGTTGACGGCCAGAACGTCCCCACTTAGTTTCGTTTCTTTCGGCACGTCGGTAAAGACATAGCACTTCGGTGTGATAAGTGTATATGTAAGTAGCATTAACTTTACGTCTGCTCAGCGGTTTATGTTGAACCGTTAGGTGGCGTTAGCAGTTCAACATAAACTGCTGACGCACTGATGAGCTGAAAGCGAAACGTAAAAAATGAAAATAGTTATGTGTACTTAGCACAAAACCGGTACCCACGTGGTACCAAACCCCTAAATAACTAGTTTTAGGTGATAATAATAAATGGAAATATGAATATCAATATTTAGGTATATTTCAAGAATACATTAGAAATTTCAAGTTGAAAATGATGATCCACAGAAATCAAATATACCCAAACAATCCGAAAATAACAAAAAAATCGGTAAAAAATGTAACACTTTAACATGGACACGATAGGCGCCATACTGAATTAACTCGACGTCATTCAGCTAACTGATGTCTATCTGACGCATGAAAGCGCGTTCGCAAAGTCAATCCACAGAACGAAGTAATTGCTAAGTTATAACATATTTAAACTGTCCGGTTTAACCCCGGTCTCTTCTAAAAATTTTTTGAAGTTCCGAGAGCTTGAACCCCTAAAACCACCCTTCACATGTTGCATATGAGGCGATGATTAGGTAGTTTTACTTTGTTGATTTTGTTGTTAGATGTCTTTTTTAGAATGTTGGGTTGTCGTTCGTATGTTGTGAGTATGGCCAGTGAATTGCAAATCCGATTAATCCACAATCGGTTAACCTTGATAACATTCACTGACAGTCGCCGTAATGTAGCTCATGAAGAACGATGAACAGTACAGCCATTCGATAGTATGGTAATTCAATGGCACATAACTAGAATGACAATTGAACTCAACTCAGGTTCCAAAGAGTTAGAAAATTTCCCGTTGTATGTCGTGATTTATTCTTTACCAGAACAAATCGTTTACATTATCAGCCGAGCTTCGGTTGACCTTGTATCGCTACCGCTCTAAAACATTCAGAAGAACAAACAATAGTTTGTTTCGGTGAAGGTCACACTAGATTTTCAGCTCTGCACAATGCTTCACATCATGAACTAGAACATTCGCGCTTACCACGCCCAGTAGAACAATTAATTCCCGAGCAATTGAACCGAAAGAAAATAGTTACGCGTCAAAATTCACACCTGCATGGAAACAACTGCCGACGATGGGATTGTTTCGGTAACTGGGTGTCTATTTGTTTGTGTGATCTGAGACACGTAACTTGGCAAAAGCCTAAAGCCCAAAGCCCAAAGTTCTCCGTCGTTAGATACTCACGGCTTAGCAAAAGTCACACAATTATCAACTATATCAATATCTCGCATATGTCGAAGGTAGTTTTGTATGTTCGTGCATCTTGCGGCAGCTACGAAATGCAGCAAACTCATTATGTCTACCACGCTCGTGTCTAAGCAAAGCTCGTGCTTGTGGGTGGAAGCCACCACGCCTTGCTTGGGCCACTCGTACTTGTTGGAAACTGTTTCTATGTGTAGTAGAGCATTGCATAAGATCACCGTCGTTAATTATACAGCTGATCATTGTTTATTTTCGGGTACTGTCAAGTGGGTAAAGAATAATAAAATTACAAGATCCAAATTAACTTTAAATTAGAATCGACCATCATCTCATTATACACTTCCGATTTTGAGAAGTAGATCGTTTGATTGCTTACCATTAGAACTGCGTCACAACTCTTTATGGCAAAAGAAGACGCGGCAAAACGAATGGAATTCGTCTTCCCATCCTTGACCTAGCGCAGCCAACGTCCATTGTTTGCCCTGGCCAGAATTATGGTGGCAAGTCCAGTAATGGACTCATGAAAGGTCGCCCGAATCATTAGGTTAATTTATGATGATTTTACGGTAGACGAAAAAGCGTCTCGAAAATAAATTGAAAAATGCAACCGCCAAGGTCAGCCAAGAGGCTTAGTTGCAATCACTAAACACTAAGTGGTTTTTGAAGGTTTGGACTATGCGCGTTTTATTTGTACTGTCATTTTGATACATCTTGGCCGATTAACCAAGGCAGCAAGAGTTCTCCTAGACTACTACAAAATAGAACTTTGGCGCAACTCGTGAGGCTGTTGTAATGCGAACAATATATTGGATTACTCGTAAAATAATCGTTTAATATTACACGGTTGATTCGGTTTCAACGGTGTGAACGGTCATGACTATCGAAAAGCTAGGATGCGGGAGGGCTTTGGGTGACCTTTAGAATTACAATCATTGCAGAAACATGAAACATTAGTCCGCAGAAGAAAATTGCTGCACCGATCGTGATCGTGTCAGATTTAAATCAAACGCCGCTATTCAGCGCATGATGAATTGATTGGCAACCGAGGGCTGCCGGCGATGGTTCGGGAGAATTGATGTACGATATTGAGAAACTGCTGAACAATATTTCATCTTGTCTGGCATCCGTTACAGTTTGAGAATCGTGATTTTTTCAGTGTCGAAAGCGTGGTTCGCGGCAATTTTGTGTGATAAAAGTAAGTGTACAGTTCATCTCTTGTAACCTTGAACCGATTACATCAAGAAGAAAAAAGTAGTTTGACATTATATTGCTCAGTAGATTAATTTTTGAAGATTACGTTTTATGGCCTTTTTTCTAACTTTAACTTAAATTGAGCACCTTGCTTCATGACATTCACGGTGCCTCAAGTAAATATCAAATGAATTTCGAAAGAAAATGTCGAAAACTTATATAGAGCAAATTGTGTGTGCATCTGAAACACAAAACTTTTTTTCATAATGCTATCAAAATCGTTATCGCATTTCTCTAGTGTTCTAGGATATACGAACCCGTCAACAGATTCGTATCGTACCCCCTCAATTCCTCCGTTTGGATTGTTCTATTTATCAACCAGCCATCATCTACCTTGTTTAGTAGATTACAGAAAAAAAAACCTTTTATCGCAGTTTTTTCCCGGAAGTTGGAGTTATTTACTATTTAATATTATATTGTAGCACTCCTAATTGTCGTATCTGGAACGTTTTGACAGCAGAAGTTATACTTGATGAAAGGTTTTACAAAACCGCAAAGTCGTTGAAATTGGAAATATCAGTGCGAGGGAAGAAATTCTATTCTGGAAATTTTTTAAATTTTCGAACGTTTTTGTACTCTCACAAAAAGTATACTAACGTGCATACTTGACAAAAATATCAAGTATGACAACAAGGGAAAGTTATTCTTCTACTGCTGTAATATTTATTTTCGATCTGAATTTCATATTTCTTTGTCTAAACATAATTTATAATATTTTTTTAATATAATTTATATTTTTGTAATTTTTTTTGTTCATATTTTTTTGCGTTTTGGATCCACTATGCAAAAAGTAATTCTTGTTTTGCGCCCCACCATACAAATCAGTTTTAAAAAGACTTGGGAAACATTTGAAAACAACCGAAATTCACTGTATCTGTAGAATTTCGCAAAATTTTGTTTGACGCGATTTCGATTAAAAATTTTGCATTTTGAACAATTTTCAAAAATTTATTTATACATAAAAGACTATAACTTGTTGATCTATCATTTATCCATCTTGAGATTTTGTGCCAATAAACTTCATCAGAGAAAGTAAACACTGCGGAAAAAGTGTTTTTGTACAAGTGTACACAATTTTTCGACGTTGTTCTGCTGAAAGTCCACGCATTTCGAAACAAATTAATGAAAACGAATAAACAACTGTAAATAAATTTTGTACAACTGCACAAGTGGTTAGAGAAGAGTGTAAACAACAGGACGCAGTCATAAAAATTGACAGATTCTGAACCATTGCGAAATGGCAGCGGTTTTTGGTTGCGTCCATACTTTCTGAGACAGTCTTTATTATTATATGAGTGACATTATTTGACACATACTCACACACTTGATGAACTGTGTCGAATGATATAGAACAATTAGCCCTTCGGGCCAATTTCCACTAGTCAATTTTTCAAGTGATTGTATAAACTTTATAGATTGTGCAAAGTGTACTTTTATAGAAAAGCAAGTAGGTACAAATTGAATAAAAGAATTAGAAATTTACATGTTTTTCACCTGAATTTTGATGTGGCAATCCTAAACGCTATACGAAATTGAACAAAGCAAGCTGCGAACGAAGCAGCACTTACCGACGCGTACTAGTTTTGCATCATCATATTGAATTTAAATGTTTTGACACTCATCGCCCTATAATTTCGGAACCGGAAGTCGGAACAGGATGAAATTTCACAGTATATTTAGATACAATGAGGGCTATAGTTTGAATCATGAATCGTGAAAAACGGCTTAACCGTTGCTGAGAAATCGACGGGAGTTCCGTTTTTGAAGATTTTCTTCACTATTATCAGTACTTTCGAAAGCGGAAACCTGGAACTAGTAGTCCCAAAATAGTGTTATGTATTCACTAACTAACAAGATCTGTCAACTAGATCAATTTAGCAGTAAGTTTTATAAAAAATGTGCACCTCGTTTCGCCATCGCTTGTGAAAAAATACTTATGAAATTGAAAATTTTCACTAAACGCACTGTAATACTGGAACCGGAAGTCTGATCTGGATTAATTTTGTGGGGACTTTTAAAAGAATTTTAAGACCTTTTATTTGCTTCTTAGTTCGTGAAAATCGGTTAAGAAATTTCCAAGAAAATTTATTGCGGATTTCTTCATAAATTGTATTTCCGGAACCGGAAGTATGATCCAAATAAAACTCAGGAAAATTGTATGAGGGTATAAGACATTTCATTTGAATCTAAGTTTGTGAAAATCGATCTCGCCATCTCTGAAGAAAATTGAGTGACATTATGTATCACATACCACATACATACATACATACATAAATGCGTACCGGGTTGGCGGCTCAATGCATAGGGCGCTGGTCTTACAAACCAGTTGTCGTATGTTCGAGCCCCGACCTGGAAGGATTCGTAGTGTCAGTAGAATCGTAGCACCAGCCATGGCACTGGTTCTGTACACTCTGAATCGACTGCGAAGTCTGTTGAAACAGAAGGTCAAATTCCACTACAGGAATGTAATACCAAGGCTTTGGCTTTGTTTACATACATACATACATACATACACACACACACACACACACATACACACAGACAGATATTTTGTGATCTCGACGAACTGAGTCGAGTGGCTCGGCCCTCCGAGCCTCGGTTATATAAAGTCGGATTCCACTGCGATTGTATTGCCTTTCAATATGAGAAAGGCAAAAATCCCACGGAAAGAATCGTTCGACATTTGTACAATACTGCTGGTATAGCAAAGTGGAAACTCGAAGGAAATGCACCTATTTTCATCTTACTCTTAGAGTCAATGGAACGAGCGGAGACAGCAGATCTCACTCTAACTGTAGGTTTTCGTCTATTTCGGGTTAGTAAGTAATCAAAAAGGGCACGGAATAAAATCTGGTATCCAAATGGCGTGTTCGGAAGTTGTACATTGTTGTACAAATTGTTTGTTTGGAAAAACTACTCTGGGTCAATTTCAGGTTCCTCTAACGAATACGATGTTAGTAAAATCCGAACGAAAAACAGCAGGATGAAAAAAAACAGTTCTATTTTAATACACTAAACAAATATGTGATGACAATATTTCGGTTCGGTAAGGCAGGCTTGACACCTTTTATCACATACTACTTAAAATGAATTAAAAAAATATGTAATTCGGTTATATGACTTCAGGCGGTAATAACTGAAAAGAAGATAATTTTATTTACAAAAGCTTGTAGCAAACCTTTCATTGCAAAGCAAAAACTGTAATTCACTTATGTTTTAATTGTTAATATTGTGTTCAGAAATCCGGGACCGCCTAGCACTGGTTGCAGAGAGTAGTAAGACGAAGTGGCACGGAATGATGTAGTAAACCACCGTAGAAGAAAAGTAAATGTATGATAGCTGAAAGTGAAGAAAAAGTAAGAGACCTTGAAAACGATGTCAACACGATTGAATCTGGATCTGGCTGTCAAACTGGAGCGAATAGGTTGAATCTGCGCTTAAATGTGAAGGCCACCAGAAGATCTTATGAAATACTATCTCGGGTGAATTGTTTTTTGATTTATCTCATTTTCCTTTCTTGACATAATCTACATAGCCCCGATCCGATGTCACAAGTGAACCAGTTTTGGGAACAAGTGTTATTCAATGTTCGTCATAGCGCAGACCTTATCTGAAAGGTATTAAATTAATTCGGCACTTTTTTCTCTCAGAGGTTTATCGCCTCTGCAATTTAGTTCGAACCGACTTTTTTTTGTATAGCTATTTGTCAATGTGCCAAAGTTGTCAACGGCGTGTAGTAAGAGTTATGCTTGAAACCGAGAGTGCCTCGTTAGAGTTTATTTCTTCGTATTAATAATTGGATCAAATAGTTGGAAATGGAGATCGATGATGCCGTAGGTGATGAAATGACTTTATTTAGATTGAATTTTGGTTGATTTCATCATTATTAAAAGCATAAAAATACATCTGATTAAAGACTCAACTTGTACTGCTAAGTTTAACAAGCAATTCAATTCGAACTGTTATGCATTCCATTCTGTACATTTAATAGCAAAATTCATTCTGACCTGCAACACGTCATGTTACTGGTTACGCAAAATATCGTCTAATTACCAGTTTAATCACCCATTCAAACTTATGTCGTCAAGGCAATGATTTACGCACCGATCGTCAGCAACATTGTCTCTGCTGTGATCAATCATCCCGCACATTTGCTACTTATTTGACGTTCGCTGCGATGTGTCGCTGTTTCCCGCCGACCCGAGCTGAGAGAGGTAGGAATGCAACTGCATCCGCATAACACCGATCGGACTGTCATAAAGCAATTGCAACGACAGTGACTGGCTGATTCGATAACGAACAAGGTATGACCGGTTGGCTTTCAATTTCAATGTTGAAATGTCCCACTTTGGATGGAGCTGAGACTTTTTAGAACATAATTAACGAAACTGGCTTCGTGGTTGCTTTTGTTCCATTCATGTTATTGAAATTTTATTTGTTTTGAGAGTAAAAAAATGAGTGCTAAAGCGCAGTCCAATTTTAATCATTATAGTCTTTTAATTAGGTGTTTCGTTTATGGTAGCTAAAGAGCTAAAATGTTATATTCCAAGACAGTAAATCAGATGGCGGTTGGTAAGCGGGAAATATAACAATTAAATTATGTTGGAGGTCTCGTGGCCGAGATTGATCTGATCTCGAAGCAGAGATAATAATCAAAAAACCACGCAAAACAACATTGAGAATAGTGATTGCGAACGTATCGCACGTTAGCGTTATATCTTAATGCTAATAAACCAATGATGCCAACAATATGACCCCTTGAGGCGAATTTCAGAAATATTATAGCCTAATGATTATAACAACGGTTATATTATACGTTGAAAATGGATTAAATTAATTATTTTACAAAATTACTTCACAGCGAAGGCGCAGTCAGAGTGAACGTGGTTTGAGGACTGACGACACGTGCGAGTGAACTTGTGAACTTGATCAAAGCAAAGTAAACACGACTTACGAACAGTACATCAGGTCGCAACCAGCGTTCTCTCTGACAGCCTCCAAAGGTAATCTTAGATTATCTATCCACCATGATGATTCGTTGGTTCATTAAAAGAACAGAATTCTCATTTAAAGCTACATGGGATCAAATCCTGTTGGTTATTGAAGGGGGAAGTACGGGATAATTCGAATCAAATTTTTTTTTGTAATTTTTTACAGAGAAACTTCTTAAGCAAAAAAAGTTTAAATATTTTTATATTATAAAGCATCATTTAAAGAATATTTAGTTAAAATTATGTATTAAGTATGTTTCATGTTTGAAAGAAAACGGTTCAGTAGATTTTGCAGGATCGTGTTCACGGACCTCGAAAAATTGCTTTTAGAAAAATGCGTTTAAATTTTTTTTCTCAGAAAGTCAACTGGGAAATTTAGGCACACACAAAACCACCCGACCCAGCCTGATGCGAGTACAAGTCCAAGTCCATGTTAAACTACAAGAAACTGTAGACAAAAACGATTTTCCGAAACTGTTTATCCTTTAACGGAACAAAAAAGCAGAGACGAAGCATTTTTATCTAATGCCACCGCAAGAATGGGAATCATACTTCTAGAATTCAAATATCAACCGAATATTCGAGGCATTTGAAAAAGCCGAAATGTGAACATTCCATCCATCATGAGTAATACTTTATTTCAATAAAAATAAAAACAACTCCAAAACATTGAAACATCTCTTCAAAAATCAAACGATTTTTTTTTCAAACCATCGTCATATTATTTGAACTCATTGCCGTTTCAACCTTCCGAGTGAACGGACGTGCTTTGTGTTTACTGCGAAAGCGTTGAAAACCAGTGCCGTGTGTGATAAAGTGACCGGACGATCAAAACTAGATCGCTATTGTGTAATAGACAATAGTGCTTTTTCCTGTGAGAGGTTTTATGCACATTATATACTGAAGCAGTGTATTGTTGTGAGCGGACGATCGAAACAGTACCGTTAGCCGGTGATTGTTCGATCGATCAAAACAGGCCCAGCGGTGTACGTGATATCACTGTGCGGATTAAAAAAGAGTGTGCTTTTTCCTCTCGGAGGTTTTTTGCACACCATCGCAGCGGCGATACGCCGATCGACGAGGGCTAGGCCTTGGTGGCCCCCGTTGGATTTAAGTTAAGTATCATTATTTAGTTTTTTTTCCTTCCTGCATTCGACTGTTCTATTTCTCCCCGATTCACTTAATTCTGTGCGGAGGTAGCTCCGCAACATGTCTAGTCTAAATTCTGACCCCCCCGTTCCCGATGATCAAATGGAGACTTCCCTTGACTATAAAAAGTCTCGCATAAAGAGCTATCCGGATGGGCTCGCACTACCGGCCGGTCCTTATGCGGTCTATTTCCGGACCAAATCGAAAGAAAAAAAATTAAATATTTTAAAAATATCGCGGGACCTGTCCTCGCGATACAATACTATAAAAAGTTTTGATAAGATACGTCCAGACAAGCTCAGGGTCCTGTTTACCAGTTCAAAACAGGCTAATGAGCTCGTTCAAAATGATCCTTTTACGCGGGAGTACCGCGTCTACGTGCCAGCTCGTGAAGTCGAAATCGACGGTGTGGTCACCGATTCGAGTTTGACTTGCGAGGACGTTCTTAAGTACGGGGCGGGTTGTTTTAAAGACCCCTCACTTAAGAATGTCAAGATACTGGATTGCAAGCGATTGCATTCAGTATCGATCGCCGGGGATGGAACAAAGTCCTATCCCCAATCAGACTCTTATCGTGTGACCTTCGCCGGTTCTGCTTTGCCCAACTACATCCTCTTGGACCGGGTTCGTTTGCCTGTTCGCCTATTCGTACCCCGAGTAATGAACTGTACTAATTGCAAACAACTGGGGCATACAGCTACCCATTGCAGCAATAAGCCACGTTGTGCTAACTGTGGGGAAGCTCATGCGGACGGCTCTTGCGGTAAGGATGCTGAAAAGTGTCTCTACTGTAAGGAGGGTCCGCATGACCTCTCTGATTGTCCCGCTTACAAACTGCGAGGTGATCGAATGAAGCGTTCCCTAAAGGAGCACTCCAAGCGTTCTTTCGCAGAGATGCTTAAAAGTGCCACCCCTCCTAAACAGACAACGAACCCATATGCCTGCTTGTCAACTGACGAGAGCGATTCTGACGACCCTTTGGAAGGTCCATCTTCGGCGGTCCCTCATAGCTGTAGGAAAAGAATAAATAAATCCTCTCATAAGCTACCTAGTAAGGGTTCGAAGGTGTCTTCCGAAGGGCTTCGAAAAGTTACAGCTAACGGGAATCGGGACACAACACCGAAGCAAAAAGCTCCTGGTCTCGGAAAACTCAATTCCGAGATGGAATTCCCACGACTTCCCGGGACTACAAAATCCCCAAGCGTCCCAGAAAATCTACCAGAGAACCAACTAGGTGCTGGACTTATCAAGTTCTCTGATGTTGTGGACTGGATTTTTACAACTTTCAATATTTCAGACCCTCTTAGAAGCATTTTAATTGCTTTCATGCCAACAGTAAAAACATATTTGAAGCAGTTGACTGCAAATTGGCCCCTTCTCTCAGCGATTGTATCCTTCGATGGCTAAATCATCCACCGAGGTCACGGATCTAATCACTGTTTTACAGTGGAATTGCAGAAGTATCATCCCAAAAATAGATTCTTTTAAATTTCTAGTAAATAATCTGAAATGTGACGCATTTGCATTGTGCGAAACTTGGCTAACTTCTGAAATATCCTTAAACTTCCACGATTTTAACATTATTCGCCTGGATCGAGATGATCCCTATGGAGGAGTACTTTTAGGGATCAAAAAGTGCTATTCTTTTTATCGAATTAACCTCCCCTCGATACCAGGTATTGAAGTTGTCGCATGTCATGTTACAATCAAAGGTAAGGACCTTTGTATTGCTTCCATCTACATTCCCCCTAGAGCCTTGGTTGGGCATCGGTGGCTCAGTAATATCATAGAGCTCCTTCCCGCACCGACGTTGGTTTTAGGAGACTTTAACTCACACGGTACGGGATGGGGCTGTCTTCACGACGATAACAGATCAGCTATGATCCATGATATTTGCGACAACTTCAATATGACAATCTTGAATACGGGAGAAATGACACGGATTCCTGCACCACCAGCAAGACCAAGTGCGCTGGATTTATCCCTTTGCTCGACATCGCTACGGTTGGATTGCACGTGGGAGGTAATTCCTGATCCCCACGGTAGTGATCATCTACCGATCGTAATATCAATCACCAGCTGCTTAAAACCATCGAAGACAATCAATGTTTCGTATGACCTCACACGAAATATTGATTGGAATAGCTATGCGACCTCGATATCTGAGAAACTTGAAAGAACTCAACAACTTCCTCCGGAGGAAGAGTACACGTTTTTGGCTGGCTTGATTCTCGATACTGCGATTCAAGCTCAGACGAAACGTGTACCCGGCGCAAAAACTAACATCCGTCCTCCCAACCCGTGGTGGGACAAAGAGTGCACAAATTTGAACGCGGAGAGAGCCTCCGCGTATAAAAAATTCAGAAAAAATGGAACACCTGATAATTACCGGAATTACGCGGCGTTAGACGTTAAAACTAAGAACTTGATTAGAGCCAAGAAAAGCGGTTACTGGCGTCGGTTTATAGACGGCTTAACGAAAGAAACATCTATGAGCACTCTTTGGAACACAGCCCGACGAATGCGCAATCATAACACCACGAATGAAAGCGAGGAATACTCCAACCGCTGGATATTCGATTTCGCTAAAAAAGTATGCCCAGACTCTGTTCCGGAACAGAAGATCACCCGCGCCGCGACACCAAATACAAACGAATCACCGTTTTCGATGGTAGAGCTCTCACTTGCACTTTTGTCATGTAACAATAAAGCCCCGGGATTAGACAGAATAAAATTCAACTTGTTGAAAAATCTGCCTGACCCCGCCAAAAGGCGCTTGCTGAATTTATTCAACAAGTTCCTCACGGGTAATATTGTCCCACACGACTGGAGACAAGTCAGAGTTATCGCCATTCAAAAACCAGGGAAACCAGCCTCCGATCACAATTCGTATCGGCCGATTGCTATGCTTTCCTGTATCCGGAAATTGTTCGAAAAAATGATTCTGTTTCGTCTAGACAATTGGGTCGAAACTAATGGTTTACTTTCAGATACACAATTTGGTTTCCGCAGGGGCAAAGGAACGAACGATTGTCTTGCGTTGCTCTCAACAGAAATTCAAATGGCATTTGCTCGTAAAGAACAAATGGCATCAGTTTTCCTAGACATTAAGGGGGCTTTTGACTCAGTTTCTATAAATATCCTATCTGAGAAGTTGCATCAGCATGGTCTTTCGCCAGTTTTGAACAACTTTTTACATAATCTATTGTCTGAGAAACACATGTACTTTGCGCATGGTGATTTGTCGACAATACGATTCAGCTACATGGGTCTTCCTCAGGGCTCATGCTTAAGCCCCCTTTTATACAATTTTTACGTAAGTAATATCGATGGATGTATCAACACATCTTGCACGCTAAGACAACTTGCCGACGACAGCGTTGTGTCTATTATAGGACCCAAAGCTGCCGATCTCCAAGGACCATTACAAGATACTCTCAACAACTTATCATCATGGGCTCTTCAAATGGGTATCGAGTTCTCTACGGAGAAAACTGAGCTGGTTGTATTTTCGAGGAAGCGAGAACCAGCACAATTACAGCTTCAACTAGGGGGTGAAACCATAGCTCAGGCCTTCACATTTAAATATCTCGGGGTCTGGTTCGACTCCAAAGGCACCTGGGGATGTCACATTAGGTATCTGAAACAAAAATGCCAGCAGAGAATCAACTTTCTTCGTACAATAACCGGATCATGGTGGGGTGCCCACCCAGGAGACCTGATCAGGTTGTATCAAACAACGATATTGTCCGTGATGGAATACGGATGCTTCTGCTTCCGATCAGTGGCGAACACTCATTTCATCAAGCTGGAAAGAATTCAGTATCGTTGTTTGCGTATTGCCTTGGGTTGCATGCAATCGACTCATACGATGAGCCTCGAAGTGCTGGCGGGCGTTCTTCCACTGAAAAACCGGTTCTGGGATCTCTCATATCGTTTGCTCATTCGATGCGACATTTTGAATCCTCTGGTGATTGAAAACTTCGAAAGGTTAGTTGAACTTAACTCTCAAACCCGTTTTATGTCCTTGTATTTTGATTACATGGCTCAGAATATTAATCCTTCTTCGTTTGTTTCCAACCGTGCTCATTTCTTGGATACTTCTGATTCTACTGTGTTTTTCGACACATCCATGAGAGAAGAAATTCGTGGAATTCCGGATCACGTGCGCCCTCAAGTGGCCCCAAATATTTTTTATAATAAATTTAGAACAGTCAACTGTGAAAAGGTGTTTTACACTGACGGATCAAACATCAACGAGTCCACAGGCTTCGGCATCTTCAATCAAAACATCACCGCTTCTTACAAACTCAGTGATCCGGCTTCAGTTTACGTCGCAGAATTAGCTGCTATTCAGTACACCCTCGAGATCATTTTAACCATGCCCAAAGACCATTACTTCATTGTCACGGACAGTCTAAGTTCAATAGAAGCTCTCCGGGCAATGAAGCCAGGAAAGTATCCCCCATATTTCCTGGGGAAAATACGGGAACATTTGAGAACTTTATCTGAACGGTCTTATTTAATATCGTTAGTCTGGGTCCCTTCGCATTGTTCCATTCCGGGCAATGAAAAGGCAGACTTATTGGCTAAAGTGGGCGCATTGGAAGGTGATATTTATGAAAGACCAATCTGCTTCAATGAATTTTTCAGTATTTCTCGTCAGAAAACTCTCGAAAGTTGGCAAACTTCATGGACGAATGACGAACTGGGACGATGAATACACTCCATTATCCCTAAGGTATCGACGAAACCTTGGTTCAAGGGGATGAACATGAGTCGTGATTTCATTCGCGTTATGTCACGGCTCATGTCAAATCACTATACATTCAACGCACATCTCCGGCGTATCGGGATCGTGGAGAACGGGCTCTGCACCTGTGGCGACGGTTATCAGGACATCGAGCATGTCGTGTGGTCGTGCGTAGAGTATCGTGACGCCAGGTCGAAGCTACTGGAATCCCTCAGGGCCCGAGGTAGACCGCCTGAGGTGCCGGTTCGGGATGTGTTGGCGAGTCGGGATAGTTCATATATGCTTCTCATATACCAGTACCTTAAACACATTGATATACAAGTGTAATGTGTTATTCCTCGCTCAGAAAATATAATCTCCACCTACAGGTTCGACACTAACATCCGCCCGATTCTCTCGATCCCCGTCCCTGTCCACCATCTTCATTGGAATTAACAAGATCTTTTTTTTTTGTCACTAACTTTTTCGTTCCCCTTTCCCTGTTTTTTCACCATCTCGATGGCAACTAATTAGATCTCTGTCGTTTTCAAACATTTTGTTCCCACACCCCTTTTTTACCCCGTTTCCCACAATATTTACTTCTTTTTTTCATTCTCTTCCGTAACATCACCATCACCGGAAGACCGCTCCAGTCAATGACCAGCATGCGGGCCACCCGCCGGGCCTTCGTAGCCTGGGGGTGTTTCCCGCGGACCCTCACGGACCGAAGAATGCGGCCAACATAGAAAATTACCATCGCCATCTGGAATCATCTCATCCTAAAATCAATTCACCGGCCACTACCGATCGCCAGATACTATATTACATAATGATACTACTCTAGTTTTAAGTTAGACGATAATTAAGATTAGTAAATACCCTTGGCATCTTAGAGCTTAAGCAGTGTGCCTTAATATTATATTATATTATTGAATAAAAAAAAAAATATTATTTGAACTAAATGCTAAAATTGTCAAAGATATGCTCTGTTGAACATCGATACTGTGATGAAGCGATGGATTTTATATTTCGAATCGCCACTATCAAAATTCAGTCTAAATTTAATCACCTTCACCTTCGTATGATAAAATGTTTATTTTAAACCCCAACACTGCGATTATTATGGCCTTCTTTAGAGAGGAATGTTTTATCACCAACTTTCTAGACCGCAATATTGGAAATCGCACAACAACAACAACAACAACAACAACAACAACAACAACAACAACAACAACAACAACAACAACAACAACAACAACAACAACAACAACAACAACAACAACAACAACAACAACAACAACAACAACAACAACAACAACAACAACAACAACAACAACAACAACAACAACAACAACAACAACAACAACAACAACAACAACAACAACAACAACAACAACAACAACAACAACAACAACAACAACAACAACAACAACAACAACAACAACAACAACAACAACAACAACAACAACAACAACAACAACAACAACAACAACAACAACAACAACAACAACAACAACAACAACAACAACAACAACAACAACAACAACAACAACAACAACAACAACAACAACAACAACAACAACAACAACAACAACAACAACAACAACAACAACAACAACAACAACAACAACAACAACAACAACAACAACAACAACAACAACAACAACAACAACAACAACAACAACAACAACAACAACAACAACAACAACAACAACAACAACAACAACAACAACAACAACAACAACAACAACAACAACAACAACAACAACAACAACAACAACAACAACAACAACAACAACAACAACAACAACAACAACAACAACAACAACAACAACAACAACAACAACAACAACAACAACAACAACAACAACAACAACAACAACAACAACAACAACAACAACAACAACAACAACAACAACAACAACAACAACAACAACAACAACAACAACAACAACAACAACAACAACAACAACAACAACAACAACGTATACTGAAGGCGTTCGAGCAAAAGAAGGAGATTTCAGTTCGGGACGTGACCAAAAAAGTGGGAACTTCGAAGTCAAATGTTTGTCGTGCTAAAGAACGTTTGAATCTTCGAAATTATAAGACGCAGAAACAACCAAAACAAAGTCCGAAACAAGAAGCATCGATCTGGCCGAGGGCTCGAAAGCTGTACAATACGAATCTTGTAGGAAATTTGAACTGCATAATCATGGACGACGAAACCTACGTGAAACTCGATTACAAATCCTTGCCGGGACTACAATATTATACGGTGCGAGAAGGGCAAGTGTTAAACCAGTTCGAGACATCGATTGAAGATTGGTAAGAAAGCTATGGTCTGGCAAGCAATTTGTAGCTGCGGTAAGATTTCGAAACCCTTCATCACCACTGCTTCAATGAACAGCGAAATATACATCAAGGAATGTTTACAAAAACGACTTCTACCCATGATTCGAAGCCACAAGGATCCTGTTGTCTTCTGGCCAGATCTTGCTTCTTGCACTACTCGAAATCAACGGTAGAATGGTATACTACCAAAAATATCACTTTCGTCCCAAAAGACATGAATCCACCAAATTGCCCACAACTTCGACCAATTGAGGAATTTTGAACATTAACGAAGGCTCATCTTAGGAAACGTTCAACAGTTCGAAAAAGATTGGAAAAAAGTGTCAAAACTTTTCGCCACGAAGTCTGTACGGAATTTAATGAGGAACGTTCGCAAGAAGGTGCGCCAGCTAGTCTACAAAGGCTAAGTAGCAAATGTTGAGAATAATATTCTGTTGTTGTAGTCTAATATTATCAGCATATCGAATAAAATTTGAATATCCAACACTTGTGAATTATTTACAGCGAAATCAAAGTGCGTCCATACTTTCTGGGACAGTCTTTACCGTAATTGAAATATTAACGAGAAGTAATGAAGTGCAACTCTCAGTAATTAATAAGAATATAAAAAATATAAGCGAACGGCATTCTCTTAACTATCAAGTAGGTTCTTATTTTGAGTGTAACATCAATTTGCAAATATCATAGAAATTCATTGTTTATTGTCTCCCATATTCATGTAACCGGTTTCAAACTGATATAAATGAAATTCGTCCAACAAGAAGTATCTTACCGGGAATGTTTGCTTCAAATTTACCACCTCGCAGATGATTCTTCCTGTTGCGGTTTCCAAGCTGAGAATCAAATGTGACGCAAATGCATGAGTCACACTAATTTGCATACCAAGTATTGGGTTTTGTATAATGTGGAATCAACAAAACGATGACACATTTTGCGTTTCTTTTGGTTCGTGAACCTAGCAGAAATAGTGCCGCAGAATTTTAACTGCTTTAATAAATAGATCCTAAATATTGCATACATTAGAATAACCAGTGTTACGCTTCACTCAACTCGAACTCCAAACCAGTGACTCAATCCAGTCGATGTAGCTCGCCACTCGAGTGTAAATGGACGGGGATTTCCCGTAGCCGCATGCCGCACCCGTGGACGTAATTCCCAGTATGTGAAACATACATCCTTTCTGATCGGTCACCGTCTCCAGCGGACCTCCTGAGTCACCTTGGCACGTATCTTTGCCCCCCTCACGACTACCAACGCATATCTGTTCCTCGATAACCCCACGATTGAATTTTCTGCTGGTCGCGAAAGAACTACATTCCGACTGGTCCAGAATATCCAGTTGGACTTTCATCAAAATGTCGGATGTTGCACCAGCTGAAATAGAATATTTCACCGTCAAATAGTTGCATTCGGAAACAAACTGTCGGCGAATTTTACCGAATTCTGTCCTTCCAAAACCAGTCGCATAGGCAGTGGTTATATTCAGGCCATGTCCCGTCCATAGGCAGGCTGGTCTGATCAGTTTGGTGAAGAGTACATCCTGGACCATTTTCACGAGGGCGATATCGTGGTACGCTCGCCGAGGTGTATACTCCGGATGTCGAATGAAACTCTCGATATCAAAATCCACCTGATCGTCATCATCATAGCGTAAATCACTTTCCCCCAGTCGAACAATGGTCGGTTTGGCCGCGGACGAGCAGTGCGCAGCCGTTAGTACGAACCGTTCACTTATTAGGGATCCGCCACATTTAAACTCAACACTTCGCGGATCTTCTTCCCCAGGATAGCCCAGCAGTGCCTGGTGAGGAAACTCGCCTCTTCGGGCGGCTACACCACCAACGATTAGATCTACCACATTCGGACATTTGTAATCCTCGTAAACTATTGACATCGGCCGAAGCGACAGTGTGATGAGCGTCGATGTTTTCACCGTCAGTTTGCGGTATTCGTGACATTCTACGATTTGATTTCAATGAATTACTGACACCAATGGGTAAATGGATTAGTTTGTATTACTTACTCTGCACCGAAATCCGCTCCCCGGCTGGGAAATTGAAGCCTACGGAAGTAGAGTGAGTCTTTATCGTGTAGGGCACCTATAATCGGTAGAATCTCACCTTCAACAGTGCCGCCGAAAACGAGAGCCAACGACAGAACAATGCAGCTCACAGGCATCATCCTGAAATACTGCTTCACTACTCTTATGGCGTTGTTCGTTGTCGCGAGTTTATCGCGAGATCACTGCCACGGTCAGGGTCGCATCGTTCGCACTACATCTGCCGTAATCTCGACATTCAGAACAGAACTGATGATGTTCGACTCTGGTTTCCGAATAGACAGCCCGGAACCGTGCAGGGGTCGGCTAGCTGACGGCGAAGAACCGGTTCAAGATGCGGCGTTTCGATTTTGTTTTATTTTGTTCTTTTTCTATGTAGCAATGTGTGCTGCTTTCCGGTGACCCCGCGATATCATCGACGGCATGTGGCTGGGCTTTTGGGGCGGTACACGAGAGAAACTTGTTTTGTTCTTGTGATGCGCAAACACCGGACTTGTTTGTGTAGTTTTCGAAAGGCTTGACCATTTGAATTAAAAAGGCATGGTGAATCAGCTGAGCATACGGAAAACACGGCAATATGCCTCTCACCCGATTTTTAATTCTTTCTTCATGCATAAAATTGTTTCTTTGCTATTACCGTGATCAATTTGCAACAAGCAGTTAGAGTTTTTTGCATGTCAGAATTATGATTTTAAAAATGTTTACCTGCTGAGTTTTACACAAAAAATGTTCAATAACCAATGCAATTTTAAAAAGACTTTTGGAGCCTCAAAAGTCGCTTAGTTTTCACCTAGAGCACAAAATATATCTGATTTGGTTCGACTGCTAGTGCAAAAATGAAATGAAGCTTAAGTAATAGTATGGCAGAATAATAATAAGAGATAAGATTGATGGTTCGCAGTTCCCTACATTCTCCTATGTTCTATATGACAAACTCCAATTCATCAATTACGGATAGTTATGTTGACCGTCTAAAAATTCGTGAGCCTGTTTTATCCTAAATCTTCTGACGTGAATTCGTAGTAGAACTGTGTTTAGAAGAAAGTTAGGTATTTTTTACGTCATCGCTCTACAGACTTTTAGGAGGAGTTTTGGCGCGAAGCACACTAAATACATAACGCTCGTTTCCGTACTGTATTTTACAGTGTTGTACTGTTTTTTCGACCCAAATACTGAGTACTGCTTTCTACCCTCAAATGTACTGTATTTTTTACATTGAAATTCATTCTTGCTCAGAGCGCGTCACAACTAAATCAAAATCATCATCAAATATATCCGATTCGCAAAAACTGTTTCGTACATTTTTTAGTTTTTATCGATCTTAATAATGTCTCAAAAAAGGGAAATGAAAATAACTTGAGTTTATGAAAATAAATCATCTGATAATTATTTGACTTTAATGATTTGTTTGGTCTTGTTGAGACGTGGAGCCGCTTTGAGCTAGTTTTAAATTTGATCAATATCTAATGAGAAAAATAGATTGAAAAATGGTATGCGAATACAACTATGTTGTGAAAACCACGAGAAAGCTATCGCAGAGACGGGACTCGAACCCGTAGCTACCTCCTATCCCGGGAAATCGTTTATCCAATTAAACTATCCTGCATGTGAAGCTCACGAAGAAACAGATTAATTGAGGACTGAAACAGCTGGCGGAGGGGTTGCTATAGAGATATGACTACAATTGAACGGCGTGGCGTCCAAGCACAGTTGGACATGCTCGGTTCTTCTTTTCAATTAACCTTTTTTTTCGTGTGTTTCACATGCAGAATAGTATAAGGACTGGTTCTTCCAAAAACATGTTTTTTATAAATTTCACTTATTGTTTAAAGAATATTTCAAAATTATACTATTTACAGATAAAAGTACAGATAGTAAACTCCATTAAAAATTTAATTCTTTTTGCCTTTCTCATATAGAAAGGTTATGCAATCACTGTGAAAACCGACTTTTGAACCGAGGCCCGGAGGGCCGAGTGTCATATATCATTCGACTCAGTTCGTCGAGTACGCAAAATGTCTCTCTGTGCGTGTGTGTGTGTGTGTGTGTGTGTGTGTGTGTGTGTGTGTGTGTGTGTGTGTGTGTGTGTGTGTGTGTGTGTGTGTGTGTGTGTGTGTGTGTGTGTGTGTGTGTGTGTGTGTGTGTGTGTATGTGCGTATGTGTGTATGTAACGTTTTTCTGCACTAACTTTTCTCGGAGATGGCTGAACCGATTTTCACAAACTTAGATTCAAATGAAAGGTCTCATTGTCCCATACAAAATTCCTGAATATTATTTGGATCCGACTTCCGGTTCCGGAATTATGGGGTAAAAAGTGCAAAAAATTGTGAAAATATGTGCACTAACTTTTCTCGGAGATGGCTGAACCGATTTTCACAAGCTAAGATTGAAATGAAAGGTCTTGTGGTCCCATAAAAAATTCCTGAATATTATTTAGATCCGACATCCGGTTCCGGAGTTATGGGGTAAAATGTGCAAAAAAATTAAAATATGTGTTCTAACTTTTCTCATAGATGGCGCGACCGATTTTCACAAACTTAGATTCAAATGAAAGGTCTTGGGGTTCCATACAAAATTCCTGAATATTGCTTAGATCCGACGTCCGGTTCCGGAGTTATGGGGTAAAATGTGCAAAAAAATTAAAATATGTGTTCTAACTTTTCTCATAGATGGCGCGACCGATTTTCACAAACTTAGATTCAAATGAAAGGTCTTGGGGTTCCATACAAAATTCCTGAATATTGCTTAGATCCGACGTCCGGTTCGGGAGTTATGGGGTAAAATATGCAGAAAAAAGAAAATATGTGTTCTAACTTTTCTCATAGATGGCGCGACCGATTTTCACAAAATTAGATTCAAATGAAAGGTCCTGTGGTCCCATGCGTAATTCCTGAATTTCATGCGGATCCGACTTCCGGATCCGGAAATATAGGGTAAAGTGCGTTAAAAATTGTATACCATCACTGAAAATGGGGAAAAACCTTTGAAAAATTTCTTAATCGACCTCAAATCTTTTCCAATTGATAGTTTTCATCAGTAGACGGTCAAACAAACCGATTTCGGTTATTCTTTCAAGAATCGCAGTATTATATATGAAAGTATGATTGCTATGAGAAAGGCATCATTACACCACTAGTTTTTTCAATATGGTGGCTCTCTCTTGGAAACCAATCGTCAGAAAGCACAAAGCAAACCAGTTTCATTTTCTGTTTTGGAATACGAGTGACACATAGTTGAAAAAATATGGTATCAAGAAAAAGTCGACCGAAGTTCTTACTCGTGACTAATCGTGCCTGGGCGCGCATACTCCCCACTTTTTCTACACACTTTTCGGTCGCGTGTTCTTTCGCGACTAATTTTATTTTTTTTGTAAGAGTATTTTTCTAGCAATTTACGGACAATTTTTTTCAATATTTCAAAAATTGTTTGGAAGAACCTAACCTTAATTGACGAAACGATTTCCCCGTATAGGAGCTAGTTACGGGTTCGAGTCCCATCTCTGCGGTAGTTTTTTCGCGGGTTTCATTACATAATTTTAGTCGCATGTTTTTTTTGTCGTGAATACGACTTACTTTACTATAAGGCGCCTTTTCTAAATTTACCCTCTGGGATAGTGATAAGTTTTTGATCGTGAATATCTCTTTTTATACTTAACCTAACAACATAATTTTTTCTCCATGCTTTCGGAAATATAATCAGGAATTTGTAATTAAATTTTCAACAATGTAACATAACCATAAATAATTCAAAAACTATATTTTCTAAAAACTTTTGAAAACATTGAGAAAAACTCATCACGATTGTTTGCCTTTTTCGCACTCGGACGACGGTTTTGAGGTAGTCAGGCACATATCTATTCCGATGTTCTACTAGACGAGTATAATAGGTAAACCTTGACCGATAATCGGCCTTCGGACGTCGTGGCTAGCAGTTAAGCAGCAGTAGCAGAGAACTGAATTATTGGTTAAATTGTAGAACTGAACTCAGAACTTGGATTCTGGTCCACCTGAATTCTGAACCTAATTTTAAGTTCTGAATTTAGTTTCATACTTCAATTTTAAAACTTAGTTCCATATTACAGATTCAGAATTTAAAACTATGACTTTTGAACTGAATCCTAACTCTGGATTTTGAAACTGGTTTCTTGACTATATTTTGGAACTGAATTTAGTTTCTTATTTCGGGACTCTAATTCAGAAATCTGTTTTAGGATTTCATCCTCAGAATTCATGCACAAAATTCAGGGTATGAATTTTAGATCTGGATTCTAAAACTAAATATAAGATCTGAACTCAAACCTCTGAATTTTAGAACTAATTTTAAAACCAGAATTTAATTCCTGTATTCAGTTTCAGAATTTAATTCCTAAATTCAGTTTCAGTATTCATTTCCAGAATTCAGAACCTACAAGCTGGAACTAACTTTGGAAAATGGCTTCTGGAGCTAGATTTTGGAACTGAATTTAGTTACTTTGTTAAGGTTTCGAATTCAGATTTAGAATTTAATTGGAGAACGCAATTCGGAAAATTCTGAAAACGACTTCAGTTCCATAATTCTAGAACTAAATCTACGACCTGATTTTGTCGTGAATACGACTTACTTTACTATGGGGTGCCTTTTCAAAATTTACCCTCTGAGAGAGTGATAAGTTTTTGATCGTGAATATCTCTTGTTGTATCTAACGAATCAACATAGTTTTTGCTACATGCCATTGGAAATATGATCACAATTTTATGATAAAATTTTCAGTTGTGTGGCATAATCTCAAATAGTTCAAAATTCAACTTTTCTGAAATGTTTGGTATAAACGAGTATCAAAGAGGATAATTCATATGGCGCGTTTGCCTTTCTCGTATTTTGAAAGCTCATAGCTCAGTGATCTGTGGAAGGATTTATATAATCTAACTACCAATAGAATCGAAATTTTTCAACTTAAACGTGTATAGCAAAAGCATTGAAGTACTTCAATAGTACACTATTGAAAAACCTATCTCATTTGACCCATGTCAACACCAGCCAATCAGAACGCGTTCTGAGGAAGAGAACAAAATAGCTGCTGCTGTACAACAAATCGTCCGAGAAAAATGTTCCGAAAAGTGGTGAATATCGCAGTGAGTTCCTCAATTTGGTCCTTCTGAATGCTAGAAACGAATCCCTACAGCATATTGATAGTTTTTTTCAATAAATTATGCAAATCCGAAATGAAATAATCGACAATAAAATTCTGTATGCGGCCTTTTTTATAGCCGTTAGGACCGCCCATTAGTGAAAAAGCTACAAACGAAGTCACATAATAGGAAATCTCTTAACAAAAATTGAATCAGTTTGGATTCTATCGCCACTGCGAGCAGATGTGTTTTGTGTCGTCTGCAAGCTTTCGACAAGAGCGATTACGTCACAGCTGCCAGTCATTAGCATTGGGAAAAAAAACAACGGTGGAGAGCATTGCACAAGATCAGCCGTTCTAATGGCTCTAAAAGTTTTCTAAAGAACTATTAGGATTTGTTGTTTGCAAATCGTAGGGAAATAACGTCAGTTTACTGCAAATCAAGAACAGTTTGATTAGATTTGTGCACTTTTCGCTGTGTGAAATTCACAGTAATCGAGATCAAGTGAAGCTTTCTTTGTTTTTGCGAAAAATGTGAAAAAGGGGAATGCGTGCATAATTCATACAATTGATATTCGAAAGTGTTAAGGAACATGTCAGTTGTTTTCGTATTCACGGCATCCAGTTATGTCTCTGACATTACCCACCCGCCTTTTTTAATTTTTATCTCGTTAGATGCTAATCAAATTTATTGGCTTTTGTTGTTCATTCACTATTTCTAGTAAAAATGCATACTGCAAAATTTATATATTTTTTAAATCGATGTAGTGTATTTTCTTGATTTTTATGTCCAATGAACTGTTTTTTTTGTAAAAAAAACTAAACGAGCGTTATAAATACATCGTGTTTTTATTAGTGTTTCAAATATTTTTACGACAACTTATCAGGACGATAGCATTCGTGTCTATAATCCAGTTTATTGACTAATAAGAGACAATTACGCCAATATTAAGTGTCAAACATATACACGGAAAGAAATCCGTCACTGCGCAGTCATGATCAAGCAATCATGAACACGAACACGTTCATACATAAACGTAAAGGCAAAATCATCCTTTGGTACGATTTAGCCAGCTGCTACTACTCCAAAGAGGTTATGGAGTTGTATGCTGCCCGGAATTTCGACCATTCGAAACATACTGGACAATTTCAAAGCAGCGACTTCGACAAAGCGGTGGGACAGTCAAGTAGTTCTGTGTGGGTCTCCACTATGTAATGGCTGATAGGCTTCATCAAGAAGAATGTTCGAGATTTTGTTCGAGCTGAATAAATGTAACCATCTTATGCTATAACTTTGAAATTTCAATAAAAGTACCCTGAAGCAACCACTAATGGACTTCTTTTTAAACTTATTGAATCTCCAATTTTTCTCTTTTATTGTCTTCACTTTAAAGACAGACTATGAAATTTAAAAGCAATCTGAATGCGTATAACCCAAAGATTTTTCTGAGAGTAGTAACTTAATTCGCCGAAACCAGTGTTGTTCAAAATCGTAACGGTGAGAGTGGAATCAGAACAAATTGGCTCAAGTGGCACGTTCCTCTAAGTATTTAGAGATTTGTGCCTTGCCGTGGTTTCTCATCATTTTCCTAATGAGAAGGGAAGGAAGGAATATAAAAAGAAATTAATCGTTCTGCATTTACAAATGGACGCTGAACGATCTGCAGGTACCAAAATGCACATTTAAGAAAACCTTCGAGAGGATTTAGAAATTTTACAAAAGCGAAACTATTCTGATATCTTTGGTAGCATACAGAACGATTCGCGATATGTATGAACAGAGATAAAGTCGGCACCCCATAAGGGATGCCAAACAATCTGCTGAAACCTTTTAGGGTAGAAACAGAAGGGATTCATTCACTCCAGTAAGAACGATGAACTCCTCTGACTCTTGCTCCTTGCCATCCCAAGTAGCACATGTAACTTGTTCATAAAAATAAAAACAAAAAAGATGCTGCATAATGGTCGCACGACAAACACGACGAAACAAGTCGTATTATGATGGTGACAATTGAGTCAAAATAATGTTACGAATTGACATCTCATCATACTAAGTTACAATAAGTTCCAACGTAACTTTTCGGTAATCTAATTTTTACGACGTACTCGCATTGACTGTTTTTGGTCGCCAACTGGTCACCGTAACAAAATGCGACAATGAAAAAGTGACACACTATAAGACAAAGTTAAGTAATGATTTCATATCGGTTACCGTATTCGTTGTGATGCAACAAAGAAATACAATTACAGTGTCGGTTGAAATCTTCTGTACATTATCCCGGACAATAATATTAAATCAATGAGTAGAATAAGTAGAAAACTCCTTGAGTTTAAAAAATTGGCTAAAGTTAAATCTGCGCTTATACGCAGATTTTTTGCCGGTACATGTGCGAAGCAAAATTGTTTCGTTTTTCGAAGTACATTCGCACTACCAGAGCGAATATTTCTACACTTTGTCACGGCAGTGTATGCATGGAAAAATTTACGCCAATGGCTACCATTATGACCAGGGAATGAAATATTCATTAAATTTTAAAAGAGTGCAATTTTTAATTATTGCGATTGGTCAACTGTTTTAACTTTGGTATATGAAAAACTAATATTAATCACAAATAAGTTCTAACTGAACACATTTCGACTTTTTAGCTTTAAATTTCATATGACGGGAATAAAAATATGAATATTATTTTGTATGTCGATGTTCTGAAACCCAAAATATCGAAGGCGCGCACGTTTTCAATATCTACAATGATCAACTTCACCATAAATATCGAATAGCACTTAGATTTTGAGTAGATATAGTGAGTTTAAAGAATATTGAATTCTATATTTTAGCTCATTATCGGATGCCAATTTTTGGTCGTAAATGTTGAATGGGAAAAACATCAACAAATTGTAACTTGACACAAACTTATATTTTCTGTTTCATTGTGACTAATGTGCGCGGTGGATCAAATCAAATATTCTTTACTGAGAAGTAGTTTGGCAACCCTTGGTAAGTCGCACAAGCTCCGCCTCTTACGCTTTTCAGGTTACATAGCAGTTATAATGCACGTTGAAAAGTCTTCAAGTTGTTCCATGAATTTGTGTCATATAAGTTACTGTCATTGAAGTGTAGTAACGTGTGCTACTTGGGATATTGGGTGAGATATGATAGAATATTCTTCAATTTTAGCTCACCATACACAGATTCAATCATGTATGGAGAACCAAAAACCCGGATACGTAGTTGCTTCAATGCGGAAGAGTTACATAGCAGATGCTATAACCCGCATACGCATGGCTGCCAGATGGCTGACTAATTGCTGCCAGCTGGAAAAATATGGCTGGCAGACATTCTGGTGACCGACTGCCTCACCGCTGCCAAATATACAACTCAAACGATACAACCGTATCCACCAAAATTTTTCCACATTGAAATCTTTGACATTTTCAGCGAAGATGAGAGGATGAAAACGCTCGGCTAACTTAGATACAGGCGACTTTGTTTTGTCAAATTGGATTTGACAACCGTCACTGAATCAATTTTGGTAGCCGTCTGGTGGCCATGGCTGCCCAGGTAGCCAAAACACTATGCGGGAAAGTACGCAATCGCACTTACACAAATCACAAAAAGCACGCTGAATAGTAGCCATGTGATGGTTGAGTTTGCAATATACAGTCAGAGCCTCTGATCAGAACCTTGCAATGCAATAGACATTTTAACATTTTCAAATTCAAATCTGGCGAAAATGCTATTGTCTAAATGCATGTTTGCAAGCTGTGCCAGTTTGGATGCGGCTCTGTGCTTTATCTAACTGGTTAATTTCCAGCATCCGAGTTTTCAACCTTCCCAAAATCGTGTCGCTAAGAGTGGTTTTGCCGAATAGGTCATTTAATCGAAATGGTGATTTTGTCGATAACCATTTCACCTCACTTATTTGACTCAAATGAAAGGTCTCATCAGCTGCTATTCAGTTTCATTTTTCTACGACTTCTCGATCTGGAATTGTTATCGTTATTGTTATCGAATTCGGATGAAAACTTTTAGAATTCATAGTTTATGGTAGTTATTTCCAATCATTGATTAGACGGTTGATCCAGAAGTATCGGATATCAAAACCTCCAACATGAAACTAACATAATTTGGAGAATCGAAATGCGAAGAATGTGGGGAAGGTTTAGGAATTTTGAAAAGTCCCGGGCCTTTCACAGAAAAGACGTGAATAATTTCGAGCCGTGTATATTTTCGTTGAATTTCGCAATGGTTCAGAATCTGTCAATTTTTATGGCTGCGTCCTGTTGTTTACACTCTACTCTAACCACTTGTGCAGTTGTTTATTCGTTTTCATTAGTTTGTTTCGAAATGCGTGGACTTTCAGCAGAATAACGTCGAAAAATTGTGTACAAATGATGCACAGAACGCGGACTTTCACTGAGAAAGATAGCAAAAATGGAAGGAGTAAGTGAAAAAGCCGTGAGAAATGCAATCATGAAATGTTTGGTGAGGATAACGTATACTGAAGGCATTCGAGCGAAAGAAGAAGGTTTCAGTTCGGGATGTGGCCAAAAAAATAGACACTTCGAAGTCAAATGTTCTTCGTGCTAAAGAACGTTTGAATCTTCGAACCTATAAGAAGCAGAAACAACCAAAACGTAGTCCGAAACAAGAAGCATCGACCAGGCCAAGGGCTCGAAAGCTGTACAATACGACGAAACCTACGTGAAACTCGATTACAAATCCTTGCCGGACCACAATATTGTACGGTGCGACCAGTCCGAGACATCGATTGAAGTCGAAAAATTTGGTAAGAAAGCTATGGTCTGGCAAGCAATTTGTAGCTGCGGTGAGATTTCGAAACCATTCATCACCACTGCTTCAATGAACAGCGAAATATACATCAAGGAATGGTTACAAAAACGACTTCTACCCATGATTCGAAGTCACAAGGATCCTGTTGTCTTCTGGCCAGATCTTGCTTCTTGCCACTACTTGAAATCAACGGTAGAATGGTATACTACCAAAAATGTCACTTTCGTCCCAAAAGACATGAATCCACCAAATTGCAATCAACTTCGACCAATTGAGGAATTTTGGGCATTAACGAAGGCACATCTTAAGAAACATGTCTCGGTAGCCGAAACCATTCAACAGTTCGGAAAAGATTGGAAAAAAGTGTCAAAACTTGTCGACAAGAAGCCTGTACGGAATTTAACGAGGAACGTTCGCAAGAAGGTGCGCCAGCTAGTCTACAATGGCTAAGTAGCAAATGTTGATAATAATATTCTGTTGTTGTAGTCTAATATTATCAGTATATCGGATAAAATTTGAATATTTAACACTTGTGAATTATTTACAGCGAAATCAAAGTGCGTCCATACTTTCTGGGACAGTCTTTATTCTCCAGACCTGGCCCCCAGCGACTATTGTCTATTTCCAAGCCTGAAAAGGTTTCTCCAGAGAAAGAAATTTTTGGTCGAATGCTGAAGTCATTGCAGAAACGTAAGCCTATTTTGATGGCCTTGCAAATCATTTTTTTTCTCAAAAGGCATCAAAATGTTGGAGGACCGCTGAGTCAAGTGTATCGTTCTTGATGGAGTTTATACTAAAGAATAAAAAAGTTTCCACGGTAAAAAATCAACTTTTTCTTTGTTAGACCTGGAGCTTTTCATTCCATGTTCGCATTCAGACAGTGCATTTGTGAAGATTGTGAGTTTTTTACATGATTGAGGTTTTCTATGTAGATAACGTATAACACAGCTTTCTACGCAAAATACATGCACGGCATATAAAACCATGTAGCATTACATCGCTGATGCTAGTTAATTTTTATTCAAGGTTTAATGAATAGTATTTCGATAAATCTCATAGTTATATGTATAAGAATATTAGTTATATGAGATATTACATTACTAGACGTATAAAAACAGGTTTTACGTTATGGAATGGGGAAATATTTTAATTTTGTCTTTTTACGTAGTCCATTTGTTTGATATGTTTTGGTTTAAGGGATGTTAAAAAATCATATTGAAACTTAACGTTTTTCTAGGAAAAGTATCATCCAAGACTGAGAGGCATGAGTTTTTAGTTATTTATATGAAGAACAAGTATAATTTCCGGTGAGCCCAAAAATACTTAACAACTTCTTGCTCATCAAACTGTCGCACGTGAATGATTGAACATGACTTTCTTATCACTAGCCGGTCATGCGGAATTTCCCACACTTTCGTATTTTATTGATGTTCATTTGCATTCTATTTAAGTATCAAGCAGGAGCAAGTCACAATCAGTCCGAATCTGTACATCGTCAGTCCAACAAAAATGATTCTTATTCTTTCAAGTTTTGTGTCTCTCCTGTTATTACCTGTGATACGAGTTAAGATTCCATCTTAGATTTTAAACCACACGTAGACTAATAGAATTTGTTTTCTTACAGGCCAACGTATTTCGGAGCAGAGTAAGTACAGCTCTATCGTGAGTTTTCTTGATTTGTGTTCAATTTCATTGACTTAATTTCAGAATGTATCGAATACAGGACAGCTAACATGATGGTTGAAGATACTTTACACTGCCAACAAACTAAATCACTGATTCTTCTGCCTGAGACGTTTGCCGGACAACGTGAATTTCCCCATCACACGTTGATCGGTTGGCGTTCGGACAATCCTGGTGTAAAATATGAGTTTCTATGCAGTGGAGCACTGATAAGCGATCGATTCGTTTTAACTGCTGCCCACTGTGGATACTCGACAAGTAGTGGTACACCTGTGGTAGTGCGTCTCGGTGGGCACAATCGCCAAGATGAACTTGACAACCATGTGGAGGATATGGACATTGAACAATTCATAAAACACCCGCAGTACTCTGCCCGCTATGCTTACCATGACATTGCATTGGTCAAGCTGAAGGATCGGGTGTCATTTTCCAACGTCATTCGTCCGGCTTGTTTGTGGGCCGAGCAGAATATGAACTTTACATCGGCTACGGCTATCGGGTTCCAGTTGACAGAATATGGTGAGACCATTTAAGAAAAGTGCTTTGTTTTGTTGCGGAATTCTGAGAAATATTCCTGTTATCTAATTCAAGGAAGCAAAAGTTCGTACGTGCTCCAGAAGGAAAATTTGGATGTGGTATTCAATGCCAAGTGCGAAATGTTCTACAACGGCTCGCGGAAGTTCCCAACCGGATTAAGTGAGCAACAGTATTGCATGACTTCAACTGGTAACAGGAAAGATAACTGCCAAGGTTACTCGGGTGGACCCGTTCAAGTGCTTACCGATGCACAAAACTGCATTTATCACGTAATAGCATTTACTTCTTTTGGATTGATCTGTGGTGCTGGGAATGCACCGACCGTGTATAGCAACGTTCCGAGTTATATCGATTGGATTGAAGAAACAGTGTGGGGTTAATTTGTTCGATACTGCAGTAATCGATTAAAATATATTTTAACAATTTAAGCGTTGTTATCATAAACTCACTGATTGATCGATTCTGTGACGTGATTTACATTGTAATTTTTAATGGAACTCAACTTCGTATTCCGATGATCAAGCAAGAACAAGTTAACAAAAAGCAATTTGCGTAACAAATGCGGATATAAGTCTGGTCTCGTTAGTAATTCGTATAACAAAGTTTCCTAACAAGTATCAAAACGAGAAGCAATTTCGGCATAATTTTGCTATAATATGTTGACACCATTTCTATTAGGCATTAAACAATGATTATTAACTTGTGAATTTACAAACAGACGTTTTTCTTCTATTAATGACCAAGGTCAATATTTTACGAATACACTTAAGTCTGTTATCACACATAAATCACCAGCCCTTTGGCTAGTGTTTTGATCAGGAAATGTTGAAAAATAGAGGAGTTAGCGCGGGAAGTTATTGAGAGCAATTTTATGCAAATTAAAGTTAGTGAAGTAAAGGCACATTGTAGATTGTTATTTACCCGTAGTTGAATTTGGTACCACATTGAACTGCTTCTGATCAGGAGCCGATTGTCGTTTAGCATAATTCTTCATATTAGTGTGAGTGCAATCACAATATTTTTGCCGCTTTTTGCCTTTCTCTATAGAAAGGTATTAGAATTGCTGGAAAAACCGGCTTTCGAACGGAGCCTCGGAGATCCATAGTGTTATATACCATTCGACTCAGTTCGACGAGATCGGAAAATGTGTGTGTGTGTAGGCTCGCTCGAAAGCTACTGTCGGGCCATTGATCAAGTTCGAAGATCAAATAGCTGTGTTTTCTGGTACCGGAGATATAATGGAATAAGTGACGTAACCGACAAAATATGTTTTTTTACCGTGCATGTTTGTCGGAGATGGCTGAACCGATTTCAACAAACTTGGGCTCGTTTGAAAGCTACTGTCGGGCCATTGATCAAGTTCGAAGATCAAATGGCTGTGACTTTTGGTTCCGGAGATATGATTGTATAAGTGACGTAACCGGCAAAAAGCGTTGTATTTTTACGTGCTCAATTTTCTCAGAGATGGCTGAACCGATTTTAACAAACTTGGGCTCGTTTGAAAGCTACTGTCAGGCCATTGATCAAATGGTTGTGACTTTTGGTTCCAGATATATGATTGTATATGTGACGTAACCGACAAAACACGTTAATTTTTACCGCTCTTACATATATAAGGGTGCCAATATTTTGGGATCACCTCTAATTTCCACCTCTAAAAATGTCCTCATGCTAAATTTGAGCTAAATCGGACATAGGTGAGGGGTGCTGCCCAGCGGTTAAGGTTTGAAAATTTTCGATCTTGAAAAGGCACCATAGGGGGGAGTACATGAAATTTTCAAAATCGAAAATTTTTTTTGATGCCGAAACTCTTGAAACTGCATGAAACATCGAAATTTAATGTCATCTGAAAAAAAAATTTTTGAAAAAATCAACTTTCTGGGAATTTTTTTTTTAGATTAGCATCAGTGATCGCATACAAATAGGCAACGCAAATGTCAAGCAATAGTTTGGAAAAATGATATTGACTGTGTGACATAAACACTAAAGCATGCTTTTGTGAACTACTCGAATCAATCTGAATCAATTGGTGTCAAAATTAGTATCTGAAATTATATAATAAAAGTATGAAATATATTTTCATGAGACTGTTATGAAAGAAGAGAAAAGCATTATCACACCACTAGGTGAATTAAGAAGGGTTTTTGCCTTTCTCATATAGAAAGTTTATGCAATCACTGTGAAAACCGACTTTTGAACCAAGGCCCGGAGGGCCGAGTGTCATATACCATTCGACTCAGTTCGTCGAGTACGCAAAATGTCTGTGTGTGTATGTGTGTGTGTATGTGTGTGTGTATGTGTGTGTGTGTATGTGCGTATGTGTGTATGTAACGTTTTTTTGCACTAACTTTTCTCGGAGATGGCTGAACCGATTTTCACAAACTTAAATTCAAATGAATGGTCTTGTGGTCCCATACAAAATTCCTTGATATTATTTGGATCCGACTTCCGGTTCCGGAATTATGGGGTAAAATGAGCAAAAAAATGTGAAAATAAGTGCACTAACTTTTCTCAGAGATGGCTGAACCGATTTTCACAAACTTAGGTTCAAATGAAAGGTCTTGTGGTCTCATACAAAATTCCTGAATATTATTTGGATCCAAATTCCGGTTCGGGATTTATGGTGTAAAATGTACAAAAAAAAGAAAATATGTGTTCTAATTTTCCTCATAGATGGCGCGACCGATTTTCACAAACTCAGATTCAAATGAAAGGTCCTGTGGTCCCATGCGTAATTCCTGAATGTCATGCAAATCCGACTTCCGGATCCGGAATTATGGGGTAAAATGTTCAAACAATTGTGAAAATTAGTGCATTATTTTTTTCTCAGAGATGGCTGAACCGATTTTCACAAACGCAGATTCAAATGAAAGGTCTTGAGGTCCCATCAAAAATTCCTGAATATTATTTGGATCCGACTTCCGGTTCGGGAGTTATGGGGTAAAATGGGCAATAAAAGAAAATATGTTTTCTAACATTTCTCTTAGATGGCGCGACCGATTTTTACAAACTTAGGTTCAAATGAAAAGTCCTGTGGTAACATGCGTAATTCCTGAATTTCATGCGGATCCGACTTCCGGATCCGGAAATATAGAGTAAAGTGGGTTAAAATTGTATACCATCTCTGAAAATGGGGAAAAATCTTAAACAATTTTCTAAATCGACCTCAAATCTTTTCCAATTGATAGTTTTTATCAGTAGACGGTCAAACAAACCGATTTCGGTTATGCTTTTAAGAATCGAAGAAAATTATTGTGAAGAATACTACAGTATTATATACGACAGTATGTTTGATATGAGAAAGGCATCATTACACCACTAGGTGGATTAAAACAGGTTTTTTTTATAAAACTTACTTATTGTCTTACACATATTTGATACGCTCTGATTACGGATATTATAGCCCCGAGAAAAATACATACCTATTCAGCTTTAGCTGACTCAAATAAGCTTTGTCTGCTAACAGAAAATTCTTGTTTACACGAACACAAGACTTTTTATGCTGTTTTTATCCGACTTTTTGAGCGAACTTTCAAAAGTATGCCGTTTTTATGCTATTTTTTATGCATTACGTATCCCGATAAGGAGTGTATCGAAAGTATGGTATCCACATACATTTGTGTTTTACGCATGTATTTGTGATGGTTTTTTATGCTCAGATCACAGCATGCTGTGCGTTTGGCTGTCAGCTACCGTTTGTTTACTTGTTTGTGCAGTTGAAATTCTGCGTTTTCAAAATGTCGCGTATTGAAAAGGAAGTTCAAATTAAGGATTTGGAAACATGGCTAAGTGAGAAGGGTATTACTATGCAAAAATTGGCGAAGCGGTTTGGAATTCATCATGCCAGTGTTAAAACCATCATTGATAAGTTTAGGGAACACTATTCTTTGGATGGAGCTACCAGGAAGAGTCAGAAATCCCGGTTCTACCAACCCGAAACTGGACCAGAAAGTGGTATCTCTAATTATGAAGAACAAAATCTGATCCAGCGTATCAGGAAGCGAAATCACCTGGAGACCTACAAGAAGCAGAAAATCGCGAAACAAAGTGTAGAACAGAAGAAGCGAGCGGCAACAAGGGCCCGGAAATTGTATTCGCGTCTTTCGCAGTGTCCGGATGCATGCGTTTTGATGGACGATTAGACTTATGTAAAGGAGAACTCAAAAACCCTTCCAGGTCCACAATACTTTACTGTCGTCGTTGGGGAGGATGTGAGCGATGCGGACAGGTCGATTCAATATTTTACACTACCGGAACATTAAATGCAGAAATCTATCGATCTGAGTGTCTATAGAAGAGATTACTACTTTATATAAGAAGCATAGTACACCTCCACTGTTTTGGTCGGATTTGGCGTCGGCTCACTATGCCAAAACAACTCTCAATTGGCTTGCGGAAAAGGATATACATTTCGTTGAGAAAAATATCTATTAACAAAATTGCCCTCAGCTTCGACCCATCGAACGTTACTTGGCAATCGTGAAGAGGGTCTTCAAGAAGACTGGTAAGGCAGCTGGAAACATGCAGGAGTTAAAAAAAAATGGGCTCAAGCGTCCAAAAAATGCGATGCAACACTTGTCCGGAACTTGATGAAGAGCGTTTGATCAAAAGTTCGAAAAACGTGAAGGAATAACTTAAATTTCATCTGGTTTACCAGATTAACCTCGTACAATAAAGAATCAATTTTTAGTTTAAATAAAATATCGTTTTTTATCATAATTTGAATGAAAAAATTGTGGATAGCTTATTTTCGATACACTCCTTATAAAAAAAGCTTGAGTCTATAATATTAGGTTTTGCACGATGACGACACAAATGAACTGCCGATGAATCAAGTTCATCTTTGACAGCTGCCGGTGGATTTTGGATGTTTTTAACTGCATACATGTTACTGTATTTGAATTTTTCTACAACTGTTCAGTGTGAGAAACCTTGCAATTTTTAAACTAAAACGATGAACCTCTGATGAACTTTTAAACTGTAAACAAACTATCGGCGGCTGTCAAAAAATGTTCATTCTGTTCATTTAGTGAGGTTATGTCATGTTCATGTAGAATCTAATTAGGTTTTTTATCGTGACGAAACAAATGAACAAGTATTCATCCTTGACAGTTCAGCGGTACTGTTTACAAACAAGCTTAAACAAAAATCGAAGAGCACATCTAAAACAATCATCTTTACACTTTGCAACTAGTTACTTTCATTTAATAAATATCAAAAACGAACCGTATTCAATCGTGAACAAATGTTTTAAAACTTTATTTAGGCGATACGGACCGTAAATGGTCTGATCCAATTTGCCAATAAACAAACAAAAGAAATTTCTGTTTACAAACAGTACTGCTGAACTGTCAAAATGTGTTCATCCGATTGAGGTTAGCAGTGACGGTAAAAAACCTAATTAGGTTTTGCACGATGATGACACAAATGAACTGACGATGAAACAACTTCATCTTTGACAGTTGCCGTGTACTTGTTTTGTTTTGCGACTGCAAGTTAAAAATTGAAATATGACGAAAAAATGCCTGTTAAAAACGTATTCCACAGTGAAAATAACTGAAAAGATTGCCCTGTATTCGTTTCCAGCATCAAGGAGCGATGTATGTATAAATCTGTTGAGTGTGAGGCGACTTGCAATTTTTACATTCGAACGATGAACTTCTGATGAACTTTCAAACTGTAAACAAGTACACGTCGACTGTCAAAAAAAATTAATTGTATTCATTTTTGTGAGGTTATGTCATGTTCATGTAAAATCTAATTGGCAGTGCAAATTTGTTCGGTCCATTTTCAAAAGATGGCTCTGGCTGTTATGAATATTGAACAGTAACAACTGATGTCGATAATTTCAAGAGGTTAGACATCTGTCATTAACATTTAGTTCATATTGCTTCGAGCTTTTTTTAAAAGAACCTTGCTTTTTTCAGTGTTAATTATGAGCAATTTTGTGTTAACTAAGCAGCATTTGCGGAAAGTTTTAGTTTTGTGTTTTAATTGGAAGTAAAGTGCAGCTGAATCGCATCAAATGCTTTTGGATGTTTATGGCGATAATGCTCCAACTGATAAATCATGTAGACCTTTCGAATGTTTTCAGAATGAAGATTTCAGTTATGAAGACGATTACCAAAAAAGTCGAAGACAAACAGTTGGAGCCATTACTCGATGAAGATCCGAGTCAAACGCAAGAGGAGTTTGTAGGATTATTAGTAGTGACTCAACAAACATTTTCTTTACGATTAAAATCCATGGCAATGATTCAAAAGCAAGGGCGTTGACTGACTTATTAACTGAAATCGAGAGACAATGAAAGGCGATTTTTCACTTGCGAGCATCTGATTCAAAGGCAACAAAGAAAGGGTTTTTTACATCGAATCGGTGATGAAAAGTAAAGAAAAGTGATGCATATTCTTTGATAACCCCAAGAAGAAAAAATACTACGCTACGCCCGGTTAATTGTTGCCATCGTCCTTAAAATCAACACCAAGGCCGAATATTCATGGTTCGAAGGTCATATTGTGCATCAGGTGGGACCAAAAGGGTGTTGTGTACTATAAGTTGCAACAACCAGGCGATACTATAACAGGCGATCGGTATAGGCTGCAATTGATGCGTTTGAGCCGTGCATAACGAGAAGAACGGCCGAAATACAAGCAAAGACATGAGAAAGTTATTCTCCTACACAACAACGCTCGTCCTCGTGTCGCAAAGTCGTGAAAAAATATTTGATTCATTCAGAGTTGTCTAGTACTTTTAGTAAGATTATTTACTAAAAGCACTAGAACGAAGCCTACATGTTATGATGTTCTCAGTCTATGGTTGGTGTCCAGTACAGAATCTCCGTCAATGTAAATTTGAATAAGCATGATTATGAGTAGTAAGTAATTCCAGAAATTGGTAGCAAAAGTAATCAAATTCCTCATGCTATGGTTTGGATGACAATTGACACAAGTCGTCGGCTTAACAAACCTTTTGTTTAGCACGGTCAGGGACACCAATTGCCGTTTTCTTACAATCTCGGCAATTTTTTTCAATAATTGTAAAATTAACCGATGATTCGACGTATCTTTAACTATTCTTGCAATGTTTCTCTTCGAAACAACAAAGCTTTTATATTAAACAAATTAAGAAATCCTACACTTTACTGAATTCGTTTAGTGTGCTTTGAAAAACACAAATGTCACATGTCAAACAATGTATAAGCATTCATAAAACTTTAATTTCTTGATAAAATAATAGCCGATTGAATTTTAGAACATGATTTTACAACATTAAAGATATTAATTTTTTTACAGTGACATTTCTCCTAGAAGTAAGTAACCACGCTCGAGTTATTTCAACATGAAATTTGAGAAATTAAGGTTTTCGTTAAAATGCGCTTTTATAAAAAGTCTGAAATTTTCGTATAATTACGCCGTTTGAAAAAGTCAACACATATAAGAACAGCAATTCAATATAGGTGAGATTTACGACTTAATAAAAACCTGAATATTCAGAATTTCTTGTTTAAATGTCTTGGGAACGGCTTTTCCTAGGAGAAGAGGTTTACTATAAGCAAATTTATTGCTTTTCAAAATATAAAGTCAGAGTAGATAAAAAAAACACTTTCATTGACTCAAAATAGACGAAAATGGTGAATAAATTAGTGTCACGCTCAGCTCTGCTTGCAAATTTTGAGTGCGAGATCCATGTCTAGTCAACGACAAAAGCGGAACAGTTGTGTTCTGTCTAACCTTTCTCTCGTTTTTAGTTATCAGTGAAAATCGTATAGTGTGCCGTATCAATATTCAACCGAAGCTTCGAGAATCGATAATGACAGAAAACAATTCACAAACAATTTTTATCTGATGGTGGTCGTATCTATAGTAGTTTTTTTTCCAAAAAAGTATGTGTCGTATCCTTTGCGATTCGTCTCAATTTCACAAGACATCCTTCTCCGGCAATTGTTCTTGAATTACTTCTCGATTTTTATTTTTACATATTTTTAATATCTCTGTCATCGTTGCCAAATATAGCTTACTTCGATTTTTTCAGTCGAACGTAGTAAAGCTATCAAGTTTACTCCATCGTAAGAATACTTAGCATTTCACATTCATTCTTATAAATTTTATAACTCTTCTGATATACACTACAGTATGGAGTGTAATAATTTTGATTTATCATATTTTAGACACCCTTTATAGCTAAACTTTACAGATTTTCATTCTATTGAAGAAATGAGAAGAAGATTTCAATTCGACTAAATTTACCTGTAGACGATATTTTGGTTTCGGTTTGTCGTAGGAAAACGAGCGACGTTGGCATTGATACTATCTTTTGTTGAAGTGAAAGACGGAAATGCTTTGTCTCTTTTTGTTTGTTTTCAATGCGATCATTCACGAATGAGATGGTTTGATGCCAAACCCAACCCAGTTTCCACCCTAACTGCTGTTAAGCCGTTTGTTTGAAGCTAGTTTCAAACCTAGTTTCAATGCTGTTGAACTGAAAACCGAGTCAGTTTTGAACCTGGTTTTTATATCAGATTTAATCAAATCTCCATTGCTAAGCGCGAACCCAATACAGTTTCGTGAAAAGTGTTTGTTAGTTGTAACTACCCTGGGTCAGTTTCAGTTTTTTTCAAGCGAAGACGACTTTAGTGGTTTTGTAATGCCTTTTAAATAGTCTCATTAAAACATTAAAAGCTTATCAAATAATCTAATAGTACCTTTCAAACGAACCTAAGCCTTCAGAAATGGATTATTTCACTACCGAAAAATTTTGTTGCAATAAAATAACACGGGGATTTGTTGGTTACCTCACTTATATCATTATATATCCCATACCAGAAGTAGCAGCAATTTGATCTTCGAACTTGATCCACAACTGAACAGTAGCTTTCAAACGAGCTTAGGCGTGTTAAAATCGGCTCAACCATTTCTGAGAAAATTGAGCGGTAAAAACGCGTTTTGTCGGTTACATCACTTATACCATTATATCTCCGTAGGGGACGGGTATAGCCTAATGGATAAGTCGATACCTTTAACGCAGCCCGCCTGGGTTCGATCCACAACCCCGCACATGGGATCAGAAAGTTTTTCTGACCCGAAGAGGCAAATGACCTTAAGGTTGAAATCTCTATAATCGAAACAAAAAAAACATATCTCCAGAACTAAAAGTTACAGCCATTCGATGTTCGAACTTGGTCAATAGTCCAATAGTAGCTTTCAAACGAACCTGAGCTTGTTGAAATCGGTTCAGTCAGTGCAAATACTTTTAAATACCATTTTTGCTTAAGTAATAGCTTTAGAGTTGATATGATTTGAAGAAAATGCAAGAAAACAATGTATTCACTGTTTTGAAAAATTAGTCTTGAGTCGAATCGATCTCTCTATCCGTGAAAAAGTGAAACATCACATCATTTGCTTTCGTCATAATGAATGTAAATCTTATATACTTCAAATTCTTGTTAGGAAGACTTTATCATTAAAGATGTGTTTTTGTATTTCACACGAAATTATGTTTGTGTAGAAAAAAATTAGAGGGTTGTATGCAAGACACGACCGATCATGATAACATTAAAAATGAAATAATTCTAAGGTACCCATACTAAATACAAAAATAAAGATGATGATGGATGCACTAAAAGTCACAAATTACAAACTTGCTCTACTTTTAGTGTTTACATTTTTGGTAAATGATCAAAATGACAATTAGATTCCTTCAGAACAATTGATTCTACTCTATTTTGATGCCTTCAACAAATTTTTACATATGAAAATTTTTAGAAAATATCCTTTTAATGAAAGTCAATCATGATGATTTCAAAGTTACTTAAAAGATCAATTTTGGATACGAATATCCTTAAGATATAAATCTGGACAAATGAAACGATTTTATATCATCATAATTTACAAGACAGAGAACGTACAAACCTAATCATTTTATAAACAGAGATTAGAGAAGATTTTAAATATTTTGATCGAAAAATGTGAATGTGAAAAATTTGAATAACCGTCAAGTTTATTCAGTAATAGTGTAATTTCAATGATCCTTCGTTTAAAAGCATCGATAATCTTCGGAAAGTGTCTGAAAATAAAATGGCAGCAATACAAGGAAAAAAATATGTAACACAGTCCGCAGAACATATTTTGTTACTTTAATTGATTTTCACTTTTGCATATTAAGGAACCAATGCATACGTAACCAAATTTCTTAATTTTGTTCATATTGTAACCTGATTTTATTAATACACTAACGAATTTGTCAGTTCAAAATTATGACAGAAAAAGGTTACGCGGTTATTTTTGCATATTTTTAAATTGACACCCAGGCTCGTACGGTGAGTTAGCAAAAGCGAGAATCCAACGAGCGAACGCATATACAATCTAGTCATCACCTCACTGGACGAGCTACTTGTTTCATTCACAGTCAAGCATCAACTGAAATCAAGAAACGATTTGCAGCATATATTTATAGATTCCTCTTCGAACTACGCAGAATGATGCGGTGCTTTAATGCATGACGCAAAGCCTCCTTTGCCGAACAAGAAAATGACGTCAATTTGGTCAGCTGGGATTGGTGGTTAAAAACATAGGTCAATTCTAACCATTTTTTTCAATAGTATGCTATTGAAATACTGAAACGACGTTGCCATATATGTTTAAGTTAAAAGTTTCCGAATCGATTGGTTGTTAAATTATATCAATCCATCAACAAATGACTGAGTTATTAACGTTCAAAATTATGACGAAAAAAGGTTACGCGGCTATTTTTGGAACTTTTAATTGACACCCGGCCCCGTATAGCGAAGAGTAAGGCATTTTTAATGCCAAAAATTCTTCCATTCCGTAGATACATTGGGCGTATCAAAACTCCTATCGTCCTATCAAAACTATATGACATATCGAAACATCAGCTGCAGGCCAACCGTTACTCAACCCAACACGAATTTCACATTTGTTCTTTCTCGTTCGAAGCAGCATTGCCAAGAATGTCGCCAGTCAGCGAATAGCAAGTACCGACCATGTGGCGAAAGAGCGTACCGATTATTATTTACCTATTATTAATGTTGTAATTCCCAGCCAACAACATTGCAACAGGCTCCATAGACCACATCAGAAGCGGTACAAAGTTAGTGGATCCCCTCCCCGTTCGATCGCTACGACGGTGGCATCGCGATGGCAATTGCTAACTATGTGAGATCCACCATCAACTCCCGCTTCGAAGATTGGCGGCAAGTAGCAAGTGGCTTAGGCCTCGTGCCCACCAGCGCCAGCCAGGTTTGACCTACCACCTTCTGCTTGGGAAATATTCTATTGGTACCATAACTGCGCTTCGTATGCGGCTAAACGTCAAACCAACGATCGACTGAGTTATTCGTGAAGCTTACCAAGCTGCAGTTTAGCTCACTCCTAGGAGCTAGGAAAAAAGCAAGTACTAACTCCATCGATGAAGTTGGCCTTGATCGGCTTTGAAATTGATGCAGAGCAGTGTGTAACAAAAAGGTCAATGCATCACACGAGCATGTTTTACGGAACAATTTGTCAGTACTGGGAGCGATCCGGGAAACTTTCAATATTTCCAACTGAAATCGATACTTCGTTCCGCATGTTCTATACATGTCGATGTCGTGAGGTTGATCATCAGAAGGATGCGATGATCTGTTGGAATCTTTGGTAGGAATCGAATGATTCGGCTTGTAACCGCACAGAGGAGTGTCGGTTGCTCTTTCCAGCGCGTTAATAGCCAAAAAGATCAATTTTAACGTGACTAACGACTATTTGAGCGTATTTAGCAAAATGCTTCGCCGAATGGAAAATACGGTTCTAAAGGTCAGTTGAATCGATTCGAGTTGTTGTAGTTCAGTATTGATGCAATTCTGTGTGAACGGCTTCATACGTGAAACCAGGCCCTAAAATCGTTCAAGGCAGCTTGATCGACATTTGAACCCATTTACAGTCAATCATCAACTCATAATATCACGTCACGAATTCCATCACTGGAGGCTCACCACTCATTTCCTCGAGTGTCGTTTGTTAAGATAAATATAAATTAACAGGTGCTAACTACGCGGCCGTGTACAATTCGATTACTAGGATAGTTACTAGAAACTGCACCAATTAGATACTTTTAATGGCATTGCAACTCGATTTTCCTCGACACATTTCGCCGGATTTACCAGCCGTCTATAATAATAATCAACCGTTACTCATTTTGTCGCCAGTACCACTGAAGGAAAAGTGCAAAAAAGTGGTTAATTATTACTTCATATACCGGACCATTCACTTGAACTTCTGGCCGATCCATCAAGGCAAGTAGTCTTTGGTAAACCTCAACCGACAGCTCATTAACATTCCTGAACCTGAGTGATCCGATCTGGTAGCCACAAATTACACCTTTCCCGGTCCGGTCGAATCAGTTTTATTATTCATTCTTGGTACCTAACAGAAGGCAATCCACTCCATTTAGTATTAGTCGTTATAATTACAAGTTGTTCTTATTTTAGTATGCTTAAGCTTTGCAGTCTTGACAACTACTACGCAGTCAATGGTCAATATCTAATGAGACATACCGGGAAGTGAGTTCATTGGTCCTCATGCGTGCACGTTGTTACTAATTCCACGTTTTAAGCAACTGATGCAAGAAATGATTCGCAAATTTTTGAAAATATGCGGATATTGATTGGTTGGAAAGCGTTGCAGATAAGAGAAATATTTCATTGGAATGCGTTTTTTTTTGGTATAAAGTCTAAAATTAGAAACTAAATATTTTATTTTCATAAATACGTTTTTTTTTAATTACTATTTATTGGAATATGAATTAAAATTAAATTATTAAGATTTAAATTGGGTGTTCAGCCACAAGTGGTGACTTTTCAGCTTTATTATATACATGATTTGGTTGTTACCATGAGTACATCATTTTCTTCCGCAATTCTAGGACTTTTGTGTAGGGAAAATTCTAAACCTACTTGTATTGTGTAATGGGGAAAAGGAGCTTATATACTAACTTACTAACTAATACAGAGAACGAATCGATTCAATTGAAGATTGCATCGATTTTTGTCGAACTCTTCTTATAATATTATGTGACATTACATCTAATGGTTCTATATTTGTGAGTCTGTGTAACTCATTTGTACTAAACCAGGGAGGACGCTTCAGAATCATTTTTGAGAATTTTATTCTGAATCCTTTGAAGCGTTTTCTTCCTGGTGGAACAACAACTTGACCAAATTGGTACTGCATAAAGCATGGCTGGTCTGAAAATTTGTTTATAAATTAAAAATTTGTTCTTAGACAGAGCTTAGAATTTCTGTTTATAAGAGGATATAAACATTTAATATATTTATTACACTTTGCCTGGATTTCTTCAATGTGATCCTTGAAAGTGAATTTTTTGTCATATGTTAAACGTAAGTATTTTGCTTGATCAGACCATGTCAATTCCAAGCCATTCAATTTGAGAATGTAATTATTTTTTGGTTTAAGAAAAGAAGCTCTTGGCTTATGAGGAAAGATAATTAATTGCGTTTTTGTTGCATTTGGTTTAATTTTCCATTTTGATCACTGAAAATATTTAAACTTCTTTGTAGATTTCTACCTGAGGCTAACAGACTTGTGTCGTCACAGAATAGCGATATCTGACAACCAACGGGTAGATTTGGAAGATCAGAAGTGAAAATATTATACAAGATTGGAGCTACGCTCGAACCCTGCGGAACACCGGCTCGTACGGGTAGCAATTCAGATTTACAATTCTGATAGCTAACCTGAAAAGTACGATCAATTAAATAATTTTGAATCATTTTGATCAAATAAATAGGAAACTGGAAATCAGACATTTTTGCTATTAAACCTTTGTGTCAAACACTGTCGAATGCTTTTTCTATGTCTAGAAGAGCAACTCCAGTGGATAACCCAGAAGATTTATTTGCTTTTATCATGTTCGTTACTCTGACAAGTTGATGAGTAGTTGAATGTCCATAACGAAATCCAAACTGCTCCGGTAAAAAAAATTTAATTCTCATTTATATGAGACATCATTCTCAACAAGATAATTTTTTCAAAAAATATACTGATAGAAGAAAGTAAGCTAGTTGGTCGATAACTTGATGTTTCTGCTGGGGTTTTATCAGGTTTGATGATAGGAATTATTTAAGCGTTTTTCCATCTTTTTGGGAAGTAAGCTAATGAAAAACACTTGTTGAAAATTTAAACCAAGGGTCTCAAGGCAACATCGGGAAGATTTTTAATAAGAATATTAAAGATTCCATCATTACCAGGAGCCTTCATGTTTTGAATTGACTAATAATTGACTTAATTTCATCAAAATTCGTTTCACAAATGTCATCTTGTAAAAACACTTGAGTTGAAATATGATCATATTTCAGTGAGACTTCATTTTCAATAGGACTCACAACGTTCAAATTGTGGACACTCTCGAACTGCTGAGCAAGTTTTTGAGCTTTTTCATCATTTGTAAGAAGTATTTGATTTCCTTCCTTGAGAGCAGGAATTGGTTTCTGAGGTTTCTTAAGAACCTTAGAAAGTTTCCAGAAAGGTTTAGAATATGGTTTAATTTGTTCAACTTCTTTAGCGAAATTTTCGTAAATATAATGTAATTTCTTTTTGTAAATCCTTAACTATGTTTTTCATAGCAGGATCACGAGAACGTTGATATTGTCGTCGACGAACATTCTTCAACCGAATGAGCAGTTGAAGATTGTCATCGATGATAGGAGAATTTATTTTTATTTGAGCTTTGGGAACTGAAACATTTCTATCTTCGATAATATAATGATTCAAATAGTCAATTGCTGTGTCGATGTCCGCAGAATTTTCTAAAATAGTTTCATGATCCACATGATTTTCAATGCGAGATCTGTAATCCAACCAAATAGCTCTATGATAGTTGAATATAGAACTAATTGGATTAATTAAAGCTTCGTTGGAAAGTCTGAATGTTACAGGAAGATGATCTGAGTCAAAGTCAGCATGTGTAATCGGTTCACTACAAATGTGACTTTGATCTGTTAGAATCAGATCAATTGTAGACGGGTTTTTCACGGAAGTGAAAGAAGTCGGATTACTGGGATGAAGAACTGTGAAGTAACCAGCTGAGAGTTGATTATGAAGTATTTTACCATTACTATTATTTTGCCTACAATTCCACTGTACATGCTTAGCATTTAAGTCCCCTATTATAAAAAATTTCGGTCGATATCTTGTGAGTTTTTGCAAATCGCCTTCAAAGAAATTTAATTGTTCGCCGGTGCATTGGAATGGCAAATATGCTCCAGCGATGAAATAAATTCCATGAATTCGATTCCCAAGCTTTCAATAACTTTAGCACTGAAAGAAGGTAAAATTCGATGTTTAATTTGCCGTTGGACAAAAATGGCAACTCCACCACCCATTCCAGTAAACCTGTCAAATCGATGAACCACATAATGTGGATTGCTTTTCAATTTGAAGTTTGGTTTAAGAAAAGTTTCTGCCACAATGGCAATATGAATTTTGCGAACTTTGAGAAAATTATAAAATTAATCTTCACTCGATTTTAGAGATCGAGCATTCCAATTTAAAATATTCAAACAATTATTTAACATCACTGTAAAATTTTAAATTCATTGTAATATTATTTGCAAATTGCCATCCGATTTGAAATGCTTCAAAAAGTGATGAAGTCGAATTCATTCGGATGATCATTTGAAAAATTTCATCTTGTAGGTAGATCATTTTATTTTCAGTTATGTCGCCTAAATCAACTTCATTTAAAGAAGTGAATGGCATTGGAGGAATATTTGTAGGTAGACTGCCATTAGAAGAAGATGATATGGCCGATCTACCTATTAATACATTGTTTTCGTTAGAAGATGAACTGCAAGGCGTTCCTGTGTTTTGATTATTTACATTAGAAGAATTAAGTGGTAGATTTCTGCCTGTTATACTAGCATAAGTGACATTAGAAGAAGATGATGACGAGCTCGATATACCTGTCAATAAATTGCTTTCGTTAGAAGACGAATTGGAAGGCGTACCTTTTTTTGTTTTAAATTCGAAGAAATAAGTGTCTTAGAAGAATTAGGCGTGGCATTTGTAACGGTTTTTTGATTTTCAGGTATGTTCTGTAAATTTGATTTGACCTGTTGTCTAAGCGAACGAGCGTTTAAAATTTTTTCCCTGACATTTCAAATAATTGGATTTATGATTTCCATCGCAATTTGAACATGAAAATTTATCAGTGGTTTAATTCATTGGACAAACGTCTGTCGAATGAGATTTATCACAATTCAAACACCGTATGACAATTTTTGGTTCCATGGCCGAAGCCTTGGCAACGACGACATTACGTTAAGTTTGGAATACGATTATGCCGTTTATAATGTTCCCAATGAATTTTAATGTGGGAAATGAAACGTACTTTTTCTAAAGTTTTCAAATTGTTTACATCACTTCGATTGAAGTGTATTAGGTAAAGTTCATGGGAAATTCCAGAGCGTGGTTTAGAAGTACCATTCGCTCTTTTTTTCATAAGTATCACTTGTGAAGGGGCAAAACCAAGCAATTCTTTTATTTCGTTTTTAATTTCATCAGTCCTTTGATCATTTGATAAGCCTTTCAAGACAGCCAATAAAATTTATGAAGTTTCTCGGACAAATATCGGATAAGACGTTCATAATCTTCCAATCCATCAACCAAGACTCGACATTCTCCTCTTCGTCCGATTTGAAATGAGACTTTTACTTCCGGGAGAAAAGTAGAAAGCTCAGTACGGAATGCTTTGAAGTCGGAAATCATCACCGTCACTGGTGGCATAAATTGTTGTTTCTTCCCAGAACGACAAGCGTCCATTTTGGGCATTTTTGAAGAATTTTCTTCTATGTCGCTACAATCGGATTCAGGAAGAATCTCGTAAATTAGACGGCATAGGATCAACGGAAGGGAAATCCGTCCGTTGTATTTTATTTTTACATTCAGATTCTATAGGATCGTGAATGTTATTAGAAAAATGTTGAATAACGGATTGTGATTTATTCCGTATTGAGTTATTTTTAGCCTTAGGCTTGTTGCCTTTCCGGTTGGACGCAGGCATTTTTGAAATTAATGAAATTTTAAATTAAATTAACTAGGCTAAATTAGTCTTCGATTAGACTCCTAGTTTGGAAAAGTCTTGATAAAGACTGATTTTGTGGTAGTCTTAATAAAGACTGATTAGTTCGAAGAATAGTTCTTTGAATAGCAAGCCTTAAATAAAAAAGGCTGATTAATTTCTTAGTCTTGAAAAAGACTGATTATATTAAAATATCACTCTTTGTATAGCCTTGAGAAAGGCTGACTAATTTTTAGTCTTTAAAAAGACTGTTAGTGATTCAGGTAGCCTTGAAAAAGACTGAAGCCTTGAATCAATGAAACTCTAGGTAGCCAGAAAAAATTTCCAGGAGCCAAGAGCTATACGCGTGCGGTGTGAACGACTGTTCAACACCGACTGATAATATTTTATTTGATTTTTGTATTAGCAAAGAGACTTTTAAACAAAGAATAAGATTAGGATTAAATTAGTATAAGTCTAAGTCTGTGCAAAATTAATTTTTTAACTCGAAGATAAATAAATAAATAAATTTATGTTGCGGTGACCAGTTTGCAACTAAAATTGTAGGTTATTTTAGTCGTTAACTTGTTAGGAATAAGTAACCGCATTATATTTTGTTACCTGGGTTGCCCACTATCCCGCGGTATTGGGCTCTCGTGAAGAGAGAACTCTCTCAATATAAACAACAAGGTACAACTATAGAAAAATTTCGATAACTTGAGCAAAAGTTGATAAATCGGTTGCAGAGAAGTCTGCACAGTCTCTAATGGCAGCAATAAACTCAAAAGTTTGTAGTTTCTTCATGAAGCCTAATAAAGTAACTGTAATGATTTTTAAGATTAATAATGCATAGTTAAATGAATAAAAATGCATCTTGGATTGAACTAACAGAAAATGTGTTTTATTTTAATTTAAATCATTTTGTAGCGAACAAGTCTTACGAAGTCTTGAAAGTTCGCGGAATCAAACTACAATGGTTCGCGTTTTCATATTTACCAATCCTTAGCAAATCACTCACATATCTCATATTAATTCCAACCATAGTTCAACTTATTGTCAACCGTGACTATTAATTCACTTACTGTGCCGATCCGTAGATCTGAGGCATAATTCAAAACAAAGCGCTTATTCTCCATACCCAGTAATTCGTTCCAATTAAGCACCATAATAGTCACACCTGATCTCGCCATAGCGTCGTAGACAAATTTACAAATGCCGCACCGGTTGAAGTTAAGCATTCACGTACATATGAACGAGTGGCACTTTTGGGCGGTCCTACCGCAGTGGTGCCGCTACCGCATTCATATTCCTTCACTGCTCCATTATCTCATGTCGAGAATCAGAACACACTCTGGACCTGTGACTGCGCTTGAACGACATCGGTGCTGCACCAGTTCTGTTGCACGGGGATGCATGTTTGCAATGAATTAAACTGTAAGATAGTGAGCCTTTGTTTAAACAACGCGACTTTGGTAGCTGACTGCTGTCTGCCCACCAACTGATATACGATCGCAGTGAATGGTAGCAGCATACTGGTTTCCATGCGCCAGCAATTCACACCGTAAGGATTCGGTTGAGTGTTCAGCTATCAACTGAATCAGTAGTTGGTTCCATTAGCGTCAGCTTCCATTACACAGCTGATTTATCTTGGAGACGGCTAATTTAGTGGCGAAATAAGTACAAACGATATGTATATCACATTTCTGGTATCCTATAAATGTTTTTGTTGGTAGGGAATTTGACCGGAAAATGATTCGGTATACGTTGATTCAGGGTTTGATTACGGTAAATTTTAGTATGTACTAAAATTCAAAAGACATTAGACTAAAGAAGAGTCCATCCGCTTTCGGAAACATTTTGGATGGAACTTGAATTCGGCACACTAAATGTTGATTCATGTATGGGGATCGTTTGCAATTTTGGCAAACCTTTGTCTCTACCGTTGGCTGCGATCAATAACGTTACCATTGCTAATACCTTCTGTCGATGCATTGACTATCACCGACAAATTGGTATTCGCGATACGTCACCTCGCATGTCCCGGACAGCGAAATGTTAATTTATGCAGTTCGGTAGGATTAATAAAATCACGTTGCACCGCACAATCACAACAATTTCTTTCCGTTCCAAGTGAGGCGTGACTTCGGCCCGAAGTAGGTCGAAGCGCATCGGATGCCCTCCAGTCAGAGTCGTGTGGAAGATCGAAATTGATTTGCAACCGACCGCCGACCGACGCGGTTGGCTAACACTTGCAGCAGATTTATTGAAATGGCCTTACCTCATCTTTCCCCCGAAAATTACATAATTTCAAACTAACTGATCCGTAACTAACAATGGTTTCATTACCCGCCTAATCACTTTTTTACGGTTACAAACTAACAAACATCATATGTCAATGTGTATACTAAGAGTCAGAATTGAGTTGCTCAAATAAATGGCTCAATCCAGGTTCTTCAGAGAAACAGAGTTAGGATATTTACATTCTATTATCAGCGTAATATGAATCGCGGAAACTTGTCCAGTACAGTAAGGATTGAAAATATGATACCGCTCTATAATTTAATTAGAAACTTGAATATTACCATGTTTATGAGCAAAAGCCTGAAGGGCTAACTTTTATCAGTGCATCCAAAGTAGCGACTCAGCTAAGAGTAGTGCATGACAAGAAAGAAAATGAAATCGTTCACCGATACTTTCAGTAAAGTGCTGCATTTAACACGGAATATGGTTCACCAGGACAAGGCAAATGAAACCAAATCATGACCAGCGCGATCTACCTGCAACCGACCCCATTGACTCTGGTGACTTGCAAGTACAAACCACAATATACCTTGCATTCTATCAACCCGTATGTCTAACTGTTCAACGTTATGTTGAGTTTAGCGTTAGAAAATTAGTCACGACAATGACAGCCAAAGGTAGCTAAGAAAATTTTGCATGGTAACAGCACTGGTGATTTGGTGGTGTGTTCAGTCTTTTGTGGCTTTGTTTTCTAACAACATGATGGATCTGCTTACTAGTTAGTATTGTGCTGTACGTAGTCTTCGAATTAAAAACAAAACTATCAGGAACCGTGATTAAACTCTTTTGAAGAATATCCTTAGTCTTCTGGGGCAAGTAAGATTTTGTTGGTACTTATCGGTTAGCCGGACGCAAACTGACTAATATGGTTTCGCCGCATCCTTCTGATTCGTGCATTGCCGTTCGTTTGGATCTAACTAAGGTAATGCAAATATATGCTTTGGAAAACAATAATTTGGCATTTGATTTTGAAATGACAGCTTGAATTAAAAACTTGAGAACGTTCCTAAGTATTTCCTACCTAAATTTTGTAAAGTTTTATTCAAATATTAATGTTAAATTAAAAAAATATCTTTCAAGATAATTTTGCACTTTTTTTTTATGTGGAGCACATCTTTATTTTCTATATAGGGGTGCAAATCAGAAACTCAAGAAAAACTACACGTAGAAATGTTTACCTTACCTTACCTAATAGCTATAGGCATGGGGTGTCCTTTGCTGTATCGAGCATACGTCTCCACATAACTCGGTCCATGGCTGCTCGTCGCCAGCCACTCAAGGCACGGATGCTTCTGAGATCACCCTCCACTTGATCGATCCACCTTGCTCGCTGCGCTCCTCTTCTTCTTGTACCAGTCGGATTAGATTCAAGAACCATTTTCACTGAACTGTCGCCCGACATCCTTAAGACATGCCCAGCCCATCGTAGTCGTCCGATTTTAGTTGTCCGTACGATGGGTGGTTCTCCTAGCAGCTGTTGCAATTCGTGATTCATACGCCGTCTCCACGTTCCGTCTTTCATCTGCACTCTGCCATAGATGGTCCTCAGTACCTTTCTTTCGAAAACACTGAGGGCGCGTTGGTCCTCTGCCAGCATACTCCAGGTCTCGTGGCCATAGAGAACAACCCGTCTAAAGAGCGTTTTGTAGATGGTCAATTTCGTGCGGTGGCGTACTTTTCTCGATCGAAGGGTTTTTTCTGAGTCCAAAGTATGCACGATTCCCTGCCAAAATACGTCTCTGTATTTCTCTGCTGGTGTCATTATCGGCGGTCACCAGTGAGTAGGGATGTCCGATACCGAGTCGATACTTTGAGGTATCGATACTTTTTTTCAAGAATCGAGTATTTTTGGTATCGATATAGCATCAGAGCGATACTGTTAGTATCGATACTTTTGGTCTCGATACTTATAGTATCGCAACGGATTAATGTCAATTCCCATTACAACGTAATTTTTTGTTTCCATTACAGAGGCTTTAACCTTGAGGTCATTCGCCTCTTCGGGCCATAAAAACTTTCTAAGACTATGTTCAGGGTTGGGAATCGAACCCAGGTGGGCTGTGTGAAAGGCATCGACTAACCCATCCCGCTATACCCGTCCCCAATTGAATTTTTTTTGTTCTTCGGATTTGATGAAGCGCCAGACTCGTGCATGAATTAGTATGACGTAGACTAGCCATTGTTGAAATTTGTTCTCGACAATCTCGCTTCTTGCACTAAAAGAAAATGAACTGAGCGAAAACCATCAACAAAACAAGCACATAAAGGCCATACTCTCAGAGGATTCAAACATTGCAATATTTCACACTCATTGCGCTCTCTCTCAGTGCGCCTGTGGGACGACGCGAGATTGTCGAGTACGAATTACAACCAGCGCTAGTCCACGTCATACCAATACATGCGCGAGCCTGTTGCTTCCGTTCCGTCCGTCTCTGGTCCCGTGGTAATAATAATAGTAGTTCAATTTAAATCGCAAAATTAACATTGACGAGCCGAAGAAAAAGAATATGTGCTTTTGCACAAACCAACGAAACTCCTAAATGTTCAATTGGCTTTTAGTGTAGTATCCGTGTATCGACATAAAGGTTATGATATGAATTTTTTTGAGAAAATAAGTGAAATGTGAAATTCTTTGAAGTGGACCAAAAGTCAAGAAAGGCGAGGTGCAATCTATGTGGCAAGAAATATGCGTATACTAGTTTCACAACAAATGTATGGAAAAACCTGCTGCTGCTCAAGTATCAATTGATACTTACAGGTATCGATACTTTATTGCCTTTTGATACCATGTATCGATACCCAAAATTTTGGTATCCCGATACCCTAGGTATCGATACTTTACCTTCCGAGTACCATCCCTACCAGTAAGCCCAAATACACGAACTCGTCAACCACCTCGATATCGTCACCGTCTATCAATATTCGTGGTGGGAGGCGTAGTGTATCTTCTCTAGAGCCTCTTTCTTTCATGTATTTTGTTTTCGACGCATTTATGGCCAGTCCGATACGCCTAGCTTCAGCTTTCAGTCCGATGTAGGTTTCCATCATCTTCTCAAGGTTACGTGTCACAATATCAATATCGTCAGCGAAGCCAAAAAGTTGTACGGACTTTCGGAAGATCGTGCCACTCGTGTCGATCCTCGCTCTTCGAATCACACCTTCCAGGGCAATATTGAACAAGACACAAGAAAGTCCATCACCTTGACGTAGCCCTCTCCGAGATTCGAAGGGACTCGAGAGCATTCCAGATACTCGGACGTAGCACATCACTCTATCCATCGTTGCTTTGACCAATCGCGTCAGTTTATCCGGGAAACCGTAGAAATGTGGTCAGGTTTTAAACACTTACAAGTCAGTCTATTTTGTATCAATTGTTAATATTATTTCATCATTTGATAGGAAATATTTCTACGTTTCGATTTGAATGTATCAAGCCACGTATTTTCAATTATATTTGATTGAAATTTTGATTAGTATCGAGCAGTGTCCTATTTGGCTGCAAAAAATCTCCGGCATATCGGATTTCTCTGCCATAGACGACAGTTTTGAAGGAGTAAGCGATATATCAAAGAGAGAGCATCGCTCTGATTGGTCAATCGATGCAAAACCGAAGCCGTTGGAAGCACGCGAATCTATAAATAGAAGCGAAATTAAAGCTAATGTTTCAGTTCTACTCGTAGCATGCTAGAGGTAGGTTGTTGCTAGACAGCAAGACAAAAACGTGCCATAAAACGATTTGAGGCTTTAAGGGCTGAGGCCAGTATGTCGCGTAAAACCGTGTGGCTCGCTGTGCGTATTACATTTCTCTCCATGCTCTCTCGTAAATGTATAAAATGACTCTCGATGTGGCCGGGTGGCCAAGAAAGTTTTGATATTTTCGGTTACAAGTTTGACTACATCACATAAAATCCAGTAAAACTACCGCTTGTTTGGCAGCCTTACTGAGCCGATTTTATTTCTCTCTCAAGATTCGTTACGTTACCAGGATACAAGAGCAGAAAAAAATGGTGCCGCCATAGAAATTGACTCACCATTACAAAAATAACATTCACTTAATTTTTATCGCGACAACATATATGTTTTTATGCACTAATCGCATCTAAACTAAATTATCTAGACATTGTCAGGATAGATTTTTTATCCACGCTTTTGAAGGCGAGATATTCAATGAACAAGTTGAAAGTTGTCGTTTTCAGCTATGCAATTCTTCCTTCAGAAAAAAGACATCCCCGACCGCTAAAGTCAAACAATCATTCTGAAATTTTCACAGAATAATCCAAACTAATTTTCTAAGAGATTGTCAGTTGGGTTTTTTGATATTCGTCACTGTTTCTGAGAAAATCAGATTTGAAGCGTGAAAATATCCCTTTAAAACGCCCTAAAACACACTGGCCGCAGCCCTTAATTGGTATGCTCTGATCTTGTGTCATGCAAGCTCGGAATTTCATGTTATGTCGTTTCTCCATGAGAAATTGACAACTACCACCGGATAAATTTTGAGTTCTTAAAACTAATTTCTAATTTATATTAGATGAACTCAATTGATAATGAGAAATAGTTTATCGTTTCAACCGAAATCGCAGAATGGTAGAGAAACTTAACGCTAAAAAAACGACGACGAACAGAGGCTCAATTATCGAAATCGCAAGTATGTACAGAGATATAATTGCATACATTTGGGATAATGGTGTAATTTTGGTTGTCTTGTTCCACATCAATGGCTCGAACAACCCCATGGGGCTGATCCTTGTAGTTTTCTTTTGAATAATTCTGTGTTAAAATGTTCAAAAAGACGTATGTAACAATGAGAGATTCTCTTTGTTTACTTTCTCTTTCGATTATGTCGAAATATTCCTGCTTTTTCGGTAATTTCTGCAGTGCAGATTGAAAGATGAAAGATTTAGTTAGTATTATCGGTAAATAATTGGAGAGCATGAGTACCGTAATAATCGAAAGAGAAAGTAAACAAAGAGACGAGACATATCTCACCATGGATGGCAACGATATATAGGATATAGATTTTATTTTCGCCTACATCAAAAATATTACACCAGTCTCTTCATGACGTAATCCTATTGCAATTGATGAAGTTTTAATATCCTTACGAAAAATTTCTCCTACTATGAAGAACAATCTAATATCATACAGTAAGAGAAGTAAACACGTGTTTAACACGCAAACGAATTTCTTATCGAGAAATTACCCGAGATCTTACCACACTGAGCAAACACGTTTCATACGAAAAAAAAACAAGCCGACGAAGAGCTATCACAACGACAACCATAGAAACAAAAACTTCTCCAGCGCTAAATAATTTAGCATCTAATTAACTTCTCACCACCTAGCCAAGTACCACAATCACTATTATGCTACACCATTTCATAAATCTGTTCAGATCAGATCATCTCGTTGTAGAAAAGTTTTCCCCGTTCCTCAACCGCAACCATCCGCATTGCTACAGATTGGTTGCTCTTCATACGGTAGACCTTTTCAAAGCATATTCTGCTGCAAGTTTTGCTCTACTAGTCCGTGATTACCCGTACTACAGCCCTCAACCCTGCTGCTGGTGCCTGCTGGTGAACAGACAAGCAAACGAAGATGGCTCAACTGCTAAATATGACCAGTAATACGCTTGTGATGAGACCTTTTCTCTCTCTCCAGCAAAACCAAGCGAACAACTTTGCATTCGAACGTTTCAGATTTTTTCCAACCGATAGCTGGAAAATTGGCGTTTTGTTACAGCAGATCGCTTCTGATGTGGCAGTTTCTGTTCAGGATCTGATGGCGATTATGAGATAGTCGAGAGTTTATGCCATTAAAAAGACATTTGCAGTAGTTTCATCGAGAGTAAGTTTTTAACTGGCCACTTAAGTTCATTCAAGATTCCATGTTTCATAACGGCAATCTGATTTCTGCATACAAATGGTTTGTTAATTCGATGATTACAGGTTTGCTGTGATTAGGTCAACGAAAAAAAACAATAAAAATCTATTTAAAAATAAACTATCTCACGACGGCAGAAAGACATTATGTCTAGTCCAAACAATCTAATGGTGCAATACTTTTTTGCCACGATCCCATACCAGTTGATTAGTAAATCGAAACAAAACAATCATTTTGCAAAAGCAGCTATGACACAAGCAACGAACCGGGTAAACCCAAACTCATTCCTGTTTCACGACATTCGTTCCGGAATTCTGTAACACATGACCGCAAGTACGCAAAATCACTGGCGGTTTCGAAAACAAACAGCAACTACACACAATGCAACTAGCGATTCCTCCTTCGTAAACCCCACAAAGTTACTTTTGTTTGGCGTTTAGTTTTGCTAGCCGCGGGAGAAGTGGTGTTACGCGAATCGAAAATAGAAAGAAAAAAAAAACAAACGCTGCAATTTTGCACTACCGTGTGAATCAATGACGTCATTTGGTCTTCGGGTCGCGACAAGGGTCTGAGGAGGAGACCTCCGCCCAAACTGATTTGCAATGTCGGTAGCTGTTTGTGATCGGAATACATGGGTTTCCGCTTGTTTTGTGCCGAAAGAAATCAACAGTTGGCAAAGTGGCGGCAATTGTTTCGATCAGCGGTGCGTATCGCAAAACATCGGTAAAAATTATACGGTGGGAAACCGATGCTGAATGCAAATGCTGGCCAGTATAGTCACGAGTAATGCTTTCGGTATGAGCAGCGAAGATATCGGCCTCTGATTTTACGTGAAATCGATCACGAATCGATTGCGTATTGCATCAAATACTGGAACACATCATTTGCGAATATAGGGCATGATGAACACTTATTATCAATTCCTATCAGATCACTTGAATATTTCAGCTGTGTTTGTATCGTTGCATGTTATGCAATATTATGACATTTTTGAAATGTATTTAATTGAAAACGAGATTCGAGAAACGAGAAACGAGAAACGAGAAACGAGAAACGAGAAACAAATCTGAAATCTGAAATAATCCAGAAATACTTGAATAATTTTTGCCTTTCTCATACAGAAAAGTTATTCAATCACTGTGAAAACCGACTTTAGACCCGAGGCCCGGAGGGCCGAGTGTCATGTACCATTCGACTCCATTCGCTGAGTACGCAAAATATCTGTATGTGCGTATATGTGTATGTAAAATTTTTTTGCACTAACTTTTCTCGGAGATGGCTGAACCGATTTTCACAAAACTAGATTCAAATGAAAGGTCTTGTGCGATATTTCCCGATAAGTGAGTGCAAATGAAATAAAATGTCGAAGGCGGCTTCGCCACATCGTTTTGCTCGTATGCTATCCGACCTCGCTACCGCTCGTTCTAACTGAAGTAAAGAAACCTAGCTTTGAATAGACCGGACAAACGAGACGGCTACTGGTTTGTATGCAAAAGGCCGTCGCTTCCGACGGCGGGTCGGCGGCCAACTCAGCTGGCGTCGCCTTGGCGGCTTTGTGCCGGCCATCATAATAACACAAAAAAAAAACAAAATGTATTTGAAATCACCCTTTCGGCGAAATGACACTTTTGGCGAAATGACGTATTCGGCGAAACGACTTTCGGCAAAATGGCTTTCGGCGAAATGACCCGCTCCCTTTGAAAATAGTGTATCGTGAACAGTCAGTCAGGAACAGAATCGAATGAATACGAGTAGAACTTAAATGCTTCCTATTTAGTGAAAATATTGCCTTATATTTGAAAATGATATACAGAAATATAGACAGAATATCGATGAACATCATTTCGAACTGCATATAATGCAAATCAGTACATGAATAATGTTGATTGGGTGATAGGGCTGTTTAAATATCAGCATCGCTACAAACTGTTACTAATAAAGGCGGAGCTAATGCGAAGAAAAACATAACAAACAAAAAGCGAAACTTTTGTTTCTTTCTATTTCCTGTTCTTCCGTTCTGTGTAATTGTATTTGATATTGTTCCTCGTAACGGAAATTCTGAAAAATGATGCGATAAAAGTTGAGATAATTTACTTAAACTGACACAATCAATTGATGATTATTCGTAGTATCGAGAGTTCCAGTTTTATTCGTATTCATGTCAATTCGCTTTTATGTCCGGTAATTTCAGAGACCTGCAGCCGAATTCAGGTCACAAAATTTCTTAAAAGAAGGAAATTTGCAAAGAGATTTTGCTTATTTTCTCAATTTGGAATTCCCGTCATGTTCAGGAAGAAATTTTTTGACAATTGAAAAGGAAAAAGAAAATAATTTTCTCTTTACCATTTTTGCGAAACAAATACAGAAAGATAATTCTTTTAGAGATCAAATTCTCTAAAACTATGAAAAAAAGTTTCTTTCGCAGAAATGTTGAAGAGCAAATTATTTTTTTTCTTTTTCATGTGTCAAAACATTTCATCTTGAACTTGACGGGAGTTCTAAATTAAGAAAGTAGGCGAATTCTCTTTGCAATTTTCTTTTATTTTAAGAAATTTTGTGACCAGAGCATAATTGCTAAATTCGTTGAGAAGAAAAGTGAAACATTTGAAGATTTTCTTCTCTTCAAGAACATTGTGATAAATTTCTTCTGTCACTGGAATGCGGCCACTAGCGTTATTTATCGATTCACGATGCTGTATCGCGAAGATCACGTGTAATGTCATGGGATCGATTTAAAAAAATAACCGCTTCGGTTCCACTATATTATCATTTGTTAACTATTTCGTCAAAAATGTCACGAAAGAGTCTGTTACTCTGCATGCTGGCATTTAAATCTGCTTGATCAGTGTGGCAAGTGTGCGAATAATTGGTACATACATACTTATTGTAGCAATGTGCCTCGTTGTGCAAAATGCGGAATAAGTCATGGGCTATGCTGAAAGTTCAGCATAGTCCAACTCTCTCCCCAGCTTTGAATAATCTTCTGAAAAAATGCAAAAGAGCACAATACGTGTACTTTAAGCAGTTGACTGTAAAATGGCCCCTCTTTTCAGCAATTGGATCATTGGATGATTAATTTATTGATCGAACTCACGAATTAAAATCACTGTCTCGTTGTGGGAATTGCAGAAGTATCCACCAATCAGTTCTTTCAACCAATGCAAAACAAATAGAAAAATCATCAAAATTCTTTTCATCCAATGCAAAACAAATAGAAATAAACAATGTTTCCTATTGGAATCTTTAAAAAGTCATGAAAACTCCATGCAATCTCGAGCTCCGCGGAGTTCAATGACACAACAATACCGGCACAGAAGCGGATCAAGGTTCCGAATGAGTTTCCACAGCCGGCAGCCAAAGCAGCAGCTTGTTGTGAAATAAGTGTAGCAGGTGAATATCAAAGCGCGAAAAATAAAATAGAATAACACTGCAAATAATAGTGTAACACTTTTTTTTCGGTCTCAGTACCTCGTTCAAACGAACAAACAAACAAACAAACAGACAAAAGTGCATCTCATATCTTGAAGTAGTACCAAACACCAACTTCTCAAAGCAAAAAGCCGCGCATTTTTTTTTTCTCACAAACAACCCCCTCAAAAGCACTGCTTTCGGCCGCACAAAGCAGATTATTGGTAGGTGGGTGGGTGGTTTGTAGCGGTCGTCGTCGTCGTCGTGTGCACGCGTCATATCGCGTCGCGGCAAAACTGTTAACAACCAGCCATCTCTGGGAGCGGAGGAAAATCTTTACCGATTCCATTGCTTCTCTGGTTGTAAACAACTGCGCACGCGAGCCGCCTTCAGCGGCTTTGCCAGCGCCTTCGTTGGTATTTGTGGCCTTTTGGTGTCCTCTGAAAGAGGAGTGCAGAAACCGGCGCGCGCCGTGAGCATGCTCGGAGAGCTTTGATCTCTCGCACTCGACTCGAAAGGGGGATGATGATCGCGGTGACAAACCGTCTCAAGAGCATAAGGGTTGCCCGGGAGTTTTCAGTTCACGGTTCGGAGAGTTGTTATGCTGATGTTGGATGATGCGAGTAAGAGAGAAACCTTCGCAGAGTGCGCACCCCGCGTGGAGTTTTCTCGCAGCTACCCCAGAATGTAACGAAAGTGAATTTTGTAGTTTTTTTAGTAGTATAAAAGCGGCAGGTTAGTACAAATCAGCATCCAGTTCATTGTCTGGAACCGATGCGAATAAGAATAAGCGGTATCGCAATGAAGTTATATGTGAGTGGAGTTTTGTTGTTAATATTAATACAAATCAGAAAAAAAAACCACGAGACCATAAGTGCTTTAAGTGTTTTAAATTTAATATCTTGAATGGACTTTTAAAACATTAGTGAACAGTTTTTGCTAACAAAAACCAAAACGTGTGATTGGAATTGGTGTTAATGATTGTGTTTCTGTCTATCTTCTGCAGATATGCCTGTCAGCACTTTTGTTGGCTTCAGCTTACGCTGAATCAGATCAAAAGAAGTCAAATGCAAATGCAGTGCCTTTGGAGAAAAAGTTGGACAAACGTGGTCTGCTGAATCTCGGCTATGGCTACGGTATCAACGGACTGGACGTAGGATACATTGGTGGACATGGACATTTGGGAGGAGCTTACCATTCGGCTCCAGTCCATGGGTACGGGCATGGAGGATATCTGCTGGGAGGACATACGGATGTGACCAAGACCATCACTCTTCTGAAAGGAGTGCCTGTGCCATACACTGTGGAAAAACATGTTCCTTATACCGTTGAAAAGCATGTCCCATACCCAGTGAAAGTTCCAATTCCGCAGCCATATGAGGTTGTGAAGCACGTTCCAGTGCACGTCAAGGAATACGTTAAAGTCCCAGTTCATGTGCCAGCTCCGTATCCGGTCGAGAAGAAGGTCCCATACCCAGTGCATGTGCCAGTTGATCGTCCCTATCCCGTCAAGGTTTTGGTACCTCAACCGTATCCTGTGGAGAAGCATGTTCCCTACCCAGTGAAGGTTCCGGTTCCACAACCCTACGAAGTTACCAAGCATGTTCCGGTTCCGGTTAAGGTTGAGGTTCCTGTGCCAGTACCGTACACAGTCGAGAAAAAAGTGCCAGTTGAAGTAAAGGTCCCGGTAGATCGCCCCTATCCAGTCCATGTCCCCGCACCCTACCCGGTCGAGGTGGAGAGACCCGTTCCATATACCGTCGAGAAACCCTATCCAGTCCCAGTGAAGGTACCCGTCGATCGCCCTTACCCGGTGCCGGTTGAAAAACCAGTGCCGTATCCGGTTAAGGTTGCCGTTCCGCAGCCCTACTACGTGGAGAAGCATGTAAGTGTTCGGTAGTGAGTTGGAAGATTCGATGTTTTGCGGTTTAAAATGTCCAAATGATCCGATCTTAATGAATATGAATTTCATATTGTCAACTGAGTGTTGAGTTTTGTGGAATTCGTGGAATATTTGATTATAATGGAATTCCTCGTAAATGTTTTTTTTTGTACACAAGGAATGGGATAAATTGAATAATTTTTTATATTGATTCGTTACAAAAACTAAAAAAACGGAAACTTTTCTTACTAATCCTTTCTGATAGGGAATCGGATCGCTATTTTAACTTTTAATATAACAATTAAATTATTTTCCCAGTCCCCAGTAATGTAGACAGGTTGTTTCTGGTTTCAGGTAGTCTATATTATCTACTGAGTACCTCAAGCACGAACCATATCAACTCTTTGAAAAAATATCTCGTTATTTGGAGTTCACTTTATAATATTAGTGAACATTATAATATTGCTTCTAAGAAAACGAGCTCGGTAATGTCAATGTATCATTCATCAGTTTCGCGATAAATACTGAAATGCGCCCTTATATTGTACGCTATTTGCTTTAGTTGGTCTGTCATCGGTTCGGCCTTACAATTTTTCTGACAATGATATAAGGTGACTTGACACGTTACCGTACTTCGATCACTGCTTTAGTTCTTTAGTTAGACTACTGACAAATAGGATTGAATTTGTTTACATGTTAGCAAGCAGATATGAATAGAAGTCTGGTTTCATAAGAATTCAAAATTAGGATTTTTAAATAATTTTCGAAAAATACATTCTTATTTTTCGCGAACCGTATGATAACTAGCATGGAAATATGATTCCGCAGATTCAACTCATATACTCCTCGGACCCGAATAGATTCCGAAGCGTTACTCAAAATGAGAACAAAATGTATATTATTTTGATCTGGGTTCAAGAAATAGCAGGACAAGGTTCTGGTCTTATACACCAGAAGGCGTACGTTTGTAAATGGATGCTTCGAATCAGTAGGATCCGTGATCATCAGTACAATACAATACCATTGTTCTGTTCACTAAGATTTACATAAAAGGTCTGTCGAAATAGAAGGTCAAGCCTATGCGAATCGTAATCTTTATCGTAGCTGCAATCCTCTTAGATTTCTTTCACCAAATTTCGTGAAGATTTCTCGGTACAATTGACCAGTAGGACTAGGTCAAACGCAGTTGAGGACTGTTTGATGGATTACATTTCTTGGAAACGTTTGAAACGTGGTTGAATGAATTTGTATGCAATGTTCGTTTTCTGATAGATTCTTGCCGATAGATATCGTTGCCGTTGATGTTATCAATTGTAACGAAAGCCAGAACTTGTAACCCACAGGAACAAAACGCTGGCCAAACAAGGTTTTTTTTCAGTAAACATAGGGTAAATTTAAATAGTATAAAATATTGTGGTTAAGAATTTAGATTAAAAAAGACAACTGAGCTTCTTGAAACAAGTCGTTTTTTAGCTCATACAACTATTGGATATTTAATATAAAGTTGTACATGCAGCTTTTGGCATATAATTATTAAAACTGTCGTATACTGATTCTCTCAGAACTATATCAAAGCTGAATCTTATATTGATACTTGTAAGATTTTTTTTTTGTTATTTGAGGGGGTATAACGTAATTTTTAGAAAAAAATGAATTTTTTTTGCTGAAAACAAAAAAAATCAATGTTTATTAGTTAGATAATAGTTTTCCCCCGGTAACGGAGGGAGAGTTCTTCGAAATTCAATTTATCACATTTTTGGAACTCTTTGAAGGGAAACGTGATTTTTAGCGATAAAAATCAGCCAACTTATTAAAATGAAAATCTCTAGGAAATTTCAAAAATTCCAGTATGTACAGAAATGAAGTTCAAAATTTGAAAACGATCGTGGTTACTCCCTTATAATTTCATTTGCGTCCATGGTCTTTCTGAGTTCCCGTTTCATCTAAGTGGTTTCGCTTAGATCTAATTCAGTGTAGTTCGGCAGATCCATTCATTCAGATCCATATCCATTCATGAGGAAACATGCTATGGTCTAGCCTTATGCCATTCCAGAATACTTTTGGCATGAAGCTAAATTCGATTAAAATATTGATTTTGCATTGTGTTGCTCCGAAAACGACAAAAAACATTGTTGGAAGCATTCAGCTGTATAAACTTCTCTTTTGTTAAGAAAATCTTCTGTTGTAACGAAAATTTTACTTTGTTTTCTACAGGTGAGAAAGGCTTGCTAAATGAGAAATTTAACGAAAAGTTTCTTTAAAAGTCTTCTGATATCTCATAAATAATATTAAACATTAAAGTGATTTGAATTATCGGCTCGTTTTAGAACCAGCAAATTTATCCCAAAAAACTAACTGCTTTATTTTCTTCCGATGAAATAGGTAAATTGGTGTTTTTTATTCTTGTTAGTCAGCCTTATTGATTCAATTTGTACCATGCATAATTTTGCAGTCGTTTGTTTATTTTTTTTGCTAGATGTAAGCGAGAGGACCATTTGGAAAATTTGATTGTTACCGAATCTGTGACAATTCTGTTCAACAATATTGAGGCTATGTGTGATGGTTCTAACGAATGGGAGATGACTTTATATAAGTATTAACGGCTTTCTCAGTCCCAAATCACTAGGCACAAGATTTAATTCTTAAATTGCCCGACGTTTCGGCCGTTTTTGATGGCCTTTTTCAAGGGAAACTGTAAAGTTGTGTTTTTATAATTGTTAAAAAGTAGGTATAAAAAGTTACATAGATACAAGAAATACAAACATATTTTAAATGGCTTTAATTGCTTCGTGGATATTTGCATTTGGTAGTCTATAACAGTCGCAAACTATCTGGGTGTATGCTTGCTTCACAACGGTCAGTAGAAATTTGGTGAACCAAATGTTGTTGCATGTGTGCTTAGTGAGAAACGTTTAAAATAGTCGACAAAAACGAATTGACTAAAGTGAGTTTAAAATATGTTTGTTTTTCTTGTATCTATGTAACTTTTTGTAACTACTTTTTAACAATAATAAAAACACAACTTTACAGTTTCCTCTGAAAAAGGAAAACCGAAACGTTGGACAATTTAAGAATTAAATCGTTTGCCTAGTGATTTGGGACTGAGAAACAACATTAGTCAACAGCTTTTTGTTCTTAGTTTTGGTTTCTATTTAATTCTTTTAAGAACCTCAAACCTTCCGAAGAACGATTTTTGATTTTTGCTTCTATTAAAATGGTAGCATTAATTTGGGCATTTTGTAGCATTTTTACTCTGTTTCATTTATTTGTACGATAGAATTTGTTTGTTGTGAATGAGTTGTATTTCAATCTAGGTGCATCGTTATAAGTAAAGATTTGAAAGTTTGAACAATTCACACAATCAAGCACCTAACAAGAGCAATTTTCGATATTCAAAAGTGTGAAAAAATGGAGCTAGTTTTATTTGTATTCACATAATCTAATTTTGTCTTACATTATAAAACCTACTTTTTTTATTTTTTTTCTCGACACGAATGTAATTTTGGGGAAAAATCGAACCACACTTTAAATTCAGTAGAAGTAGAAGTAGAAGTAAAATGACACGTTTTGGGATCTGAAGAATTTGACTATACGAATTCATTTCAAAATTATACGGATTATAAGGAAACAGTCGATTTTGTTATTTTGAAAAATTATGGGGAATTGTGAACCACTTGGCAAATTGAGACCCTTTTGAACCAATATTCATGTGAACCGTTCATTTATTTAATTTCCTCAAATAACATTCACACACAATGATTTTAAGATTATTTACCTGTTTGGTTTGGGAGCGGGTCATTTCGCCGAAAGTCGTTTTGCCGAATACCATTTCACCGAAAGTCGTTTCGCCGAAAGGGTCATGTCTTCTGTATGTTATGTCTCCTGTATAAATGATGTGGCGCAGCCACATAACCGAAGCCAAGATGGCTCGGCGGCACAAAGCCAACTGAGTCGGCCGCCGACTGCCAGCTAAGTCGGCCGCCGGTCTACTCAAAGCTAGGTTTCTTTGCTTTAGATATGTCCGAACGAGCAGTAGCGAGGTCGGACAGCACATGAACCAAAACGATGTGGCGTAGCCGCATTAGATATTTTTTTTATTTTCACTTAATAAACGGAAAATATCACATACATTTACCTGGTAGATACACCTATGCAATTTCTGTGATGCTTAGTAGCTAATAGTCAACAAGTTTTCTTGGCAACTTCGTTCTGAGGTTGATGAATCAATCTTTATTCAAGAAGTACAATTGTACGTCAACAAAACAGGCGTTAATGCTATCATCTTTCATTTGTCTTTATTTTAAATCAATATTAAATCCAAACGACCTTGATCCATACCCCACAAGCAATACATCAATTTTTTTCTAGATTTTAAACAATATTCACACAATGATTTTTAGAATATTTATCTGTTTTGTTTAACCCAAAAATATATCGGACAACCAATGTAGTTTAGTTTAAAAGATTCATTTAGACCCGGTTTTAACCTAATTGTTGTCTTATTGCCGGGTTTGCATCAATTGGTGGGGATTTGGGTAGGGGGGGATTGTAAGGGGTGATTTGGGAGGGGAATAAAACCAATGTAGTTTTGGAAATATAAAAACACTTCCAGAGATTAAAAAATCTCTTGCCGCTTGCGAAAGACTTGGCATTACATTTCTTTTGTGGAATTTGACCTTTCTGTTTCAATAGACTTCTCAGATGATTCATAGCACACATAATCATTGCATGGCTAGGACTACGATCCTACTGACACTAAGAATCCTTACAGGTCGAGGCCCGAACCTACGACAACTGGCTTGTAAGACTATGCATTAAACCACCAACCAGAATGTATAATGTCATATTCTGCAAGTTTGGAAAACACCAAACCGAATTTCGTTCGAAGTAGTAACCGTTTAACGGTATTCGTTATTCGTCAGGATATTCTGTATAGGTTAAAAATTAATATGTGGCTGGTATTTGTTCATTTTCAAACAACATATAAACAATATGAGTACAGTTTCGCGCAATAAAAATAAATGGGAAAGTGAACCAATTAACCATTGCCTACCAGCAACATCGAATCCGTTTGGTGATCAACTTTAAACCAAAATCATAAAAACACAAACACCTCTTGTATCTCCCGCAGATTCCTTACACCGTCGAGAAACCTGTCCCGTACCCGGTGAAGGTCCCCATCGACCGTCCATACCCGGTGACCGTTGAGAAGCACGTTCCGGTAGAAAAGCCCGTTCCGGTTCCAGTCCCGGTGAAGGTTCCGGTTGCAGTCCCGGTTTCCTCTCACTACCACCATGCGCCACTTCAGCACGATTACGATACGAGCTACACTAGCTTCAGCGGTTACGGCCACGACTACAGCTACCATCATTAGGCATATTTATTGGTTCGAACATGCCAGTAAAATAGCCTGACACACAACCGAAACGTAACTAGTAGGATAGATGATAACCAGACAGCAAGATTCGCACGTACAAACGTCATCACCCATCACCATTAGGCAGAAATTTGTTACCTTATATTTAAAAGCATCCTTTATTCTGCCGCGTGCTTATTTCTATACACATTTTGAATAGCTATCGGCCGGCAAGTATTCGTAACTTCGTAACTACGTTTAGTGATTATCAATTCCGCTCGCGGCTGTGATGTGGAGAGTGCGCGGGACGAACGGACATGCAACGGGACCAAAACAAAAAATAAGTAAATCAACCCAAACCGAACGGAGAAAACTACGGGCAGCACAAAAAACCACCAGCAAGACGTAAAACTGAAAGTTACCATTTTTTTCTTCTTCTTCTTCTTCTTTTTCCTTCATCGAATGCACCATCAACCGATAGTGGAACAGACAGAGTAAACCCACAACAATGTCGAAATCCCACCTCCCTTCGAATGTTCCCTGATCGGTTAAATTATGTCATCCAACATGTGCAAGCTGACAGCCCGTACGACGTTGTTTATTTTATTAGTGTGTACAACTGAAATGTGATTTTACTATATTTGTAAAAAAAAGTGAAGCAGGAACAATTCGTGAATGCTGCTGCAGAAGCGGAAAAAGAGCTGTAAGAATTTATTATTGTATTTTATATGTAAATAAGAGGTCAAAATAAAGAAAAATTTGAAACAGAATTCGCTGCGATACTTAACAATTTGGATGATCACTTAGACAGCATTCTCGATAGGGCTGACCGTCGGTTTGACAGTTCGAACACAAAGCATGTGCCTTCGGTCCGTCAGTCCGTCAGTCAGTCAGTTTTTATTGTCCCGTACAAGCGGTGTCACGCTAAAAGCTTCACTGAATCCAGTCGCCTGGTTGACACAACAGCCCGGTGTAGGCCGGTTTATGTACTCCCAAGTAACACAAATCAAACGTTCGGACGGGGGTGTGTAGTCTCAAGAAGCGACCCATAAATCTTGCACAACAATCGAGCCGAGCTGTGGCAGCGAACACGCTACTTCCTTTGGACCGCAGGCGCGCGCGTCTCACTCGAACCGCCCCAGCAGCGTAGATGGGGTTCTTCTTTTGTTCTGAGCTGTGAACCGTAGAAGATATTGCTAGTCCAAACAAGTGAACTATTCGATTGTCTTCTTCCATACCACCAACCTCCCCAACTTTACGTTCACATAACCATAACATCGCAGTATTCAATTGTAATCAGCAGCCGCCAATATATGAGATTTTCATTTTTTTCCATCGGTCTCATTATATTTTCAATTATTTATGCTCTGAGCAAGTTGGTGGCCACCAGTAAGTTCTCAAAGGTCACAACGAACACGCAACATTTTGTGGGTATGCTGTAGCAGCGTGGATGACATCTTTGCTGCGGCATCGGCAGCAATTAAGATTGGTTTCAATGAAAATTGCCATATAAAAAAGCACACCATTTTGAATTCTGGCCGACATGGCCTCTTTGAAATGGCCTAATTGGATGGCAGCTGCTGGTTGGCGCTTCATCCGTGGGAAGGTCGATTCGATGCAATCGAAAGCGAAATAGTTCTCGTAACTCTCGTGGTAAACGAATTCATTGAACAGCTTTTTTCTAATACATAGATGAGTAGAGTCAGAGGCTGTTGAATACAAAGTTTAATAGACAATGAGCTGAGCGACTGGTACAAAAATTAAAAACATAAGAAAAGCAAAAAGAGCCTGTTGGACGCTTTATTGTTACAGTTACCTTCTTTGACAGTTCACTGGTACAGTTTACAATAACGTCAGGCGACTTAGATCAACATAAGTCAAACCATGTAAACAAAACTAGCCAACTGTCAGAAATTAATAGGTATATAAGATCCAAATTAGGTTTCCCTATCTGATAATACTGCATGACTTTACATTATGTTGAAGCCAGTTTTCTTGCGTCCATGTTAACCAGAGATGCCAGATTATTCAATTGAAAACCTGTACTGCCCATACTCGCATATCAGTCCCATATCGATTTTCGCCAATTTTGAGTTAGCTTGAGTAATGAAATCTATCCTCAATATACTTCCAGAAATTGCTATAGAAGTTGAGAGTTTGTTCAGTAAAATGTGAAAAAAATATCAACCCATGTCTGTCCCATATTGCAAAGTACCCGCATATCAGTCCCATTCAGCGCAAATTTCAATAATTTAATTTGTTGTAACATTGGAATAGCAAAGGTGTATTACCGATATTTCATGTAATAATACCATGATTTAGCTACCTAATGCACCATAAATCAAAAAATTCGAAAATAAAATTTTGATCGCCTTTTTCTCGAAATGCCGATTTTCCATATGGGACTGATATGCAAGTATGGGCGGGTGTATTACTTGAAAGAAAACTTGTATTAATCTACCTAGCGATATAATGTAGCCTTTCTCGGATCACTCATACACCGAAACCTCCATTTACGAACTAAACGGGGGTTCGTAAAAAAAAGTAGTTCGTAAAAAAAGTTTACGTTATTTGGGATTTGGTTCGTAAAAAAAGTTTACGTTATTGGAATTTACTTCGTAAAAAAAATTGTGTAATGAAACCGGAAATCATATGGCTATGGAACTGCGCATCATATGGCTATTGTCGAAACGGATGTGAAGAGTAAGTGCAAGAAAATGATGTTTGGCCTCGTTTCAAAATCTAACATGGCGGCTTCCGGTTTATTGAGATTGTTTAAATCCCCTAACAAAATGGGGATCTTCGGAACGGAATTGATGAGTAGATGTCGGAAAACGATGTTTGAGGTAGTACTGAAATTCAAGATGGCGACTTCCGGTTTGTTGATATTCCTTGAAACCCCTTACAATATGGATATTTTCGGAACGGGATTGATGAGTAGATATCAGAAAACGATGTTTGAGGTGGTTCTTAAATCCAAGATGGCTGACTTCCGGTTTGTTGATATTTCTTAAAATCTATGGATACTTTCGGAACGAGATTTAAAAGAATTCGTCGGAAAACGATATTCGATGTGGTTCTTAAACGCAAAACAGTGACTTACGGTTTATTCGTATTTTTTTGATAGTTTTTCCCGTATTCCTTGAACTTGGTATTCCTTTAAAACACTATACAGGAAGTCACCTCGTTGAATTTTGAAACGAGTTCAAACATCGTTAATTGGTATCCAATATGTTTCGGAAATTTCTTTGTTTCAAGGGTTTTTAAGGCATATCGATAAACCGGAGGATGTTATATTCGAATTCGAGACGACACCAAACATAGTTTTGCGGCATCTGTTTATTAAATACTTTCCAAAAATACCCATATTGTAAAGGTCGGAAATAGCTTTCGATGTATGAAAAAACCTCTTTTTACGAAGTAGGTTCGTAAAAAAAGTTTACGTTATTTGGGATTTAATTCGTAAAAATAGTTACGTAAAAAGAGGTAACGTATAAAAAGTATTTGTAAAGGGAGATTTGGGTGTACTATCATAAATATTACAGTTAAATTCTTAAAAAAGTGCTTATGAATCAAAACACGAAAGTTTTTTTGGGCGTAAACGGGAGTGGGTCATTTCGTCGAAAGGCATTTTACCCAAAGTCGTTTCTCCGTAAAGGTCATTTCGCCGAAAGGGTAATCTCGAATTCATTATGATATTATTTTTTTTGTTTTATTGTGATGGCCGACACAAAGCCGCCAGCTGAGTTGACCACCGACCCGCCATCGGAAACGGCGGCCTCTTGAGTACAAACCTGTAACCACCTCGTTTGTTCGGTCTACACGAAGATAGGTTTCTTTGCTTTGGTTAAGTCCGAACGAGTGGTAGCGAGGTCGGACAGCACACGAACTAAAACAATGTGGCGAATCACCTATGCGAATGCTTTGATGCTTAATAGCCAATAAAGTCAAAAAAATTTCTTGGAAACTCCTTTGTGAAGTTTGTGAATCAATCTTTCTTCGAGAAGTACAATTGTAGATCAAAAGACGGGCGTTAACGCTATCATCTTTCATTGGTCTTCATTTAAATCAATTGCAATTACGATATTAAGAATTTCGCTATACCAGCTTAAGCCCGCCTGATGGTTTGTTTGTTAGAATGGTGCGTCTTACTCATTTCAGACCTTCTGGGAGAAACACAAAGCTTCCCCCACGTGATTCAGGTTGGAAATCCACTCCGTCATCCAGTCATTCACTTGTAAGATACCCTGATGCACTCCCTGCCCCTCCCCGTTGTCGATATAATTGAGCAAAATACAATATAATATAATATAATAAAAATTAATATAATATAATATAATATCATACAATACAATGTAACAAAATTTAAAATAATACAATACAATATAACATAATATAATATAATATAACTACAGAGAACAGACATCCAAGCTAGTACAACCTTTTTAAAAAGCTGTGTAAAGCATACATGTAAAAATCCGTTAAAAATCACCGTTGCACACGACTTTGCACCAGAGATGGCATTTCACCAGAGAGATACACGCTAGAGTCAGATTTTTGCCACACCGAGGATCCAGAAAACGAAGCACCGCACAAAGAGGAAAGCGCACTTCTTCTCATTGTCGAATAGATAGCATTTGAGTGTGTGCTTGTGGTTAAAGCAGCTGGCGCGAGTGAAACACATTCTCTTCGCATGAATCGCTCACACGCGCTCTCGTCTAAATACACCCAAGTGACCACTGGCGCGTGATTGTGAGCGAACACTTCTGTGAACTTCAATTAATAGAGAGTAGATCTGGCCTTGCTATGAAAAATTTGCAAGGAAAACCGAAAATTTTACGATAAATTGTTTTATTTTGCTGATTTTGCGTGTCCACGCTTCATCTACGAAAACCATACAGCAGAGTGCTCACCGGCGTGTACACCTCTGTGAAAGTATCTGCATCCTCCTCAGAGAATTTATTAGCTAATGCTCTAGCACTTTGGTGCGATTCAGTGGAAGAGGTAAAAGGAAATAAACAAACGCACTCATGATGCGTGCACACTTACACAACAGTGGTGTATAAATGTGAAAGAGAAGAGCTCTCGTTGAAGTTGTCAGTGCGAGGGGAGAAATGTTGCTTGCTCTTCGTCACACAGAGGAGATAGACATCTCTGATTTGCACGCATGAATGTCTGAAGGATATCTGTTCTCTCTGATATAACATAATATAATATAATATAATATAATACAACATAATATAACATAATATAGCACAATACAATATCACATTACACAATATAACATAACAAAATATAACATAAGACGATAATATATGAAGTAATATGATATGATACAATGTATAACAGTTGATGTCGCAGTGTAAGTTATGCTCTTCTTTCGTCGCAGTACTGCAGGAAATATAATATTTTTTTTAATAATAATAATAACAACAATAATAATAATAATAATAATAATAATAATAATAATAATAATAATAATAATAATAATAATAATAATAACAATATATAATACAATGTAATATAATTTAATTCAATATATAACAAATAATGCAACAAACAACAGAACCACATGTTGCAATATACTATGATAAATATTGCATTTTAGGATGGCCATTTCGCACCCTCTCATTCTGCTACTAACGCAGAAGGCGATAGCACCCAGTCGACGCCGTTCTATTGACCAACTGTCACCATAGAGGCATGAGATAGGAACTTGTGAGGACTTAGTTATCTCACCATTTGACGACCGATTCCGGAGCCGGAAGTAAGATCAGGACAAACTCAGGAATTCCGTAGGGATAATAAGACTATTCACTAGAATCTAAGTTTTGTGAAAATGTGTTAATCTGTTGACCATTAATTTCGGTGCCTCCAGACTCGGAAACCAGTAACAAATTAACAGCCGTAATAATTTTTGTTTGGCCGTCTGGACAATGTCTACCGATTGACCAGTTTTAATTCTTTTAAAAGTTGAACTCGTTAAAAAACTTAAAACTGAGCTCGTTAAGCTGAATCGGATAGCATAAGAAGCTCGGACCTATGGTCATCGGTTCAAAATCGGGGTTTCGCAGTGATTGCATAAGCTTTCTATACGAGAAAGGCAAAAAATCTGTATTCACTAATAAAACGAAATTTCTATAGAATTATTTACGAAATTTACGAAACCATTTGAACACAGCCATTTGCTTTCAGGATGGAAAATTCAAGTTGATATACCCCAGTAACGACCTAGTCTTACATACACTTCAAAAGAAAATATAGGCCCTTATTACCGTTCTCACTTCCACTTTCACATTCACTTCACTTACATGTCACTTCACTTGATTTTTCCTATTACCAGTATCACACACAATGAAGTAATCACTGTAGTGAACAAAATCATTTTTTTCAACAAAATTTTGGTGATGTGATGTTCGTAATAACCACAAGCTCATTTAAGTAATTACTTTTGTCTCTGAAGCGACTCAGGTAATTAGGACCTACATTCACTTCACCGTGTAGTGATGCCGGTAATAAGGGCCATATATTAAGTAGATAGAAGATTTCATTACCCTACATCCACCATATAAGGATAAACCAACTGAAAAGTATACGTAGAATTCAAAGTTGAGAGTTATTTGCCCCTTGGCATCAATTTGGATATTCAAATAAATGGAGCACTAGGTCAAGATTTTCGGAATATGATCATAAATAAATGATGCAACTTTCAGTACTTCACTGCTACAAAATCATAGAAGAGTAATCAGACGGCAAATCTGTATAATACAGATACATTTGATGTAAACAATACCAGTGAACGTTAAGGTTAGCTGTCACGATTAACAATATTATTGATTTCGAAAGTGAAACAACAGTTCAATGAATTCTGGATGTACAAGAATCTCTCGGTCGCAAATCAATTTTGACCAGAGTCGTGGATTGTCCTATATATTCAATCCAATCCAACAGTGTCGCTATTGTTTTCTGTTACTTTTAGCATTTAGAAAGGCTATGCAATCAATTAGTAGAGATCACGATTTCCACAAACATAAATTCATATGAAAGGTCTTGTAGTTCTACAGAACGCTATTAGATTCTATTCGAATTGGGCTTTATGATGGATGATATGTGTACAACAACAGATAAAATAAGCACTAAATCACCTCAAAGATAACTGAAGCGATTTTCACAAACTTGGATCCAAGTTGAAGGATTTTCATAGATCGCTATTGATTTTGTCTGGATACGTTTTTCAGTTCCAGAATTTAGAAACGAAAATCAAAATACGCAATCAGAATCCTTGAGACTAGTGGTAAATTTCTTCAATATTGCAAGTCCAGAAATTCGTTTTTTCAGAGATTGTTGGACCGATTTTCACAAATTTCACAAACTTAGATTCAATAGAAAGGTCATATAGTCCCATAGATTGCTACTGACTTTTATCCAGATCCGACTTCAGGTTCTAGAGTCATAGAGCGAACTGCGTTTGAAATTGCGAACTGTCATTTTAACGGTCATTTCCAGCCAGCGGCTGACACCAGTAGAGAAGGTGACAAGCGATTATAAATACACTCTCCTACTCAGTGCTTGAGCGGAAGAATAGGTATAAAGCGAGAAGACTAATGTTTGATGGACAGAGAAGATGTTTGGTTGTATGGTATCGGTCGGGTGACGGCCAGGATGTAGAACCATGTTCGATGTACGTTCTAACATTACCATGTCTGACTGCGTGTTAGAGTGTCTAATACCAAGGTTCAGAGTAACGAAATGCATAAGAACGCAGGTTCGAGTCCTGTGTCTGAGCGTATCTTTTTCCAATAAATAATCTTTTATGTTAGTTTTTCATCCATTTGGCTTCTCCAATATACACAGAAAGTAATAATGAAATTTACACGACATGTAAATCAATAGTAACATGTAATAGACATGGGTTGAATCGAGATTTTGATTGAAAACCTTCATCGATGCAAAACTGAATTGGATTGCATTGAATTTTCAATGAATATAACTGTATCTTCAAATTAACGCTTAGTTTGCAATTAAATTCTATTGAAATCTACAGAATTGTAAAGTAACTTTAGGTTTAATTACCTGCTCTAAATAAGTGCATGAAAATAGATGTAAATTCACAAAATATTTTTATCTGTGTATGTTTCCACTCAGTCATTGCAAAAATCTGAACATAATTATGGCGGCTTTACGTCAAACAAACTAAATACAATAAATCGTTCTTTATACTATTTTTGGGGCCATGAAAAAAGACCGGACGTAGTTTTGGAGTCCTGAAAAGTACCATTTGGTTTCGGGAGTGCGTTTGTATCCCTACAAGTAAGACACAAGTCTAAATCAGTTTCCTGAACAATTCATTGACGTTAGTTTGGGGGTCTTTATGTGAAGAGCCTTAGTTTGTTGGAATTAGAAACTGATTTTTTAGTTGACTTTTGCTAAAGTGACTAGTTCTGTCCTACGATTTTAGGCGAAACAGTCCGCTTCTGCATTACAATTGCAAATTTGGCCAAAATAAGCATGTTATGTTATTCGCGCTAGAACATAAAGGGCGATTTTCCAAGAGGTACATTACCGTTCTCACTCTACTTTCACATCCACTTCACTTACATGTCACTTCATTTGATTTTACCTATTACCGGTATCACGCATAGTGAAGTGATCACTGTGGTGGAAAAAACTAGTTTTTTCAACAAAATGTTGGTGGCGTGATGTTCATAATGACATCAAGTTCATTCAAGTAGTTACTTTTGTCTCAGAAGCGACTTTCGCAATAAGGACCTACATTCACTTCACTTGATTTCCACCGTGAAGTGATGCCCATAATAAGGGTCACAGTCACTTCACTTGGTTTTCACCGTGTAGTGATACCGGTAATAAGGGCCAGTAACTTTTTTAGGATGCACTTGTAGCTCTTTCAATGCTTTTGGCTGGTCTTCACTTCAAATGCGGCAATTGCGTTTGTTGACGTATCCATTCAACCAGAAATGAGCTTCGTCGCTGAACACAATTTTTCGATAAAAAAGTGAATCTTCTTCCAACTTTGCCAACGCCCATTCATGATTTAAACTGATCAAGTTTGACAATGATACAAGACACGATTCACACGTGATCTGTCAAAAACAGTGTTGCCAAGAAGACACCAGCAAAAAAAAATCACCCTTTATACTATTGTGCCATCTATAGCTAAAAGAACTTCAATTTCTCATAGATATCTTAACCGATTCTCACAAACGTTTGATTTTTACAAACACATTGTTTTTTCGATCGAATCCAAATTTCCTTTCATTTTGCTAGTGATATTCCGAATACAAAATGAAGTTCCACAGCTTGTTGGAGCCACATTATGATGAGTGTAAAAACATCAATTTCATGAATAACGGATTTAACGGTGGCATTGATTGTAAACAGGAAAATAGTAAGCAAATTAAAGCTATAGATATTCATTATATCGACGTAAAGATACTGGCACATCTCAAAACAATGTCGAGTACCTAAAAATTAAGGTAATTTATTGCATTTGAAAGGAAAAATAGCGAAAAAAAATCCGTTTTGGTTTTGATGAAGTCTAGAACTATTCTTCGAATACCATTCATCATGTTTTGGACACTCCTGAAGCTCTTTTCTCCTTTATCACATCCGCAGTTACCTTTCCACACTTTCTTTTAACAATTGCCCAATGTTTTTTTTTATTGGATATATTTGAACGTAGTTTGATGAATTGACGTTCTTTTCGGAAAAAAAAACCACCATATTGTTTTGATACCACTCCACTTCATTGTGAGTTTTAATGTACGGAAGAATACGCTATATCAGGTACTCCTGCTTGCACGTTTGGGTATCTATAGTCTTGTTTGTCATGAAAACCTAGGTTTTTCATCTGCATCCACGTATACCTTGACAGATTATTGGATTAAATGACTCAAGCTTCACCCTTGTTTGCTTATTTTAGTAGTAAATGACCAAACAAACTCATTTCGGCTAGATCTGAAGTAGTAGTCAAAAGATACAGAGAAGGAGCTCATATCAAATTTTCAAATTTAGACTCAATAGCAAAATTTTATGGTTCCATCAGTTCCCATTTAATTTTGTGTAGTCCTGACTTCCGGTTTTGAAATTTCAGGCTGATAATTTCGAAAGGAAATCAATTAGAAGAACTATGGTACTTCTGATTAATTCAATCATACGAGAATTTTGAATCATATTATTCTTGTAAACAAACTAAGAAGCATTTCACTCACCACTCTCAAAATAAGGCGCATGATCTTAAAATAACAAGTTTACTCTCATTGCCCAGCTCTCTGTCAAAAAATATTATAAAGCACTTCATATGACATACGTGAACGACGACAAGACAGTTTTCTCAACCAGGAAACGCTCAATACAGCTAAACAAATAGTTGCAATAAAGTTTTCCTTTCAGTGCAACGAATCTAAACCAGACTGCATTTCTTGTTGGGTGCAGCAGCTGTGTTCAAATTAACCAACATCGAGGTGGGCAAAACTTGTTCTGGACTGTCACAGCGGTTCACGTTGGTTATGAAGCTTTTTTCCGTAGCAAAGGGGCAACAAAATGATGTCTACGAATAGAAACATTAAAGATTAGGTGTGGGGGCCACAAAAAGCTGCCATTATTCACTACATTTACGAGAGCCTGAGAAATTTGAATTTATCCCGAAATGGCCAGCGATTCAATTCTATAAGAAGTCAAACAGTTTTCGTAACTTCAGCCAAGTGTCTTACCACGGCACAAGCCCGTCGGGTCCAATATCGTTACCTTTATGACCACTCTGCACAGTCAATTACGTTAAGGTCCTTATAAAGCGATCGTTTTAATGAATTGCTAAATTATAATACCCCTGGAGGAGACGATTTGCAAAACGCTTTGTATCCAATGAACAGCAAAAACTTTTTTCTAGTTCTGCCGTCGATTGCTTACGATAGAGATAGAAGGAGAGAAGGTCCCGTACGGGCCATTTCTCAGTCCCTCTGAAGCGTAGGAATAATAAATCTCACAGCAAAGCTTTCACTTTCAACTTAACAGGTTGGTACAAACAATCAAAGGTAGCATGAGAACGGCCTTCCCTTTGAAGCAGCCAGAGATTAGCCAGCTGCATATTCTGCATAATCTACACGCCTCCGATATTGGCGAAGAATACGTAACTAACCGGATTGAATCGCATCACGGCTGACATCAGAACACCTGAAAGTTTAAAGAATTGATGTGGTCTCGGAGGCGGTCTATCTCTGATTTAATTGCCTTAGTACTCATACGCGGTGATGGCGGTTCAACGTGGATCCGCGTTCGCTCCAAGATTGTTACTTTTCTGTCCCCCTTCCGCGTAGTTCGAGGTGCTACCGATCATGTCGTGAATGATCTAGTTTAGCATTCACACCGACAAGGTCATCTCGTTGCAGAAGGAAAACAACATCAGAAGAATTAGATTTCTCGGCAAACAGCTGCCTCGTCGCAGTGCTTTGTTACTCTGAGGACAGAACGTGATTTGCCTTGACCGTGTTGTTCAGCAGAAAAGGATGTGTTGGTTCTCCGGCAACTGTGTTAGCGCTCACCGGAGAAACCCGGACCCACATATTACAGGACCTAACTGCGAGATCGGGAATACTTGTTTATAATTGTGGACTGTTGGACGGAATATATTTGATTATTGAGCTCTACTCGTTTCCGGTTACTAATTGTTCCGGTATAAAAATTTTCGAATCGAATTTACATTCACAAGAAGTCGAAGTAACTAGAAATACTTTACGGTTTTAGATGATATCCGTATCTCTTAAAATCTCTTATTTTACATGAGGTTAACTTGGTAGGTCGTTCACCGAATAAAATGCTGGAAACTTTTTTTTCTTGCTGATCTGCAGATACCTTATATTTAGTGCAAAACTGTCAGTATAAGTTAATAGTTATGATCGTGTAATACGGTTTAATTTAATTCAACTTTATATTTTCACAGATCAAGGTATATTTCGTGTCAGTATTCTAAAGAAAAAATATAGTACAAAGAAATAATGTCTGAAAAGTTAACGTCCGCATCCTCTCTAATGCGTGGAACAGATGTTCCTATCAAAAACTCTGAAAATGTGCGGGAAGAAAGAAGTAATCTCATAATCAGTGCTGTAAAACTTCATTTCAATCGAATATTTTTAGATGAAAATGAAATTTATTGCCGTTAACTGTCAGCATATCCCATTTTACTCATTAATTTTACATTTGTTGCCGAAGCTGCCCAGAATTCATCGTCAATTGAATTACCGTACCTAGTCACTTTGCTTGATTGCTCAGTTTGTAGTGGCGAGTAATCTACCTGTTTCATTGTCTTCACTGTGGGTAGTGAGCGAGTGTGAATGAATGGGCATAAACATCAACTCGGAAACCAAAACTCTCTCCGACCATAATGATAAATAGAGGGTAGCGGTTCTCATTTGAGTTTTCAATTATCACCAGCAAGTTAAAATCTATAACTTCTACTGTTTAAAATGTATTGAGATGTGTTTCGTAATATCAAAAATAAAAACTGAAACAGGGAACAATTATTTTATGTATATTTTTGTTAATTGATATTTTAGTTATCATAACTGATTTACCTTTCAACCAATTTGAACCAATTTGAATGCTTACATGAGCCTTACTTGAAGGCCTCATTTAATTGTAAAAGATATTTTGTTACTTCAAAAGATAATCTGACGTCGGTTAAACTGAGCTTCGGCAAAAAGAGAAGCGACAGCGAAGGTTACGTGTTAGAATGTGAACTTTACGGCAGTAGAATGATCGTCAATATGTGCACACATTCGCCAGTGTGTGCATACATTCGCATTACAACATTTGCAATTGAATTCAATGAAGTTTTACAGCACTGCTCAGAAGTAATCCGATATGAAGTACGCTGACAGTGACATTTATTTCCAATATTTTCCCCGTTGGCCAGAATTTAAAGAAAGCATTTACAAACTTTATCTAATCATTGATAATTTTTTATCGAACATTATTCGTTTAGTGAAGACGATAGAAATTTAGTCTGCCTTATTTACTCTTGCGCCCGAGGCCACTGAATAAAAAAAAAGAATAGCACTTATGGAACGTTTATTGATATATTGATCCATTCAGCTATGGATCAAAATTCGAAAAATCGTCCACAAAAGATAAATGACAATTTTTATTTTTATGTTATTGTGAAATGAAAATGTTCGTCACATTTTCATAACATCATACCATTCATAACAAATAAACATATTTGAATGAAACTTTCATAGATCTCTGAAAATACAAAAGAAAACTTTTTTTAGCATCTTTTTTTATTTTAAACTTTGCGTAGTTTCATAAAATTGGGTATATAATTATGAAAAGGAAATATTTCAGCAATTTTCAAAAAAACCTAAAAAACCTTTTTGTCTATTATTCATTCATCCTGATCTGTAGTACAGTAATCCTATTCAATTATAATTTACAACATATCAACAAATGAAAAAAATAAGCAAAATATTTTTCAAATAGGGAACATGTTGATCAACGTATAATTTTGCTTATTACTCGCCCTATCATCAACGAATTGCACTCATAAGTAGTAATATAACTGGTAAAGAGTAGTAAAGAGAAAAACAGGCACAACTTCCGTTTATTTGATGCAAAAGTTCGAAGCTGTTGTTCCTATTTTCGTCTAATCCTTTGAGCCAATGTATTGAACAAAGATGGCAAATCTCACTCTAATTAATGGTTTTTCTAAATGAGATGAATGGTGGAGCTGAGATGATTAAGGGAACAGTTGCCCTAATTGATTTTTGAATTATCAGTTTTATACCGGGTATACATTTTCCATCCACAATAATTGTTGTACCCGGGCTGGTTCACTGCATAAAACGCTGGCCTCACAGGCCAGTTTTCGTATGTTCGAGCCCCGAACTGGAAGGATTCTTATGGCGTTAGTAAAATTTTTGACAATGAAACACCGTCAGAATGTTGCATTTCTGCTCGAAAGTGCAAAACCAGGCCCCTAGTGTTTTTCAATGAAAAACGGCATTAGTGTCAGTAGGATCGTAATACTAGCCATGCAATGATTCTGTACGCTTTGAATCGGCTGCGAAGTCTGTTGTAACAGAAAGGTTAAATTCCACAAAAGGAATGTAATGCCAAGACTTTGACTTTGATCCCCAACAATCAATTGAAGACATATATATATATATATATATATATATATATATATATATATATATATATATATATTTTTAAATTCGAACCAAATCAATGAATACATAAATTCAATTCAAAAATTGTGATTTCCGGTAGGTTTTGGGCAAAGGAAAGCCTTGATATTACGAGAGCGGCCCGTTTGGCATAAAGTTATTTGACATGACAGTTATTTGGTATAATGATCATTTGTCATAATAATGATTAGAAACGCAATATTTTGATCTAATGTGACATTTCGATAGTGTTTCAATCGAGTGATGTTTTGCAAGAAAACTCGAACGAAATATGTGAATTTTATATTCGATCCAAATATCTCGATGAGAGTTTTTTATTTAAATTCAACTATCATTTTATATAAGCAACTCACTCAGTGCTAAGGAGTGTATCGAAAATAAGCTATCCACAAGTTTTCTTTCAAATTCTGATAAAAAAGATATTTTATTCAAGCTAAAAATTGATCCTTTATTGTATGAGGTTAAACTTGAGCATATTGAAAAGCGGAAGAAATTTAAGTTATTGCTTCACGAATTTTCGAACTTTTGCTCGAACGCTCTTCATCAAGCTCCGGACAAGTGTTGTATCGCATTTTTTGGACGCTTGAGCCCGCATTTTGTTGAACTCCTGCATGTTCCCAGCTGCCTTACCAGTCTTTTTGAAGACCCTCTTCACGATTGCCCAGTAACGTTCGATGGGTCGAAGCTGAGGTCAATTTGGTGGATTGATATTTTTCTCAATGAAATGTATGACCCTTTTCCGCAAGCCAATCGAGAGTGGTTTTGGCATAGTGAGCCGACGCCAAATCCGGCCAAAACAGTGGAGGTGTACTATGCTTCTTATATAAAGGCAGACATCTCTTTTGGAGACACTCAGATCGATAGATTTCTGAATTTATGGTTCCGGTAGTGTAAAAAATTGTTGACTTCAAACCACAGGAACATATCGCTTGCCATACCAGTATCTTTCGACCGAGTTTCTCTACTTGAATCGATCTGTCCGCATCGCTCACATCCTCCCCAACGATGACAGTAAAGTATTGTGGACCTGGAAGGGTTTTTAAGTTCTCCTTTACATAAGTCTCATCGTCCATCAAAACGAATGCATCCGGACACTGCAAAAGACGCGAATACAATTTCCGGGCCCTTGTTGCTGCTCGCTTCCTCTGTTCTACAGTTTGTCTCGAGATTTTCTGCTTCTTGTAGGTCTTCAGATGATTTCGTCTCTTGATATTCTTGATCATTCCGACACTCGTTCCTGCTTTTTTGGTCAAATCACGTATTGACATTGATTTTTTATTCATGATTAGAGATACCACTTTCTGGTCCAGTTTCGGGTTGGAAGAACCGGGTTTTCTACCTCTTCCTTTTAAATACGCAACATTTTGAAAACGCGGAATGCTGTGATCTGAGCATAGAAACCATCACAAATACATGCGTACAACACAAATGTATGTGGATAGTTTATTTTCGATACACTTCTTAAAGATTGATATGCAAATGTGAAAATAATGTCACTAACTTTTTTCGGAAATGGCTAAACCGATCTTTTCCATCTTAGATACTACTGAAAGGTCTTAAGATGTTATAAGAATATTCCAATTATCATTCGGATCAAACCCCTGGTTCCGCTGGTAGGGAGCGTAGTATAAATATGTCAATTTCAAGAATTTGTTTTTCATAAGCTACCTCTTTATATTGGCTAGTGAATTTCTCTAGTTTGAAGACTATGAGAGTCTGTAACCAAATAAACCAATCCCATAAATGATTTGCTGAATTTTATGTAAGTCCGACTACCGGTACATTTTTTTTTTTTCAAAATTTAAATCGTCATAGAGAATCGTAAAAAAATTTTAGGTCCATTTAGGTGCTGATATCCAGCTTTCGGTTCCGGAAGTACCGAATAGTAATCAAATGTGATAAAATGGAGATCACTACACTTTCTCACATATGATTGAATAAATTTTCACTAACTTAAATTCAAATGTATCATATCAATGAAGTAGTAGTGTGTAACAGAAATCTTCAAAACTCTTTTCTAAACTTTCTGTGTAAACTTTAGTATTTCGGGAAATTTCTGCTGTAATATATAGAAGAAAATGAATAATATGAGAAAGGCATAATTACACCACTAGGTGGAATCATACATGTTTTATGTTTTAATTTCAAAGAGATAAAAAAGAACAGTTTTTTACAGTATGTGCTTTCTCTATACAGTCTCAAAATTAATAAGAACATTACCGGAGACACCAGTTCAATCGTACAAGAGACGAATGCACAAAACACGAGTTTCGCGGTAAATCGTATTCGAAATGGGTAACATTTTGCATAGTTTGTTTTTCCGAAATCTATCTAGACTGGCTTCGAAAAAGGCCAAACTTTTTTTTACCTATTATTTAAAAAAGTTATATTGGGAAAACGGCAAAATCAGTCAAATTTCGAGTAAAAAAATATTGAAAAAAAATCTTATAGAATCTTACACTGAAAAAAATTGAGATATTTAAAAAATTTACATAAGCACTTTTGAAAATGGCTAGACTCTACTTTACCATGTTTTTGCAAAAAAAACTGTCAAAAAATAACAAATCCGAAAAAAAGGTTGTGCTAGCGAGCGGGTTTATAATTATGAAAAGGAAATATTGCAACAATGTTCAAGAATTTACCTATTTTAAAACGACTTTCTTGTCTATTATTTATTCATCCTGATCTATAGTACAGTAGACCTTTTCAATTATTAACTACAACATATCAACAAATTAAAAAAAAAATCTAAAATATTTTTTTAAGTATATTAAATAGCACACCATCATTTTATATAAGCAACTTACACAGTGCTAGCACAATATTCTTTTCGTCATAGATGTTTCAGAATAAGACGGCGGAAGGCCGCGAGTGCGCCAGCTATTACGGAGAGGCAGCGCCCTGTAGAAATCACCTCTATCTAGTTGCGGGCGTTTGCCCGGATTTCGCAAAGCTAGGGGCTATTCCTCAGTTAAGTCCGAACGAGCGGCAGTGAGGTCGGACAGCAAGGCATCAAAAATGATGCGGTGCAGCCGCATTAGATCTTTCAATATCTCAGTAAATTAGAACAAATTATATTGAGCAGCATGTAGATCTGTTATGCCAAATGACCATCGCAGCAAAAGAGGTTTGTAAATTTTATGCAAATGACTGTTATGCCACATTGGAATAATATTTGATTTTCAATGGTTCTATCAACTTTGATCTACTTCACTAGTTAATAATAATAACTGCATGGTTCGAAATGCCAAATGACTTTATGACAAACGGTGTTATGCTAAACGGTACTATGCCACCGACACTAACAATCCTTCCAGGTCGGGGCACCAGGTGTTTTGCACTTGAATTTTTTATCCGGTTTATGCCTCCTAATTAAAATACTTAAACCGGTTTTTCAAAGTAAGTTGCACTGATTCGATTTTCGCATCTACACATTTCGTTGTGATTCTCAACAATAAAAAGAGAAAAAGCAGGTAAAATTTATTAAACACCAAAGGAAAATTATGAAATTAATTGAAATTGATAACTGACGGAACGCATTGTTAATGAATAAAAAAAATTAAACGAAAACTGTGCTTGGTTCCGTGAAGTTTTATTTGAAAAGAATTTTTTTATCGACATACAGCCAATCGAGCTTCCGTCATTTGAAGTTGACAATATGATTCTTATCTACATGCCTTGGATTGTAAATATAAGTGAATTGGAACGCTTCTTTTATGTTTATCTATAGAGACGCAAATTTACATGATTTTCTCTTACCTCGGCGAATGACCGTAAGGTTAAAACCGAGGGTAAATAAAGCAACATAATAATAATAATGATTTTCTCGTATTTCAATCAATACTTGATTCTTTAATCATTGTCCGAGGTATAATATATCAACCAATATCAATAATAGGTACTATATTTAACTAAGAATAGAATACCACGCAGACAGGCAGCTATTGGTAGTATTTCGAACCATGCAGTTACTATTATAAACTAATGAAGTAGATCAAAGTTAATAGAACCATTGAAAATCAAATATTATTGCACGTCTTATATTTGAAAAAAAAAACAGGGTTGGGTTTTAATTACTTAATTTAATCACATTCAATTAATCAAGTTAAATTAGCAATGATCATTACAAAACACATGGTCCTGAATAAAAAGAATGATTACAAATCATTCTCGTAGCTATTGAATTCAAAACGAGCTGTAAGATTAAACTCAAAAATATTATTTTTAGAAGAGAATTGATCTCAATTAGAATATACAACAGTAATAAAAAATCCATCTCCATTAGTTTTACAAATTTTCAAGTGGTCATAAATCTTCTAAACATCTTTGAACAAAAGCAAAAGAGTCATTCACTGGCAGTGCCGCACTGTAAAAGGACCGAACCAAGATACCAGAACTAAATATAAAGCCCGAGCCTCTTATGAGCTAACCCACACGGAATCGCGTTCTACGACAATCATGGTTTTAAATGTAATTAAACGCATTTAGCCGGCTTTCTTAGTCCGTACTGCCGCAAACAAATGTCGTTTTAATTGGCCACAGACCGATTGGTTGTAGCTCCGGTGACCGTTTGGTGGTTTAATTATTTGCACATTGCGTCGAGGTGATTTGAATAACTTGACCGACCGTCGCCGACAGTCTTGGTTCGAGTTCTACCGGCGGTGCTGGGTGGTAGAACCAATTTGTATCTAAACCGAACCGACATCGACAACGAAGAAAACCTTGAAGTTTCGCTGCGCGATTCGTCTGATGTTTCACATCTCACGCATATCTACCGTTCCGGTGTGGATCGACGACCGGCGAAACTGGGGGAAATCATGGCAAGTTGACCACGACAGACTGTGGCCGTTTTTTTTATCTGTGGGAAAAATTCAGCTAGGTATTCAAATAAAACAACAAAAATGTATATAGAGTAATTTATATGCAAGTACCCAATGATTTCCTGGTTGAACACAACGAATTCGTTGCTAAAGACTTCAGATGTGACCTTCAGTAAGCTTTACGGACTGTAACGCGGTTTTTGGCCCTAATTTGAAAACCACGTGTAGATCTGATTAATCGCAGGAAAAATTGTGTACACTGTTGTTGGTGAGCTGAGGAATTTTATTGTTGACTGCAATATTTCCATTTAGATGCTTCATCGATATTTTCTCTCCACTATGGCAGAAACAAAAATTGCATGTGGTTACAGTAGAATGTTATTGACGACTCACTTATAACATGATAAATTTCATGTCGCTAATAGCCTCTACTGCAGTCCTTAAACCATCAACGGTAATTGGCAAAGAGCACGCTGCAATGACCCTGTCATGGATTAGGTTAATTAACGTCTATGAATGACCGTCTGCTCCAACGGATGGTTACTTTGACTAATCAGGCAAAAACTGTTTCTAACATTTACCCTACAACTGGTGTTCGAAAGGAGACTGCAATTTTTTTTATCTGTGCGGTAAATAGCTGACTCTTCAATGTTAATTTCCGATGATGTGAATATTCGTTGACGAATAGCCTGTCCATTGGGTTGAGGAAAAAAAATTAGATTTGAGCTTTAGCTAGCTTTTCGTGCCCTATTTAGTTCCCATAGAAATTACTCAAGCTTGAGCTTGATCGATGAAACTATATTTTCACAAATGAGATTTCAAGTTTGTATGCAGAAACAGACTTTTTACATTGAAAATAAATTAAAATAAGTTAAAGTGCTATTTTTGAAAGAAATTTAATGAGAAAAAGCATTCGAAGAACGTAAAGCGCCACTAACGTCACGAAGTATGTATCAATTCTAAGTCTGTTAAAAGGAAAGTGCGGTACTGTCACTTTCGTACTAGTTCAAGTAAATTATTCGCCACCAGTTCGCTTTCACATCTCATCCAAGTCAGTCGATAAAACAAAACCGTTTACGTTCAGGACCGTATGTCTCAATATTAGACACAGCAGTTTAAAAAAAACCATTTTTGAACTAGTTTTGCTCATAACTTCGGTTCAGAAAACGCTACCTGAATGCGACAGTCATCAAAAAATTGGTTTTAACAATGTTCAAAAATACCGTGAAAAGTGAAAAATAAAAATGCTACAGTAAAATGTTTGTTTTTTTAGGAACACCCTAAGTTGATATTTAAAAATAGTTGTAACACTAAAACCGTTGGAGATACCACAATGGTGTCTTCAGCAAAGCTGCTCGATATAAGTTTTTCTACAATTTTGCCGAAGAATGCAGTCCTCTATCTCAACACATCCCCAAAAAATTTTTTGGATCACCTTTATAATAAGAGCCACCCTAAAACCATGTACATCAAAATATGGTTTATCTTTCACTGATCATTTGTTTTAAAGACATCATAGCTCTAAAGTATAAGGTTAAGCCACAAATGTTTTTGTCCCCTTAAATTGTGGACCACTGTGCAATACAATATAACTCGGAAATTTTAAAATTTCCGATCTTCTACCTATTTTTTGAGATTCTACGGCAAACCTAAAACAAAATCAGAATTTTAGTAGTTATCAGTTGCATTTGGGTTGTGCATAAAAATTGTTTAGATCTTTTGTGCAATACAAAAATATAATTATTGTTAGAGTTTGGGAATATATACCAGATTTTTTAAGACTGTCAGTGAAATCCAAGTTTCAGTTTTTTTAATAAATTTTGTTCATAATAAATTTCCAATTTAAATAATGAAAAAATATATGTCATATAATTTAAATATTTTGTTTTGATTTTGTTTGGCAAAATTTTCCCAATAATAAAAATTCTCTGTATTTGTACCAAATTTCTTGAGATTCTTTAAACGGATATATAATTTTGTTCATCAATACATTCTTTCTGGTAATGATTCCAATATTTTGGAGTAGAAAAACGTACATGTCATCGCTTTAATTTTTGAGTTATATACAAACATGTGACAAAAATGAAAAATTCATATATATTTATAAATTCATCGGTTTTCTTTTGATAGTGCAAGAATGGAAGTTGGGCGAAAATTGTAGCTGGTATCACTAGCAATCGAATGATGTGTAACAATATATAGGTCATCGCTTAGAATTTCGAGATATTTACGATCATTGTAAAAAGTCTCACCTTTTCTGAGGTCATATGTCTAAAGTTTTCATTATAACTTTGGGTAGACAATCCTATTATTCGTTTTGCTTTTCTCATATAGAAAGGCTATGCAATCACTGTGAAAATCGACTTTTTAACCGAGGCCCGGAGGGCCGAATGTCATGTACAAATCGATTCAGCTCGACGAACTAAGCAGATGTCTCTGTGTGTGTGTGTAACAAAAATATGCACTCGCTTTTCTCATAGATGGCTGAACCGATTTTCACAAACAAAGATTCAAATGAAAGGTCTCATAGTCCCATAGCCTGCTATTGAATTTCATTCCGATCCGACTTCCGGTTCCGGAGATATAGGATGATATGTACCAAAAAAGTGAAAAAAATATGCACTCACTTTTTTCAGAGATGGCTGAACCGATTTTCACAAACTAAGATTCAAATAAAAGGTATTACGGTCCCATAGCTTGCTATTGAATTTCATTTGAATGTGACTTCCGGTTCCGGAGTTATATGGTCATATGTGAAAATTTGAGAAAAAGTTTACACTCAATTATCTCTGGAACAACTCAACCGATTTTTGCAAACTAAGATTTAAATTAAAAATCTTATAATATCCTAAAAATTTGTGAAACATTTTATCAGGATCCGACTTCCGGAACTAAAGCGTGATAAGTGGAAAATTACCAATTTTATTAGCATTTTTCCACGAACGATGGTTAAAAACAGGTACAAGTCCCATAAAACTGTCTGATAAATTCTTCTAGTTTGCAGAGCTTGTTAGTTTGTGGGCATGAAAACTTAATTCGGCACTACTGGTCCCCTCTTTTCCTGTTCCGAGAGCACCGAAAGTGGAGAAGAAAATCTCCTAAAACTAAATTCACTTCGATTTTTTGCGATGCTTGAACCGATTTTCACAAATCTTGATTTGAATTAAAGTTCATACTGTCTTTAAACCTACTGTGAAATTTCATCCGGATCCGACTTCCGGTTCCGCAGTTACAGGGCGATGAGTGCCAAAGTTTTCAAATCATCATATAGAGTAACAATATGCACAACACCGAAAGAAGAAACCACAAAACGAGCAAGACGTGCTTTGTTCTATTTCAAACATGTTGTGTAGTGATGTAATAATAATAATAATAATAATAATAATAATAATAATAATAATAATAATAATAATAATAATAATAATAATAATAATAATAATAATAATAATAATAATAATAATAATAATAATAATAATAACAATAATAGTAATAGTAATAATAATAATAATAATAATAATAATCCTATTACATGGTTTATGCTGTTTAGCTTGACTTACATATGCAGAAGTAACAGAAACGCAGGTTCGTTTCGTTTGTTAGATTTCGTTTAATTGGTTTAATCGAAATAGAGCATGAGATAGTAAGTATAGGTTTAACTACGTTCCAATTTGTAGGTCATATTTGTTGGTAGTAAACGAACCAACTTCGGCTATTCCGTTTATCTGAATCCGGTTTCGGAAGAACTGGAAATAGTGATAAAAAACTGCAAAAAGGATCTCACTTACTTTTCTTGAAGATGGCCAAATCGATTTTCACAAACTTATGGGTTCAAAAGTAAAGTCTTACAGTTTCATACGGAATTCCTTAATTTGTTGTGGATACTACTTTCGGTTCCGGAACTACAGGGTAAACATGTTTTATAGAGTTTGTGAGATTAGATCCGAACAAATTATCCTATTTCTATTCAATAAACAGTTGTTTTTTTGCGAATTTCACGATTATATTTATGATGTAATGAGTAATATGAGAAAGATATCATTACATCACTGGGTGGATTAAAATAGGTTTTTTTCAGTGCATTTTATTTCTGGAACTAGTACCTTTCCACTGGTGAACAAATTTCGAAAATCGGTTGACAACAAAGTTATGACTCGGTTAAGTTGAAGTTTTCAATATCCTATCCACGATGCAGGTGCCGCATATTTCGAGCTTGAAAAAAAAAACTTGGAACAGGAAAAATCAGATTTTCATTAGTTTTTCCTGAGCGATCGTCAATAATGACATACTTAAAATAATCTACAGACTTCACAAAATTCAAGGGTGTAAAATTTATCGAAATTGGTCAAGTAACAACTGAGCTATGATAGCTCAAAGTTACTGTTCCAACTTTTTTTGAGCCTTGGTATTCCGCGTAACTTTTTTAGGCTTGGTACTAGGAGTGTTAAGTACAACATTCCAGTATATATGAAAGATAGTGCTATAGAAGTGCGTGTGCATGATCTTCCCTCAAGCGTCATCGATCCTTATATTCATAAAACTATGTCCCAATACGGAGAGATTCTCTCTATTGAAAAAGAGAAGTGGAAGAACTTTTTTCCCGGTATTCTTAATGGCGTACGTTTGTTACGCATGCGCTTGAAAAGGCCTATACCTTCTTATGTAACTTTCGGTCAGGATACAAGAATTCCGTGCAAATCACTTGTTACCTATGACAATCAATATGGCCAAAAAGCTGTTCACTACGGTAAGCCATGTGATAAACTGGACAAGAAGACAACCACACCAAAGGACAACGGTACTTCCTTCACACCAACCCCAAGCAGCCCCAGTACACCTGTGACAGTCACCAACAACAGTGAAGTATCCCCTTCAACGAAACTATCCAACGTAACCCGATCAACAGATCATAACAGGATTCTATAAAAATTATATATGATCCTGATATTTATATCTCATTATGTTATAAATATGATTCCAAATCAGAGCAAACATTCAGATTTTATTAAGATTATAGCAAGTCCAGATATTATATTAAAAGCCGTTATATTTCGGATAAAACTATACTAGAGATTTGAGAAAAAGAGAGTTTAAACACTATTGTCGATCATGTTTTTGACTTTCAACTTGAAAAATGCTATACACTGAGGTCTTTTTCTATGCGGTTTTTTATGCGTTTTTTTACGCGACTTTTTTATGCGAATTTTCAGAGTTAAATTCGCATAAAAAAAGACTTCAGTGTACTTCAATAAACAGCAGTAACAAACATATTTTCCAATTTCACATTCCTGAAGATGCTTTTGAAAACAATAATTAGATATTTAATTTCAAAATAAAGGCCTAAATTTTAAATGTGAGAACGTTCAAGTAATTCCTACTTAAATTGTGTAAAGTTTTTATTCAAATATTAATTTTAAATTGAAAATAAATATTCTTCAAGATGATTTTTCGCTTTTTCTCTTACGAACAAAGAAAGGTAAGGCAAAAGCTTTAAAACTGGACTAAAAATATTGGAAAAAGTGAATTATCGGTGACCGATTTTTGTTTCCGAATACGTGATACGTGATAAGTGTCAAAAATTTCAAAACGTCTTTAAAAGTGACGCTGCAATAAACGAAAAACAAAATCTAAACTGGGCTCAAAACCTCTAAACTTAGCCCCTGGCACCTCCCTAAATCAAAAATAGATATATAATTATTTAAAAGGTCTCAGACATGTGTTACACAAATTACAAGACAGTAAACGTAATGAAATGTAATGCAATATCAGTTCAAATAGAAAAGTATAAAGTTTAACACCCGTAAAAGGCACACCGAGAATTAGGTACATAAGCAATCTTCGGTAAAATTATTTTTAATTATTGGGCCCCTCCCGAAAAGAAATCCTGTGTACGGGCCAAGACAAAAACGATTTATCGCACCATAATACCTTCGATTTGAAAAGTTCAATCTATCCATATCTGATAAATTTATGATAGCCTCATTTCGTAGTACTTTGATTACTTCCAATTTGGAATCGCGAGATGGGATTCGAAATTTGCAATTAGAGTTTAAAGCAACCGACCCGCATTATGAGATTTTCCATTTGAATCATTTGCGGTCGTTCACCGGGTATTCTGTGAGTCAATCTAAGTAGATATCTAACAATCGAACCGGAATGAAAGTTCAATTTTGATGGTTTTTGAACATTAATTGCTGGGCTTCTGGATGCGAATATCGCAAACTAATGTGACTAATAGGCAATTGGTTCATCATCGATCATAAAAACTTGCTGTCCGAATCGATGTTATATACACTTCTGATTTTTCACTGTCTTTCAAACGAATTTTTATTCTAATCTAAATTTACGAAAATCGATTCAGCCATCTCCGGGAAAATTAAGTGAACATTTTAATCAAATATGCCCACCAATCGAAACACATACACGTACAGACAATTCACTACTTCAACTAACGAGCGAACTGAGTACTGGTACAAAGCAGAAAAAACTGAAAAACTATCATCCATTAGTTAATTTCCTCAGATTCTATAAGGTAGTTTTGTTTCACTGAATTTAATCATTTCCGTTCATTCACAACTTTTCTTCAGTACCAAAAGAAAGCTTCCTCATAGTTCTAAAATAGCCCCTTTGTCATTCCTTTGCCGGTTGGAAGGGAACGACGAAAGAGGGAGCAAGAAGAGCGATAGATTATTTCTGTAGTAATATGGACTTACACTAGTTACTATATGATGCCAATATATCCTTCCAACATCAGTTGGTTCTCATGCCCCGATGCAATCGTAGCGTATGTTGGTAACTCAAAACTTCCCTGTTCGGAACCAGTCGCTTAACCGTGCATAACTTTTTTTTATCGTCTAAAGGCATGCAATTTCATCTCACTTCGCAAAATCTATTTTTAGATTTGCACGGTGAAGCCTTTTCCCTCAAAAAATGGGTAATACAGCTGATAATTCGTACTGAATTTGTAACAAATTTAGATATAATATTGATATTTAGATATCAAGGTTTGAAACAATTTTGTTATCACCTAGGTTAAATTCAGTTATAATTTTTGTTATTTTAACTATTAACGAAGCCAAGATTATGACTAGTTTAGATAGAAAAAACAAAACAACCCCAGATACAATTTTGTTCTCCCTTGTTGATCGGGAACCCCTATAGAACAAAGTACACCAGCTGCAGTTAACAGCTTACCATCCAACCAACCAGCAACTTCAAACAATGCACAATAAGGCGCATCTATTTTAATAATAAATAACGAAATAGCTAATATGATATTTAAAAAATAAGAGGAATATGTTTTATTAAACCCAAATCGCTCTGACTATATTAGTATTATATTAGGTTAAGAATTCTATGTAAAAGTGATGATACGGCGAAGAAAAACTTATGTAAATTGCTTTAAGAAATAAACGTATTTATGGAAAAAAGGCGCATCTACACCAACTACCAACGAAATCAACAACAATACCACGCAATGGATGACGAGACGAACCACGAACAAACTGCCCCGCAATCCTCGCAGGAGGGAAATGGAAGATCCTCTCCCCCTAGAAAAAGGGTGACAACGAGATCCCATACAAAAAAAAAATTAGCTAAATACTCAGCTCAATCGGCCACGTAAAGCTTGTACGCAAATAGGCCTGAATAAAAATATCTTTTATAAGAAAATAAAAAATCATTCACCGTTTTATTACAACTAAGATTATTCATGTACATGTAATTATTGTAGATAGAGCAAGCAAATAAACAATTCATGGAAATATAAAAAATGGTGTTGTAATTAAATTTCTAAGTATCTCAAGAACAGCTACTTTTAGAAGAAAGGATATCATGAACAAATCTATTGCCTTCAACCTGTAGAATAATATTCTACTGTTTAAATGATTATCTTTCAACGAGAACTTGAAATTTCGAATATATCTGTAAATTGTTTTAACTGTAACTTCTTCACTTTTCAAAAGGCACGGATGGGATAGCCATCAATCTGTAGGTTTTAATAAGAGCTTGATAATAAAAATTATCAAAAAAAAATCGAAACCCTGCTTTGTTTTTAATTTAATGTTTTTGGTTCATTTTCAAATTATTGAGAAAAAAAATCAATTTTTTTCAGTGTATATTTTTTTTAGAGTGTCCTATTGATTCCCTACAACTTCTTCCTGGACGCCATTTTGTATAATTAACGATTTGAAAAAGGCAATTTTTGTGAAATGTAAAAATACATACGCCCTTTTTAAAAATCAGTCGTGAGTCGGATTGACCTCTCAATCGGTTTAAAACTTATGGTTTGCCATACTGAAGCCATGTGCAAAGTATCATCCAAATCGGAGAAGATCGAGTCTGATGATCTGCTAAGCATTTCTGGAATTGCTCTGCTGAATTTAAAACTATTACAAACAGCTGAGGCTGCCAGTTTTCTTTAATATAATTTCCAGATTTAGATATTCAAACTGACATAAATTATGCACTTATAACTGGAACACTCCTGAACATGCCCTAAGCATCTGTAAAGATCCCATCACCAACTCAATCCTAATTTCCCAGCACAAAAAAAATCCGCACTAAATTAATTCCAAGCTAATCAATAAACCCGTGCCCTCTTTGCACCCGTTTATTATTTATCAACCATCGTTGAACTGCGGGTGCATGACGGAGCATAAAATCAATTATTAACACTTATTGTACACGGTCAATTCACAACTATGGTGACAGCTTCAGCTTCAGGTCCACTTCAGAGCAGGGCGAAATCCTTGCTAACTATTTACGATCTTACAAAACTCCGATAGCTGCTTAATAATCCACTCTGCTGCTCGTCGATTGGGACTAGCACGATCTTTCTACCAAGATTAGTGGCCAGCATAAGGAGCACTGTGATTTAGCTCATGTGTTCAGTTCTCATAGTAAATCGTTTGCCATTGCATAGCCCGCCACGTTGAGCGATGGTAACGCAACGGGAGAAAGAGTTCGCAGGTGTACTTTTGAAAGAAAATTGCATCAACTAGATTCGTGGCAAAAAGAGGGATTAGGTGAAAGATTTTTCTAGTACAAATGCTTGTTGCAGTAGTAAAACCGGCAGCAGTCAGGGCTGTAAGAACTGAAGAACACCAACGCGAAGGTAGTGCAAGCCAGGTGGTGGTGTAATTGGTATGATCTTTTATATCAGCCTTTATGTAATGTATTAAACTAACCGATCGAGTTTGACTTGGTCCAATTCAATGTTCTTCCTCGTGTTGCACGAGGCTGCGGTTGACCAGCGCCACCGGTGAATGGATATGTATCTGGCAGCAAATGCTGAGTTATAGGACTTCTCTTATGCATTTCGTCGTAATTCATGATTTTATGATATGACAGATGAATTGCTTCATCGGCGGTCCGCACGATCTGGACAAGTGATAAATTGATTAATTTTTCGTGTCGTGCTTTTTTGTGTTTAGCTAACAACGCTATAGCAGAGAATGAATTTTCCTCCTCACCACTGTCCCCTACTAGGAAAACATGTCAAGCTGGATGTAATCTCAATTAAGAGATGCAGACATTCGAACAAAAATCGATAAGAAAAAAGCAAGCACTCAGGTCAATTACCGAACGCATAAAGTTGTTGATCCCATTCCAGTGAAGACTGGCTCCAGACATGATTGAACCGGCATCGGTGGACAAATTACTTAATTCATGCGATTGGAAGTGGCCGCAGATTGCCACCGCATTACAACTGGTCCGAAAATCGAAAAAAATCGAGACAGACAGTTTACCTTCCCAGCAGCAAGTGAGAAGCTGTCGTGTTAACAGCGGAATTTACAAAATTCCAACTGGTTTCATAAATTTTCGCATTTTATGTGGTTGCGTATGCTAATGGATATATGTTTGTTTCCAGACAACAGTGAGACTGGATTGGAAGGCAGCAGTGATTCCCACAGCCATGATCGCTGACGGTTGCATGATTTGAAAGTGAATGTAAATAGAGCAGAAACTCCCAATTAGAGCACTAGAAAACCAATTAAGACGAAACTTTGTTTGAATATTTTTACTTTTTGATACAAACGAGCCCGGCGAAAGTTTGTAAAAATCCAGTTAAAAATAAACTATAACTAGAAATCAAGATTTTGTACGTAAAATTGTTATTGGAAAATGAGACGGAATGCAAAACCGTCGTTATAAACATGGTTACTGCCATTAAAAGGAGTTGATGGCCATCAATTAGCCACTTTAATGAGCGACCATGTAATGACCTACCAAGGACGTGCTAATAATCAAAACGTGTAACGATCCACAAACCAACTCAAGTTTTGCTAATGCAAAGAAATCCAATCAGGCTGCACAAATTTTTCTCACATTACCATCAAATCGTTCCCCGTTGAGGCTAGGAACCGAACGGCTTTCTTGGTTTGATGCTTTTTTCGTATTGAGTAACAGACATGTTGGTAGACATGTTGCGCATAATAAGTGAACCATTTTTCTTAACCGAAACCCTTGGGGGTTGGAATCAAATTCATTACTTTTTAGAACATAGATTGACGCCAGCAGGTAATTGCGGTTGATGCCGCTATACACATTACCGTCGTAAAGCCATATGTTTTTTTCGCATGATGAGTGGCAAGGTTCGAGTGGTTCGAGCGGCAGGTGGCTTCGCGGTTCGCAACCCCGCACCGCCTTATAACATATTTCATTCGACAGAATACTGCTCCTCTGGTCACATTCTTCTGGTTGTGGATTTGCACTGCCAGTTCCCGAGCGATTCAAGCAATCCTCTGTAATTGCAGTCACATTTGCGAAACAAATTAATCGGTTGCATCATGGACACCAGTCAGCAGAGGCAGTGTACGGTTTCCACTTTATTCTACCGCGCTTGACCTCGTTCTGATGGATATGGGTGATTAACGAAAGAATTCGAGTAGGTGACTTATTACGTTATTATGCGACTCTGGTACCAGCTAAAGAAATTGTTGTTAACAATAGAAAAAAATGTAGTAAACGGTTATATTACCGATTGAAGTTTTTGAAAAGTAAATTTGTAAAATTACTTTTTTAATTCGGATTGATATGCACATCGCAGAGCTTTCCAAGAATAGAATTAATTTATTCAAGAATGATTTTCATTTCTCACGAAGTGTGCCAGTAGGGCAAATATAAATCGATGAGCATTTCGTGTTAAATTTTGATAACCGCTTTTTCGAGACTTCCGTCACCGAATGAACCCAAACCTATCTCTTCGATTTTTTCAAGAAGCTCTCCATTCCAGAAACTGTATTTTGAACAAATCCATTTGAATTCAAATTTCGATTTTTTAATATGACTCCAATTTTGCATAGGCATTTTTTATAACCTGAAAGGATCATCAACTACAGTTTTCAGTTCGCTTTCACGTCTCATCCAAGTCAGTCGATATAACAAACCCGCTTACGTTCGGGACGGAAGAATCCAAGTACAGTATTGTGTAGTGAACAAAAGAACGACCTCGAAATGAATGAACCAAACGAACAAAAGCTACCGCCGACACGAAAGAATACAGTTGTTGTTGACAGTGCAAAATTCGACCTTCGATACGAGAACTTGAAGGTTTGCTTAAGGAGCAAATGCATCTTGACATTGAACGTGTGCATTTACTTCAATGCAATAAGACGAATAATGTTGTTTACTTGAAGTTTTATAAAGAGTTGGATGCAATTCAATTCGCAAGAGACAATAACAATGTGCGCTATGTGGAGCACGAGAACATTAAGTACAACATTCCAGTATATATGGAAGATAGTGCTATAGAAGTGCGTGTGCATGATCTTCCCTCAATCGTCACCGATTCTTATATTCACAAAACTATGTCACAATACGGAGAGATTCTCTCTATCGAAAAAGCAAAATGGAAGAACTTGTTCCCCGGTATTCTAAATGGCGTACGTTTGTTACGCCTACACTTGAAGAGGCCTATACCTTCCTATGTGATTTTCGGTCAAGATACAAGAATTTCATGCAAATCACTTGTTACCTATGACAATCAGATGACCACATGTCAATATTGCCAAAAAGCTGTTCACTACAGTAAGCCATGTGATAAGCTGGACAAGGATATCGATCAACATGGACAACGAAAAGAAAACAGAAATCACACACAACACCGACGATGAAGCAATGGATGATGAGATAAGCCGCGGACGAAGTGACCCCCGATCCTCGTTGGATGGAAATGGAAACTCATCTCCCCCTAGAAAAAGGGTGACAACGAGATCCAATAGCAAAAATATTTTTTTTAAGTAACAAAAATGTAAGCCAATCGGCCACGTAAAGCTTTTACGCAAAAAGGCCAGAATAAAAATTTTATTACAAAAAAAACTGCAGTTTTGACTCGAGCCTAATAGGCAAAACTTCTATGGAAATTCTTAAAGCCGTACATCTCGGCCCGATTGATTAAGTATCTTCGGCAATGTTTTAAGTAGCTATTGGAGCTGTATAGAGAAAGTTCACTTGTAGTGATTAGACATGAGTCAGGACACCACACAAATGAAATGACTTTGTCGATATTTCAGGAATAATTGAGTGCATCCACTGACTCAAATCATCCTTATCTCAAGAAGCTTGCAAGTTGGCAAGTGTCTTCTGGCGAGACACGCTATAGTATTTCTTGAAAGTAATCAGTCGCCCATGAATTTCACCCTTAAGTGCACTACATTTGGCTCAATTATCTACTCTTTCATTGCCTTGAATGGAGCAATGAGTTGGGACCCAGACTATAGTTTTTTGGTAATTATTTTTCAATATGTTGTTCAGGAACTGTCTTATTTTGCCCAAGAAAACCGGTTCATTCTTGTTTGTCATGTTTGAGTGAATGGATTCCAATTGCATTCAGACTCAATTCGTCGAGTACGCAAAATGTTTTTCTGCTTTATCTTTATTCGTCAAGTACGCAAAATGTTTTTCTGCTTTATCTTTCCTCGAATATGGCTGAACCGATTTTCACAAAATTAGACTCAGATGAAAGGTCTTATGATTCCATAGAAATTTTTTGAGTTTCTCCTTGATCCGACTCCCGGTTCCGGAATTACAGAGTGATTGATGTAAAAATTCTGATTGAAAATTACTTACTCACTTTTCTCAGAGATGGCGTGACCAATTTTTACAAACCTAAATTTATATAAGCCTTTAAGTCTATGATGCGAGTTTAGTCTTCTATTGTCAGTTTTGAAGTTTCTTTAACATTATTCTCAGAGCTTCTGGAGCAGGAAATTGGGAATTGATAGACCCGAAACCGGATTGTTTAGCCTGCCACTGATATTTCAAACGCACTTTACTCTGTAATTCTGAAACCGGAAGTCGGACCTAGATAAAAGCTACATCAACTTATCATCATGATGCCTTTCATTTGATTCCATGTTTACGAAAATTAGTTCAGTACAGTTTTGTGAAAAACTAGATTGTTTTCGTTTTGGAGTATACGACCTCTGTTTCCAGTAATTCTGGAACCGGGAAGTGATATCCAGTATACCCGAAATCAATGTATTTGGTCATCAACTAGCAAGATCCGCTCTACAGAAGATTTATACGGCTAGATGAATGCATTTTGTTCAACTTTTCTGTGTCGTGTACAGAAACACGCTTTCGAAATTGAAGCCTGGAATTCCGGAAGCGAATGTCATATCCGGATGAAATTCAATTTCTATGATGATTTCTATGGATTTGTGAGACCTTTCGTTTCAACTTTAACTTGAGAAAAATGCTGGGATGATCTTTTAAAAATCGACTGCAGTTTTTTTTTCATTTCTTCATTTCTTTGTCAATTTAATCCCGTTACTCCGAAATCGGAACAAGAATCCGAATGAAATTCCATAGCAGAGTAATGAACTAAAAATCCGATCCGAATAAAATTCAATAGTAGACTTGGACAAGGTTGAACGGCTTTTGAATATAGTTTTATGGTACATGATTTATCTTTCCGGCTGAAACACCACCCTAATGGAAAATTAGAACACCACCTTTGAAGTTTCATGCATTTTTTTAAAGACAAGTTTAAAAAATTGATTTTGGAAATTTCACGTACTAGTCCCTGTTGAGTAGGTTGCCAAATAATTTTCATCTCTGGTTTTCTAAAGCGGTAGTTACTAAAAGATTTAGCAACTCAGAAAATGTCTTTAAGAAAAATTTGAGCAAAATCAGACATGGTTATGTATGTAGGGCAGACCAGGGCTAGTTGGCCGAGTTTTCGTTTCTGAATTTTTGTACTCATTCTTGTTAGACTTTTTGATAAACGGTCTACGCTGTCTTGAAAACATATCTTTTGAGCACACTTGTGAATTCATAACTCTAGAAAAATCAGGGTAAAAGTTTTTAACAATCAAAAGCGGAGAAAAAAATCGGCCAACTAACCCCAGGGCCGGAGTATGTTGGCCGAGTATGATGAAATATGTGAAACACATCAAATGCATCAATAGAAAACGTTTATTAGTGGAAACAACTCAGATCAATTGGAATCATGAGAGGTGAGAAAAAACAAGAGGGAATCGAGCAGATATCACTCCTCATAAAAAAACTGTAGTAACTCGTAATAAGTAATGTATGTACCCGCATATTAATTAACTATGCATACAACACTTGTAATCATCAATATTAGCGTAACATTTAAGTTCACTCAGTTTGCATTTCACGAATACACTAAATTTACAACTCTGGATGTCCCGCACAAAACTCGACCAACCTACCCCAATGGATGGTTCTGAGAACAACCACGTTTTACGCTAACAGAAACAAGATAATACTGGAATCCATCATACCATTTTTTTGGGTTTTTAATTGCCCTTTCCAGCGGTACAATGCTTTTGAAGTTCGGATGATAATTGATTCGCGTTACGCATATTACTGTACAAAACCCTAAATTTACTCAAAAGTACCGAAAAAAATGGGCTCCTGCACAAACGAAGACACAAAACCACCAGAAATTACGTCGGTACATGGGTGGCCTAATACTCCACCAAAATCATAATAGATGTCGCCTTTGCGCATAATAGCCCTTTAATAAAAGCCTCTCGGTCAACTAGCCCCGGTCACCCCTATGTACATAAAGACTGCTCCAGAAAGTATGGACACAACCAAAAACCGCTGCCATTTCGCAATGGTTCAGAATCTGTCAATTTTTATGCGTCCTGTTGTTTACACTCTTCTCTAACCACTTGTGCAGTTGTTTATTCGTTTTCATTAGTTTGTTTCGAAATGCGTGGACTTTCAGCAGAACAATGTCGAAAAATTTTAGGATAAACCTAAAACGGGTCGAAAAAAAGGTCCTGCTAACCCTCAGTTAGATAAACGTATACTGAAGGCGCTCGTGCAAAAGAAGGAGGTTTCAGTTCGGGATGTGGCCAAAAAAGTGGGCACTTCGAAGTCAAATGTTCTTCGTGCTAAAGAACGTTTGAATCTTCGAACCTATAAGAAGCAGAAACAACCAAAACGTAGTCCTAAACAGGAAGCATCGATCAGACCGAGGGCTCGAAAGCTGTACAATACGATTCTTCCTAGAAATTTGAACTGCATAATCATGGACGACGAAACCTACGTGAAACTCGATTACAAATCGTTGCCGGGACCACAACATTATACGGTGCGAGAAGGGCAAGTGTTAAACCAGTCCGAGCATCGATTGCAGTCGAAAAATTTGGTAAGAAAGCTATGGTCTAGCAAGCAATTTGTAGCTGCGGTATGATTTCGAAACCCTTCATCACCACTGCTTCAATGAACAGCGAAATCTACATCAAGGAATGTTTACAAAAACGACTTCAACCCATGATTCGAAGCCACAAGCATCCTGTTGTCTTCTGGCCAGATCTTGCTTCTTGCCACTACTCGAAATCAACGGTAGAATGGTATACTACCAAAAATGTGTCAAAAGACATGAATCCACCAAATTGCCCACAACTTCGACCAATTGAAGAATTTTGGGCATTAACGATGGCACATCTTAGGAAACATGTCTCGGCAGCCGAAACCATACAACAGCTCGAAAAAGATTGGAAAAAAGTGTCAAAACTTGTCGCCAAGAAGTCTGTACGGAATTTAATGAGGAACGTTCGCAAGAAGTTGCGCCAGCTAGTCTACAATGGCTAAGTAGAAAATGTTGAGAACAATATTCTGTTGTTGTAGTCTAATATTATCAGTATATCGAATAAAATTTGAATATCTAACACTTGTGAATTATTTACAGCGAAATCAAAGTGCGTTCATACTTTCTGGAACAGTCTTTATGTTCGACATCTGCGTTGCAGATCTTACAATACCTCTTATTGTAAAGCTTTTCATGAATAAATGACTAAACAGATAATATAGGATTTAGAATACGCTTTCGAACATTACTTTACGACATCTATTCCTAGAACCTGGAAGGGGTGGAGAAACCAATTAGACACAAGATATATTATTAAAAAGGGCGTACTTTTGTCTGAACTTTCTTTAAATTGTTAAGGAAAAAAATCAAAATTGAGAAAAATACCGAAAATCGAATTAAAAGAATGTTTTCACTAATATTTGAGCTATCTGCAGCTTTTGTTACATCAACGTTCCGGAACTGGAAACAAATCTACTTTCTGAAATGAACCCTGCTAAAAGTGATGCCTAACTTCAGGCCTTTTTTCAACCTAAGTCAAGTCCCGCCAAACTTAACTAAGCGAATTCGTCTCAATGACTTCGGAGAAAATTTGCACACACCGATAGTGAGAGGGAGAGGAAAATCCCACCCTTCCACGAAAATTCGTGAGAGTCAAGTTGGTGCTCACCAAACCGATCTCATGAGTGGCGCATTAAACCACACCCGGCGCATGGTTTCAAGCTGCCCACTACACATCTTTCAGTGCAACAGAATGAAGCCGATCGTAGCGACTGATGTTTCACTACTCCTACGACACTACCCGTTGCCGGGTGCAGTAGCGTCACAGGTGTGTAGACAATTCGTTTTACCATTAGGACAGTAGATTGGCCGTTATGTAATTCGCGTACGATCGCAATTGAAAAACCGGGTGCTCCACTGACATAATTCCTCTTGCCACAGGTAACTTCGACTGATGCATCCAGTCCCATTATACTGGCGAGATATCTTGGATCTGGCTCTCGCTCCACGTCAGATCGGTTAGATTGCGAAAATAAAATACATGTTCGGTTCGGGACTCGTTGCTCCTGAGCAACGGTGCCACCAACCCCTACCGGGTAATAATAAAACAAACTAGTTTTTCCAGCCTCCAAAGCGAAATAGTTCACTTATCTCATGTGTCGAAATCGACACTCGGTGTTGTTGCTTGCCCGGTTCGTTTGCCTGAACCATGTGAGTGTGTGTGAGATGTGTGAAAGTCGTGGCCGCAATGGGTTCTCGGTATATCAGGTACCGAACGAGTGAATTTCAGAATGAATGGGTCTGAGGAATTACATGTTGATGTAGAGTCGTACCCATAGGCATGCGTAGAATATTTTTGATCGCAATCAACATTGTAGTGATGGAAGAGAAAGGATATGATGTGATCGATTGTAGATTAGAAGTTTGTCTGATTTACCTCGTATTTCATGAAACTAGCAGGATTTCAGTATGTAGCATATCGTAGTTAAAAAGAGTCTGTTCTCGCATATGTTTTTGATTGGATGTTGATTCAGTTCAAGAAAGATGTCAACCAGTGAATACATAACAGCTCGATAAATATTTGGGCATTTGATGAATGATTTCTATGAAAATTGATCGAATAGTTTTTTATCGTTCCAGGAAAGTAGTAATAATTGGTTTTGAGGAATATGCTACAGTCTAGAAAATACATTTTTCCTGACAAATTAATTATTATTTTTTATTTTTCTTAAGGTAGTAACAGATAAACGAATTTTTCTACAGGTATGGTAGTATTTCTCTTTAGACAACTTCAAATGACTGTAAAAAAATATTTTTAGTTACCATTGAATTGATTGCTTTACGTTTCGCGCTCAGTTCATCAGTGCTGTAGAATTTTTCGGAAATGGCTGAATCGAGTTTTATATATGTACTTAGATCCATATAAAATTCTTATGGTCCCACATAATGCTATTGATTTTTTCCGGGTCCGGTCCGAAATTATATGTGCAAAGAAAAAGAAAATTGAGTGCATTTAATACTTATTTTTTTAAAGAACTGATTTTCACAAATTATACTCGACATTACTCAATAGGTTGCTTTTTATTTTATTCTTACTTTCGGTTCCGAAATAACGGGCTGATGAGTGATTCAAACATATAACCGAATTAATTGCGGAAACCGGTTCTTAGTTTCGTTTCTAGTTCTCTTATCAAATTGTTTTATCCGGATTTGACTTTCGGCTATGAAATTGTGAGGTGTTAGAATTAAAAGTTTTAAGCCCACATTTAGAGCAAAGATGCAAAAATCGTAAGAAAATAAAATCTACTAAATAGACTTTTTTGGTTTTTATTCAAGTATCAAATAGAAGTATTTTAAAGAATTCTACTGTAATATAACACCTAGACTAAATCGTGTGACTTTAAGTTTTCTGAGACCATAAAAGTCATAAATAATTGATGTATACAGTTGCATTTTTAATGAATTCTGACGCATTTGTAAGTGTTCAAACATGTAAAATTACACACCTGCTTGAAAGGCGAGGTATGTACAAACTTAGAAAAATTCTTGTTAATTTACGCCTTTTTAGATGCACATAACATTGACAATTCAAAGTATGTAAAGAAAAACCATATCTTTTGCTTCACAGTTAATTTAGCCGAAGTTTACATCGAAACAGACAAAAAATAGTTTTACTTATTGATAGATGTAGTATTTTGTCACCACCAAATAAATTACGGCATGCTTGAATTTACGTCAAGCATAAATTTAATTTTGTCTTAGAGTGTTGTTTGAAACATATTTACATTATTACTGTATAGTTCATTCATTTTACGAATTGCGTTTTTATGAATTGTGTCATCTGTGGATGGATTGGCGTAACCTGGAAATTCCATAATTTTAACTTTTTTCTGTGCTATAAACTAGGGAGATTCACAAAGGTTGTTAATATAGAGAACATCAGTTTATTTGCATTTCTCTCAGTATCTTTTCCATACGCTAGCCATCGTACATAACCCACACAGAACATAAAACGCTGTAAATTTACGTTAAGATGGATGTACATAAAAAGAGCGTCGCAATCTACAACACAAAAGATGTAGAAATATGTTAAGTCAGTAATTTCGAAACCAATTCAACTGAATTTATTTCTGAATGTGACTTCAAAGAAGTCCAAAATGTAATATTCAAATGTTAATTGATGTGGTATCAAGTCATCACTCTGAAAAATACGGCATGATGTGATTTACATGTGAAGTCTGTTGAACCAGAAAGACCAAATTCTACAAAAGGAATGTAATGCCAAGACTTTAACAGTTCGGCTGAAAAGTTCGTATCGTTTAATAGAAACACACTTTTTTTTGCCAAAATTCGTTTTTATTATTCAACATAATTGCCATCAGAGGCGATACAGCGATTATAGCGATCTTCCAACTTTTGATACCATTTTTCTAGTACGATTCGTCCTTGGCCTCAAAATAGGCCTCAGTTTCAGCGATTACCTCTTCATTGCTTCTAAATTTTTTACCAGCGGGGCCAAATCTGGAGAATACGGTGGATGAGGGAGCAATTCGAAGCCCAATTCGTTCAATTTCAGCATGCTTTTTATCGACTTGTGACATTGTGATTGTGAGCTCACGCGGCACCCATTTTGCACAAAGCTTTCTCATATCCAAATATTCGTGAAAAATATGTTCAACACGTTCCTTTGATATCTTTAGGGTGTCAGCTATCTCGATCAACTTCACTTTACGGTCATTGAAAATCATTTTGTGGATTTTTTTCACGTTTTCATCGGTAACAACTTTTGGACGTCCACTGCGTTCATCGTCTTCGGTGCTCAAATGACCAGTACGAAATTTTGCAAACCACTTACGAATTGTTGCTTCGCCCGGTGCAGAGTCTGGATAACACTCATCAAGCCATTTTTTGGTATCGGCGGAACTTTTTTTCATCAAAAAGTAGTGTTTCATCAACACACGAAATTCCTTTTTTTCCATTTTTTTCACAATAACAAAAGTAGCTTCACTCAAAATGCAATATCTCACAAACTAATAATCAGACAGCTGTCAAATTTATACACGTATCTTTTGAAGGTTGGTGCTAACTGAAAATGGTATGAATTTAATTCTAGTGGCGCCCTCTCATAGAAACGATACGAACTTTTCAGCCGATCTGTTAGTTGTTTTGATTAACGTCATGTGTAATTTTTAATTTTTGGACGAGTGCAGAAGAACGTTACATAAACACTTAGAAAAAAAAAACCAGTTTAAAATTACATCTTCTGAGACCAACATATCGGAGCATCTAAAATTGCACATGGTGCAGTACACTCTTAGAAAAAAATGAAATTTACACTTGACATAAATTCAAGCATGCCGTAATTTCTTCGTTGATGACACAATATTACAACTATCAACATGTAAACATAAATTTTTCGTCTGTATTGATGTAAGCTTCAGCTAAACGAACTGTGAAGTTAATTTTAATATGACTTATCTTTACATACTTTGAATTGTGAATGTAAATGAATCGCGACGCTCCTTTTATGTGCATCTAAAAACATGTAAATATTTCTAAGTGTGTAAATTTGATACAATAATCATTTATTTTGTTTTATTTTTACATGTTGAAACAAGTGCGGTAAAATTTCATATTCAATCGAATGATATCAGAAGAAAATGAAATTTATGGCCACTGATCGTCAGCATATCGATACCAATTCATATCACTTCTGCTGCCGTTTTCAAGTGAAGCTCCCAGAACTCAACGTCAGTTGAATAATTGAACCTAGTCATTTGAAGTTTTGCTTGCTCAGTTTCAAGTGCCAAGTAGTCTAGCTCCTTCATTGTCTTCGCTCTTGGTAGTGAGCAAGTTTGAATAATTAGAATTATAAATGGAGTAAAGTGAAAACTGAAGGAGGGAACTATTAATTTATGTGTATTCTATAATTAATATTACAGCAACCTGGTATGTCTTTCATCTATTATCTTGAACCAATTCGAATGTTTACATAAACCTCATTAGAAAACCGCTTTCACACTATTGAAAGAGATATTTTGTTACTTCCAGAGATCAACTGATGGTAGTTAAACTGAGTTTTGATTTGAAGAGAATCAATTGAAGAACTGAATGCTGCCGATTCGATACGTCAGCGAACGTTGCGTGAGTCAGAGTGTGAAGTTTGCTGCAGTAGAGAGATCGCCATTGTGTTACACATTCGGTTTCAATTGAATTGAATGAAATTTTACTGCACTGGTTGAAACATGTAATTTTAGTTTCCAACGAGAAAGGCTGTACACGTGCGACACAGATTCAAGTCATTCTTGTAAAATTCAGTTACCAACGTTACAGTAACGTTCTACCCCATATGTAACGCTAACCTTTTCATTTGTCTGTGTGCATGGCAGCAATGTAGGGAAGCACAATCTTTAACATTTTTTTTTCTAGATCAAATTTGTTTCACAGCACTATCAAGTTCTGAATTTGATTATGTAGCTAAATAACAATGTGAAAAATTCTGCTGTTTATTCCTAGTGATTTGAAAACGGAAAGGCCGAAATCAGCATTTTGGCGAAAAAATTAAGAGATTTTCTAATTTTAGGTTGTTATTTAGATTTTTTAATTCGCATTCCCTTAATGATAAAGAAATATTTGTTGAAATGGCTATTTTTTAGTTGAATTCACCAATTAAACGTGCTGTCATTTCTTAGCTAAGACACACTTCATTTCTATTCAACTAATTTTTTGGTTGAATTAGAGGAATAAAACGTTGTTTTCAACCAACTTAAATGGTTGAATTGGCTTCTGCAATTTGCAGCTATATGACGCACTATGACCGAAAAAACGTTAACACCGTAATGACTACTGACTTTTCTATATCGGCAAGTATAAATACGATGTTGTATTGGAGAAAAAGACATAAAGAAACATAAACTTCTTTTTGAAAATTTTTCTTCTAAATCGCTGTTTACTTAATTCGACTTTGCGAAATCGACTCTTCACTAAAAGTTTCCACTAAGAGTTTACGTCATTTTTACATATCGGTTTAGAAATTTATATATGAATGTATCGTAACACATGCGAAAAACATCAAAACTATTTGCAAGCAGTTTCAACAAGGCTGTCCTTTTTAGCTTTTTAATGGATTGTTTTGCTTTGACACTTCTCATAAGTTTTTGTTAATAAAACCAATTTCATTTTTGTTTTTTTTTTGTACTGTCCTTCAGCAATGATAAAAATGCAATAGAAACAACTTTTCTGATTTCACTAACAAATTTATGGCGTTTTCGTTTTTAATTTGCACTACACCGGTGCAGTGCCACACTGAGGCATGCATAAACGAACAAAACTGACGAAAACATGAACAGTAACCATTGACTACAATTAACCGATTCCATTGCACAGAGCTACACCAAACTTTTGATGAGTGCTACACCAGTGGTATCGGTGCAGAAAAAGTGTAGCACTGGTGTAGTGCAATTGGCAAAAACGAACGGTTTCAGTGCAGCTTTCGCTACACCGGTGTAGTGCAATTTAAAAACGAAAACGACATTAGTTGTCAATGAGAATTTCGTGTTGAATTGAAATATTGCTGGTTTGTGTCCAGGATATTCGGCAACTAGCCACTAGATGGCACACTACTACCGAAATAAATTTTTCAGTCGCGGTTGTTTTTTTCTATATTGGCAGGTATAAATACGATGTTGTATTGGAGAAAAAGACATAAACGAAACATAAACTTCATTTTAAAAATTTTTTTTCTAAAACGCTGTTTTTTCATTCGACTTCGCAAAATCGACTCTCTCACTGAAAATTTTGAGCACTCGAAAAACAAAAACCGAATACAAGTAGTACACCGGACAGCGTATCCCGGAAGATTGGAAGATACAAAAAACATCATTTGACATATACAAATTGAGTGCAACATTCGAACTCATTTCACTGTTCCGCGTAAAAAGATTATTACGCACAATCGCTTCAAATGCGCACAAATTCTGAATAAGTCCACTTTCCACTAAGAGTTCACGTCATTGTTAAATTATCGGTTTAGAAATTTATATATGGATATATATAACATATATTAAATTATCGGTTTAGAAATTTATATATGGATATATAACACATGCGAAAAACATCAAAACAATTTGCAAGCAGTTTCAACAAGACTGTCCTTTTTAGCTTTTGTTTTACTTTGACATAAGTTTTTGGGTAATAAACTTGTTAATAAAAACAAATTCATTTTTGTTTGCTCTGCACCTAATTCGTATTACTGTTTTTGAATTAGTTGATTTTAACAACAAAATTTTCAAAATAACTACGAAATTAGTTTAAATTTAGAATTTACTTAGCTGAAAAAAACTTTTATTTTTAGAGGATGTATTTAGTTGCCAAATATCCTGGACACAAACCAGCAATATTTCAATCCAACACGAAATTCTCATTGACAACTAATTTTGTTATTAAAATCAGAAAATTTGTTTCTATTTATCTATCACCATCATTACTGAAAAAGAGCACAAAGAAAACAAAAATGAATTTGTTTTTATTAACCAGTTTATTACCTAAAAACTTATGTCAAAGTAAAACAAAAGCTAAAAAGGACAGTCTTGTTGAAACTGCTTGCAAATTGTTTTGATGTTTTTCGCATGTGTTATATATCCATATATAAATTTCTAAACCGATAATTTAATATATGTTATATATATCCATATATAAATTTCTAAACCGATAATTTAACAATGACGTGAACTCTTAGTGGAAAGTGGACTTATTCAGAATTTGTGCGCATTTGAAGCGATTGTGCGTAATAATCTTTTTACGCGGAACAGTGAAATGAGTTCGAATGTTGCACTCAATTTGTATATGTCAAATGATGTTTTTTGTATCTTCCAATCTTCCGGGATACGCTGTCCGGTGTACTACTTGTATTCGGTTTTTGTTTTTCGACTGCTCAAAATTTTCAGTGAGAGAGTCGATTTTGCGAAGTCGAATGAAAAAACAGCGTTTTAGAAGAAAATTTTTTAAAATGAAGTTTATGTTTCGTTTATGTCTTTTTCTCCAATACAACATCGTATTTATACCTGCCAATATAGAAAAAAACAACCGCGACTGAAAAATTTATTTCGGTAGTAGTGTGCCATCTAGTGGCTAGTAGTCATTACGGTGTTAACGTTTTTTCGGTGACAGTGCGACATATAGCTGCAAATTGCAGAAGCCAATTCAACCATTTATGTTGGTTGAGAACAACGTTTTATTTCTCTAATTCAACTAAAACATGAGTTGAATAGAAATGAAGTGTGCCTTAGCTAAGAAATTACAGCACGTCGAATTGGTGAATTCAACTAAAAAAATAGCCATTTCAACAAATATTTTATTATTATTAAGGGAATGAGAATTAAATGAGAATTAAAAAATCTAAATTGTCAAAAGTAAGATTTTTTAAGTTGTCTCAAAAAATAACTAACTTAAATCCGAAAATCTAGTATTTTTTTCACCAAAATGCTGATTTCGGTCTTTCCGTGTGACGAACAGAAAATATTAGCCAATTAAGATAAAACTATTTTCTTTTGTCTTCAGATTCCGTAGTAACAATCCGGCGGATATTGTCCCAAAATCCATGAAGCCACCTTCACCAGATGCGAGCAACTTGTCGAGTTACAAGGGTTAATGATAATCATACACTTGTAGTTCAAACGATTCAGATAGTAAAATTAAGTTTATTTAACTCGTATTGCTTTAATTGTTTTCATTCTGTATATATGTACAAAGAAATCACAAATCCGTGGAGTCGATAAATCTCACTTACATCAGATATGCATTTATTACAAAAATGCTTGGATACGATCAGATACAAACCATTTATTCTGAGTTTTGATATAAATTAAAGTCCTGTCAAATTAAAGCAGTTTGATTTGCAACATTCTAAGAACGACGATTTTTTTTTGTTTTAAACTATACATAAATTATTGGAAATCAGTCCTAGAACTTTGGAGTGTTCTTAAATATTACGAATTTGAAAATCTATTCTTCTGCTATGTAGAATAAACCATTTCGTTACAGTGAATGTGAAAAACGAAAGAATAAAATCAACTGATTTCAGGAACCTTTTTAGAAAAACTGCCGCATAGTGAATAAATGGCTGCACGGGTAAAAATCCATTGCCGGTACCATGATTAAAAATCATGAAATCATGAAACATGTATATCATGATTAATAAGTCATGATTTCATGAGCAACATGATTGGTATCATGAATAATAACACATCTTTCATGAAAATTTTCATGATATCAATAATTTTGCTTATAAAATTTCATGAGAAGGCATGGTTCATGATTTCATTAATAAAAAATCATGGTACCGGTAATAGATTTTTATCTGTGTGTAGCTAGAGAAATGGCTTCTTCAGAAAATTTATCAAAAATTATATTGTATACAATCTTTCCATCTAGTAGCCGATAAAAGTTTATTTTTATTTTCTGTCTTTTCACTGGAACATCGTAATTCAATTACATGAAACAACGTTACTACCTTTTGCAATGACAACATTGCAAAATAATTAAAGGTAGAGAATTCCGGTTTTGGACCGTTGTGAAATGCAATTGCAATTGAAATGTGTTAAACATGACTGTAGGAATCTACTTCATTTTTCCACAAGCGTTACGTTCTAAGATACTTAGTTAAACAAACGCAATTCTAACATTGAAAATGTTACGTCTCGATAGAGACATTCGTTCAACCGTCCTTGTTGCCAATAACTCGCTCGGCCATGTTTGCCATTAGTAAAGATCTTTCGGGCTAGTGGCAATCGGCTATACGTCAGCTGACCAGATGTCATTCAAGATTATCAACGATCCTTTATTGAAGGAGCCACTAAAAATCATAGAAAACCAACAACTATTCTTCGCAAGAAGGCAGAGAAAAAACTTAGTAGAGCTTCACTGTTAAGATGTGTCATATTCACAAGTCCTCAAAATGACTTCTAAAGTGACAATCGTAGTTCAGCGGTATACAGTTGCCTAATAACAAACTCCATTCAGTAATCATTTCAACTTCAAAATTGTTTTACAAAATATTTCATCGTCATAAGTGTCATGAGTCTTACTAAATCTTGGCGCATAAAAAAAACTTCTACACTGATCGTAAGCCGACTCAAATACAATCAGCTGTCATGTACAAACCAGACTGATGATTGATAATTGGTGAAAACTGAAAAACCTTACGAAATAGTTGCATTCCAACACATTTCTTCTACATCCAACCACACCAATCGTTACCACGATGCGCGGATTATATGTTGCCATTGAGGTAAAATTAATACGATTATGTAGTTGCAGTTTCAGTACAATACTATTAATTTGTTTGCTTGTTTATCTTTGTTCTTGCATCGCATCGTTTTCACTCTTCGCAACAAAATTTCCCTCGTTTGTGCCACCGCACAGGCCCGCGGGTGGCCATGGTAATTTTCTTTCCAACCGGCTTCTGCATTATTTACCTTTTGTTCGAGATTCTGTCTGCGCTCACGGCACAAGTAAAGTTTTTCTCCGCCGATTGCCTCAATCTGAGAAGCAAAACTCCACATTTATGGTGCATGGCATGATGCACTAATTTCATGCACATTTAGTACGCAATTTCGTCAAATCCAATTAGCCGCTGATCTGACTTGGCATAGGCATAGACAAAGATTTCACATCACCAGTAAATCTACCAACCGACAGACAACTTCAAACGCGACGACCACGACGTCAACGACAACGACGCCCAAGCGTCACCAGGCGCCGCCCAGTTCGTGGCAAGGAAGCTGCAGGTGAAGGAATAGTGAAACTCAACGTTTTCGCAAGGTCTCGCCCACGTTGCAAGGCCGGAAAATTTCCTTCGAAGACCGAGTGCCGGCTAAATCAGCGAAGAGTTGAGCAAGAAGATGTGCCTGGCCTGACTGGCGCTACCTTGCCGGGGTCCGGTGCGAAGAAGCGTTAAGGGCCTCGCAGTGAAACTCTCGCTCGGTTGTGAAGGGGAGGAAGCCATCATGTATATTAGCGGTTTGCTAGGTGAAGTTTGGGCCCACCGCCGGGTGGGCTATGGTTTTGGACTTTTGCCGCAATGCTGTGGCCGAGGAAAATACTGGTTGTTGACGACGTGTGGCAACTAGAAGAGTGATCAGTTTGATGGGAAATTAATGACGTGTGAATAATGATGGGTTTGCGATGGGCCGGCTGGGTGGCTATAATAGCCATAGCCTGCACGAAATATCTTCGATGCATATTAATTTCTATTACCTTGCGGCAGAAGCTTAGCTAATCTAGTTACATCGTGTATCGAAACCGCAGAACCTTGCAAGCAAAACAAAAAAAAATTCTTGGAAGTTGTTTTGAACACAGCAGGAAGTAGATTTGTATGATTGTATCAAATGTAGACCTTGGATCAAGCCTACTGTAGCTTCCTTTAGCGATGTCGGATAGGCTGTTTTGTGTAATATTATTCGAACAATGTAACTTAATGTCGTTAATTATTAAGCTTATTTTTTCGTGCACAGTTAAAAATATTTTGTGAATTTGCATCACTTTTGATGCACATATATGGAGCAGCCAATTTAATGGAAACTTTATAATTCTTCATTTTCCAATAAACCTTGAAAGCAAAACTTGCCTTTCGCTTAGAGAAAGATTATGCAATCACACAGTTGTCCGAAACGGGAAATTAGCGAGACAAAAATATTATTTTTATGAAGTTGTTGTCTTCACAAAAATCGTTTCTATTCAACTGGCGTATCTTTCGGGACCTGTGGCGACGGTTATCAGGACATCGAGCATGTCGTGTGGTCGTGCGTAGAGTATCGTGACGCCAGGTCGAAGCTACTGGAATCCCTCAGGGCCCGAGGTAGACCGCCTGAGGTGCCGGTTCGGGATGTGTTGGCGAGTCGGGATAGTTCATATATGCTTCTCATATACCAGTACCTTAAACACATTGATATACAAGTGTAATGTGTTATTCCTCGCTCAGAAAATATAATCTCCTCGACACTAACATCCGCCCGATTCTCTCGATCCCCGTCCCTGTTCACCATCTTCATTGGAATTAACAAGATCTTTTTTTTTGTCACTAACTTTTTCGTTCCCCTTTCCCTGTTTTTTCACCATCTCGATGGCAACTAATTAGATCTCTGTCGTTTTCAAACATTTTGTTCCCACACCCCTTTTTTTACCCCGTTTCCCACAATATTTACTTCTTTTTTTCATTCTCTTCCGTAACATCACCATCACCGGAAGACCGCTCCAGTCAATGACCAGCATGCGGGCCACCCGCCGGGCCTTCGTAGCCTGGGGGTGTTTCCCGCGGACCCACACGGACCGAAGAATGCGGCCCACATAGAAAATTACCATCGCCATCTGGAATCATCTCATCCTAAATTCAATTCACCGGTTTTAAGTTAGACGATAATTAAGATTAGTAAATACCCTTGGCATCTTAGAGCTTAAGCAGTGTGCCTTAATATTATATTATATTATTGAATAAAAAAAATAAACTGGCGTATCTTTCGATGTAAAAGTTCATTAGGGTGGTCCATGCTTGGATTGAAATCTGAATTCTAAATTTTCTTAATTGAATAAAAAAATTATTGCATTTTACAGTAAAGTTGCAGGAAATTTTATTTTGAGCAACTTTACTGAACAAACCATCTTCCTACCCCTTCGAGTTACACCATTTTTTTGAAATGAACGTAGGGTGGCTCTCAAAAAATGACCTCTTTTGTTCTAGCTTGTAGTCCCAAAAAATAATCTTGAATATTTTTTAGGACTACCGATCCCATGATTATTGGGAAAAATGTGCAAAAACATATAAAAATAAGAGTACCAACTTTTTTCTAAGATGACTGAACTTATTCTAACGAAATTAGATTCATATCAAAAGTCACCTAAAGGAACCATCAGTCCTTAGAAAATTCCGGAATTTCATCTTAATCCGACTTCCGGCTCCGAAATACAGAGTGATTACAGAAACATTTCCAATTACAACTTACTTACTCACTTTTCTTAGGGAAGGATGATCGATTTTCATAAATTTAGATTCAATTGTATGGTCTTATGCTTCGATACAAAACATTTGAATTTCATCTTGGTTCGACTTCCGCTTCCGGAATCGCAGGTTAAAAAGTGTTGAACATTTCCAGCAGTAATGCATAGCAGTGATATACAACACGAAATAATGGGGTGTATTGGGGCTTAAATCAGTTCCAATAGATAGGCCTTGTCAGTTGGCGTCCAAATGTATCCGTTCCGGCTATACCAGTCCCTGGCTTTTGGTTCCGAAAGCACCGGTTACAAAATTTAAAATGGAGTGAGCTCACTTTTCTCAGCGATGGCTTGGCCGATTTTTACAAACTTAGATCCAAATGATAGGTCTTATGATTCCATACATCTCGGATCTGACTTCCGGTTCCAGAATTGCAAGGTGATTAGTGCCTAACGGTACGGATGAAGAAAACACAACAACGCCTCTACGAACGAAGCACGCTGTGTTTGGTGTTCGATTTCGTACACGCGGTAAAATAAATTTAAACCAACACCGAAGTTCGATTTTGACAATACAAGCGAGTCCATCGGCACCGAACACACATGAGCCCGAGTTTGTTTGTTTTGTTACCAGTGTGTGATTTATATTGAATACGGTGCTGTGTTAGAGACAAATCATAGCTACCTTATGAGATGTGCACCCGAAAGAAAGAAATAATTTCAAATTTATTTCAAAAGATATTTGCATAGGAATTTCATTCTTCGCGATGTATATGAAATGTTTACAGCCGCTAGTACAGTAATATCGTTCCGGTGGTGCTGTGATGTCAATGAAAACTGTGAAACAGATTTACATACATGCTGTGACAAAAATTGCCGATGTCTCGGGTTGGCGGTTCAATGCATAGGACACTGGTTTTACAAACCAGTTGTCGTATGTTCGAGTCCCGACCTGGAAGGATTCGTAGTGTCAGTAGGATCGTAGCACCAGCCATGCAATGGTTCTGTACACTCTGAATCGGCTGCGAAGTCTGTTGAAACAGAAGGTCAAATTCCAGTACAGTAATGTAATACCAAGGCTTTGTGACAAAAATTTAATAAAAAATCCCATCACAAAGTAGGTTTTACGCAACTGATACGCAAATAATACCCTGTTTAGTTTAAATTTAAATGCATTCAGTCGCAACTAGTAACATTCATGCTAATCTAACACTAAATCATTACAAATGAAATTTTCCGTCATTTGACAAATTAGTCACAAGATTAAGTCACCTGTAAAATTGAACATTTTTTAGTGTGTGCAGAATTTCGCTTGACTCGTTTATTTTTGAATAATTGGTTCAATCGAAATAGAGCATGAGAGGTAAGCCAAACAACTGAAATTAAAACAAAGACTTTGCCTCTAAAATCAATATTCAGAATGAAATAATTTCTTCATTGAATTTATTGTTAGTGGGTAATGAAAAAAATCCTTAAAACTAGTCAGTAAATTTTTCTAGCATGTAGGTCTTATTGGCTTACAACCAAACGAACTAACCGTGACTAAACCGACCAAAGTTTGATTCAAATAATTGTCTTATTATTCTTTTGAATGAGGTTGATTTTTATGCGGATTCGACTTCCAGGAAAATGAAAGATAAAAATGTGTAACCTCCATATAGTTGACACAAAAAGTACGAAATTTTCGAAGCAGATTGTAATACTATTGAGCAATTCCAGGAATGAGTAGACGAAAAAGTGACAAAATAAGAATCGACCTTCTCCGATTTGGATGAAACTTTGCACATGGATTCAGTATGGAAAACCATAAGTTTTGAAATATACAGTGAAAAAAATTTTGATTTTTTTTTCTCAAAAATTACAAAATAATCCGAAAAAGTTTAATAGAAAACATGATTTTGTTTTTGCCTTTCTCTATAGAAAGGTATTAGAATTGCTGGAAAAACCGACTTTCGAACGGAGCCTCGGAGACCCATAGTGTTATATACCATTCGACTCAGTTCGACGAGATCGGAAAATGTCTGTGTGTATGTGTGTGTGTGTGTATGTGTGTGTGTGCACTTTTAGAAGATATTTGAACGCGCTCAATTTTCTCAGAGATGGCTGAACCGATTTTAACAAACTTGGGCTCGTTTGAAAGCTACTGTCGGGCCATTGATCAAGTTCGCAGATCAAATGGCTGTGACTTTTGGTTTCGGAGATATGATTGTATAAGTGACGTAACCGACAAAAGGCGTTGAATTTGAACGCGCTCAATTTTCTCAGAGATGGCTGAACCGATTTTAACAAACTTGGGCTCGTTTGAAAGGTACTATCGGGCCATTGATCAAGTTCGAAGATCAAATGGCTGTGACTTTTGGTTCCGGAGATATGATTGTATAAGTGACGTAACCGACAAAAAGCGTTGTATTTGAACGCGCTCATTTTTTTTTAGAGATAACTGAACCGATTTTAACAAACTTGGGCTCGTTTGAAAGCTACTGTCGGGCCATTGATCAAGTTCGAAGATCAAATGGTTGTGACTTTTGGTTCCAGATATATGATGGTATAAGTGACGTAACCGACAAAACACATTGATTTTTACCGCTCTTATATGTATATGGGTGCCAAAATTTTAGGATCACCTCTATTTTCGTTAAGTTCTAGTGCTAAAAAGTTTAAGCACTTCGAAAAAAGCCTTCATGCAAAATTTGACCTAAATCGGACATGCGTAAGGGGTGCTGCCCGGTGGTAAAGGTTTGACAATTTTCGACCTTGAAAAAGCACCATAGGGGGGAGTACATGAAATTTCCAAAATCGAAATTTTTTTTGATGCCGAAACTCTTAAAACTGCATGAAACATCGAAATTTAGTGTTATCCCGAAAAAAATTTTTTTTTAAAAAATCAACTTTCTGGGACTTAGAAAAATTTTCATATTTTTTCTAAGTCCCAAAAAGTCGACTTTTTCAAAAAAATTTTTTTTCGAGATGACACTAAATCTCGACGTTTCATGCAATTCTAAGCCTTTTGGCATCAAAATTTTTTTTTCGATTTCGAAAATTTCATGTACTCTCCCCTATGGTGATTTTTCAAGATACACTGAGGTCTTTTTTTATGCGGTTTTTTTTACGCGACTTTTTTTATGCGATTTTTCAGAGTTATGCGGTTTTTTTTATGCGAAGTTTCAGAGTTATGCGGTTTTTTTTTATGCGAATTTTCAGAGTTATGCGGTTTGCCCTTCTGCGGTCTTTTTTTATGCGAAGTTTCAGAGTTATGCGGTTTTTTTTTATGCGAATTTTCAGAGTTATGCGGTTTTTTTTATGCGAATTTTCAGAGTTATGCGGTTTTTTTTTATGCGGTTTTTTTTATGTGGTACGTAAATTCGCATAAAAAAAGACTTCAGTGTATATGAAAATTCCACTAAGTGGACTAAGAAGGGTTTTGCCTTTCTCTATAGAAAGGTATTAGAATTGCTGGAAAAACCGACTTTCGAACGGAGCCTCGGAGACCCATAGTGTTATATACCATTCGACTCAGTTCGACGAGATCGGAAAATGTCTGTGTGTATGTGTGTGTGTGTGTGTATGTGTGTGTGTGCACTTTTAGAAGATATTTGAACGCGCTCAATTTTCTCAGAGATGGCTGAACCGATTTTAACAAACTTGGGCTCGTTTGAAAGCTACTGTCGGGCCATTGATCAAGTTCGCAGATCAAATGGCTGTGACTTTTGGTTTCGGAGATATGATTGTATAAGTGACGTAACCGACAAAAGGCGTTGAATTTGAACGCGCTCAATTTTCTCAGAGATGGCTGAACCGATTTTAACAAACTTGGGCTCGTTTGAAAGCTACTGTCGGGCCATTGATCAAGTTCGAAGATCAAATGGTTGTGACTTTTGGTTCCAGATATATGATGGTATAAGTGACGTAACCGACAAAACACATTGATTTTTACCGCTCTTATATGTATATGGGTGCCAAAATTTTAGGATCACCTCTATTTTCGTTAAGTTCTAGTGCTAAAAAGTTTAAGCACTTCGAAAAAAGCCTTCATGCAAAATTTGACCTAAATCGGACATGCGTAAGGGGTGCTGCCCGGTGGTAAAGGTTTGACAATTTTCGACCTTGAAAAAGCACCATAGGGGGGAGTACATGAAATTTTTTTTGATGCCGAAACTCTTAAAACTGCATGAAACATCGAAATTTAGTGTTATCCCGAAAAAAATTTTTTTTTAAAAAATCAACTTTCTGGGACTTAGAAAAATTTTCATATTTTTTCTAAGTCCCAAAAAGTCGACTTTTTCAAAAAAATTTTTTTTCGAGATGACACTAAATCTCGACGTTTCATGCAATTCTAAGCCTTTTGGCATCAAAATTTTTTTTTCGATTTCGAAAATTTCATGTACTCTCCCCTATGGTGATTTTTCAAGATACACTGAGGTCTTTTTTTATGCGGTTTTTTTTACGCGACTTTTTTTATGCGATTTTTCAGAGTTATGCGGTTTTTTTTATGCGAAGTTTCAGAGTTATGCGGTTTTTTTTTATGCGAATTTTCAGAGTTATGCGGTTTGCCCTTCTGCGGTCTTTTTTTATGCGAAGTTTCAGAGTTATGCGGTTTTTTTTTATGCGAATTTTCAGAGTTATGCGGTTTTTTTTATGCGAATTTTCAGAGTTATGCGGTTTTTTTTATGCGGTTTTTTTTATGTGGTACGTAAATTCGCATAAAAAAAGACTTCAGTGTATATGAAAATTCCACTAAGTGGACTAAGAAGGGTTTTGCCTTTCTCTATAGAAAGGTATTAGAATTGCTGGAAAAACCGACTTTCGAACGGAGCCTCGGAGACCCATAGTGTTATATACCATTCGACTCAGTTCGACGAGATCGGAAAATGTCTGTGTGTATGTGTGTGTGTGTGTGTGTATGTGTGTGTGTGCACTTTTAGAAGATATTTGAACGCGCTCAATTTTCTCAGAGATGGCTGAACCGATTTTAACAAACTTGGGCTCGTTTGAAAGGTACTATCGGGCCATTGATCAAGTTCGAAGATCAAATGGCTGTGACTTTTGGTTCCGGAGATATGATTGTATAAGTGACGTAACCGACAAAAAGCGTTGTATTTGAACGCGCTCAATTTTCTCAGAGATAACTGAACCGATTTTAACAAACTTGGGCTCGTTTGAAAGCTACTGTCGGGCCATTGATCAAGTTCGAAGATCAAATGGTTGTGACTTTTGGTTCCAGATATATGATGGTATAAGTGACGTAACCGACAAAACACATTGATTTTTACCGCTCTTATATATATATATATATATATATATATATATATATATATATATATATATATATATATATATATATATATATATATATATATATATATATATATATATATATATATATATATATATATATATATATATATATATATATATATATATATATATATATATATATATATATATATATATATATATATATATGGGTGCCAAAATTTTAGGATCACCTCTATTTTCGTTAAGTTCTAGTGCTCAAAAGTTTAAGCACCTTGAAAAAAGCCTTCATGCAAAATTTGACCTAGATTGGACATGCTTAAGGGGTGCTGCCCGGTGGTAAAGGTTTGACAATTTTCGACCTTGAAAAAGTACCATAGGGGGGAGTACATGAAATTTCCAAAATCGAAATTTTTTTTGATGCCGAAACTCTTAAAACTGCATGAAACATCGAAATTTAGTGTTATCTCGAAAAAAATTTTTTTTGAAAAAATCAACTTTCTGGGACTTGAAAAATTTTCATATTTTTTCTATGTCCCAAAAAGTCGACTTTTTCAAAAAATTTTTTTTTCGAGATGACACTAAATCTCGACGTTTCATGCAATTCTAAGCCTTTTGGCATCAAAAATTTTTTTTTCGATTTCGAAAATTTCATGTACTCCCCCCTATGGTGATTTTTCAAGATATATGAAAATTCCACTAAGTGGACTAAGAAGGATTTTTTTAGATTAGCATCACTGATTACAAATAGGCAACGCAAATGTCAAGCACTAAGTTGGAAAAATGATGCTGACTGTGTGACATAAAGACTGAAGCATGCTTTTGTGAACTACTCGAATCAATCTGAATGAATTAGTTTCGAAATTAGTATCCGAAATTATTTAATAAAATTATGAAATACATTTTCATGAGACTGTTATGAAAGAAGAGAAAGGCATTATCACACCACTAGGTGGATTAAGAAGGGTTTTTTAGATTAGCGTCACTGTTCGCACACAAATAGGAAACGCAAATGTCAAGCACTAGTTTATAAAAATTATGCTGACTGTGTGACATAAACACTGAAGCATGCTTTTGTGAACTACTCGAATCAATCTGAATCAATTGGTGTCAAAATTAGTATCCGAAATTATTAAATAAAAGTATGAAATATATTTTCATGATACTGTTATGAAAGAAGAGAAAGGCATTATCACACCACTAGGTGGATTAAGATGGGTTTTTTAGTTAATTTTTATTTTAAAGCTGTTATTAAAACCTACAGATTGATGGCTATCCAATCCGTGCCTTTTAAAAAATGAAGAATTTACAGCTAAAGCAGTTTACGGGTCTCGTTATAATTCGGAAACCGTTCATCGTACAAAAATGGCGTCCAGGAAAAAGTTGTAGGGAATCAATAGGGCACTCTAAAAAAATATACACTGAAAAAAATTGATTTTTTTCGCAATAATTTCAAAATGAACCAAAAAAATTAAATTAAAAAAAATCACGGTTTCGATTTTTTTTTGATAATTTTTATTCTAAATCCCTTATTAAAACCTACAGATTGATGGTTATCACATCCGTGCCTTTTGAAAAATGAAAAAAAGTCCCATAACTTCCAGGCTTGAAAATTTTCCAGAATATTCTTGAAATGTTTAGTTATAAGAAAATATAAAGAAAATAATAAATGATTTTTCAAAAGTGTTTCGAAAACTACACGTAAATAGGGTTTCGTCACTAAGATTGCAAGAGACTTATTCTCGAAAACTCTGGTGTTCGCATCAAATATCGCCAAACCTTAAAATTGCACGAGTGCAAGAACGCTTAGTTCGCATGGCATTACAAAATTTACAACACCATATTTGGATAGATGCCAATTGTTGGGACTCGACTCGTTACTGCGAAGAAGAAAAACTCAACAGGTGTTGACAATTGCTATGTTGCTCAACGGAGAGGTTAAGGCTTCTGAACTGCTTTATGATCTTAATTTTCGAGTTCCGAATAGAACACTGCGTAACACAAACCTGCTTCAGTACAGCACTTCACCGCAGTAGAAGAGTTGTTTGAGTTTGGAGAGTACTTTGAGAAGAAAGATCTGTCGCATCGCACCATCAAAAAAAAAAGGTAGGAGTCGCGAATTCTATGGTGCCTGGTATTATAACATGGCTCGAAGAACGTCTGACTGTTGATCGGAAGCAAAATCCAACAAAGAATAATCACAAACGCGCGGTTGGAGCTGCATGTGAACAAGACTTTCGTTCAGAATACCGAAGCTGGAGTTTGACTAGGTACGTTTAAGGCTTAGAAGTTTCCTAACGTTGACGAAATACAGAACACGGTTGCAAAAAGTCGTGCCCTAAAGATATAGGACCAGATGTTAATGAACCTACTTTGTTGCGTAATGGATGAAGAGACATATATAAAAGAGGACTTCAACCAGAATCCAAAAAATCGATGTGTGACTGTCCAGGATGTCGAAGATGTGGAAGTTCGCCAAGAAGTTCTTGATTCAGCAAGCGATTCGTACTTGCGAAAAGCACAGTGCACTTTTCTTTACCGCAAGCATCAGGAATGCACAGGTGCATTTGGAAGAGTGTCTCCAAAACCGACTTTTCCCTCTCCTGAAGGCTCACGACGCTCCGGCAAACTTCTGAGACGATTTGGCATCACACCACTACACAGAGGACGTGCTGAAGTGGTATAAGGCGAAGATTGAACACTTTGCTGCAGTCAAATTTATTGGCTTCTTATGCACTAAACAATGTTTAATGGCATTAAACAGTGCATTAAAGTTCATTTTCCCTGACTTGAACGATTTGTTTGAAATCGCCATGGCTTACAGAACCAGAGAACCAAAGTTTTTACTTATATGACGGATGTAATGAAGCCGTCAAGTTGTCCACGTGTTACAAATCACCAGAGATGCCAGGTAATACAATAAGTTTAGCTAGCAAAAACGAAAAGATCGCGCTAATTTTCAAAAGTCTGTAATTTCTGACGAATGTCTGCAAACAACCGATGTTTCAAAAGTCTGTAAAAAGTCTTTAAACGAAAAAAGATTTACATGTTAACTAAGAAATTTGATAATTTATAGACAAATTTGCAGACTTGGCATCTCTGCATATCACTGACAATTTTTCGCGATTTTCGAAAAAATGGGATGCCGGTAACCGAAATCGGTAGACATTTTGAAAATGACGAAAAAAACTTTAGGTGCGAAAATGTTGATAGCATCTGGTATTAAATCACAAAATAGATTGATTTCACTTCATTAATATTTAATCCACTCACCTTCTCGATTGATGCTTTTCAATTTATGATACTATAAAATAGTCATAAAAAACTTTTGTGTTGATTTTCACGCAGTTAAAATTTGTTTTGAGCGCGGCAAAAAGTACGCGGCGTTTGTTTGCTTTGGTATTCGGCACAAAAAAAACGTACTGCTATTACACACACATGACATTTGTCAGAAGACGCTATCTGCTTTCTGTCAAAAGTTACTGTGGGGTACCGGCAACCGAACATCTTCCCCTACTATGTCTATGTCTGTATGTCTTGGAATTATGCTCCTTATGATCGAATGCTTATATATTGTTGCTTGATGTTTGTATTCTAAATGAGTAATATATATTCGTTCATTTAAATTCATCCAAAAAATTACCTCAACAAACCAATTGCAAGAATATGAATTTGTCACTCACCTGAAAGAAATACAAAATTGAGTTTAGTACGGTTTTGAGCATAGCTTAAACAATCTATGTATATAAAAAAGGTATGTAAATTTGTATGTTTGTGACGTCATAACTTCGGAACCACTGAACGGATCGCCACCAAATGTGGCACAAGTACTTCTTGCATTTCAGATATAGTTTAAGGAGTAATTTTATAGGGGAAAGGGCGTAGCAAGTGTCATAAACAAGGGGAGTCATGGAAAAATTCATATAACTTGACAAGAATCGAAACGTTTTGAAGACCATAGAACTATATGGGGGGTGGATGTAGCAAGTGTCTTTTAAAAGGGGGGTGTAATGTTTAAAACGCCATAGCTCCGACACTACTGAACGGATTCTTACCAAACTTGACACAGATACTTATTGCTCTTCTGAGAAGGTCAGAAGGGTATTTTAATGGGGGAGGGGGCGTAGTAAGTGTCCTTAGCAGGGGGGTCATGAAAAAATTTGTCTAATTCGACGAAAGTCGATACTTTTTTAAGGCCACAGAAACATTTTGCTTATGTTAGATATGATTATATAGGGGGGGGAGTGGATGTAGCAAGTGCCATTGAAAAGAGGGATGTAATGTTTGTAATGGCATAACTTCGGAATTACTGAACGGATTGTTATCGAACTTGGAACACGTACTTCTTGCTCTTCTGAGATGGTTATAAAAATATTTTTATGATGGTAGAGAGCTTAGCAAGTGTCCTTAACAAAGATGATCATTAAAAAAATTATCTTATTTGACGAGAATCGGTACTTTTTGAAGACCATACATAATATTTGCACAACTTAGATATGATTATAAAGGTATTCGTGTGGGGTGGATGTAGTACGTGCCTCTAAAAAATGGAATGTAATATTTATAACATCATAACTCCGGAACTACTGAACGGATTGCTTTCAAATTTGGCACAGATACTTCTTGCTCTTCAGAGATTACCATTAGAAAATTTTCAGGGGGGAGAGTGTGTAGGAAGTGACCTTAACATGGGGGGAGGGGGTCAATGACGAAATTTATATACTTTGAAAATAATCGACATTTAAACTAGAAGGAGGGGTTTTTGAAAATAAATTTTCATATCCCATTTTTTGTAAAACATGAGAGTGGCAAAAATTTCAACGATTTATTAATTTATAGTTGGTTTGACGTAAAGCCGCCATAACTAAGCTCAGTTTTGCAATGACTGAGCGGAAACATATATTGGAGAAGCCAAATGAATGAAAAACTAACTGAAAAGATGATGTATTGGAAAAAGATACCTTACATCCAAACATCTTCTCTGTCCATCAAACACTAGTCTTCTCGCTTTATACCTATTGCTCCGATCAAGCATTGAGTAGGATAGTGTATTTATAATCGCTTGTAATTCCAAAGGTGAGAATCGATATTTTTTGAAAAGCACAGATACTTTTTACACTACTCAGAATAATCATGGAGGAGATCTGTGGTGCGACAAAAAGGACGTTAAATTACGAGTACAGTATATTTCTAGCAACTGAGTGAGGCTCATAAAAATATTCACAAGAGGGAGGGGGAATAAGTATTCTCAACATTGATCTGAATTGACGAAATCATACAATCAATGTGCATTTTTTTTATGTAAATTGAGAAAACTGTCGACTCAAGGTGATGGAAATAAGATTACAACAACATTTGTATTAACTGAATCATTATTCTATTCTATATTATTCTATAGGTTTTCTTCCCCGATGAACGACCAAAATGGTTATGACCTTGGTAAAATAAATTTTAGAAAAACGTTATTCTATAGTACGAATGTAGTTACGATGATAAACAGCCTTTCGTTATAAAATAATCATCATCAGTTGGAAAACTTTGAGCAATTACGTGGAAATAATAATGCCATGAAAATTTTTATAAAGAGGAGGGAGTAGCAAGTGTTTATAGCCATGGAAGCCAAAGGTATTGTAGATCGAATGTGACGAGGAAGTACGGAAGTACGTTACAAGCACATATACATAATAGTTCAAGTACGTTTTAAGCACAGATACATATGAAACTCGGAGATTACTAATAAGGTATTTATAGAGAGAAAAGTGTCTTAAATGTTTCTAAACAAAGGGTTTGAATATAAAACTGATCCAATTTGTCTAGAATACCATGCCAATGATGATTATTTTGAGATCTGAGATGGGACACTGAACGGAGTATTGTTCAACCGGGTTGTCGTCTAATACCGTTTTCGTTTTTCAACCTACACGCGGGCGACTATGACTCCGAATAAAACGAACACGTGGTACGCGCCCTAAACAAAAACTCATAAAAAAAGAAAAAAATAAACAAACTCGCATGGATGTTGTGGTGCGACCCGAGAAAATTTTCAGAGCGAAACTATGCGATTGGAGTCCGATCTAGAGCGACCCCAGGTTGCTAAAACAAACATATCGAAAGTTGTTTGGGCTGCTCTGATCAATAAACGAAAACGGTATAAGTTGTGTTTCATTGCAATTAGAGTATTTCACTAAGCAGGACAACTTCGAGAATTTTTTTCGGCCTTCCTTTTACGAAACATTTCCGAGCAACGCCGGGTAATTCAGCTAGTTATTAATAAAATCTTTAATAATTGTTTATACAATTATAAATAAAACCTGTACATTATACAGGACAAATCACCAAGAATTTCAACTTGCTCGTCTATTCTTATTTTTTACATGACTATGCTTAGTAAAACTCATTTTTGCGAATGTAAGCTCAGCAAAGACATAACTTGCTTTAAGTTAATTATGTGTGATTAAAATTTGAGTAATTTGTTTTGCAATAAAGTGATGACGGTATAATTATTGTAGCATATGAACTTGCCAATATTAAAGGAATAAAGAAAACATATAAAATTATACCGCAAATCTCATTACCATTAGTGTAATTGTGCCACTATTTTAACGGACGCTGAATGCACTGACCTGTCTAAAAGTGTCATCAAACAAGATCTGATTACCAACCAGTATATCAAATATCCATCTCCCGGTATAAGTTTCATAACTCCATCAATATCAAATAATCTGCCATTGAGTAACATATGGAACTGAAAACTAGACCAATGCAGCAACGTTGTTTCCGCTCCTAACCTATCCGCAGGCAGCCTCAAGTGCAACCAGCACACCAATGGCCAGCAGCGACTGCTCAACGCGCTTGGAAATCACTTTGTTCACCAGGCAAACTTGAGATCAGCTTCGAAATCAGATGAACTTCAACCAACAGATTCAACCGAGAACCTCACAACGTAATGCTCGTTTAGTTTCGCAAACATTAACGGCAGAGATTCGATCCTTTCACTTCTTTGTCTGGACATCGCGGAGAATGCAAACACGCTCGAGACGGATCCGAGAGGTGCCACCGCATACAGCCATGAATTATAGCCGAGTTTTCCCGTCCACTTATTCTGCCTGGTACCGCACCGACCACCGACAGTGGGACCCGGAGAAACATCACGGTGTTACAGTTCTGTATGGTTCGCAAATGTCGAGCGGTTGGCCACCAATCATCAGATCCACCACCACTCACATGAGGGAGGGCTCCGAAGGATAGCTTTAATTCAATTGAAAAAGCGTGATCCAACAAATAGAACACTTACCCCGCTGTTGAAGCTGGTAAAGAGTTCAAACATGGCGTCATGTTCGATCGAGGTAATTCGAAACGATCATAAAATGTTTGTTGTATAATTTAATTAGACATTGCCCAAGCTCCGGTCAATACAACAGTTTCAATGAAAGCTGCGTTATTAAAATTACGAATTTACAAATTAGCACAGTTTTGAGGAGTCATGGGGGTCGAGTCGATGATCTATGGTTTTGGCACCGATCATCATTTCATAAAACTCAGCTTGACTCGATTGGGATCTACGTTTGAACCAACTTGCAAAATCTTTGACAGCGTGATCCTAGACCTTCCCCCCTCCCCTCCCTGTGGAAGACGACTGTCACTAACTGTTCGATCAGATCGTACATTGGTGCGCCAAATCGAAACAATCGGCTCGAATTTGTTGTAAGAGCATTGAGTGTGGCCTCGAACATACGTGCCTACCCGCGTAGTATACTCGAATTCCGTGAAATTTCCAGCGTTGCCAAACGACACCAGCCCACGGCAGTAAATCGATGTTGCATACTAAACAGCTGTTTCGCATTTCTAACCAACCGAACCAATGCCGGCCAATGTGCTGGCAGGTGAGAGGAAGCACGCAGTTTGAACTGCATTTATGTCGGTACGCTTCACAAGTTTTCTGTTGGAAACAGTTCTAACTCTTCCTGCTTGAAAGTCAAATTCGATGTTCTACCGGCAAACCATGCAAACAAATAATCAAACATTCTTGAAGGTTGGAAGAAAACAACACTCCGCACGAGTTGTGCAACAAACTTTTAATCGGCAGTACGGACGGACGGATCGACCGAACCGAGATCGAAACGATGATTAATTGGTCAGTGTTTCTTTGTAATTATAAGACTGTGTGGAAACATAAAGCGCCCAGCAAAACGGTACGCATGTCAACACTAATTATGACCGATAGTAGGAAAACCGCTCAAATGAGAAATATTAATTTGTAGATTGACTAATGACCGAGCAGTCCGATAGAGTCACAACAGCCTACCGTAGGTATTCGGAAATTTATGAACATTGATTAATAGGAAAGTTGAATCCACTTAACAGTTTTTAAAACCATTCACTAAATCACAAAAACAAACTGTATTTCATCGTGTTTCATTTCAAGGAACCAAAATATTTGTCACTACAAAAAATGCAAATTTCATGCGTCACTTCATGGTAGGCTATTTATTTACTGTATTTCGAGGGGCTCGTGCTTACGCCTTTGAAGCACTATTTCCCAAACACAACCGTAGTCATTTCATAGTCAGTCAACCAACGAACACGGTCAATACTCGTTGTCTACATTGAGTGCTATTTTACGGGTGGAACCATTCAAATTCGTTCAGCAAATCGCAAATTATGTCACGCACGTGTGCATGGGAAATTTCGACGCAACTATGCAACTGGAGCTGAGGCCCAATTCGTGAGTTTTTTTCATGCAGTCCAACGACGCTAATAACTTTGGTCCCTCTGTTTCGGTTCTGTCAAATGATTTGTGCAAGTTGTGTTGAAATATTTCGAGATCAATATCCGTGATTAAATTGGTGGCTGTTGCACATGTCCTGATTCATAAAAAAAACTTTAAAAGTGGGATACGGTAACAAATAACGAGCTCAGAGAAGTGAGAAACACAATATTACCGTTCGGAGCAGCATTTACCGGCCTTAGAAGGGATGAGGTCGTGTTGGTGAGACTAAGAATCGGGCATTCACAGCTGACGCACAGCCATATTCTGGACAAGAAAGACCCACCAAAATACAGTTAGTATAACGCTAGACTGTCAATAAAGCACATAATCTAGGACTGTAAAGCGAAAGAAGCGTTGCGTAGTGACAAGCGATTCGCGGTGCGTCAAACAACAGAGTAGCGCGTGAACAGTTTTTTTATGCGATGAACGAGCGAACACAGGTTTCCTAAATTATTTTTGGTTATAGCGGAAGAAAGTAAATTTATTGACATCGAAGCTCTAATCGGAGCAATTTTTCGACGGAATGCGCAAATGTTGGGAAAAGTTTTCGAAAACATTAGAAATTACTGGCAAGTACAGTTAATGAAAGTGCATTAAATGAGTTTTGAGAAAAAATGCTACAACTTCGGACAGAGCTGCAGCAATCGACACTACAACATATAGATGGATTAAATAAGAATGGATTCAGTCAAGATGATTTCGTTTGATTTTGATCGGAATTTTCTTTTCAATAAATATGAATATAAATAAATTACATTGTTTTGTTACTACTATCACTTTGACCCTCGCTACTATCTTTCATTGGAAAACTTTCGCGTAATGTATCGCGTCACGCGTCGCGCCCAGTCTGGCTTCACCTTTAGGGTGAAGCTAGAGAGAAAGGAGTTGCGCGACAGAGTTCCGTATATTTAAGTTCAGCAGGCAAATGACACGTATGTCAGAGTGAATGCAATGCGATCTGTCACTGGTCGCTTCGCAACGCAACGAGTTGACTATTAGGTCTACCTGTACCTTTTACTTTGGCTCAAATCCTATCACAAGGTTCTAGTTTTGTCTAGCTCTATATCGAACATTAAACATTAAGAGCTAAACCAGATTAATTTCCGCACTCAAAAAAAATAACTTCACAGGTGACCTAATTCTTTATACGATGCAATTTATAAAACTATAATTTGTCAAACGACGGAAAATTTCATTAATGTAATTTGCATTCGGTTAGCAAGTGCGGCAGAATGATTTTTTATGCACTATTCACTAGCTTAGCAGATGTGTGCTTCTGTGGCTCAGTCGATTAACGGACGTACTTTATGATCCAATGATACTCGGTTCAAGGCACGGTGGTCACAAGTATTTGTTTTTTTTTATTTCAATGAATTTCATGTCATGTAATTTTCCAATCACACACAATAGATGCATGTTCTTGCACATACATACTTGTCTGACCAAGAAAACAGCATTTTTGCAAATTTTATTCATCAATATCTCATTGGGATAAATGTAATCTCTGGTACAAAAGATGAGAAGGTTTTATGCCTGATGGAGAAGGAAAAATAGAATCTCAGCTTCCCTTGCTCCTAATTAAATGAACAAATTAATAAATAAAGAATATATTCCCCCTGAAAAATCAATACTATTGTTTCAAATGCGTTCCAAAAATCCTTCAGTACTTTTATACAACGATTTCTTCATGACCTCAAGAATCGCTGCAGTACAGTTCTGGTCTGATAATCTTTACTCAGAAATGATTTATTCTAAAGACTGTCCCAGAAAGTATGGACGCACTTTGATTTCGCTGTAAATAATTCACAAGAGTTAGATATTCAAATTTTATTCGATATACTGATAATATTAGACTACAACAACAGAACATTATTCTCAACATTTGCTACTCAGCCATTGTAGACTAGCTGGCGCACATGCTTGCGAACGTTCCTCATTAAATTTCGTACAGACTTCTTGGCGACAAGTTTTGACACTTTTTTCCAATCTTTTTCGGACTGTCGAATGGTTTCGGCTGCCGAAACATGTTTCCTAAGATGTGCCCTAGTTAATGCCCAAAATTCCTCAATTGGTCGAAGTTATGGGCAATTTGGTGGAATCATGTCTTTTGGGACGAAAGTGACATTTTTGGTAGTATACCATTCTACCGTTGATTTCAAGTAGTGGCAAGAAGTAAGATCTGGCCAGAAGACAACAGGATCCTTGTGGCTTCGAATCATGGGTAGAAGTCGTTTTTGTAAACATTTCTTGATGTATATTTCGCTGTTCATTGAAGCAGTGGTTATGAAGGGTTTCGAAATCTTACCGCAGCTAAAAATTGCTTGACAGACCATAGCTTTCTTACCAAATTTTTCGACTTCAATCGATTTCTCGGACTGGTTTAGCACTTGCCCTTCTCGCACCGTATAATATTGTAGTCCCGGCAAGGATTTGTAATCGAGTTTCACGTAGGTTTCGTCGTCCATGATAATGAAGTTCAAATTTCCAGCAAGAATCGTATTGTACAGCTTTTGAACCCTCGGCCTGATCGATGCTTCTTGTTTCGGACTACGTTTTGGTTGTTTCTGCTTCTTATACATCGAAGATTCAAACGTTCTTTAGCACGAAGAACATTTGACTTCGAAGTGCCCACTTTTTTGGCCACATCCCGAAATGAAACCTCCGTCTTTTGCACGAACGCGTTCAGTATACGTTTTTTAAACTGAGGGTTAGCAGGACCTTTTTTTCGATCCGTTTCCGGTTTATCCTCAAAGATGTTATCCTCACCGAACTTCCTGATTGTATTTCGCACAGCTTTTTCACTTACTCCTTCCATTTTTGTTATCTTTCTAAGTGACAGTCTGCGTTCTTTACACCATTTGTACACAATTTTTCGACGTTGTTCTGCTGAAAGTCCACCAATGTTTAATCAAGTATTCCGTAATTTTGCTTTCTGTAACCATCTACTTCGTAGTTTCCTTGCTCTATTATTCTTTACTCTGTATTCGGTATTTTGTAATGACCTACTCTAACATTTTTGCTTTACTCTTTCTTTACTCAGTAGGTCTTTAAATTCTAGTTTTCTTACTTTGTGATTACTTACTCAGTATTTATTTACTTGGCCGCTCTTTGCTCTGCAATTATTCACTCTGTAGTTCTTTACCTTTCAATTTTTTGCTCAGTAATTCAAAACTCTTGAATTTGGTTTAAACTAATTCCTTACGTTGTATTTTAGTATTGAGTAATTCTTTACTATATATTATTGTCTCTGTAGTTCTATAATAATTATTGGAATAATGAATTGTAAGTAAAATGAACATATTCGTCATTTATATATTGTCTAAAGCATGCAATAATTTTTTTTCACCTTTTCATTCTGTTTTTCAAAGATATGAAAAGTGGATCCAAAAATTCTACTTTATATTATTGTCGGTGTAGTTAAACCTATTAATCAATTAGGTGATAAATTGTAAGTAAAATGTGATTTTTCACTTCGTTTCCATTACATTGTCTCAAGTTTTCAATTCATTTTTATAATGATTCTTCGATAAAAAGCGTCGATAATCTTCGGGAAGTGTCTGAAAATTGTATGTATTGCGAAAAAAATATGTGACCCAGTCCGCAGAACATATTTTGTTACTTTAATTGATTTTCACTTTTTCTTATTAAGGAACCAATGCATACGCAACCAAATTCCTTAATTTTATTCATATTGTAACTTGATTGTATTATTACATGAACTAACATTGTCATTGTTACAACGCATGTAGTGTTAAGACACTTGTTGTTTTGATGTAAATGATAATTTAACTGAAAAAAGCGCGGTAACCCGAGTTTAGTAAGGATTTAAATGATACATGTAAAATCGCAGATCAGCTTGTCTTGAGATTATCTCTAATACTGTAATTTATCGAATCTGATAATTTTATATATGTGAGTCAGTTCCGAATCTTTTTAAGCATTTCATTCCTGATGGTACAACAAGAAATCGATACTGCATAACGATTTTCATTGCATTATTTTTGCTACACTTAGTCTGGATCCCCTCTATAAGATTCTTGGAAGAAAGAATCGACCAAAATATTATGCTTTATACTTCAATTAGGTTACACGATTATTGTTTGGTTTAATAATAGGGACTGAGGGATTATGCTGAGAAATAGTGCTTTGTATTTAGCCACATTTAATGAAAAGTAATTATCTATGATTATCATCATAAAACAACTTTATAATGAATTTATTTGCGCGCCACCGTGTTGTTCGTATGTAAAGGGAGATTTCAATATGCAAATTACCCGTTGACAAATTAAAACATTTTTAAACTTTTTCGAATCAAGTTTAATGAGGAAAATTTATCAATCTATCACAGAGATACAAGCGCTTCAAATTAGGTTCGAAAAATCTATCGCCGATCATTCTAAGTTGGCCTGCTAGTTACCGGAGAATCAAGATACGCCATGGGTAAACTAAAGTAGAAATGTATTCGGGCATATATTTATAGATTCCCTTTTGTGCTATACTTCATACTGCGCAAACCTGACGAGAGTTTGACATCATTCACTGAGACTGTCATTGGCTCGTGAAAACATAGGTCAATTCAATCCAATGCAATTTAAATACTTAAATGACGTTACCGCATAAGTTTAAGTTGAATGTTTTCGAATCGATTGGTAGTTAAATTATATAAATTCATCAACAAATGACTGAGTTATTAACGTTCAAAACTATGACGAAAAAAGGTTACGCGGCTATTTTTAAAACATTTCATTGACACCCGGCCCCGTATAGCGAAGAGTAAGGCATTTTTCATGCCAAAAATGTTGTTTATAGAGACAATGACTTTGTTCGAATTAAAGCTGGTTGATTTGCCTTTAATGCACTGTTTTGATTGAATCGATTAAACGAAAATGAAACCAAACGAAAGCCTGTGCTCCTGTTACTGTTGTATAATAAATTCATGTTGAATGGCTAGTAATACTTTTCAAGCATCATTATTAAACATGCTTTGTGATTGAATTTTTATTTTTGTTATTAATATCAGTACCATCATTTGTGATCACAATGAATGAATTCGATTGTTTTAAAAACGTTGTCCCTCTTATTTAGTTCTCGCGTGAATGCTATACGAAATTGAACAAAGCACGCTTCGTTCGGTGCTTCGTTCGCAAAGGCGGTGGTATTTTCTTCTTCCGTACCAGCACGTAGCGGTTTTACATCGTCATTTTGTATGACGGTTTGAAAGTTTTGAAACTTTATATTTTTTTATATTTTTGAAAGCGGAAGTCGGATCAGGATGAAATTGTACTGTATCTTTTAGAACAATGAGAGTTTTAATTTGAATCATGATTTATTAAAATCGGTTCAACCGTTGTTGAGAAATCGAAGTGAGTTCCGTTTTTGGCGTTTTTTTTCAACTATTATCGGTGGTTTCGGAACCGGAAGCCAAGGATTAATAGTCCCAAAAAAGTTTTATATATCCACGAACTAACAAGATATGCTAACTAGAAGAATGTACTAGTCAAATTAATTAGAATTTGCACCTCGTTTCGCCATCACTTGTGAATACATACGCATGAAATTGAATTTTTTTCACTTATCTTACCGAAACCAAAAGTCCGGTCCGGATCGACTTTTGGGGAACTTTTTGAAAAATTTCAAGACTATTTATTTACATCTTAGTTTGTGAGAATCGGTTGAGCAAATTTTGAGAGAAAATTGAGTGCGCGTTTTCCCGTAAATTGTCACATATTACCTTGTAATTCCGCAACCGGAAGTCAAACTCAGGATCTTTGTATTAGACAATCATACCTTTCATTTGAGTCTTTATTTGTTAGAATCGATTCAGCCGTCTCTGAGAAAAGTTAGAGCAGTTTAATTTATTTTGCACATATCACCCTGCAATTTTTTTTTTTGCAAATCGGTTAAGCCATCTCCGAAACAAATGTAACAAAAAAACAAATCCGAAACAAATGTAACAAAAAAAAGGACACATACGAGCTGGGTCGAATAGTGTATGATATTCGACCCTCCAGGCCTCTTTTAAAAAATCGGTTTTCACAGTGATTGCATAAACTTTCTATATGAGAAAAGCTAAAACAAAACTTTAGAAGTACATATTGAAGGTCTGAAAGCAACTTACTTTAAAAACCCGTTTAAGTATTTTTGAAAGCAAAAATCGGATAAAAACATTGAGAGCAAAAACCGGACAAGGATTTTGAAATGCAAGAATCGTTTAAAAACATCGTTTCTGCAAGAACCGGACAAAATAATTTTGAATGCAAAAACCGGACGAAAACTTAACCGGTTCTTCAAAAACAAAAGTATTTATCCGGTTTTTACATTCAAAGTTCTAACGCTAACTCTTAAGGTCTATCCGCACTAGGCTAATTCGACCGACACATTTTAGTCTTTCGGAACGGCTGGGTCGGCCTAGTGCGGATGGAACATTAATCTTGCATTTGCTATCAGTCCGGCATGAAAAATCGTCGTGTAGAAAATAAAAACACGATTAAAATTTTATTTCCAAGTTGTTTTTTTTAGCTGCAAAAGTCCCGGTATTATCGCACGAAATTTCTGTAATGTATCACTAATATTAAAATATTTCAATGTATCAATTGAATCAAATTTGTACTAAATGGCACTGATGTGCGGATCCGTTTTATAAGCCAATGTAATATTTTTCCTCACATTTTACTGAACAAACTCACAACTTTTGATTCAATTTATGAGAGTGTAAAGGAAATACATTTTGATCACAGCCAAAAATTTTAGCGCTGTGCCAAAATATATTAGAGTGGCCAGAATACCTCCGTTACCTTAGCTTGCTTAACTACGGAAAACGTCTATGGACTATTGTGAATACTTATGTAGAAGATAAGTTGTTACAAGGAAAACAACTTAAAGACGAGTGGTGGAGAACGAAGACTCACAATAAATGCACTATAAGACTTCACTTCTATCCATCTCAATAAACCTAGGAACCTATTTAATTAGTACGACCGGTAAATGCAACCTGGTAACGTCATCCAAAAAAACTATTAAGCAATCAGTGTACTGGGCCTTAAAATTCCATTGAACCGTTCAAACTGCACTCCCCTCTTAGCGAAACGATTATATGATAACCGTCGGGAGAGTAATAGCTTGGAAAATTTATCCGCAGATTAGTTATCTAAGAAAATTGTAACAATGATGTCATAAAACAATGTTTCAATTTAGTCACACGCTCGACTCCGATTGAAGACTTCATTTACTATCGGGAAGCCAAATAAGAGAGCAGAGAGATTACAGAGGCCCGAAAGTAATCAACAGCGAAACGATTGTCGATCCCATCGCCTTCCATTTTCCGCCAAACGATTGGCAAAAGCACCGTACCAGTACCAAAAAAAAAAAACAACAACAAACAAACAAACAAACTCAATCAGCTGAAGCATTATATAAAATAAATGCCAACCTTTTGATACGAGTGATTACAGAGGAAATCCTCCTTTTTGTGTGTTTTTTTCGGTATATCTAGATAATTGTTTTTGATACAAGTGAATGGAACGGACGGACGGAATTTAGTGTGGAGCGGCTTTCCACTCGAATGGCCATCAATTTAGAGAACCTTGAAGTCGAAAATTTTCTCGTATTTTTTTTTGTGTAAAGGAATGCTTGGAATCTGACTCGATAAATTAACAAATTAACCAACAAATTCGACTGGTTGTCATTAAAGAACAGAAATCCGAAGCTGAACATACGAATTATTACTAATAATCGAATTCCGACATTTTCATCTTTTCGAGCACTCGTTGCATTACTCGTTAAAGTAAAACAGGACAGGAGACCAAAAAAAATAACAGATACTGTCATTTTAATATCTGGCCGGGACTGGAATCAGTTTGGGTATGGGCACTTATTAAAAAAGTCAATAAAATAGATTAACCAGAATATCAACAATCCTCTTCACAATCGGTAATAAATTATGCAATTAAACCAAACGAACAGATTCGTATGTAATACCACTCGTTATGTACACATTCAAGGTCCTTTAGTGGTTGTAAAAGAAGACGTGATCGGTTCAACTGAGGTGCACATTGATTGTTGCAAATGCAGCACAATTGGAGCACTTACGTGGCATTCAATGTCAGAAGATCAGCTGTGGTTTCGTCGCATCGTGAGATATAAAGCGGCGGTTCAATAATTTAACCACTCAAGAATTCCTGCATGCGCCGGTAGCTCTCTACTAAGAGGGCCATAGCAATGAGTAAAAGGTAACGAAATGAACATTCAAAAAAAAAAATAAAACAAGGAGTAACGACAAGCGAGATAGTAAAATGCCAGGGTTATGCACGAGTCTCGCTCGATGCAAAGACCAACGTCTCCAAACCTTCAAGTGCCTGACGAGCCTGTCGCGATTACAGAGCAAAAGGGTTTACACGGGCATTATGAAGATACGTCTTAAGCAGTGGGTGCACCAGATCGGATAGCTGTATATCAAAGTTTGAAACGGAACTGCTGTGCATAATTTTTGGTAAGATTTGGTGTTTAGTATATGTCGAACAAATGTAAACGGGATTTATTTTATATACAAAACATGTTCAATTTTATGCATTAACATTTTAACAAATCGTGTTATCGTCGCTACTCATGAAATCTGTGTCACGCCTCCTTTTGTTTAGTATTTTCCATTATTCGATGGACAGACACCGGTTTACCTGTACGATGAAACAACATTACCCAAAATTATTCTTCATAGGTTAAAATCTGTGTGATTCCACATAAAATCATGTTTTTTTTCTGAATATACATTTTTGCATAATTAATTACCAAAAAGATCCATTTTTACTCAAACCTTACTTTTGAGAAGGAAATACGAAAGGGTGTAGCTGCTCGAAAGTGTAAAACCAGAGAAATATCGACAAAAAAGTTATAATCTTTTGAAGTAAGTCGATTTTTTCAATAGTTTTTTTTATAACTTTCGATCCGATTTCTCGAAATTCCTAATAACAGGATGCAAGCCAAAAATTTACTAAATGCTACCGTTCCCTGGATTAAGGTTTCAAAATCTGTTATAGGGTAACGGCTTCCATCTTATTTGTAAGGACGTTACTTCAAAAACCTTATTTATCCACTAAAATCGCTATGATTACTTAATGTTTCTGCTTAAATCGTCTTTTTTTCAAAGTTATATTTATTAAGGCACAAAGCGGTTAGCTTTATGATGCCAATGGCATTTTCTTGGGTCTTGTAGGTTTTCAGATGACGTTGCTACGTAACATATGATCATCGAAAGATGGTGAATTGAAAGGATATGGTAAATTTTCAACTCGTAAGAAACAAATTGACAAGTCATGCAATAAAGCTTGTATAACCAAGAAAAACGTCTATGAACTATTGCGAATACTCATGTAGAAGGTAAGTTGTTATAACGAAATCAACTAAAAGATGAGTGATGAAGAACGAAAACTCCTATATTGAATTTTATTTGGATTTGACTTCCGGTTCCGGAGTTACATAGTAATATGTGAAAATTAGAGAAAAAGTGTGCACTCATTTTTCTCTGAAACGGCTCAACCGATTTGTACAACCTAAGATTCAAATGAAAGGCCTTATAGTTTACTAAAAATATCTAGAACATTTCATCCAGATCCAACTTCCGGTTTCGAAGCTAAAGCGTGATAAGTGGAAAATTACCAATTTCATTAGTAGTTTTTCACAAACGATGGTCAAACACAGGTACAAATCCCATAAAACTGTCTGATAAATTATTCTAGTTGGCAGAGCTTGGTAGTTTGTGGGCATAAAAACGCAATTCGGCACCAGTGGTCCCCTCTTTTCCTGTTCCGGAAGCACCGAAAGTGGAGAAGGAAAACACCAAAAATAGAACTCACTTCGATTTCTCTGCAAGGCTTGAACCGATTTTCACAAATCATGATTTGAATTGAAGCTCATGTTATCTTTAAAAATACTGTGAAACTTCATTCGGATCCGACTTCCGATTCCGCAGTTACAGGGCGATAAGTGTCAAAGTTTTCAAATCGCCATATAGATTGACAATATGTACAACACCGAAAGAAGAAGTTTTATTTCTTGCTGGCAAACACACCAACTTCGGCTATTCCGGTTATCTGAATCCGGTTGTGGAAGAATTGGAAATGGTGATTAAAACTGCAAAAGGGTATCACTCGCTTTCCTTCAAGATGGCCACATAAGTTTTCACAAACTTATAGGTTCAAAGGAAAAGTCTTACAGTTTCATACGGAATTCCTAAATTTGTTGTAGATACTACTTCCGGTTCCGGAACTACAAGGTAAACAGGGTTTGTAGAGTTTGTTAGATTAGGTCCGAACAAACTTTCCTATTCCTATTCAATGAACAGTTGTTTTAGTGAATTCCACAGTAATATTTATGATGTTATGAGTAATATGAGAAAGGCATCATTACACCACTAGGTGTATTAGAACAGGTTTTTTAGATTAGCATCACTCTTCTCATACAAATAGGTAACGCAAATGTCAAGCGCTTGGTTGGAAGAATGATGTCGACTATGTGACATAAACACTGAAGCATACTTTTGTAAACTACTCGAATCAATCTGAATTAATTGGTGTCAAAAATGGGCCCAAAATAGTGTCAGAAATTATTTTATAATATGATTAAAAAAATCATGAAACTGTTTGGAAAATAAAGAAAGGCATTATCACACCACTTGGTGGATTAAGAAGGGTTTTTAAGATAATCATTTTTCATTTTGCGACATTTGGTGGTGCATTGAGAGCGCGAATCAGTACAAAGTCGGTAGTAGAAGGGGCAATGGCGGACAAGTTTATGCGGACCACATGATCGCCATGGGATAGGATAGGATTGTGTTTTAGGTAGGATGAAAGCTTTGGTTATTTGGTCATGTCATGTTATTTTATTTGTTTTGTCTTTGTTAGTGTGAATATTAATTTTTCAATCGTTTTCTCCGTTGCTGTCTTGTTCCTCTTATTTTGTTTTGGAAATTTTCCTTAACGGTTCATAAGATTTCAATTTACTCTTATTCCTGATAATAATATTCCTCTTTTTTGAATAAAATTCTCCAGATCAGGACGAATGTGATATATTATCATTCATCTCAATTGTATCAAGATAATTCTAATTGGTGACAAATTCCAGACATAAGAATGCTTGAAACCACATAATGACCTATTGCCTGTTTCAAGCAGTATTAGTCATGTTCATTCTGTGATCGATCCAGAGAGCATAATAATTTTTATTTTTCACATTTATAAGCGAACGATCGACCTCGGTATGGTTCGACTTTGTCAATACGAAGTGTAAATTGACTCCCACCTCCATCCGCGGGGGTACGCGCCTTGTAGCTAATCATCCAAAGCCTAGAGAAATACGATTTGTTTTTAGTCTTTGTTAAGACGTAGAGCCGTCTTGAGCTAGTTTTAATATGATCAGTATCTAACGTGGAAACAGATTGGAAAACTGACATGTGAACACAATGATGTAATGAAACCGCAAAAAATGTTACCGCAGAGACGGGACTTGAACCCGTAGCTAACTCGTAACCGGGGAAATTGTTTTACCAATTAAACTACCCTGCATATGAAAACACATGAAGAGAAAGTCCAATTGATTGGACGAAAACTAAGCATGCTTCGCTGTACTTAGCCACCACGGTATTCACTTACAGTCCCGTATCGGATGAAACTATCGTGTGTTACCTCGTAGATAGCGAAATAGACTAAAACAAAAGTCTCGAATCAGTATCGTGCGGCAAGAACAGATGGGTAGAAATAGACTCGTGATCATTGTATGTGTTTCTGTTGAATTTGTTCCTGTCGATACGGGACTGTAAGTGAATACTATGCAACAATTTCTTACAGTGTAAACTTTTTTCATACAACTCCAATAGTTACTTTTTTTTGTAAGTAGTCACAGTGGCAGCAGTTCATTGCTTCGGTTCTACACTGGACCTTTGATAAGATTTGCTTCTATGAGCTTCTATTTTAAATCAACACACAGACGTTCCTAGGCTATGGTGCCCACTTGGGCAATGTTTTGTTTGTGCTGATTCAAATAGATTATATAAAATTGTCCTTATAATGTGTGGTTGTTTTTAATAGTTTAGTTGTTGTTTTTGTAATGACAATGGTCGTAGATCTGGTTTTGTGATAATGTAAATTGTGGTATGTGGTTCTTGTAATGGTCTGTATGGAATGTAATGGTAATAATTGTAATTGTAATTGTAATAGTAATGTAATAATGTAATAATGTTAATAGTAATAACAATAATAATAATCTTTTAAATGGGTTTACCTGTTGGGTACTTGATGTTTTTTAAATATACTTATCTATACTCTTGCGATTTATTCGTTTCTTTTTTATAGTTCTAGTACTCTGCATTCTTCTTCTTCTTCCTTCTTTTCCAAGTTTAAGAGCTTCACTTAGTTCGATTTTCCAGTTTTCTCAGTGTGATTTAAATTCATATGGCATAGAAATGTTGAGTTAGTAATTGTTTACACATGCAATTTACACATACATATACATCTACATATGCACGCAAACATACTCACACACATACATACATACATGTACTCCACAAGCAAACATCGTAACATTGAACTACTGTTTCTATTCTAATTGATTCTGACTAGGGTTAATGTACCAATAATCATCTCATTAGTAGTGTCACCATGTTATTTTAGCGATTACTCGACTTTCAATCAATGCATTGTGATCAAATCGAATACAATTTCTTTGCTTCGGATTTGTGAGGCACTACCGTAGAAAAAGTAGTTCGAAAATTGTTCAATACTGTTGCTATAGCGACGCGGAAACTTGAAGCGAATGCTTCTAATTTCATCTTACTTTTGAAGTCAATCTATCGAACAGAGACAACAGATCTCACTCTAACTAATGGTTTTCGTATATGAGATGACTAATGGAGCTGAGATAAATGAGGGTACCGTTACCCTACTTTTATCTCTACTATTGGTCGATCGTTAGTCCTGATTTGAAACGGTGGCCTTTATTACCGTTCTTGCATACACTTCCTCTTACATTTCACTCACAGATCATCTCACCCATCAGGTCTCACATGAAAACGACAAAACCTCACAAAATGAACTGGATGAACATCGTTTGACAGCTATCAGTGGTTTGCTCATATGTTCAGTCTGTATTATTTTATTCTATTCTACAATATTCTATCTTATTCCACAGTATTCCATGGTACACAAACCACCAATAAACGTCAAAGATGGACTGCATTTACCGTTCGTTTGATGTCATCGTGTGAAACCCAATTGGGATACGTTCACTCAATTTAATTTCCCCTTCACTGGTAATAAGGGCCGGTAGTATGAAAATGAAACATAAAACAGAGCTCAGTTAAGCCCTACTGGCCTCTCCAAACCCCGTATGTTTGTAGCGTAATGCAATCAACATCTTATTCAAGTCGTTCCGTATTTTATTCATTAAATTCAATAATTAAGCTAAATCTGTAACATATATCTATATTAAATTCTAACTGTAATTGATTGTATCTGGTGATGTTTGCAATACCGTCAAGCCCACCAACCACGATACAACTCCGATAGTTACTTAAAACATAATCGAAGAGACCAAATCAATCGGACCTATCGTTTCAGAGATACATATTTTTGCGATTTTCCTAATAATTTTTACTTAGGCCCGTCTTAAAAGTGAGGCTAGATCGAAACTGCTAACTGATGATCACTTTTAATGAAAATAAATTTTATTTATTTCATCCAAATTAGTGATTTTTTTTACTATTTCGTCACTAATGTCACGAAATAGCAACAGATACAGAAACTAATATTTCGGTATGCATTTTGCAACCCTCAACAGTGTATCAGTTTTCACTTCATTTCACTAATTGCTCCGAGAAAATAAATTTTTATACTAATGATACCAATTGTACTTTTTGGTCACGAAGTATGCGCATGCAAAATTTGAGCCAACTTAAAATATACGAAAATTTAATTTATGAAAAATCATTATTTCCGATTGAAGTTGCCAAAAAAGCTTGAACAATAATATAATCATTCAGGAGTTTGGTTTAATAAAACCGTTAACCGTGTTGGATTCTTCGTTATATAGATTTAAATAATTATATGGTCTAGCGATTATAAAACAAACAACGGATTTATTTTGGAATTGAGAACGAAACCATCTAATGAAGGAAACTAATATAATACCACACATGTTGTTCAGTAGTCTAAGTCTTTCTCCGACACCAAAAAATTAAAAAAAAAAACTTTTGTCCACTAACCGGAGTTACCGCCGAGTACTAAAGTCGAACACTTATAGCATACTCTCGTATTAGCAGTCTTCTGCAATCGGCGGTTCGTGGGTTTTTTTTATACGTCCAATGTCGTTCATTTAATTCCGTCTCACTCTAACGAGATCAACTGCAACCTTTCAAACGTACGTCGTAACGATTTCCACAACATAATCGGCAACCGTTACCATGAATCCAAATTATGTCTGTTTTTATAGAAAAAGTTGATCGTGACGAGTTCGATCCAAATAACGAAAGTCCAAGTCACAATATTATGGTCAGTACAGGTCTCCATCCGTGTATAGACGATCGGCAATCGCATGGGCAGCGTCTGGTTGTAGCGCTTGCCGGCTCAAGGTCGCACACGATTTGTACCGTGCGTAAACCGTTTCGATCGGTTTTTTTTCCAACTGGACGTGTCAAACAGAGACGCGTAAAGTAAATTCAGTGCTTAGGCGACAAATGGAAGGTCGTATTTAGCGAAATTCAGTCCCGTTCAATTGGTTTTGCAGGGGCAATAAACCTGAAGTGGATGGCGTTTCAAGCTTTCGATGGCAGATCTTCTTACATTTGAAAATCGATTACGCCAAAGTGTTTTTGTGCTTGCGCACCGTATAAAAAACAACTTAACTTCGGCGTGCCTCATAAAAGTTTTACTGAATGTTCTGCCAAATGAAATCAGTGTGTTAAATCGGTCAATCGAAGGGAAAATCTTCGGCAAATATCGAGTGTCTTGAAGATGTATAAACATTGAAGTGGTTAATTTTAAATACCATTGATAATCGTCGGTTTCGTAATAATATGGATAATGATCCAATGGCAGCTTTTGGACCCATTTTGTCGCTCTGCTAAATTCCTCAGCTGCGAAAAATGAGTTAAAAGCTCCAGCACGATGATTGTCCGATAATCGTCAACGTTTTACTTTTCGCGTAATGCTCAGTAATATTGCAACAGGTCATCTTCATCATGGGCACAATGGGTAAATACAGCTCGGAAAGAAAAATTAATTTTTTACCAATTGCAGTTCCCACTTGGTCGCACCAAGCGCCGATTGCTTTTTCTATGCCTTCGCTTCGGTTGCGGTGGTCAATGGCCTTGTTGCAGAACAAAAGAATCCGAAGTGACTCGGTTTCGGGTTGTTTTGAATCTTCTTCGCATCTGATCGCATCGCATATGATTTCTTCTCGCATCTGATCGATCGTTACGGTCACAACGTGCATGGACATTGGAAACATCCGTGAATTGCAGCCTGGCGCACACTGGGAATCCATGACACATGGGAATCCAAATCTTGTTAAACACTATAATCAAAAGAGTGCAGAAACTTACTTTTTCCTTAAAAATTTTTTAAGTGCTCTTTCAATTTTTTTAAGAAACGATTTTTTTCTAAATTAGAATAACTGAAAATTGAACACTGTCACTGGCCATGCCAAGCATTAGCATGTACGGTGCTCTGTTCAATTGGGTTGCTCTCTGTGTTTTGCTCAATCCCAGCGAGTACCGATTTTGGGATAATTTTTCGCAAATTTTTTGTCTGCTCTTACATTCATTAGTTATTTTCTTTTTTCTTGCGGGATTCCCTAATAAATCTATTTTTCTGGTTTCAGAAGAGAGCGACGTGATGGAAATTTTAATAATTTTGAGAAAAATTTAATTTATTGTGCAACACCTAATAAATGATTACAATTTCTTCGATTAGGAAAAATATCATAATTGATCCAACCAACGAATGGTGTTAAAGCTGTTAACGTAGCTTACGCTCAAAAAATAAAATTAATCAAGATTGCAAGTGAAAATTTAGTTTACTTACAGCTCTTAGTAACCAGTTTAAAAAAGTTTTTTTTGCTTAAATTTTCGTATACGGTATATGGTATGTATCTTCCAATATTATTTCCCTCGTTTAGTCGTGGAGCACTGATGGTCCGTAAACTTCAAAAAAGCAGTGATGGCCCTGCAAACGTTCCACCACAAGAGCCTGTTTTCATACATTCATGTATTCCTGTACACAGTACTAAAATACTTAGTACTTCTGAACTGAGCAGAGGTAGACCGTCCGAGTGAGAGAAAATGCACAATGAACCAAGAAAATGATGCTTGGAAGAAGCTCATCATTATCACAGTGCATACTCACTTCTATTTATTAAGCATCTATAACGACACCATGATCGAAGGTTGTGCTACCGGTAAAGGGAAGGAATGTTAGTCCGATACTCGTTGTTTCTAGAGATCACTGGTACCATCGCATCTCCACTAGAATCACAGGAGAAATAGTATATTAATAGGGACGTTTTATTTTTTGAATAATACTAAACAAATAGCTCTTAAAATAGAATGTTCAACAAGCCATAAGCGATTGTAACATAAAAAGTCACTTTTTTACAAGCGTTGCTTGTGGATAAGAAAACATAAATCTAAGGGTGTTTAAATTACTTGTATTGATACATTTCAAAGTCTCGCAATACTTCGCCACTGTTCACCTTGGGAAAATATAGCGAAATGTTTTCTGAATAACTGCAAAAAAATTGAAATAAAGCAAATACAGAAGTTCTACCCGGCAGTTACAAAAACATCACTGTCATCAATAACGCAACAACGTTTCATTGTCACAAGGCGGAATAGTTATTTAACATTGATAGGGTAAGGGCTTAGTTAATTTGGAGAACTTAAAAAAAACAAAAAAAAAAGAATTGTTACTTTTAAGGCATTAGCCCTTCGAAAAATAGAATGCAGAACCAGAGATGCCATTTATACAGATTTATCTGTATTGTATAGATTTTACTGATACTGATTTAAATCAGATTACAGATTTTATAAAGATTTTCTAAATTTAATACAGATTTGTATTTGAGTATCTGTTAGTATTTGATTGCAGTACTTTTTAAAAAGTTTATTAATCAACGGACAAATCACATGTTAAAATGGAAATCTTTTGTGCAAATATTTGATGATAAACACTGATAAACATTTATATTTAAATTTTAAACCAATTTGAACTGATTCATTTTATTAGTGAAAACAGATAGAGCAGATACATATTTTCTATAAAAATATCTGGCATCTCTGTGCACAGACGATTAAACACACACACACACACACTTAATAGTGTTGTGGTGACGTATTGTGGTTATTTCATTAGTATTTAACACGCTCACAAGATTTTATTCTTACGGCGATTATTGTGTCGATTTTTTCCCAGTGTGCGACGGTTTGTACCTTCGAACATCTGCCAATCATCATTTACAACCGCAGTGGCTCAATTAAAAATTTTAATTTCACTTTTTGTTATGGCTTGTTAGCTATCTTTATTCTGCTTCAAAAATCTGTAGTGTTTAATTTCAATTAATTTCAATACTATACAACGCAATACTTTTTGAAGAATAGTGACGTGGGTAACTGTGACTAAAGATTCACTCACAATTCATTCCTTAATTTTTCTTAATTAAGACCCTGTATAGAGGCACATGAGTTAATATTAAAATAGCGATCATAATTGTGATAGCAGCCGTCATAATTAATATAATTGGTTTTCGTTATGTCGCTCTAAACGATATTTTGTACAATCGAACAAAACAATGTCAATACCGGCTGAATAGCAAATCAGGGCTATAATGAATTCTTAAACTCTATTATACTCTTTGTGGAAATTACAGAATCTAAAACAAATATCCAAATATAGAGCGTGCTAATAGTGCTAAGTCCAGGAAAAGAGGGAATTCCTAGTAAAAATTCGCTACCAACGTTTGATCTGAAATAGTGACTTATTGTTATTTGGTTTAAATTGCCACATATTTTCTTCTATATCGATTTAAGAACACGATTTTTTTTGTTCAAAATTGACTTTATTCGTCAACATAATCTCCACCAATACCACTTTTGTAGAACGATTTATCTTTTGCCTCAAAATAGACCTCAGTTTCAGTGATAACCTCATTTCTTACCGGTAAGTATTTTTTCAGGTCTGCGAAAAGCCAGTAGTCGCTGGGGGGCAAATCCGACGAATAAAGTGGATGTGGGAGCAAGTCGATGTTCAATTCGTGCAGTTTTTCCATTGTTTTGTTTAACTTGTGACACGGTGCGTTGTTTTGATGAAACAGATTTTTTTTCTTTGTCATATGCGGTCGTTTCTTTGAAATTTCAGCCTTCAAAAGCTCCAATAACGCTATATAATATTCACTGTTAATGGTACTTTCATTCTCAAGATAGTCGATAAATGATACACCAAGCACATCCCAAAATACCGAGGCCATAACCTTTCCAGCCGATTATTGTGCTTTCGGGCGCTTTGGACGAGGTTCACCAGATGCTGTCCACTCAGATGACGATAGTTTAAATTCCGGAGTGAAGTGCAATGTCGCATATCGACGCAAAAATTCTGGTTTGTTACGTTTAAACATGGCCAAACACTGCTCAGAATCAGAATCAGAATCAAACTTTCTGACCCTATGTGTGGGGTTGGGAATCGAACCCAGGCGGGTTGCGTGAAAGGCATCGACTTACCTTAACACTATGCCCGTACCCACATTTTATTGTTGTTTCTGATGGAGCGGAGTCTCCATAACACTTTTTAAGCCATTGCTTCGCTCGAACGGTATTTTTTCCTATCAAAAAGAAGTGTAATATTAAAACCTATTTTAATCCACCTAGTGGTGTAATGATGCCTTTCTCATATTACTCATTACATCATAAATATAATCGTGAAATTCGCAAAAACAACTGTTTATTGAAAAAAAAATAGGATAATTTGTTCGGATCTAATCTCACAAACTCTATAAAACCTGTTTACCCTGTAGTTCCGGAACCAAAAGTAGTATCCACAACAAATTAAGGAATTCCGTATGAAACTGTAAGACTTTTCTTTTGAACCTATAAGTTTGTGAAAATCGATTTGGCCATCTCTAAGAAAAGTAAGTGAGATCCTTTTTGCAGTTTTTGATCACTATTTCCAATTCTTCCGAAACCGGATTCAGATAAACGGAATAGCCGAAGTTGGTTCGTTTACTACCAACAAATATGACTTACAACTTGGAACAGTTGTGAACGTAGTTAAACTTATACTTACTATCTCATGCTCTATTTCGATTAAACCAATTAAACGAAATCTAACAAACGAAACGAACCTGCGTTTTTGTTACTTCTGCATATGTAAGTCAAGCTAAACAGCATAAAATATGTAATAGGATTATAATTATTATCATTATTATTTATTATTATTATTATTATTATTTATTATTATTATTATTATTATTTATTATTATTATTATTATTATTATTATTATTATTATTATTATTATTATTATTATTATTATTATTATTATTATTATTATTATTATTATTATTATTATTATTATTATTATTATTATTATTATTGACATCACTACACAACGTGTACAAAATAGAACAAAGCACGCCTTGTTCGTTTTGTATTTTCTTCTTCTTTCGGTGTTGTACATATTGTCACTCTATATGGCGATTTGAAAACTTTGGCACTCGTCGCCCTGTAACTGCGGAACCGGCAGTCGGATCCGTATGAAATTTCACAGTAATTTTAAAGACAGTATGAACTTTAATTCAAATCAAGATTTGTGAAAATCGGTTCAAGCATCGCAGAGAAATCGAAGTGAATTTAGTTTTAGCAGATTTTCTTCTCCACTTTCGGTGCTCTCGGAACAGGAAAAGAGGGGACCAGTAGTGCCATATTAAGTTTTCATGCCCACAAACTAACAAGTTCTGCAAACTAGAAGAATTTATCAGACAGTTTTATGGGATTTGTATCTGTTTTTAACCATCTTTTGTGGAAAAATACTAATAAAATTGGAAATTTTCCACTTAACACGATTTAGCTCCGAAACCGGAAGTCGGATCCTGATAAAATGTTCCACAAAATTTTAGGGTATCATAAGACCTTTCATTTGAATCTTAGTCGGTTGAGTTGTTCCAGAGATAATTGAGTGTAAACTTTTTCTAAAATTTTCACATAGGTCCGGGACTTTCAACCCATGCGTTATAACCATAAATAACTCCAACAATAAGTTCCCTCAAACTTTTGGCAAAAATGAGTAAAACTCTCACGCTTGCTTACCTTTCTCGTACCCCAGTCGACGGACGGTTTTGAGGCAGTCAAGCACGAATCAGTTCCGATATTCAACTGAACGAGTATAAAAGGTAATCCGTGGTCGGAAGTTAACCATTCTTTCCATCTGCCAGCATCTGTTGACTTATTAGCTGAAATTTGATCTACATTACCGAAGCAAGTCAATTGTAACCTACCAAAATAGATATTATGCTATAGAGAAAATTCCAGCAATATAAATACAAGCATTGAAAATGAGATAAATACACCTAATTTTAGAAAAAATACGGTAAAAAAATTAATTCAATTTATATGCCTTTCTAATAACTCACACCTCTAGATTGGCGATTAGTATCATAATATTAAATTGAATATATTCGAGCACGTCGGTAAAAAATCTCTGGTCTGACAAAGATTTCTAAGTTTTGTTTTATTAATCTCTCAATTATTCCCCTTGTATAGCGTTCCAACGGCTTTCCAACATTTCCCCAGCACTTATATACCACGAATTCTTCTTAGCCTTGAAAATCGCTTCAGTCCCAGCGAAGACTGCATCATTCAATGCAAATAATTTTTCCAGCAGAACAGAAAATAGTCGCTAGGGGCTAAATATGATGAATATGGAGGATGCGGTATAAATTTGAATTCAGGTACATGGAATTTAGTAAAAAAACGTTGAAAAGCTCATGAAAAATTGTGAATAAACTTTCTTTTGATATCTTTACGGTCGATGGCGTATCTAGGGAGGCGAAGGGGTCATATTAGTCTATAAAGGAACAAAACCTAGCTAATGATTATCAACTCATTTCTTGCTTTCACAGTTTTCTTGCCTTCCTCCATAGAGAAAGATTTCAGATCTCAGAACTCTTTTCAATATTTAGTACAGAATTCCACCGAATGACTTTATTGTATTCATTTGTTCCAGTTAATTTGTGCGATCCCAGAAAACAATTGCAAGAACACTTGATATAAATTTAAACATCAAATTTCTTGGGAGAGGACAGAACATTACATTTATTTACATGTAAAATAAAATTGTGATTCTTTTTCGAAGCCAAATTTAGTTTGATTAACTGCGAAATTATAGATATGATTCATGTCTACATGCTTTGAATAGTAATCTTAAGTGAATTGCTACGCTCCCTTCATATGCATCGGTCAAGACGTCAATTTACACAATTTTTTAAAAGGGTGTACTTCACACCTAGGAAAAATCATGTTACGTCTTCTGAGACCGACATATACGACCGTCAAAATGACTCAATTTTACTGTAAATCCAACTTATATTTATTGCATTCTGACATATTTAAAACGTGTAAATTTACACGTTTGCTTTAAAGGCGGGGTATGTTTGACGTATATTTATATCATTCTTGTAAAATTCAGTCGTTTTACGGATTCCGTTATTCCGAATTGTGTCATGTGTGGATTAGCGTCACCTGTAAATTTCATAACTTTTTGCTGTATTGTTAGTGAATCTGATTCAACGGAATCAATGTTCTTCTATGGAAATGAAAATAAGTGATTGCATACTATTATTTTATATCGATTTTATTCAAATTCCTCTGAGCGATCTTCGGAGTGTGCAAAGTAAGATTCAATTTGTTTAAAAGTTTCAAAATATGTTATTTCTAATAGTTTGAATCCTGCAAAGTGAAACATAAGTAAACCAGTACGATCATAATGAATTTTTGATCAAATTCACCAAATATACTATTTTATATTACCAGCCGATTTTTTTAAAGAAATAAATAGTAGAGCTGCTGTAGCAGTTCCCATTTTCAAACATTTTCAATGTTATAATCTACTTGACAGAAAATAGTGATAGTGATGTTGGTCCGGAAGATAAAGGGTATTTCTTCGAAACGTAGAGCTATAAAATAAAATACATATTTTGAGCTTGAGATTGACCGATCACCTCCGGTCCGGTCACTCCTTCACTGATTGGGACCAGCTGTAATTGTAATGAGAATTTCTAGATCATCAGTTCTGGGACTGACAAATCATCCATCAATGTACATCTTCAGGTAACCCTAGAATAGAAGGATTAGCACCAGTGACGGTCAGGTTGTTGTTACTAGTGGCCGCATACATTACTGTCCCGTGTCGAAGATGCCATTTTATTAAATCTGAATTTATGAAATTCAGAAAATAAGCAAAAGAATTTAGCAAGATGAAGCAATCTTGAATAAAGATATAAGAAAGAATGCTTTCGAAAAATTAGAAAAGATATTAAAACAAGAATTTCTGGTTGAACGAAGTGATAGGAGTCTCCAAATTAGAAACATTGAAAGAATCTGATAATCGTAAGCAGAAAAAGAGAAACTTCTGCAATTGTCGCTTTTTACGACACGAAAGAAATCTCTTGGCCATTTTTTCGCCGGATTCCACATGGCATATAGGCTGGTCCAGATAGTCTCCTAAAGGACGCCAGCCTCTTGAAATAGAAAAAAAAATGTTTTGGAATGCATCATTCGAAAAATAGTGAAATTTGAGTAGCGGTTCAATATTGTTGTACATTTAATTAAATGTTAAGTACAAACAGTATAAAGTAGTTTAAAAATATGCTACCTTCATAACACTGACTAACTCTCTATCAGCGAATGCTAAACTGATCATTTGTAGGAACTGAATCTACTCATTTTCAACGACAGCCTAAGAAACATTATTTCCAGTTTTGTACGATGTTCGTGAATTTCCAGTAAATTGAATCGACGAGAATCATCGAAACAAAAATTAATTTTCATCCAAATTAGTACTCGTGGTGAAGCATGTCGAGATACTATGATCTAAATGAGCTACCAAACTGGACAATGGTCATAGAAAATTGGCACCATAAAACCTCGGTAGTCGATCTTGTTGCATCACATATTAAAGCTGCACTGTGCTATACACTGGTGTAGCTAAGGGGGAGTGTTATTTTTTGCGGTTCAAACTCCTCTAAAACCGATCAAGTTTGTTGTGAAAAGCCATACGTATAAGACTACGAACAATACAAAACCAACGATAAACCATCCAAAGTCGAGCTTTGGTCACGCCACTGGTGCTAGAAGAAGAAAAAACTGAAAAAGACTTAATGCAGTTTTAACTCGCTTCAGTTAACCCAGCGATGCTGCAACATTCACACGTCATCCATTCGGAAACTTACTATTGCTTTGCGCATTCGGTGGGTTTTGATGCGTATCTGGAACCCTCTATGTTTGATACGTGACACCATATGCAACGTCTAGCCCCAGTTGATTTCTGTGTCATAAAAAAGTCAATCAACTAACTCCAGTGCGGTCGATGCAACCCTTTCCGAACGGATTGAAATTGAATGTCACGACTGTCATTCAGTGGTTACTGATATGAATCGGAAAATCCAAAAAAAAGAATGCTTTTTGGAATTAGTCCTTCCCATCCTCATGACCTCAGATGGCGACTTACCTGGATGCACCTGCATTAAACGTTTTGTATTGGATCCTGTCAAGTGCATTGTAACGATAACTTGGTTAACTTAGTGTTTTCAGTATTTGGTCTCTTTTCCGCAACCATTCCGCTCTCGCGCCGATCGATGCCAGTGCTGCACTTGGCTGCATACCAAGTGGCAAAGCTTCTGCGCTGTTAGGTAATTTACTGCATGTATGTGCAGTCCCCCTCGGGGGGGCTTGGCAGAAGTAGCTCACCGGCCGCGACGGCTGAAGGCGGCCCGTCGCCGTTGTGAATCGAATCGAAAGTGAAATTGGCATGGCGTCATACGTTGGAATAGCTGTGATCATGGGAAAATATAGTTTGTTTAGGAAATACACATCTCTACAATTCTCATTCTAACATGATTAGTATTTTTCATGAAATATTGGATCCATATACGATTTTTATTCATTTTGTGGTTGAATATTTTTTCCAGAAAAAAAACATAGGAACTGGAACTTGAAATTCCGGACAAAAAATAATATCTTGTTATTTGAGTGGAAGATCGAAACGAGTAATTACTTGACGACTCAATGACGACTGAAGCCCATTCCAGTAAAAGTGTTCCACATAGAAGTCGGATAATGTCAAACGTGTTAAAGCAAAATTTACCATCCACTACAATCCCAACAGGTTTCGACCGGTATCGCAACAAGTGGCCAGGTGTTGTCGAGATGAAAAATTACGGACTCGAGCCGGTCCCATATATCCTTCGGTTTTTTCATAAATTCTTGTTTCAAATAAATTAGTGGAATTCAATACAATACTTCGAGGATGGTTTAACCACTTGGAAGCCATTTTAAATGCACGACACCTACTTGTCTTTTCCAATCATCGTAGAGTTCTATGATTACCAATATAGTTGTCATCTGGAAACTAATAAGAATATTTTTAGTCTTTTTTTGCATAGTTTAGATTCCTTTGTTCTACACCATTGAAGTACTGAGTAAAATGAAAATTACAAGCAAATTCAACCGGGTGATTGTTTCGAATCCGTTCAATTTATAACAGTTCGCGGAGGTCGCCACCATTAGAATAAATTGACTACAGATGGATTCCTGAAGTAAGTTTGAATAATATTCATCCGCTTCCTTCGACATGTTCTTCAATATCACAACCGTTTGGATAAATCATTTTAATCGGTTGTATTGCACACAGACACAAGATGCAATGCCTGATTTGCAACTTCGCCATTATTCATATCGACCCGCAGTACAGTCAACAATGTTTCCCTGCAAACTATTCCGAAAGTCGTCAAGATCGAGAGCACGCATAAATAATAGTCATGCGCCACAACAGAACTTAGCCTGCAGTCATTAGAAGGAACGACGCAAAGGCATCCGAGAGATGCAAAATTACCTACCATTTTACCATACTGCGATTCCTTTACTGTGCCGGTAAATGGACTCAGCTGTGCTGTTGAAGGTATGCAACATGACACACATATCACCCTTCGTGAGTAATTTTCCGTGTTGTCACTCTCGGTTGCTGTGGTATACTTTACTTCAAGCGGTTGTAGCCAGTCTTCGGAATTATTTCATTTGCTTACGTCAAACGTATTTCTGAGAATGATTGTGATTTAAAATCTTATCCGATGACAATCCGATTAAGCAAAATGTGAATCTCTGATCCTTTGTAACAGCACACTAGCCTTTTGCTTTAATGTATAGTCTTACTAATAACGACGATGATTACGATAAATATCGATCAATTTAGTCTTTCCCCGCTTCAATTAGGTGATCGCCACCTTTCACACGACTGCGTACTGAATGCTCCTCAATTCAGCTTTTGAGAGGTGAATCTACAGAAAGTGAGGGTCTATAAGAGCTATAATGATTAATAGAGATTTTGGCCAGCTGTGCTACTTATCCAGGATAAGCGATACAAACGCTATTAGTCCGAAACCAGCAAATCGCCTTCTGAATTCATTTCCTTACCAGTTTATAAAAAAATAGGTTTCAACAAAAATTCACTAGGCTTCACAAGAAGTGTTTAGATATCGAAGGGACCTTGTTACTCTACCATTCAGTCATTTTTGGAATAATTAGTTTTCATAGTAACATATGCAACTAATTAATTTGAAGAATTAGAATTAAGTTTACACGATCGAAACTACCTCATAGCAGTGCCACATGACTCGATTTAGTAATGTTGGGCTACACGATACGCAAAGACCTCATTCCAAAAGCTTACAAACTCAAATTGTTCAGGACAGTGATTCCCAAACTCACTCTACCTGAAATTTTATGGATGAACCATCTTTTAAGCTATGGGAACAAGGTGGATGAAGAAAAAATTTGAGCCCTTAGTGTTAGATTGTAGACTATAGATTCTGGCAGTCACAAGGCCAAATTTATTTCGGTTTCGCAGCGATTTCGGTTTTCAATTCTTTTAATAATTTGCGGTAGTACTCGCCGTTAATTATTAGTTCTTCGAAGTAGTTCCCAAAAAAAATGCCATGACAATCCCACAAAGTCTACGGTCCCTTGTGCCTCTCAAGGTCACTTCGGAATAATAGATCACAATAGTCTAGTTTTTGGTTCACTAGAGAACAAAATTTGGGCGGGAACGTAAAGTGTCATACGCTATTCGATTCAGTCCGTCGAGTTGAGCAATGGATATGTGTACGGGGAGGAGGTCGAGTATCTGACTCTCTCACTCTTTGTGAGTGCGGATGGGGGTACACAAATAATATTTTTCACCAGCATAATTGAACCAATATCTAACAAACTCGAAAATACTCCTGGCAATGAAAGAGCCGATATTTTAGCCAAATGTGGTGCTATTGAGGGTGAAATTTATAAGCAACCGATTGCTGTCAACGAATTATTTAGCGCATCTCTCTAAAGAACACTTTCCAGCTGGAAAGCTTCTTGGGATAGTGATGATCTGGGTCGGTGGATGCAATCAATTATTCCAAAAATATCGACAAAGCATGGTTCAGGGGACTTAATGTGTGTAGGGATTTCATTCTTATGATGTCCAGACTCATGCCCAATCACTACACGTTAGATGCACATCTCCTTCGAATTGGGCTCTCCGAGACTAATCATTGTGCTTGTGGAGAAGGTTTTCGGGATATTGATCATGTCGTTTGGCCGTGCGTGGAGTATCGTGATGTCAGATCTCAACTAATAAATTCTTTGCGTATCCAAGGTAGACTATCCAATGTCCCAGTTCGAGACATTCTTGCTTGTCGTGACCTTCTATACATGAAACTTCTTTATCATTTCATAAAGAAAATTGGAGTTGCAATTTAATAAAGCACCCTTTTAAGACTTAGTTCTGATTCCAGCTGCGATCATGTGCTCAACCAATAGCTAAATTGGAATAGAAATTATGTAATGATACAAACAAACTCGAAATAGTTATGAAATGAAATGAAATTATTAACAAAATGTCTGAAAATAACAGCCTATTTTATAATTTATAGATGTTAATCGTTTGGTTCAAATAATATATCCGAGTAGATTTCATAATTAATGACAAATTACCTAAGATGATAGTTAAGTAATAATATGTTTTTAATCAATTTAAATCGTTGTGACTATTTCAGAATTATATTAGGATAAGAATTTTATATAAAAGTGATGCTACGGCGAAGAAAAATTTATGTAAACTGCCTTAAGAAATAAACGTATTTATGGAGAAAAAAACTCAAATATAAATGGAAGGTCTATATAGATAAATAACAAAGCAAAACAGCAACATCGTGTTTAAAGCTGGTCAAAGCATCCATCAAATTTGAAGATCGGTTATACCGATCCACGGTTTCCGATTTCGGTAACCTCGGACGAAGTGAACAAAAACACGAGAATTTGACTAAAATCATTTTCTCTAAGATAATTGGACCGATTATCGTGAATTTTGATTCTAATGAAAGGTTATGATGATTGCTTTTGAATTGGATTCGACCTCCGGTTTTGGAGTTAGAGAAATATGAGTATTAAAACCAAACAAAAACAACGAAAAAATCCGCCAAATTGAACTGAGCTATTTTTGTCAAAATCTCAACTTCCGGCTCCGGAATTACAGGGTATATATGTTAAAATGAAAATAATCAAATGACATACTTTTTTTGAAAACGACTCGAGCGAATTTCATCGACTTCGGAAACACAAGGTGTTCAGAATAATAAGTTGAAATAAGCAAATTCCTTGCAATTGGTTGACGCCAGGTTCCTCTGAACAATTGTCAAAAAATCAAAAGAAAAATTCCCGGTAATTAATAGAAAATACTTTCAGACATGACAAAGAATTAGTCCCGAGTGTACACGCGACTAAGAAAAAAGAAGGGACGCGGCGCACTCAGACATGATTAGTCACGAATAAAAACGTTGTTCGGCTTATTTTCGAAACCACGTTTTTTCAACTGCGTATTCCAAAACTATTGCAAATATTAAAATGAATCAAACGGCATGACCAAAATATTATTGTTATTTAATAACTCTGCACGTACCCTGCTAGGCGATGGTGTTTTCTTCTTCCGTACCTGCACGTACCGATGCGTACCGGTTTTGCATTATTTTGTAAAAAAGTTTGAAAGTTTTAACACTCATCGCCATCTAATTTCGGAACCGGAAGTCGGATCTAGATGAAATTGCACAGTATCTTTAAAAACAATTTAATTTGAACCATGATTTGTGAAAATCGGTTTGACCGTTGCTGTGAAATCTAAGTGAGTTCTGTTTTTGTAGCTTTACTTCACTATTACCGGTGCTTTCGGAAACGGAAGCCGAGAACTAATAGTCCAAAAGTAGATTTATATATCAACTAACTAACAATGTCTGCGAACTAGATGAAATTACCTGTGAGTTTTATAAAAATTCGCACCTCATTTCGCCATCACTTGTGGAAAAATACTATTTTTTCACTTATCGCAAAAATTAAATTTTTTCACTTATCGCGCTGTAATACCGGAAACGGAAGTCGGATCTGGTTCACTGATGTCACTGATGACATATGATTGAGCCCATTTGCGCTAACTAAGCTCTTATGCAAGATCGTTAGATCTCTTTTAAACTAGTTCCTGAGCTATTTTATTTGCGCAAATACCCTTCCTTATTTCTACGGAATTAAATAAAAGTATCTTGATGAACGCTACAGTAATACATATGAGAATATGAATAATATGAGAAAGATACACCACTAAGTAGAGCTTTTCATTTGCACTCTGCAAAACCAAAACTAATCGCAAAATTTTTGCAATGTATGAAACGTCGATATTCAGGATTTAACCGAATATCGACGTTTCATACATTTCTAAGACATCTGCAATTAAAAACAAAATTTAATTTAAGGAATTTCTTGTACCAGCAGGGTCTGTGGTGATTTTTCAAGATCGAAAATTATCATACTGAACTGGTGCCAAAATCGGTGCTATATCGAATATGGATAAGTGCTATGCTGCACTCCCGCTATGTAAAATTAGAGATGATCATTTTTGGCCCCCTAATGTCTCTACGTTATTGGTTCGACCGAATTTTCGTTATGGAACGTGGTCGGTAGTATTTTTTTTATAAGATGCGGTTGAACAGAACTATGTTGTAAAAAATAAAAATATTTTGTGAATTTACGTCTATTTCCACGCACAGAACTAAATATAAAACTTCTTTACAATTATGTACGATTCAATATAATTTAAAGGCAATCCTAAGCGTTAATTGAAAGATACAATTACATTTATTGAAAAATTAATGCAATCCACTTTTAGTTTTACATCAACGCAGGCCCGTGTGCATTTCAAACAGTAAGTTCCATGAACAATAAAGTACTTTTTATATAAAAGTGCAAATAACTTGACTTTTCTTCCAAATTTTGCACCTTCTCCACCCCTCTCCTGACATTGAATCCTTACACCCCTGGACCCCCCCCCCTTTTGAACCCTCCCTAGAACACTCCATTGAACCCTCCCTTGAAACCCCCCACCCACCTTTGAATGATTCCTGTGCACGGGCCTGCATCAACGATTGTGTCCAATCAAACTTCCGATTTAATTTATGTCCATTCCATGTTACTTTTGATTTACATGTCGTGTGCATTTCATTATTACTTTCTGTGCGCAAAGATGTAAATAGTAAACAAAAACCAAAGTAGAAGTAATTTTTACCATCATATCATGACTTGTTATTTTTAAGTTGCCATTGAAATACTTGATATTTCCTAGATAGACATATCAAGAATAGTATAATAACTATTTAACAAGAAATAATATAATAATTATTTAACATCAATATTAGTTATTGCATCTCATTTTGTTATGGATGAAATAATTCAATTGTATTAATTACAACTGATGTAATAGTTCCATCTTCGAACAAAAAGCAATTTAATATACAGTAAATTAATACTTAATTAGATATCATTCTATTCTGAATGTTAAAACAACAACTCGCGATTCACGACTCTCACTACACTTGTTATGTTGACAATTGCGGCCATTTAACCCCTTAACACTCGAGGGAATTATGTTTCCCTTCTATAAAAATCGTTATAGATTCATCAATTACTATTAAATCGATGTTTTTTACTGAATGTTAGAGAAAACTTATTTCCAAGGCGACTAATGTGTTTCTGAACGAATAAGTAAAAAGAACTATCAAGCTTTATAGCACTAAAAAAGTTTGTGCCAAATGACATATAGAAAACAGAACACATAATAAATGGTTGGTAAAGGCTGGGTAACGCGCAACATAGACCCCATTGAGGCCATCAGCCTCTTCCCAGCAACTTCTATCCCTACCTCCCCGCGGAACCGGCTGGGCTGCGAGCAACCTTAGGGAAGATCGGGTAACCAACCCCGGTGGTAACTATGGTCGTAGGCTGACAGGGAAGGGAGGGGGGGGGGGTTTGCTTATGCAAGCCTGAGCGTCTGTTTTCCAGGTTATGAACGGCTCACAACAGCGTCTGTTCCCCATGTTAGGGGCGGCTGATCGACGTCCGAGTGCTAGTGAAGGACTCTAAGCTCAACTGTGCAGTATGGTCCTCCGGAAATTTGCGGGGTTGGTGTCCGGCCCAGCGAGCCACCCGAAAAAAACTATTGCAACGGAAAATCAGCAAGAAAGTAATATGAATCGAGACCAATGGCAACGACCTCTGCGACGAAAAAGGACTTGCGATTGGAAGCTCGGTACGTGGAACTGCCGATCTCTCAAATTTATCGGGAGCACCCGCATGCTCGCCGATCTACTAAAGAACCGTGGGTTCGGCATCGTAGCGCTGCAGGAGGTGTGTTGGACAGGATCTATGGTGCGAACGTTTAGAGGTGATCATACCACCTACCAGAGCTGCGGCAATACACGCGAGCTGGGAACAGCTTTCATCGTGATGGGTGATATGCGCGTGATCGATTGGTGGCCGTTCGACGAAAGAATGTACAGGTTGAGGATCAAGGGCCGTTTCTTCTAGTTTAGCATTATTAACGTGCACAGCCCTCACTCCGGAAGCACTGATGATAACAAGGACGCATTTTACGCGCAGCTCGAACAAACGAAAACGGCTTACGACTCATCGATTTTGCCGTCTACAAGAACATGGCCATTCGTAGCATCTTCTTCCAACATAGCCTCCCTTATCGTTACACCTGGAGATCACCAAAGCAGACGGAATCGCAAATCGACCACGTTCTGATTGATGGAAGGCACTTCTCCGACATTATCGACGTCAGGACCTATCGCGGCGCTAACGTCGACTCTGACCACTATCTGGCAGAACGTGGAACGATACAAACAGAAGCGGAGAAAGCAGACCCGCATCTTTCGGGAGAAAAAACGCCACCTGGAAGAAGCGGAGTGCGAGGAAATGGAACTGCTGTACCGCTTTCAAGAAACACGGAAATTCTACAAGAAGCTCAACAAATCCCACAACGGCCCTGTGCCGCGAGCCGAAATGTGCAGGGATAAGGACGGGAGCCTCTTAACGGATGGACGTGAGGTGATTAAAAGGTGGAAGCAGCACTTCGATGAGCACCTGAACGGCGCTGAGAACGTAGGCATGGGGGTTCAATATGACGGGAGAAACGACTAAGTCAGTGCAGCAGAAGGCGAAATGAAATGATCCTGCTCCCACATTGAGGGATGTTAAGGATGCCATGCACCAGCTCAAAACCAACAAAGCAGCTGGTAAGGATGGCATCGCAGCTGAACTCATCGAGATGGGCCCAGAAAAGTTGGCCAAGTGTTTGCACCGATTAATAGTCAGGATCTGGGAAACCGAACAGCTACCGGAGGAGTGGAAAGAAGGGGTAATTTATCCCATTCGCAAGAAAGGCGACCATTTGGAATGCGAGAACTTCCGATCGATTACAATTCTGAATGACGCCTACAAAGTGTTATCCCAGATCATCTTCCGTCGTATATCATCTAAAACGAATGAGTTCGTGGGAAGTTATCAAGCCGGCTTCGTCGATGGCCGATCGACAACGGACCAGATCTTCACCGTGCGGCAAATCCCCCAAAAATGCCGTGAATACCAGGTCCCAACGCATCACCTGTTCATCGACTTCAAGGCAATATACGATAATATCGACCGCATAGAGCTATGGAAAATTATGGACGAGAACAGCTTTCCTGGGAAGTTGACTAGAATGATCAAAGCGACGATGGACGGTGTGCAAAACTGCGTAAGGATCTCGGGTGAACTATCCAGTTCATTCGGATCTCGCCGAGGACTGCGATAAGGTGACGGTCTTTCATGCCTACTATTCAACATCGCCTTGGAAGGAGTAATGCGACGAGCCGGGCTTAACAGCCGGGGTACGATTTTCACGAAATCCAGTCAATTTGTGTGCTTAGCGGATGGCACGGACATTATCGCGAGAAACTTTGGAACGGTGGCAGAGTTGTACATACGCCTGAAACGCAAAGCAGCAAAGGTTGGACTGGTGGTGAATGCGTCGAAAACAAAGTACATGCTAGTAGGCGGAATCGAGCACGACAGGATTCGTCTAGGAAGTAATGTCACGATAGACGGGGATACCTTCGAGGTAGTGGAAGAATTTGTTTACCTGGGATCCTTACTAACGGCTGACAACAATGTGAGTCATGAAATACGAAGACGCATCATCAGTGGAAGTCGTGTCTACTACGGGCTCCAAAAGAATCTGCGGTCAAAAAAGATTTACCCCCACACGAAATGTACCATGTACGAAACGTTTATAAGACCGGTGATCCTCTATGGACACGAAGCATGGATCATGCTCGAGGAGGACCTGCAAGCACTTGGAGTTTTCGAGCGACGCGTGCTATGGAATTTTCGGCGGTGTACAGGAGAACGGCGTGTGGCGGCGAAAAATGAACCACGAGCTCGCTTCACTCTACGGCGAACCCAGCATCTAGAAGGTGGTCAAAGCCGGAAGAATGCGATGGACAGGCATGTTGCAAGAATTCCGGACAACAACCCTGCTAAACAGGTGTTTGCCACGAATCCGTTTGGAACAAGAAGGCAGTATTGGCGAGTATTGGGCGTGATCGAGGATGGAGAGAGGCAGCCACAAACCGAGTATTGTGGTGTACTATTGTTGATTATGTGTTATCTTAAATGTGATGTTGTGCAAATAAATGTATGTAATAAATGTGTTATGTGCAACGTACACAAGTACATGAAATCGTTTCGTAGAATGCCATAACTAACTATTTATTTTATTATTCTGATAAGTGAAGCAATTGAAGCAATACATTAATTTACGATATAATAATATAATAAACCCAACTTTTCTTTTATTTATTTCTAAGAATCATAGGGAAAAATATTTCCCATGAAATTATAAGAAACTTATGCATCCTGCTATGTTTTTCTGGTAATATTCTCTTAATTTACCCCCCCCCCTCCCCCCTCCTTTCTAGAATATTCTCTTGTATTGACATATTTCGTTCTGCACCACATCTCGTGGAAGGGTTAAAATGTCCAGTCAGTTTTTGACATTGTGTTGTGCGTGGACGTATTTCAGTTTGCCTTCGATTGTCGTCTATCTTAAAATAATTGATGATAATGCAGCTTCCGTTGGGATGATTGAGCTTTGATGTCTACGTCACAACCAAAAACCTACCAGTTATGACTTTCTGGAGCAATTTCGGGTCATCACCAACAGAATTCGACAGCTCCTGAGCAATGTTGTTGTGATGCTGTTTTCGGTCGAAATTGAGCAATGTTGGTATGAATTTCCGGGCGACTGGTCTCATGCCCATAATCTTAGTAATAATCGAATAGCACGAGCCTATCGATATATTTAGGTCGTCACAAATTTCTCTGACTATGATTCGACAATTGACCAATACAGGTTCCTTTACTTCATCAATGTTTTCAACTGTTGTTGACGAGCTCCGGGCGTCCGGAACGATCTTCGTCGCTCGCATTTTAAGTTGATCTCCACATAAAATCTAATACAAATTCTTTGATCCATTTTATGGGATAGACGAAAAACGGCAAGCAAGCTAGAACACGTCCACGTACAATGGCTGTCAAACCTGACTGAATTATCAACAAAAGTAAGGGTCATGAGTACCAAAATAACGCCACAAAAAGATAAAAAATCGAACATACGTAGTCCGTGAAATTGAGAAATTCGCGATACTGTTTGCGCTATCCGATAATTTCTTTTTTTCGTCCCACAGCAGATGTTCTGGTTAATCAGTAGTAAAATTCTAATAAAAATCAATGATAGGTGATTGTAAATCACCTTTTTTCAAGTTCTTCCAATAGGATAGAAAAAATTGTAGATAATATTTAAATAGAAAAAAGCGAGAACTTACACGGAGAACCCCCTCGATCCTAAAATTGCGATGTCGCAGTTTTTAATTTTTGCGATAGTTGATTCAACTAATTTCTTTTTGATTTAACCATAATGGTTTTTTATTTGCATATATTCAAGTAGTTGAAAAATATATTGTTTTGAATGCTGCAAAAGGCCGGAGACAGTTGAAACCAAAACAATAATCGCAATTCAAAATCAACAACTTTTTTTGTTGAAATATGTTCGCGTCGCTTCAAAATGTCAATGAAAACAACATCAATGGTTGAAGCGTTTGGTGAAATTGTGTTCATTCGATTTGAGAAATTTATGATTCCATAACAAGTGTTTATCTAACAGCGGTGTTGTGATAAAGTTAACCTTGTTTAAGATGAAAAAGATTTGGTGACAAATTAGAAAATGTTAATGAATGATCATCTCGTAATCTTTCAGGTATGCGCAAAAATTTTATGCTTCAAATTCGATCATTGATTTACTTCCAGCAGACTGTTTTACTTCCAGCTGTTTGATACCGATGATGATGTTCATGCACTAGAAATAAAATGCTTTTTGACATGAATTTAATTGATAGAAGTAACAGGAGCGAAGGGTTTCAAACACACAGCACGCGCTGCGATTGAATGGCGCGTTTGAATTGCCGTCGCAAAATTCCAATTCCCAGCGGTTGATGCACCCAACCTCATATAAATTGACTAAAATTATCAGTGCATAACTTTAGTTCAACCGTTTGAAGGCATCATCTTTCAATACTCATTCTAGGTAAATTTGATAATTTCGCTAATTTACTCGCCCCTCCGGGCACTTTTGCTGATTAAAAACGTTTTTCTACATCAATCATTTCCGATCGAATCAGAAGTATTTTTTTAGAATTTAGATCTTTACTGATCTCGACTTGACATGATCATGATCATACAAAAATCAAAATCACTTAGAGATTAGATCAGTTCTGATTTCGTAATGATAATTTATTCCTTGGTTAAGATCACTTGAAATCAGCAGTGATCGGTGGTTTTCCCAGCCCTAATGATATTACATGTCAATATGAAATACTGTTTCTATTTTAACAACGATATTTATTTCATGAATCTCAACATACCGAACTTGTTTCAAATAGATCATGACGTGTATCAGTAAGTATATTTTGATTATTTTCGCAAATCAATAAAATTGTTCAATGTCTAAAACAAACAATTTGCAATGTCTAAAACAAACAAAACCGAATTTTGTTTCAATAACAACACCAGTTATTTCAACTAAAATATTTGTTGAAATTGAAAGGTATGTGTCCTCACTAATTGGCAGCATTTTTTTTCAAACAGTTAAATTAGTTGTTTCAACCATCGTTTCTGCTAATCGAAAATCAAAAATGACAGTTTAGTTAAAACAACAATCGATTAGTTGTACCAAATTTTAACCAATCGAATTCAGAAAATCAACTAGTATTCTGGTTGAAATGGGATCGCGGTTCAGGTTTTTCAAAAATCAATCCACTGAAGCGCATATAGCAAACATTTAGGAATTTTTCAAAGAAATGGTTTCCACTTGTTTCTATCCATGAAACCAAAAATATGGTCGGTTCTTTGATCGCCTCACAGACCAAAAGCAACTTAAACTGAATCTACATGGCACCAGATCGCTATCGTTATGCTATGCGAATCATGTCAAATGCCTGAATAATTAGACGTCACTAAGCCATACAAGAGTGAACAGTTGATATTCAGTATACGTTCACCGAAAAATACTAACCAACACTAGTAAACCGGTTAATCATAAACGGACTTTCAAATTTATTCTGCTGTAATGTTTGATACACTATTTCAAATTCGGTTTAGCTCCCCTGCCTAACGCTTTTCTTATATGACCTAACCTAATATATCATCATGATCGCAACAGTAAAAACAATTAGGCTAATCATTGAATCAGTACAATGTTCTCCGTACGTTCATTTGACTGTACCTAGTTCAAATATTACCGACTAACCTAATTACTGTGATCAATCTAGTTTTTAACGCGATTTTACGACCAGCCGACCAGGCACGCGCTAACCCACTAAAAGCGCGCGAACTATTCGGCTTAGAAGGCCGATCGGTAAGGGTAGTAGTAGCTCCTCTCAACCCCTTCGAGAGAGAGAATGACTCGCCCGTTGTCCGCCAAGAGATTGTTTGCTTCACTCAATCTCAACCGATTTAGGTGATTCCTTTGCTTTGGCAAGGAAAACTCCAATAAGTTGTGAGTTTCCCCGTACAATACAGGCAACCGGCGTTCAACACGGAGAGTAAGAGAATTGTGAGAAAAAGCCACCCTACTCAGGATCATCGATCGGTACTCTCTCTTTCTCTCTGTCTGGCGGCTCTCTCCGGTTGGGTGGCTCAATCTCACCCTGTCGAAAGAACCGATCAACGACGGAGACCTGACCGGTGCGAACCGTTCAAAGGGGGAAAATCTACAGGGGCAAAAGCGTTTTGTATAAAAGACCCTGGCGGGCTACCGAACACCATCCAGTACCCAGTTGGACTTCAGTTCGGTCTTTAACCCACCACCACCACCACCACCGCACCAGCATCGTAGGAGCATCACAATGAAATTTTTGGTACGTGGGCTGTTCGTTCTGCAGCTGTGCATTGAAAAGTGTTCTACGAAGTGTTCTACAATTTATCTCAAATGGACTACTATTTAACATAATAATCGAGCTATGAATCTGAGTGTGGAAAAGATCAAGTTTTGTGAATATGTGACTGAGGAAATTGATTGAATGACGCAAGAGTGCTTGTATGATTGAACGGAAAGGACCTGTTATTGGGCAAACATTGCACATATGGACTGAGTGAAACAGATTTGCATAATAATGTAGCTGTTGGTGCAGTGAAACTTGTTCGGTGACAACTTGCTTTGTGAGGAAATCGAAATGTGTCGTGTTGATCCGGGGTAGAGTTGAGCGTGGAAAATACTTTCGCTTTTGGATTGCCAACGCGGATAAATTAGCAGCTATTGCCGAACAAGTGGAAATGATCATGAGCAACGATCGGGGGCTTCGGGCTAAAAGCCAACAATTCTTACACTTCCTTTTCCTTTCCGGCACCATTGTAGAGATGATAGTTGGTGAGAAGATTTTTTTGTGAATTAAATTTTCATGTTCGTTTTTCTTTTTTTTTTTTTTCGCAGGTGTTAATAGGTATAGCGACACTGCTGGTTTGCAGTGTAGCGGCCGAAGAAAAAAAGGCCGAAGAAGCTAAGCCAGTCGAACAGGCTGAGAAAAAACAGGACAAACGTGGACTCTTCGACCACGACTTCGGTGGACATGATTTCCACGAGTTTGAGGGACACCATGAACACCATCACGAACACGTTGATTTCCATCCTCATCATGAGAAAACTTTAACCGTGGTGAAGAAGGTCGCCGTTCCGTACCCAGTCGAGAAGCACATCCCATACCCGGTCGAGAAACACATTCCTTACCCGGTTAAGGTGGGAGTACCAAAACCATACCCCGTGTACAAGACCGTTCACTATCCGGTCAAGGAAATCGTCAAGGTTCCAGTTCATGTCCCAGCTCCATACCCAGTAGAGAAGAAGGTTCCATACCCAGTCCATGTTCCAGTTGACAACCCAGTCCCCGTCAAGGTATACGTACCAGCCCCATACCCAGTGGAAAAGAAGGTCCCAGTACCAGTGAAGGTCCATGTCCCAGCTCCATACCCAGTTGAGAAGAAGATCCTTGTGCCAGTCAAGGTTCCAGTTCATGTTGAAAAGCCATACCCAGTCGAAAAGGTTGTCCACTATCCAGTCCATGTTCCAGTTGACCGTCCAGTTCCAGTCCATGTGCACAAACCAGTACCAGTTCCGGTAGAAAAACCAGTCCCATACCCTGTCATCAAGAAGATCCCGTACCCAGTCCATGTCCCATATGACCGTCCAGTCCCAGTGCACGTGGAGAAACCTGTGCCAGTTCCAGTCAAGGTGCCCGTGCCAGCCCCATACCCAGTAGAGAAGCACGTGCCATATCCAGTGTACAAGAATGTGCCTTATCCAGTCAAGGTCCCGGTCGACCGCCCAATTCCCTACACCGTTGAGAAACATATTCCATACGAAGTCGAGAAACCCGTCCCGTATCCAGTTAAGGTTCCAGTCCATGTTCCAGTACACCACGAGGAACATCATCACGAAGAAATCCATCATTACGAAGGACACGATGAGCATGATTTCCACCACGAATAAGCAAAAATTGTGATAAAATTCCCTCCCTTCCTCCCCCAACTAAGCCCGTATTAAGAGAAAAACGTTTCCTCGTTCCTGTTTTTTTTTTTCATCTTCTTCCCGGCCCCGTCCAGAATATTCAACTAACCCCTCCAACGAAACTAACCTCTCATCTCTACCAAAACAAGAATGATCTGACTTTCAACCCATTCATCAATACGTTAACGATCGTGATATTGACTAAGTTACCATTCGTGTTACGCGTAGCAACTAAACAGACTACAAATACTCACCCCGCAGAAAGCAAAACCCATCGCATCAAGTAATCGAAACATTTCGACGACGACCAACAGAGAGTGACTTTCCGTTTCGAAGGAAAGTCAGCTCGTTTTCAATTAATTTTTCTCGTCCATACTATAAAACAAAACAACAAAAAACTGAGCGAAAGAAACCGAATTGTTATTTGTTTCACCATTATTATTATTATTATATTGTATCAATCGACCGAGGAGAGTGAAAAAAGCGTTGAAAAAAACCTTATTGAAAAAAAAAATATACCAAAAATAGTAACCCACTGTTGTTCGCATGTCTGTCCGGTTTTGAAGAAACATCCCTGAGCTGCCAAGTGTGGCCAAAATATACAACCGCGCAGCCAATTTCGCTTCCGATAAAATCCGACAGTTTTTTCATAATTCATGCATTCATATCGAATAGACCAGCTCCCTTCCACCGCTGGCAACATGTGTAGTGAATTTCACTTATCAAAACAACGGCGACTATCGTCAATCAGCCAAGTATGACTTCATAAAGAGTTTGGGCGCCATCTGTTCCGCACCCTCCGTTTCAGCCCCCTACTGAGCGGTAAGCTGTTACAAAAAAAACTACATTACTACAAACTCGAACTAACTACCTGAAACACATCCACGCCAAAGTGCAGATTATTATTAAAATACGGATGCGCATTTGTCCAAACTGGATATCGAATGAAAAAAAACAAAAACAAAAAACTAAGGGGAAAACATGATCGCCACAATCGCCACTACGTTGGCTCATCAATTGTTCCGCCAGAGTGCACACCCACACCTGCTGAAGCGCCCCGCAGCACGAAAGCATAACGCGAGTGCATAATCGCCCAAAAAGGCGTCATCCTTTCGCTAGTCACAGGTGAATGTGATTAAATTCCAGTTCATCCGAGGGTCCGATCCATCGAAATCAACCTTGATTTAGGAAATCCAAAATCTGCCAACACACGCACAAACACTTGTTCGTGCGATCGAGTGCTTTAATCGCATCAGCGCAATGCAACATTGCACAGCTTCGGAATGAGAAACGAAACGACGAACCGTGTGGAAGATTGCGCAAGGATTGCAACATACGAAGTAGAAGAAAAAAAAACTGTGCGGCAATAACATCATCATTGGAAACAACAGCAGAATTAACAACAAACAGACACCACCTAGTTAGTGTACTGGGACGACAGTTTTAGATTTACCTGCTCGTGCCCGTTTTAACGGAAAAGAGAGAGAGAGGAGAAGAAAAAGCGAAAGTCGCGATCGACTGACCCAGATCCTGACTGTTTCCAGTATGGCCTAGCATAGGCAATAGTACATTTTACACATGTACCAACACTGAACTAGTTCAGTGACCGACCGATTATTGAGAGCTAGAAATGATCGATGCAGTTCTGCAGTCGGAAATTGGGAAATACACACATTCAGCAGACGCCGATCGGGTTGAACAATCATTACGTGATCGGAATTATTTCTGTTTGGGCTGGTTAGAGGTCCAAAATAGCAATGAAATTTTGGCACCCAGATTCATTTCATCATCAAAAATTGTGCTTGCCTGTGCTAAAAGCTTGATCTTCTTTTTCGGATGCTGGGCCTTTAAAGGAACTTGATAATGTAATGTTTGCATTTAGAAAAAAGGACTTAATTCGGATGGTGATAAAAAAGCTACGACAGATAATTGTTTTTGATAAATTTCCCATGCAAGGTAATTATTTAAGTTTTTCTTATAAAAAAAACCTACGTCCTTGCGAGTAACAACTAACCGAATATTCGCCATGGTGGTCGAAAACATGCGTGTAGGCATGTTTTTGAGTCCTTTCTTCGTTTTATTTATGAATTCCTTCTTAGTTTTCGCGTCAAAATTGTTAACTTCACTTCAAGAAATTCTCGAGGGACGCAGCTGGGGGACGCTGGGCGGGTTTGCCGACTTGGGTACTACATTGACATTCGGCCGCTCCATCTCCTTCAACGAACGCTTTGAGTAGTGTGCCGACGCCAGATTTGGCCAGAACACCGCATCTTCGTCCTTATGATATTTCTTGATTAACGACGCAACTTCCGGCAGGCATTTCGTACTATAATTTTTCCCGTTCACGGCCACGGTTCCGGGCTTCCTTTCGATGCTCTGTTTGTTGTCTAATAGTGCCAAGATGTTGTATTCTGCACTCTTGGTGCTCAGAAAGTGGTGTCACGTACAACGAAATTGCAAAACGGGTGAAAGTGCACCACACCAGTGTCAAAAATATTATCGAGAAGTTCGGTAAGACCCTTTCCATGAAGGATTTGCCCCGATCCGGTAGGAAAACGGGTCCCAGCCAGCCCGGCCGGTACTTAAAAGTGGTTGAGTACATCAGGAAAAATCCATCGGCGTCGACGCGGGGTTTGGCCAAGCAGTTCAACACCAGCATCGGGATGATTCAACGGATCAAAGTTCGGAACTCCCTGAAAACGTACAAGAAACAGAAGGTGCCGAAAAACTCCCTGGTACAGCAAGTTCAGGCCAAAACAAGAGCACGAAAACTTTATAACCGGATTCTATAGAATAAAGACGGATGCATCCTGATCGACGACGAAACCTACGCTAAGGAAGACTCTCGAGCGCTGCCCGGACCGCAATATTATACGAAATTGGTGTACCAGGACCTGGACGACGCTGACACCACGGTGGCGATGGAAAAGTTTGGGCAGAAGGTGTTGGTCTGGCAAGAAATTTGTACCTGTGCTTCGCGATCGTGGATTTTCTTCACGAAGGGCACAATTAACGCCAAGGTGTACGAGGAAGAATGTTTGAAGAAGAGAATGCTGCTACTGTACAGAAAGCATAAGGCTCCTCATCTCTTTTGGCCAGATTTGGCTTCAGCCCACTACGCCAACTCCGTTCTACAGTGGTTGTCAAAAAATAATGTACAATTCGTGGAAAAGGACATCAACCCACCGAACTGCCCGGATCTTCGGCCAATTGAAAGGTATTGGGCAATTGTCAAGCGGCACTTTCGGAAGGAAGGTACAGTGTCCCAAAACATGCAGGAGTTCAAAAAAAAAACTGGACATCTGCATCCAGAAAAGTCACAAAAGTATATGTGATGAATTTGTGACAGAATGTCAAGTCCAAAGTACGAGTGTTTCACAGAAACTAGGATTTTTTAAATATAATCAGTGAAATGCATAAAAATGTAATTTTTCTACAATATATCGAAAACTGATGTCAAAATATGTTTTTTTTTTTGCTTTTTTATTCAATAATCAATGTTGCTAACTATTTTTCGATACACTCCTTATTACACAGAAGTATATCGATTACATTGTAGGTGACTTTTCAAAACATCGTATCAGCAAGTTACAGTTTCTCTTTGTTCATTTTCACCTCTGAATTTCATCTACGAAAATAAACAAGAAATCATGAACTAACAGTTGGTATTTAATAATAATGTGAAAAAAATTAAATCGCATTGCAGCAATAGGAAAATAACCAAACTGTCATCTGCTTATGCCGTTTAAAAAGTCATTATTTAATATAATTTGTTTTTATTTGTGTGACTCGTAAAATGTTCTTGTTTTCAGGTAGTGGATTTGGAGATTACCTAACAAAATCGTTCAATTCTTCTACGGTCTTGTGTCAGTTGGCGAAATGAAAATTCTATATTATAATTTTTGAAAAAATTTTCGAATAATTTATATTCAATAAACTATATTTAAGAAATTATTCAAAAGTTCATACATTTCAATTATAAATTTAAATCCACCTCACATGGAAAAGTATTATATGATACTTATAGGTAAAAATCATTTAAATTTTAAGAATTTCCATAAGTTCATATTTATTTGTTTGACAATTTGAATGAAAGTGTCGAGCGAATTGAATACTAAGTGTCATATATTTGAAATAAATCTCCTGTTTGCTCGATGGAATTCAAGTGTACTATAAATAGAAATCAATGTTATTTGATTTGAATCCTATTTAAAGAGACTTACGCAATTAAAGTGTCGAATCACATGCGGCGAAATTAAGTGTAAAACACATCAATCCAACGTGTCGATTTTTATCAGTGTTGAATGGTCAAATTTATCTGCTGACTCATGGGTTACTATGATTGATGCTGCAATTGATCGGCAATTTCTGTCCATTTTTTAAATGCGAACGTTATGCCAATTACAATTTCCCTCTGTTTGAAACTTTTTTATTATTTTCTAGAGCTACATGATTTCTGAGCATTCGTCCTTTGATGGAAACCTTGGAAACCCTTAGTGTCAAATACCATTTGACTCAGCTCGACGGGATCGAAACATATCCGTATGTGCATGTATGTAAAGAGTGTACGTACTAAGATTGCATCACTTACGAATAGCCATTATTTTCAATTAGAATATTAGTTGAAACTAGTTTAATGTATAAAGTTTACATTGTGTAAGTGACAGTAGTAGCTTTTCAATCGTCGCGAAGATGGAATCGGAAGATCAACAGCGGCGGAATATAATTTTGCGCACGTACCTTGAAAATCCGGATTTGGATTTCATCGTGTTATCAGCAGAATCGCACAATATACGGTACCTCACAATTTTAATCGAATGTTTAATTGTTGATCGGACAGAACAAGGTACCTAAAATGAGTTTCCGTGTAGTAGAAGTGAAGGTAGCAGGTAGTTTCAGCTATCAAGAGGAATCCAAACAGGTCTGTGAGAAATGTGGCGCTTAAAAAAAGTTTTTGCATAACGAAGGAAATTTTTATTTATACGTATTCAAAACAATCCAACATGCTTCGATGAATTGATTTCTATGAAATGAACATTACGAAATTGTTTGGTTTCATAGAATCTAGTAGAGATCGGGGACATCCATCTAGAAAAATTAAATCAGTGTATAAACGAGTGATTAGTGACTTTTATATGATGCTATGCTGTTGCACATTGTAGTCTCTGAGGACAACATTCCAAGTATTTCTTGGGTCTTAGAATATCTCTTTCAAATTTCCACAGTCGCAAAATATACTCAGATAGTCCTAGATGGTTTTGTGTATGGACGTAGTTATATTTTTATGTAATTTATACTAAAATCGAAAATTTTGCGCCAAAAATTTCAAATAACGCGATGTTTTCTTAAATTTACGCGCACATTGTGCAAGACCATATGAGCAGTGTTAAGAGGAAGGTTCGTGCATTTGGAATTAATTTTATATGTAAGTGGTGTCTGCACTTTTCTGCGTCTCGTAATGATGAACAAAATTGAAATTTGTGAAAACTATATGAAAAATGCAAGGGGAGGACCCTCAGAACAATGTGCCAATCACACATTAACACAATGCGTTGGCGCATTTATCAATATTGGCACTTTCGTTTTCATACAGTTGCACAGTTGCGGCACACAAAGGGCTCAGTTTTGACAAGTAGCTGTTTCATGGAGAACAGCGTGGCACACTTATGTCGTTTTCGTTTTTAAACTGCACTACACCGGTGGAGTGCTACACCATGGCATGAATAAACGAACAAAAATGATGAAAACATAAACAGTAACCATTGACTACAATAAACGATTCCATTGCACAGAGCTACACCAAACTTTTGATGAGTGCTACACCAGTGGTATCGGTGCAGAAAAAGTGTAGCACTGGTGTAGTGCAATTGGTAAAAACGAACGGTTTCAGTGCAGCTTTCGCTACACCTGTGTAGTGCAATTTAAAAACGAAAACGACATTAGACTCACAGTATATCACGTGTTTTTTAAAAGGCACAATATAGTTTCTGTTAAGCGACTCTCCCCTTGGAAAAATGGCTTTTTTCATTAGTCTGAAATGAAAGTGGCATAGTATATTCCTGAACGTTGGGTAGTTTTTATTGATGAATAACTTTGTGTAATATGAAATGTGAAAAATTCATAGAATTTTTCACAAAAACGGGCTTTAGGAGACCCTCTTCAGAAAATACTTTAAATTCTGAATTCTACTTAAGTTACGGGAACAGTACTTTTTGCAAATTTGTTTAAAATGACTTTCTGCACAACTTTGTCGAAGCTACCTAGCCCCTATGTTAACCCTGAGCTAAAATAATACTTTTATATCACTTTAAGGGAGATTCATCATGTAAAGAAATATTTAGAAAGATGACGCCTATCATTCTGAGCATGTGATGGCTGTGTGATGGTTAGTCTTTTCTACGATTGACCAGCGATCAGGGTTTGAATTTCACCGCTCACAAAGAGGCAGCCTTACCAGTCAAAAAGAAATACACAAACAAAAAGTTTGTGGAATCAATTATATTCAACATATGCACAGATGGTACAGTGTGCTAGTATTGGAGTCTTCATGAAGCACAGAAAGCGTGAATATACTTTTTCTCTCGTGGTCTGAATGTCATTCCTCTCACAAAATAATTCATAGCAAGCAACTATCTTCACGAGGCAGAATAGTGCTTAAGATCAAATATTTAGTTTTCGCCAAAAAACCGATGACTGGCTCTTAACTGTCGAATGTTTCTGAGAACTCCGATCGCTAACTCCTGTTATAGATGACTTTAAGCCACAAAAACTGTTGCACTTAATTTCTTCGGGCCAAGTTAATTGAGCGTAAGAACCCTTAGTTATACTTGAATATTATAAACATAGTGATCTGACGATCTGAGCAAATACTGCAAACAAACAAAGTCTTCGTCTGATGGTTGCTAGAGAGAAATTAACTCTTGCTCTCCTGTTACTTCTATAAATCCAATTCCTGCCAAATAGCGTTTTGTTGTTCATACATTTATTTTCTGCTGCTCAAGATCCTAAAACTAAACAGAGCCGGTTCATCATAAAACATTAGATGCAAATAAAATCAAGATACATTTTTTTACTGGATCTCGTTGTAACCCATTTTCTCGTGGGAGAGTTGCTCTCGTTCCTATCCACCTTAGATTGAGGGACCATTAGCTCGTTAGTCGTATCTTCTTCCATTTTACCGTCGTCGTTGCTGTTGTTTTTAGTGTTTTCGTCGTCATTGTTTTGATGCGTCTCTTGAACATCCGTAGTATTGTCTGAACAGATGTTAGTTGAAGTGGGTTTGTGTTGTTTCACGATGATTGCAGTTGATGCTTTAGCTGGGGAAGCTTGTTCGGTTATTCCAATATTTTTGTTTGTTGAACCAATAATACTGGACTCGCTAAATACCCGTACTGAACGGTTACCTTTGGTTGAAGATGTCTTTTTCGCAGTTTCAGGGCAGGGCTTGCTGTTGTTTACTGCACTGTATTGTATTTGTTTCTATCGTCTCGACCGGAAGCAATTTTCGACTGTTTACTTTTTTAAGCGAACACAAACTCTGAATCCGAATAACGTTTAATTGGATTTAATCGAAATAGTGCATGAGAGTGAATCAACTAACTGGATAAAAAATAAGTATTGTAATCAATATTTAGCATGGAATAATTTTTCATTGCGTATTGCTGGCTTGTTGAGAGCTGTAAAAAACACATGTCCCAATTACAGCAAAACCATCATTCAAATAACATTCGACAGTTGAAGGCCAGTAATCAATCTGTCAGCGAAAACTGAATACTTAATCTTCAGCTCTATCTAGTCCAGTGAAGATAGTTGCTTGCTATGAATTGTGGGGTTAAACATTCTCTCTTACCGAGAGTAAGGAAACAGTGGTATGGGTGAACGCTCTCTTCCATTCTCGTACATGGACAGCCATTCCAATGAAATAACCAAGCTCACGCTTCCTCGGAAGCGACATAGCTCATAAAGCAGATATATTCATGAATATCTTCATCTTCACTGCTTCGTTCATCCAAACTCTGCCAGTGATCCCAGTATAGTTGAAACTCATTCATGATTCTAAACGAAACTGCAATAAGAGCGAATTTCATTAGCAGTACTTTCACATCCCTTCATTCGACAGTCCTGGCGGTTCAAATATTGTCGGTTGTTCTGAATTCTCTACATTCGAGTAACATGCGAAAAACAATGTCACTCGGACAGTTTACCGCGCAATATATGTCCTCGAAAATTAGTCAGAATATTCCGGTTTATAATTTGTATTTGATGAAACTATAAGTACACAGTCCTCAAATAAAGTAACAAATTTCAGAGCTCCATCCGAACTCCGAAAAAAATCTATAAAAGTATCTGCAATTTTTTGATTGACTAAGTGAAGCGAAAACTTATTACATTTTTTGGTACCTTTCCCTTCCTGTGAACGATCGAAGTATATGATGGCGTCCGGCAATGGGTTTGCAACTCCACACAAAACACGTTTCAGATGATAAACTATACGCTGATCGGTAATTAGTTCAAGGGAATGTAAAAATGTATCCATTCCATAGAGAATCATTCAAACTGTAATACAATGTGATATACACAGGTGGGGCAGACCACATGGCTTGCTTGCGTTGGTAACCAAAAATTTGCAAATAGTTCGGTATGACGACATACATGAAAAATAAACATGCTTTAATTCAATGCCAACTAGTCCGAACGATGTGACGAAAGCAAGCACGTGGTTTTTAGTTTTACTTGGCTAACTCACTCACTAACACAAAAGAGTTGTGCTTGCCCCACCTGTTTCTACCACATTGACTGTAATAGGCCATCATCATTCCACCTTGGCGTCTACAGAAAGATTATCATAATCAAATAAATAACTTAATTATAATCTAGTTTTTAATTATAATAATAAATAATAATATTATTGAATAACTTATTTACGTAAAATATTACACGTCAATTAAACCTTATGAATTCGGAAGAGATGAGAAAGCGAATAGTCAGAAAGATTAGAAAGGAAACATTAAATTTCATAGCAAAAATTACAGCGAAGGTGTCTCGGCTTTTCATGTGAGAGCAATATTTTGATGAAAAACACATGTTTTTATACGATTAATAGATCCGAAGCCAACCACAAAGAAAGCCGGAAAATGGATTTTTAAGCGATTTTTTTGCAGAGTTCTCTCATATTCTAACACAACTTCGTTGGTCATTATAATGAGCGATTGGTTTGCAACAGGAAAAGTGTATCATGCTAGAGTATCAATTAAAAACAAAACAAACACTCCGTTTCAGCCAACCCCAGGTGCTCTAACCTTGCCCACAGAGGCTGCACATAATTCAACATTGACTAGGCTCCATCGGAGAAGCAAAAGTTAAACTTCTACACACAGCGAACAACATCTCTGCTCAAGTCAACCAATGCTGCGAACCTCATAACTTTGATATTACTGTCCATATGCTGCAGCTTGGAACCACCACCACCGCCACCGTCGCTGCCAAACCACCGCACCAGTTTAAGTGGAGCTGCATGGCAATGCACTTAAGAACCAACCGGTGTAAAAAAAAAGCTGCTTCAGAATTTCGCAACTGCACCGAGATCGTTTGTTTGCCTCTAACAGAAGTGGTGTCACGACTTTGTACTACTTGATATTTTACCCTCTTGCTAAGCCCCACCGATGCAGTCTAGAGATCTTTCCCTGAATGAATGAATGAATGAAAGAAACGATATACAGAACATGCAAGTTGAAACAATAACCGATTCTGATGTCGATTTCAAGTTTTTTTTCCAGAAAATCATACGCCGCCTCTCAACTAGGTACTGATCGGTATGATTAATGTTGCATCTTGTGCAGGTGAAAAAAAATGAAAGTAAAGTGACTGCTCTCGCATGACCAATGATAAAGTATCTCCAAGTAGCAGCGAAGATTAAACAGTGAAATGTGTTGGATAAGTACTTCATCGGTCCGAAACAAAAGCAACGATTTTCCGATGCGGAAGATGTCTACTGTTTCTATCGTTTCTTTCAAACTCGAACTGACATGAAGGCTACGGCACTAATTTGGCTCATAAAATTCCAACTTAGCATCACCTCTAACCTCCGCATTCCAGCGTGGGCTTCCGATAAGTCCGACGCAACGAAGCGAAAAGAAACGGAGAAGCCACTCCGAAATAGACAACACAAGTTCAATTTCAAGGCCGGCAAGTTTTCCTGTCCCGATCTAAGCCAAAATGTTGTGTAAACAGAAACGCGGCGAAAAACCGTAGACTCAAAGACGCCAAAAGCCGCGAGGAGCCCACACAGAAACCACGCAAACCGACACACGACGACGCCCGGAGCCACGCCACCGCAAGCAGATGATGATCAATCGTTTGCCGAGGGGGGGCGGAGTCGAGCATCCGATTAGTGCTCACCGGTGAAGGATGGCATCTTTCGGCAAGTAACCTGTTGAGTGAGCGCAGTTTCACGACACAACCGATCAAATTGTGTAACATGTACCATTACACCTTCATGCGACACCCAACGAGCGTGGTTAGCCAAGTTCGGTTCGATCAAAAGGAAATTATTCCATATAATAAGATCAGGTGGCCGGATATAGTTTTCCGGTGCAGTTTTCCGAACTGTTATGAAATATGATTCAATCGAGCTCAACTATCTTACTGGGGTTTAGTTATCCAATTATTAGGAATCAATAACTACCATGGTGATGGCCTGTAAGTCGTATACGAATCATAATATTAATCATAAGGGCATATTCAGTAGTGTTCTTGTTCTAGATGCCTAATTGATGTCAGTTTTACAATAAAAATCTGGATTTTGTAATAAGAAAAATTGGTAGCCCCAGCAGCGTTTTACTAATGTTTCAAATATAGAAAAAATAGAACGGCTGAGTATGCCAGTTTTAAACTTGACAGTAGAACTGTTCGAAAAAATTGAAACTAAAACGACTTGCTGGGGATACGATTTTTCCAGTCTTACTTATATTATAGATCTTCCATATAAAACATCCAGCTGCTGGGCTTTTCTCTAATATAAAAATTTTCCACATTTGTTTTTAATTTTCGTCCTCTGTAGTGTATGAGTCATTTAGTTCAAATGATTGATCAGTGTGCAAAGAAAAACGAACTGGAAAATATAGTACTGATTGCGTGAGGGAGGTAAACGACGTATCGGTCGTGGAAAGTTGAACATGTACGGAGTTTCTGTGCAATCGGGTTGCTTTCTGAGTTTGAGTCACTGATGATATTTGACATTTCGTTCCTTGTTTTACCGATTCGGTTTGGCAATCGAACTAGTACAAATCAACATGAACTAAACTTTCATAAACTTTTTGTAAAATTGCTTGATAGTTATTCAGAATCAAATTCGTCATAGTTCATAGTTCGTTAATAGAACCAAGTTTTCCTTTGGGACCCGGGATATTTTTGAATTAATTTAAGACTATAGTTCGGAACAAAATATCACATACCAACTACCAAAGGTTGACTCAATAATTTCCAAAATGATTCGAGTAGTTCGTAAAAGTATACTTCAATGCTTAAGTCACTTATTCGGTTGTAATTCCGGAGCCAAACTCATCACCTAAAGACTGTCCCAGAAAGTATGGACACACTTTGATTTCGCTGTAAATGATTCACAAGTGTTAGATATTCAAAATTTATTTGATATATCAGTATCAGTACTACAACAACAGAATATTATTTTCAACATTTGCTACTTAGCCATTGTAGACTAGCTGGCGCACCTTCTTGCGAACGTTCCTCATTAAATTCCGTACAGACTTCTTGGCGACAAGTTCTGACACTTTTTTCCAATCTTTTTCGAACTGTTGAATGGTTTCGGCTGCCCAGACTAAGATGTGCCTTCGTTAATGCCCAAAATTCCTCAATTGGTCGAAGTTGTGGGCAATTTGGTGGATTCATGTCTTTTGGGACGAAAGTGACATTTTTGGTAGTATACCATTCTACCGTTGATTTCGAGTAGTGGCAAGAAGCAAGATCTGGCCAAAAGACAACAGGATCCTTGTGGCTTCGAATCACGGGTAGAAGTCGTTTTTGTTAACATTCCTTGATGTATCTTTCGCTGTTCATTGAAGCAGTGGTGATGAAGGGTTTCGAAATCATACCGCAGCTACAAATTGCTTGCCAGACCATAGCTTTCTTACCAAATTTTTCGACTTCAGTCGATGTCTCGGACTGGTTTAACACTTGCCCTTCTCGTACCGTATAATATTGTGGTCCCGGCAACGATTTGTAATCGAGTTTCACGTAGGTTTTGTCGTCCATGATTATGCAGTTCAAATTCCAGCAAGAATCGTATTGTACAGCTTTTGAACCCTCGATCTGATCGATGCTTCTTGTTTCGGACTTGGTTGTTTATGGTTCTTATAGGTTCGAAAATTCAAACGTTCTTTAGCACGAAGAACATTTGACTTAGAAGTGCCCTTTTTTTGGCCACATCCCGAACTGAAACCTCCTTCTTTTGCTCGAACGCCTTCAGTATACGTTTATCCAACTGAGGGTTAGCAGGACCTTTTTTTCGACCCGTTTTCAGTTTATCCTCAAAGGTGTTATCCCCACCGAACTTCTTGATTGCATTTCGCACGGCTTTTTCACTTACTCCTTCCATTTTGACTATCTTTCTCAGTGACAGTCCGCGTTCTGTGCACCATTTGTACACAATTTTTCGACGTTGTTCTGCTGAAAGTCCACGCATTTCGAAACAAACTAATGAAAACGAATAAACAACTGCACAAGTGATTAGAGAAGAATGTAAACAACAGGACGCAGCTATAAAAATTGACAGATTCTGAACCATTGCGAAATGGCAGCGGTTTTTGGTTGCGTCCATACTTTCTGGAATAGTCTTTACAATATATTTGAACTCAATCATTGACCTCTTTGCAGATGCAGAAGCCTGCTGAACCATTTTCGATAAATTTAAGCGGATAACAAAGCGTGCAGTATTTGAAGGGAAGGGAGCGTAGCAAGTGTCATTACCTGGGGGTCATGAAAAATATTCCTCTAATTTGACGAGAATCAATAATTTTAGAAGAGCATAGAAACATTTTGCATACCTTACATTTGTTTATATGGGGGGTTGATGTAGCGAGGGTCTTTAAAAAGGGGGCGTAATGTTTGTAATTGCATTACTACGATACTACTATTCGGATTGCTATCAAACTTGGCACAGATACTTCTGCTCTTCAGAGAAGGTCATAAGTGTATGTTAATAGAGGAGGGAGCGTAGCAAAATTTATCTAATTTGACGAAAATCGATACTTCTTGAAGACCATAGATACCTTTTGCACAACTTAAATATTATTATAAGAGTATTCGTGTAAGGTGGATGAAGTAAGTACCTCTAAAAAAGGGAATTTAATGTTTGTAACGGCATAACCCTGGATGATGATAGAATTGATCGGAATTAAGGAAAAAAGTGCTTCTTGAAGAGCACAGCATATTTCTAACATCTAAGCGATGGTCTCAAATATATTCACAAGAGCGAGGTAGAATCATTATTCTTAGCAAAGGAAGGTAACATTGATCTGAACTGACGAAGAAATCATACAATCAATGTGCGGTTTTATGTAAATTGAGAAGACTGGGTTGCTGATGGAAATAAATTTACGACAATTTTTTGCGGCCATGCCTTCGCGAAACATTTCCTAGCAACGTCGGGTAATTCAGATAGTATAATATATTTGTTATTGTGCAAGATTATCGTTTCTTGAAAGCATAAAACGCTATTGCCGTTTTTTGAAGTAAAATAATGAACATATATTATTTTTTCATATTTAGCATCGAATTATTTGAGTTGGGTAACACTTTTAGTAACATTTCAATCTCTGGGTCTTTTAATAGAGTTCGACTAATAAGCTTTGAAGAAAGACCACAAGCTAGATTTATCATTTTCATCATTTCAAATGCTAAAAAGCTAGCTTTTTGGTGCTTCAGTGCTACTTATATGCATCGTTAAAAGAGGCACAATGCGTATAACAATCATCAGCAGAATGCATTTTGTCTGCTCCGACAGCACGAATCCGAAAGAAACGATAAGAAACGCCTGCCGTTATGCCACCAGTTTGTCATACTGCAGTTCGGTTGAACTACAACAGCCATACTGTTGTGTTCAATTTGCAGCTGAATTGAGCTTTCGTTTTTCCGATATACATGAAATAAACTACCGAATTCAAACTATGGTTGTTTGATGAGAGAAAATGTTTTCCACTTGCAAAGCCATCTGTCAAAAATTTCAATAATGATGCAAAACTAGTTCGAATCTTTCCTTAGGAATGACTGTCAGATTTTATCTCAAATTAAATGAACTGAAGGGCTCGGAGTGAATGCACCTTTTTTTTCTTACTCAATGTGGATCGAGCAGATCGAATAAATCTCACTTTAACATATGGTTTGAATATATGGAATGACTTCTAAAACTGAGATGAATGGGAATGCCGTCACCATAGTCACCGTCACCATCTGAAGTATTAAAACAGAAATGACGAAATGACAGTGGCGTTCGGGAATCTTTCCGGTCTAACTTGACCGGTTTCTGTTTACTCGGAAATCATTGCTCAAACTATGAACAGATATACTTTTACTTACTAGTAAATTCCGGTGATGCATGTACATAAGTTGGATAACGATGCATAACAAATCTTCAAATGTTGCATAAAATAAACCCAGCGCGAGTCGCTGATGCAATAAATGCATTGCGACAAAAAGCGACTTTTCGTTAATAGAAATCATTCGAAACACGAATTACGGAGATGAGTAACATTACATACACACATTATTATGGAGGCGCGTAGCCTGATTTGTCCCTCGAGTAGGAAATTTAGCAACGAAAGTGTATCCAAACCATTCAATTTAGATTCTATGGTGCGATTCATTGAACATTAAAACAAAATGGATCGATGTTGGACCAAGGACGGGTCAATTGAATCGTACAACACCGAACCTGTAAGGGACATCTTGAACCATTTTTGTTGATGTTACAAAGTGCTGTTATTTTATGTTCTTTTAAAACATAATTTGGTTTTAGTATAATTTAATACAACCTCACAAATAAGTTGGATTAAAAGATATATCAGAATGCAAAAGCTTTGTGTTCAAGTGGTAAATCATTCTAAACTTTGTCTAGTACCGATTCATGTAAAAATAAACGGATTCAGGAACGCTAGCGGGATTGGGTGGGATCATTACAGGACACGTAGCTATATAATCCGCAAAAAAGGAATATCTATGAAATTTGCAGAAAATAAATTGCAACAATATTGATATTCTAAACCAAATGCTGGCCGACTATGGAAAGATCTCCGTTTACGAAGGTATAAATCACGAAAAATATACGAATCAAGCATTAATCTTGGTGAACAATCTAATCAACTGTTCGGTTTCACATTTCCCCAATCCCACCGCACACGTGTGTTTGGTTAAGTGCCTTTTGAAACCACTAATACAAGCAGTCGAACTAAACAGTGAAAAATTACCATGCTCATGTTCAGCAAGTTATTACCCCTTCGCAGGGTGCTTACTCACTCGCTCGCCACCACTCATCGGTGGCTCAATGGATGTCAATTGCTGTGCCAAGTGGTGGCCAGTTTAACCTACTGACTGACTGACTGACTGACTGACTGTTGATTTTTCGCCTAGGTACCTACATTCATCGAAGGCTTTCAATTGTAGGCTCTTCATGCGCGGGGTTTAAAGAAATTGCACACTTGCTTCTTAATGCTTGCTCAGCTCGGCGTTGAGCTCAACGATGGTTGCAATTGGCTTGCGTATGTCGATAGATACCACTAATGCATGCAGGCACGCTAACCACTGTTTATTTCTGTTCAAAGAGCCACCGTCAGTTGCCGTTAGCTATTGCTGCAGTCTGCAAATGATGATGGTGCTGGTAATTGCATAATTTACGTTTCGAGAAAGAAAAGTAAAAGCTGCGCTTTTCGGTGCAAAAGAGGAGGATTGCAGCAGTTTTTCTTTAGTTTTTTTTTAATCAACCGACAGGCTCGAGGTTATCTTCTTCGTTTTATTTTCATCATGTATCTCCACAATCTGAAGTAGAGCTTGACCGTCACTGAATTAAGGAATTATAGTTTCCACCCGACGAAGGGTGTTGACCGGTTGGATACGTGGTTTCACACTCAAAACCCTGTCGGTTACGGCAATATCAGCTGTGTTAAGCCTTTTCTCTTATATTTGGGGATTGTACTTGAATTCGTAAACAGTGTTCATCTAACAATGTGTTTTAATTAACTTAACTCTTCTACCCAACATATGACGAAACTATAATGAATTGTGATTAAAACTGACATTGAGGATTTCGACATGCTTCCTAAAGTATTGATTCGTAACCGCATGCGACGGGTTGGTTAAGTAAACTAGTTTGCCAGCATTCTTTCGAGGGGTCTTAAGAAAACGAATTAAAATTTTTTACTGATCGGAGCTTTCAAGAACTTTAAAAGTCGTTTTGCTTTTCTCAGAAAGATAAGTTATTCAACCACTGTTAAAACCTACTTTTAAACCGAAGCCGGATAGCCGAGTGTCATATACCATTCTATATGAACTTGATTTTTTCGGCTGAACCAAGATTGATTTTCACAATCTTAGATTCATTTGAAAGAACATATTTTCCTATAGAACATTTTGAAATTTTATCCGAACTCGACTTCCGGATTCAGAGTTACATGGTGATAAGCGCAAAATTTGTAAAAAATAAACACTCCTAAGATGGTTGAACCATTATTTGGATTACTTCCGGCTCCGGAATTACAAGGTGATTGGTAGAAAAACAATCTTAAGGAGCGTGTTTCTATACATAACAAGGTAAAAACGAAAAAAATCTTCTGAACTATCTATATAAACTAACGTTGTGTACGCCTCGTTAGTTATTAGCCATAAAAATTAATTTTTGAGATATCGATTATTAGTTCAATTTTTGCAATGACTGAGTGGAAGCATATATTGGAGAAGCCAAATGAATGGAAGCAGATCCAATACGAACTATCAATATTGGTCCATGTTACGTAAAAAATTTCAGCGATCCAAATACATTTTATGGTTTATAACTGTCATTGAAGGTGTTTCGAGGTAAAATTTTTTTAAAGGCCATTGAATCAATTTGTAATTTTATTTCTAGGTCTTTCTTCATAATATCAATCGATTTTCATCAACCGCAATCAGCCTGCTTTCGGTATGCCAAAGAAAGTTTAACCAGAAATACGATTTTGATATAAATTGGGGTAAAACGAGTTAAACATGCAAGTACTGTCATTCCCGTTGTGTTTTATTGGATCACAGATGTTTTGCACGTAATATTTTTTTTTTTTTTTTTTTTTTTTTTTTTTTCCTTTATGGGCTGCTCTGGCCGAGGGGGGTGGTTACAACGATCCACACTTTCCATACCAGACGAACTAGGCTATGGTGCCCAAATGAACACTAGTAACGAAGGAGGAAATCCTCCAGCATGTAACCCAATCGACAGATTCCTTTTCGGTTATCAATTTGCAATGAAAGATACGAATATCTTCTATTGCAAGTTCACCAGAGAATTTGTCAATTGGGCAGGAAGTATGTGCTTCACCCTGTAACCAGTCAATAATTGAGTTGTGCGTCTGTATCGTATTGGTATTTTGTCATCCTACCAGCTGCTTCTGTGTCTTAAATGTCCTCGTCGATGAAGCTTTGCAAAATTTCGCACTGTATCCGCTTCGGTCTTGGCCCTGCTTTCCTATATAGTCTTTTATGTCTGAAGCGGTACAAACGATTATTACTTTAAAGTTCCTAAATAGATGTAGATATGTTTGGTCTACTAACACTATCCATTCTCATCTGCTCTGATTATTTCTATCTTTGTCGAAGTTACGTTACATTACCTTTTCCCATTGCATCGCTTTTTTGACTATGCTGACTATGAAACCTGTTAATATCTCAATGTGATAATTTATCAAGAATAAAGAAATAATAATAATTACTATGACAATAATAATTTCAATAAGAAATAATTTGGTGTACTATTGCAGCGAATATACAGTGATCATCTCCAGGTATTTTTTTAATTAATATTACTCCTCCATCAAACTTCATGTGCTCCATTTTTGTAATTATTATATAGTTTCCCTTTTATTATGTTATCGTTAATTTGGGTGTATAGAGATTTGAAATTCATTAGCTTAATCTTAAAAGTCTCTTGATTATGGACATATTAAATTTCACCTCTCCACAAAGCGGGAGGTTTCAATAGTGGAGAGATAATAGCAATAAAAATAACTCTCATGATGATAATAATAATAATAATAATGTCAATAATTATAATAATTATAATAAAAGTCAAAACAATAGTAATAATAAAAACAATAATAATAATCATAATAATAATAATAATAATAAAAATGATTAAAAAAAATAGTGTTGCACTCACCTTTCTCCTTCATCACACCACTACTTACCAAGAGTTAGGTTGTTACCTAACATATTCATGCTTCATCACAATCGTGGTACATTCTGGGGGTTTTCCTTCTCACATCTTCCTGGCCTTGAATCCTCGATGATAATCCTCTGCTTCATCAATCTCATATAATTTATTTTTCATGATGCACATAGAATAAAATAAAATCAGACATTAGTGCTTTCGTTAAATTATAAAATGTAAGGGTGCGCATTTAACACTAGATTGCCCATGAAAGTCACAATATGTAAACAATGGAAGGATTGCTTAGAATTTTGTGATCTTTATTTAATTTAACGTTATAAGAACTCAGGCACTCTGCACTAGCTTTTAGTTAGTCTGTCAGTGACTTTCTTTCTTTCAATCATTTTGACTGTTTTTGATCAATTTAGGTCTATACTAAGTTTTGGGCCTTCTAGTGTTGAGCACGCATCCAGGAAACAAAAACTACTACATGTATTTCGTGAAGAAATACTAGGTGTGACTGTATGAAATGGTCCACGTGAACCGTTCTCTTCCAGAAACACACATCTCACACTCTTATTCAGAAGGTGACATCTGTGTCCAAGTTGGAGAAATCTAAGTACATTCAAACCTTTCCCGATTTGAGAGTGTATTTACACCTGATCAATCAGTTTCGCCGTCATTACAATTTGTAAACATTACCGATACCGAACCGGATCGGAAAGGTTTGAAAGTTCCTAAACGGTTCATAAGATGTCAATTTACTCCTATTCCTGATAACACTAGTCCTCCTTTTCGAATTAAATTCACCAAGTTCAGGACGAATATGATATATTAACATTAATCCCAACTGGATCAAGATAATTCAAATTGGTGACCAAATCCAGGCATAAGAATGCTCGAAACCACCTAATGACCTATAGTCAATTTCAAGCACTATTAGTCCTGTCCACTCTGTGATCGATCCAGACAACATAATAATTTTCATTTTTTTTTTCATTTATAAGCGAACGAACGATCTCGGTATGGGCCGACTTTGTCAATACGCAAAGTGTAAATTGACTCCCACCCCCATCCGCCAAGCGGGGGTACGCACCCTGTAGCTCATCATCCAAAGCCCAGGGATAAGATTTTGATATAAATTGGGGTAAAACGAGTTAAACATGCAAGTACTGTCATTCCCGTTGTGTTTTATTGGATCACAGATGTTTTGCACGTAATATGAACCAAAATTGATAAATTGTATTGGATCTGCTTTTGGACTGCAGATCATATATCAATTGAATATTATAACTACTAATGAAATGGGGTAAAACGGTACAACGAGTTTTCTGCTGTCATCTATATATATATATATATATATATATATATATATATATATATATATATATATATATATATATATATATATATATATATATATATATATATATATATATATATATATATATATATATATATATATATATATATATATATATATATATATATATATATATATATATATACAGGGTGATTTTTTAAGAGCTTGAGAACTTTTTTAAACAATAAAACGCATAAAATTTGCAAAATCTCATCGGTTCTTTATTTTAAACGTTAGATTGGTACATGACATTTACTTTTTGAAGATAATTTCATTTAAATGTTGACCGCGGCTGCGTCTTAGGTGGTCCATTCGGAAAGTCCGCTTTTTTATCGACAAATTTTGTTCAGCGATGAGGCTCATTTCTGGTTGAATGGCTACGTAAATAAGCAAAATTGCCGCATTTGGAGTGAAGAGCAACCAGAAGCCGTTCAAGAACTGCCCATGCATCCCGAAAAATGCACTGTTTGGTGTGGTTTGTACGCTGGTGGAATCATTGGACCGTATTTTTTCAAAGATGCTGTTGGACGCAACGTTACAGTGAATGGCGATCGCTATCGTTCGATGCTAACAAACTTTTTGTTGCCAAAAATGGAAGAACTGAACTTGGTAGACATGTGGTTTCAACAAGATGGCGCTACATGCCACACAGCTCGCGATTCTATGGCCATTTTGAGGGAAAACTTCGGAGAACAATTCATCTCAAGAAATGGACCGGTAAGTTGGCCACCAAGATCATGCGATTTGACGCCTTTAGACTATTTTTTGTGGGGCTACATCAAGTCTAAAGTCTACAGAAATAAGCCAGTAACTATTCCAGCTTTGGAAGACAACATTTCCGAAGAAATTCGGGCTATTCCGGCCGAAATGCTCGAAAAAGTTGCCCAAAATTGGACTTTCCGAATGGACCACCTAAGACGCAGCCGCGGTCAACATTTAAATGAAATTATCTTCAAAAAGTAAATGTCATGTACCAATCTAACGTTTAAAATAAAGAACCGATGAGATTTTGCAAATTTTATGCGTTTTATTGTTTAAAAAAGTTCTCAAGCTCTTAAAAAATCACCCTGTATATATATATATATATATATATATATATATATATATATATATATATATATATATATATATATATATATATATATATATATATATATATATATATATATATATATATATATATATATATATATATATATATATATATAAATGGATGTAAGTTTGTATGTTTGCAACGCGATAACTTCTGAACTCCTGAACAGATTGCCATTAAACTTGGCACAGGTACTTTTTGTACTTCAGAGATGGTTCAGGGAGTATATTTATATGGGAGGGAGCGTAGCAAGTGTCATAAACAAGGGGGGGGGGGAGGGGTCAAGGAAAAATTCATATAACTTGACAAGAATCGATACGTTCTGAAGACCGTAGAATTATTTTGCATACCTTAGATATGACTATATGGAGGGTGGATGTAGCAAGTGCCTTTAAATAGGGGGGTGTAATGTTTAAAACGGCATAATTCCGAAACTACTGAACAGATTGCCATCAAACTTGGCACAGATACTTCTTGCTCTTCTGAGATGGTCATAAAGATATTTTAATGGGGGAGAGAGCGTAGTAAGTGTTCTTAACAGGGGGAGGTCATGAAAAATTTGTTCTAATTTGACGAGAATCGATACATTTTTGAGACCATAGAAACATTTTGCATATATTAGATGTGATTATATGGGGGGTGGATGTAGCAAGTCCCTTAAAAAAGGGGGGTGTAATATTTGTAATGGCATAACTCCGGAATTACTGAACGGATTGCTATCAAACTTGGCATATGTATTTCTTGCTTTTCAGAGATGATCATAAGCGTATTTTTAAAGGGGGAGGGAGCGTAGTAAGTGTCATTAACAAGGAGGGGTCATGAAAAAAAACATATAACTTGATGAACACCGATATTTTTTGAAGGTCCTAGAAACATTTTGCATACCGTAGATATAATTCAATGGGGGATGGATGCAGTAAGTGCCTTTAAAAAGGAGGGTGTAATGTTTGTAATGCCATAACTTCGAAACTACTTAACGGATTGCTATCAAACCTGGCACATGTATTTCTTGCTCTTCAGAGATGGTTATAAGAATATTTCCATGAGGGGAGAGAGCGTAGCAAGTGTCCTTAACAAAGGTGGTCATTAAAAATATTATCTAATTTGACGAGAATCAGTACTTTTTGAAGACATTTTTTGCCCAACTTAGATATGATTATTAGGATTGATTGTGGGGAGAGGGTGTAGTAAGTGCCTCTAAAAAAGGAGTATAATGTTTGTAACGGCATAACTCCGGAGCTATTGCACGAATTGCTATAAAAGTTCGTACAGTTATTTCTTACTCTTCAGAAATAGTCATAAAGTTATTTTTATAGGGGAGGAAGCGTAGCAAGTATCATTAACAGGGGGGCTATGAAAAAATTCATAAAATTTGACAAGAATCGATAATTTCTGAAGATCAAGCAAACATTTTCCATACCTTAGATATGATATATATGGGGAGTGGATGTTGCAAGTGCATTTAAAAAGGGAGATGTAACGGCATAACTCCGACACTACTGAACGGATTGCTATCACACTTGGCATAGCTGCTTTTTGCTCTTCAGAAATAGCGGAGAGAGCGTAGCAAGTATCCTTAACAGAGGTCATGAAAAAAATTATTTAATTTGACGAGAATCTATACTTTTTGAAGACCATAGATACTTTTTACGCAACATAGATATTCGTGTGGGGTGGATGTATTACGTCCCTCTAAAAAGGGTATGAGTTTTGTAACGGCGCAACTTCGGAACTACTGAACGTATTGCTAACAAATTTGGCACAGATACTTCTTGCTCTTCAGAAATGATCATTAGGACATTTTCAGGGGGGAAAGTGTGTAGGAAGTGTCCTTAACATGGGGGGAGAGGGTCAATGACGGAATTTGAATAGAATCAACAATTAGACTAGAAGGAGGGGTTTTTGAAAATAAATTTTAATCTCCCATTTTTTACCACAAGAGAGTGGCAAGAATTTCAAGGTCGTATTTTTCTTTAAATAATTTCAAAGGATCTGGTTCCATTTTGCCGGGAAATTCAAAGAACTAAGGGAAAATAATCTTTATCTGTCTATGAACGCGAGGGTATTTAAGTCTCAGCATAACTACGAAACAACTAAACGAATCGCGCACATGTACCAAAGGTGGGAATCGATATTTTTTGAAAAGCACAGATACACTACTCAGGGTAATCATGGAGGAGATCTATAGTAAGTTCACTGACAAAAAGGAAGTTAAATCAAAATAGATTATAAGGTTATTTTGAGGGTGAGAGAGTGGAGTAAGTGCCCCGAACATGGAAAGTGTAAGAGAAAATTGATCGGGTTTACGACAAATTGGTACTTCTTCACGAGTACAGTATATTTCTAGCAACTAAGTGAGGTTCACAAAAATATTCACAAGAGGGAAGGGGAATAAGTATTCTCAACAATGATCTGAATTGACGAAATCATACAATCAATGTGCATTTTATTATGTAAATTGAGAAAACTGTCGACTCAAGGTAATGGAAATATTTTTACAACAACATTTGTATTAACTGAATCGTTATTCCATAAGTTTTCCTCCTCGGTGAACGGCCAAAATGGTTGAAGCCTTGGTAAAATAGATTATATAAAACGTTATTCTATAGTACGAATGTAGATATGATGTTAAACAGCCTTTCGTTATAGAATAATTATTATAAGATGGAAAATTTTGGGCAATTCATGATGTCATAAAAATTTTTATGAAATGGAGAGAGTAGCAAGTGATTATAGCCATAGAAGCCATAGAAGGTATTGTAGATCAAATGTGACGAGGAAGTACGGAAGTACATTACAAGCACATATACATATGAAACTCGGAGGTTACTAAGAAGGTATTTATAGAAAGGTGTTTTAAATGTTTCTAACAAAAGGGTTCAAATATAAAACTAACCCAATTTGTTGAGAATACCATGAAAATTATGATTATTTTGACATCTGAGATGGGACACTGATCATTCGCAATCTGAACATGAACGGAGTATTGTTCGATCGGGTTTCCGTCTAAGTTATGTTTCACTACAAGAGTATTTTGCAAAGCAGGACAACTTCGAGATTTTTTTCGGTCTTCCCTTCACGGAACATTTTCGAACAACGCCGGGTTATTCAGCTAGTTAAAACTATATGCAATTGATTTGTTACACTTTTTTTCATCAGAAATACTCTATTCGCTCTTCTGCAAGTTCTTCGGTTTTATCTTATATAGTTAAGCTTGAATACAATGCAGTATAAAAAGGGAACTTAGGGTAAAATGAACATCATAACGTTTCGTGCGGTCCTTCTGAATACATGTAAACGAATTTGCTGACCATTTTACACAAAAAGTGATTTGTATCATGCCTCCGAAAAAATTGTCGCGTTTTTGGGCCATTTTTCCCCACTGTGCAATGGGTAGGAGAGTATATTTATAATCACTTGTTGCCTTCTTTACTGTGCCAGTCGCTTTCCTACCAGAAGCAGGTTGTTACGAAAAATCAAACCGTAATTGTTTTTAACGATTTATTAATTATTAATATTAGTTCCCGGTACCGAAAGTATCAGGTCAAAAACATCAAGCGGAATTCATTTTAGTTTCAAAGTGATGACCGAACTGAATTTCAAAATCGTGGTTTCAAATGAAAGCTCTATTGGCTCTGTATACTGCTGTTGAATTTGAATCCGGATACTTATTCCGGTTCCGAAATCATAGGGTAAAGTGTTACAAATTTCACACCATCATTTAGAGCGACGATCGCTCTAAGTGATGGGGGGAATCGGGGGAAATCGGCAGGAATTCTTCTAAATTAGATTATTCAAAACTGTTTCAATTCATAGGATGTGATAGTTTATGTCCGAACAAACTTTATTGTTTTTATTCAAGATTTTGAGAAATGCTTCAATTATATTTATGAGAGTATAAGTACCATGAGAAAGGCACTACCACACCACGAGCTTGATTAAAATAGGTTTTTAATAGCTCTACTTTTAATTAACATTCTCATACTTTTCTGCTTCAAACTTTTTAATACGTGGATGAATTTTTATGATTTTTGATATTTTACCTGAAACCAGTTATCAGGGTAAAACACCTGTGAAGATCAGGAAGAAATTGCACTTCTTTAAGCGTCGTCTCATACCTTTCTTACCTAACCTACACTGAAGAAAAAACAACTAAAAGTTTCGAAAGTCTGAGGCTTATGAACCAAGCAGAAATCAATTCCATTAAGTGATTCTTATAAACACTCTTATGATTTTCTCAATTAATTTCTGTGCTTGTCTTAGCCTTAGCCTTATACTTTAGAGTTATGATGTCTTCAGAACAAATAATCAGTGAAAGATAAACCATATTTTGAGGCATATAGTATTAGGGTGGTTCTTATTATTAGGGTGATGCAAAAATTATTTTCCATATGCGTTGAGATAGAGGACTGTACCCTTCGGCAAAATTGTAGCAACTTTGTCGAAAACACTATTGTGTTATCTTTAACGGTTTTAGTGTTACAGCTATTTCAATAAAGCAACTTAGGGTGTTCCTAAAAAAATTAGATTTTTGTTCTAGCTTTCTTAGTTTTCACTTCTTGTTTTTGGTGTCTTTGATTATCTTTTAGAGTTTATTGAAACCAATTTTTTGATGACTAGCGCATTAAGGTAGTGTTTTTTGAACCGAAGTTATGAGCAAAACTAGTTCAAAAACAGATCATTTTTCAACTGTTATATCTAACATCTGTTTCTTTCATTTGATAGAAAATACTTTCGAGCATGTTTATAAAAAAAATGGCGGAGGATATATAATTTTTTAAATTGTGTTCAAACATTGGGTTTTTTCATTGAAAACTGCTTGATATTTTTATTTAATTTAAACTTAATTGACAAAATAAAACCATAATGGTACACTGCATCATAACTAATAACGAAAAAATTCGACTGTAATTGGATGTTTACATTTAATATTATCATTATCATCTGAAAGTTTAACACGAACGTAATTACTGCCGTGCGCCAAATAGATGATTAATTTGAAAAAAAACCTGTTTCAATCCACCTAGTGGTGTAAGATGCCTTTCTTGTGGTATTCTATTCAAAAATTTTCTCTTCGATTTTTGAAAGAAACCAAGAGATTGTTTATGCATAACATACAGAATGAAACGGTGCTTTACTCGCGTAGGTCATCCTTAATGACCACTTCCGGCACCGGAGCTCCGTGGATCGAGCTTGGAGTGTTCAATTGCCAAGCTTGAGCACCACATCAGTGTCATCGAATGGCAAACGTCAAAATACTAAGCACTCACCAGCTACGATGGCGTTGTAATACGTGTACAAACGCAAATATTCTAGTTTATGACTATGTATGCTGAAAGTTAAGTGCAACACGTCGGGTGACGATACTTTTTTCGAGCAGGTATTTCACCGATGAATTGTTTGTGAATTTTATACGGCGAATGTCTTGTTTACATGGCTTTCGACTACCAACGTTCACCCGGCTCGTACAATAAACAAAACCCAAAACATCATGGAGTGCAGTTAAAATTACGTTCACAACTTCTAATTGATAAATTGTGGCGGTTAACCCACGCTTCGGAAACCACTATTATTGTGCACGCAGCAGACAAATATGTACATGAGTAATCCAATCGATAAACGAGTAGTACGATACACACACAGAGCATTATGTATACATACGTGTGGTAAACCTGGGTATGGTTGTAGTAAAACAAAAAAAAACAACTTCGCCTCAATGATTAAAGACGATACATTTCTGAACAAGCGGCGTAACGCAAACCCATGCTGTCGATAACAGACCATTGTTAGTGTTACAATATTATGCCATATGCTGAGCAGCGTCTATCACAATTAGACCATGAATCCATTTCTTTCGGTTCCGTGTATCATTTGATAAATTGCAGCTAAGAGTGTTTACAAAGTGTTATCGTCGTTGAACAACCACCGAACATTATCTTCCAGCAGTAATGGCTGATAATTGGTTTTGAACTTAGAGAATCGAAAATCTGGTGCTCATGTTAATACTTTTTTTCTTCTCCGACACTAAACCAATATGTCTGCATCAACGCCAGACGTAAACAATTCTTACGACATTTCCTACCTACTCCACAATGCCTCTGCCGGCTGTGATATAATCAAACTCTAAAAAAATCCGTAATTACCATCGTCTTACCGACACTAATCGGACAGTGTTTCTGCTGGAGGATTTTCTAGGTCTTAACTTCGAAGGCTCGTATTGTGATCTGATATAGGATCTGTGGGCCGTGTTGCAATCCCGATACGACCTGGTGGCACCTGGTACGCAGAAAGTGGACCCATGAAAGATTGTTGTCGGTTAGGTTTCACGGTGGACGGCGGTTCGAACAAGAACTCGCTGCCGACAAATGCCAACATATATAAAACCGAAACATGTGGTTTCCTTTTGAGGTTAAGAATCGAGTTTTCTACGTCTATTTGTTTGACTAATCGAGCATACTCGGGTCGTTTATGTTACTGAACGAATCGAGAACCACTGGAGGAAAGCGGTCTGCATACTGTATCTCTCTGTCGGTTGGTAAGTTGTTGGATAAGTGAAGAATTGCGAAATGTGTTATACAATATATGCCACCGTTCGTTCGGTTTGGCTTTAAAACAAACATCTTGATAGACTTCAATAAACTACTGACTAAGATATCAAACTGCGTAGATTTCGAGATTCGTGGCATCTGCGAACGCACTTTATTCTAACTGCAAATAATAGAAAGCATTTTTTCACATTTACACACTTTCTCAGTCTCAAATGTAATGTCAGGTGGCATTGAAAAAGTTGCCCGGGAGAAAGTCAATTGAATCAACAATTAGGTAATTAAGTTAAGCAATTGCTCACGGTAGCCTCAAAGTTCAATGTTCACCATCAATCACCGAAGTTGCGAGGACCTCTCACTGGTTTATTGCAAAAGTCTCATTCGAACAATTTTACCCATCTAATGGTTTGAAATTGCGGCACAATCTCTTCTAAGGTGAGCTTTCCTAGGCGATTTGGATATATTTTCGATGGACTAATGGCAACCGCCCGATTGCGCAGTGGTCAATCATTTTCAATTACTGCACTTTTGTACCTAACCATTTGTGTACCTCCCATTTGTTATTGAACATTGTCTGTTCTTTTTTCGATAGTTTTGAAGTTTATATTCTTGGTCCGGTAGAGGTTGAACCAGCGCACATGGGCTTAAAACCGCACAATTACACTTTTAACATTTACTTAAATTTACTCTCGTTTATAGTGAAATCAAACAAGTAGTACTCTACATCAAAACTATGTTCACAAACATCCATTGGGTTACACAATTTATTATTTCACAACGAAGAAAGTCTCTTATCCGGAATGTTTTTTTTAATGTAAATATGAAATAAAGTAAAGAAGGTGACAAGCTATTATAAATACACTCTTCTTCCCAGTGCTTGAGTAATGTTTGATGGACAAAGAAGATGTTTGGATGCAAGGTATCGGTATGGTGACGGCTAGGATGTAGACCATATTCGATGTACGTTTTACCATGTCTGACTGCGTTTTAGAGGTTCAGAGTGGCGAAATGGTAGCTCGTATGCACGGAATGCATAAGAACGCAGGTTCGAGTCCTGTCTCTGAGCATATCTTTTTCCAATAAGTCATCTTTTTTGTTAGTTTTTCGTTCATTTTTCTTCTCCAATATATGTTTCCACTCAGTCATTGCAAAACTGAATATGAAATGAATATGCTCATCAAGTATCTGGGATTGAACTTGACCAACCGTCCCTAGTTGAAAGTTGACTACTGATCGATCGCAGCTGAAATTGCACAAATTCGCCACGACTCGAACGTAGAAAGGTTTAGAAATGAGGAGTTAATAATTTAATTTTTTTTAAGATGTCTTAGCAAACAGGGATTAGTTAACCATCGTACCTATTGCGGCATTCTTGACTTAGTTCTGAAAAAGGTCTGATAAACCCCATCGAATTCTCGTTAAAACTAACGAAAAGATTGTTCTATTGGTCGAGAATTATGAACGTTGGTTAATACATTTTAAAGGAGGGCATTATGCGGAAGACAAGGAACGCTCCGGCCAACCCATAAAATCCGAAAATGCCGAATTGCGAGGATTCATGAACGAAGACAATACTCAAACTCAAAAGTAAATGGTGAAGAGGGTAAACTTTAGTCGCCAACCCATTTCTGATCGTCATGGGAAAGATTCAGTAAGTGGGAAAATAGGTACCTCATGAGCTGAATGATAGACAGCAGCAAAAGGTGAACAAAAAAAGTATTTTTTGCACAAGAGATATGAAAACGATTTATTTTGAGAATGAGCTTCTGTGCATTTAGTGGGATCAAAATGGCGTCTTGTACTACGAGTTTTTCGAACCAAGGGCAAGTCAATTTGCATTCGAACCATGAGAAAGTCAATTTGCAGCACGACAACATCGCCACACTCCAAATCATATTTACGGATGTAGGTAAAATTGTACTAACTTTCAAGCATTCAGTAATCAGTTCGGTATAAGTTTCATTTGCTGAACGATCGGTAGAGTTGCTCTGAAGATTCCCCTGTCATAATGAAACAGATTTGTACATAACTCGTTACCGACGTTCGATGAAATTTACAAATAAACCGTAAATATTTTTATTGTTTATATCATTTATTTATACCCGGCTTGTTACGGTCGTTCGCCGGTGAACCGTGAATAAATGAATGTCGTGAAAGTTATTACTGTTTTTCGGTAAAAAATAAACCATGCAAAATTTTCGTTCAACAAGTTACTTTATTTATTATTATTACTAGATTAAGGGGAGCGGGTCATTTCGCCGAAAGTCGTTTCGCCGAATGCCATTTTGCCGAAAGTCGTTTCGTCGAATAGGTCATTTCGCCGAAAGGATCTTTCCGCCGAAAGGGTAATTTCGAATACATCATATTATTTTTTTGAGGCATAACCTGTACAACTGATGTGGCGCAGCCACATAACCGAAGCCAAGATGGCACGGTGGCATAAAGCAGCCGAGGCGACGCCGGCCGCTTCCGACGAATCAAATCGGTGTGGCGAAGCCGCATTATATATTTTTTCACTTAGTAAACGGAAAATACCACATACATTTGCTTGGTAGATACAACTATGCAAACTTTGATGCTTAGTGACTAATAGTCAACAAGTTTTATTGAGAAATCCGTTCTGTGGTTCATGAATCTTAATCTCTTAATTCAAGAGTAGAAGAATCAATTATCATTCATTTGTGTTTATTTTAAATCAATTCCAAATATAATATTAAGACAATTGCACACGGAAAGACCGAAATCAGCATTTTGGCGAAAAAATCAGTTGATTTTTTGATTTTAGTTAGTTATTTTTTGAGACAACTAAAAAAATCTTACTTTTGCTAATTTAGATTTTTTAATTCTCATTCTCTTAATAATAAAAAAATATTTGTTAAAATAGCTATTTTTTAGTTGATTTCACCAATTCGACGTGCTTTCATTTCTTAGCTAAGGCACACTTCATTTCCATTCAACTAATTTTTTAGTTGAATTAGAGAAATAAAACGTTGTTTACAACTAACATAAATGGTTGAATTGGCTTCTGCAATTTGCAGCTATATGGCGCAGCTATATGTCACCGAAAAAACGTTAACACCATCTAATGATTACTAGCCACTAGATGACACACTACTACCGAAAAGAATTTATGTCGCGGTTGTCTTTTCTATATTGGCAGGTATAAACACTATGTTGTATTGGAGAAAAAGACATAAACGAGACATAAACTTCTTTTTGAAAATTTTTCTTCAAAATCACTGTTTTCTTCATTCGACTTCGCGAAATCGACTCTTTCACTCAAAACTTTGAGCACTCGGAAAACAAAAACCGAATACAAGTAGTACACCGGACGGCGTAGCCCGGAGGTTGGAAGAAAAAAACTATTTCATTTAACATATACAATTAGCATGTAACATTCAAAACTTACTTTACTGTTCCATGTGAAAACAGTATTACTCACAATCGTTTCAAATGCGCACAAATTCTGAATAAATATACTTTCCACTAAGAGTTTACGTCATTTTTACATATTGGTTTAGAAATTTATATATGGATATATCGTAACACATGCGAAAAACATCAAAACAATTTGCAAGCAGTTTCAACAAGGCTGTCCTTTTTAGCTTTTTAATGGATTGTTTTGCTTTGACACTTCTCAAGAGTTTTTGGCTAACAAACTTATTAATAAAACCAATTTCATTTTTGTTTTCTTTGTACTGTCCTTCAGTAATGATGGTGATAGATAAATAGAAACATTTTTTTTATTTCAATAACAAAATTAGTTGTCAATGAGAATTTCGTGTTGGATTGAAATATTGCTGGTTTGTGTCCAAGATATTCGCCAACTAAACACATTCTCTAAAAATAAAAGTTTTTTTTAGCAAAGTAAATTCTCAATTTTAACTAATTTCATAGTTATTTTGGAAAATTTGTTGTTAAAATCAACTAATTCAAAAACAGTAATACGAATTAGGCGCAGAGTTAATTTTGGTCGTTCCGTGCAGGATGATGAAGAACAAATCAGTATCAATACGTGATTCGGCCAAAAAAGCAGGAACGAGTGTCGGAATGACCCAGCGTATCAAGAGGCGAAATCACCTGAAGACCTACAAGAAGCAGAAAATCTCGGAACAAAGTGTAGAACAGAAGAAGCGAGTAGCAACAAGGACCCGGAAATTGTATTCGCGTCTTTTGCAGTGTCCGGATACAAGCGTTTTGATGGACGATGAGACTTATGTAAAGGAGGACTCAAAAACCCCTTCAGGCTCACAATACTTTACTGTCGTCGTTTACGAGGATGTGAGCGATGCGGACAAGTCGATTCAAGTGGAGAAATTCGGTCGACAGGTACTGGTATGGCAAGCAATATGTTCCTGTGGTTTGAAGTCAACCATGTTTTAAAACTATCGGAACTATAAATGTAGAAATCTATCGATCTGAGTGTCTCCAGAAGAGATTTTTGCTTTTAGATAAGAAGCATAGTACACCAGTTTTGGTCGAATTTAGCGTCGGCTCACTATGCCAAAACCACTCCCAATTGGCTTGCGGAGAAGGGTATAAATTTTGTGGAGAAAAATATCAATCCACCAAATTATCCTTTGATCATTCGAAAATTACTTGGCAATCGTGAAGAGACTGGTAAGGCAGCTGGGAACATGCAGGAGTTAAAAAAATTTGGGCTCAAGCGTCCAAAAAATGCGATGCAAAACTTGTCCGGAGCTTGATGAAGAGCGTTCGATCAAAAGTTTGAAAATTCGTGAAGGAATAACTTAAATTTCATCCGGTTTTCGCTCAAGTTTAACCTCATACAATAAAGGATTAATTTTTAGTTTGAATAAAATTCCTTTTTTTGTGGATAACTTATTTTTGATACACTCCTTATGATATTCACTAAAATAAAAGCAAATGGTCCGTAATATATGTTTTTTTGATATCTGCTAGTTTATTGACTATGATCTATTTTACAGATCATTAAATGACAAGAATGATTTACTATTTATAACCGTAACAACAATTATGAAACATCGAAAGAGAAATTTGACCGAAAGCCGCCAAAAACATCATTTCTGAACTCAGGAAACTTTCACCCCACTCGCTATACTCCCAAAACAAAAATTAACAGTTCTTTCGACGCGGTAGAGTTGGTGAAAAGATGAAAAAAATGTAATACAAAGCATAGAAATTAGCACTTTTCTCGCGGCAGAGCACTAGTTCCCTGCATTTCGCATCATCTTGGACCTTCGCTTAACGATGTTTTTTTTATTGAGCAGATATTGAGACGGTTAATTATTCTTAAGGCCCACCTGGTCAGAACGAAAAACTTATGTTATTGGTGCCGCGATTTAAATGTCACCTTGTAAGCCACGGTTACAGATAGCTTGCAATACACGATATTGCTTTGCGATCCTCGACACTTTTCCTCTTCCAGTTGCGGTATAATATTCTTGTACAGGAAGCTTTTCAACTCTGCTTTGACATAGGTTTTAAAGACTGTCCCAGAAAGTATGGACGCACTTTGATTTCGCTGTAAATAATCCACAAGTGTTAGATATTCAAATTTTATTCGATATACTGATAATATTAGACTACAACAACAGAATATTATTCTCAACATTTGCTACTTAGCAATTGTAGACTAGCTGCCGCACCTTCTTGCGAACGTTCCTCATTAAATTCCGTACAGACTTCTTGGCGACAAATTTTGACACTTTTTTCCAATCTTTTTCGAACTGTTGAATGGTTTCGGCTGCCGAGACATGTATCCTAAGCTGTGCCTTCGTTAATGCCCAAAATTCCTCAATTGGTCGAAGTTGTGGGCAATTTGGTGGATTCATGTCTTTTGGGACGAAAGTGACATTTTTGGTAGTATACCATTCTACAGTTGATTTCGAGTAGTGGCAAGAATCAAGATCTGGCCAGAAGACAACAGGATCCTTGTGGCTTTGAATCATGGATAGAAGTCGTTTTTGTAAACATTCCTTGATGTATATTGCGCTGTTCATTGAAGCAGTGGTGATGAAGAGTTTCGAAATCTTACCGCAGCTACAAATTGCTTGCCAGACCATAGGTTTCTCACCAAATATTTCGACTTCAATCGATGTCTCGGACTGGTTTAACACTTGCCCTTCTCGCACCGTATAATATTGTTGCCCCGGAAAGGATTTGTAATCGAATTTCACGTAGGTTTCGTCGTCCATGATTATGCAGTTCTAATTTTCAGCAAGAATTGTATTGTACAGCTTTCGAACCCTCGATCTGATCGATGCTTCTTGTTTCGGACTACGTTCTGCTTCTTATAGGTTCGAAGATTCAAACGTTCTTTAGCACGAAGAACATTTGACTTCAAATTGCTCACTTTTTTTGCAACATCCCAAACTGAAACCTCCTTCTTTTGCTCGAACGCCTTCAGTATACGTTTATCCAACTGAGGGTTAGCAGGACCTTTTTTTCGACCCGTTTTCGGTTTATCCTCAAAGGTGTTATCCTCACCGAACTTCCTGATTGCATTTCGCACGGCTTTTTCACTTACTCCTTCCATTTTTGCTATCTTTCTCAGTGACAGTCCGCGTTCTGTGCACCATTTGTACACAATTTTTCGACGTTGTTCTGCTGAAAGTCCACGCATTTTGAAACAAACTATTGAAAACGAATAAACAACTGCACAAGTGGTTAGAGAAGAGTGTAAACAACAGGACGCAGCCATAAAAATTGACAGATTCTGAACCATTGCGAAATGGCAGCGGTTTTTGGTTGCGTCCAAACTTTCTGGGACAGTCTTTAACATTTATTTATTAATAGCAACATTACCATTAACAATCAAGTTAATGACATCTAACATGTAACAAATCTATTAGGTTCATTGATTCATACTGACACGACTGTAGCCTATGGCTCTGTCATAAGAATGAAAAATTTAGCCCTTGTAGCTCGGACTAACTGTTCAAAAGGCAGGTAACAGTCGTTACACGCGAGCCACTCACAATGTCGCAGGAACCCTTTCCAAAAAAGTTAATGACATCCGCTCAGTAAAATAATGTCGCCATAGAAAAATCAGCTCTGAATAATATCTGGGTCACGTCAATAGGGTAATGATCTAAACTACGTCTATCTATAAATCAGACGATACTTATGTTATTTATGTTGCACTCAACGAGTAAAACGTGTGGTCCCGACGCGAATGGATCGTACACGTTTTGACGCCGCTCGATGGCGCGGTATTCATTCACTACCGTTGGAGACCCGATTGGGTTTGCGTGTGAATATTTGCAATTATTGCCGCTACTACTTGCATCCAAAACCGCAGTACAGCGAGGTTCGTCGCTGACTACTGTGCGAGGCTCTCAATCAAATCTTTTGTTATCTGTTTTCGATCAATATTACAGATATTGCACGCCACAAGTCACCGGTCGACCGACGGACCAACGGATTCGACTATCCAACCAACCAACCAACAAACCAGCCAACATCGCTTGGTTGGCGATCGACGGGGAGTTTCGCAAGATTGCACGCCAGTTGCTCCACATTATGTGTGGTGTCGAAAATGATAGATTGGGGTAGATCTCCCAATAACACACAAAACAACCGCTACAGAGCAGCAAACAGCGCCAGCAGCAACAAAACAGGAGGTCACTTTGGCGTATCGAATTGATTTTGCATACAATTACAACGATTGCGGTCGCTAATTTCCACAGTCGATAAAATCTTGGCGGTGGATTTGAACTTTGACCTGAATTTTCGAAAGTAACGTATTTCAACGTTGAATAAGTTGTATCGAAGATCTTGTTTGATTTTGATGGAAATTCATACATGACGATTAACACCGAAAATTAGTATTATTATCAAATAAATGGCACTTACAGATAGGTACACTGTTGCGCTAAAATTTACAACGAACATACAGTTTAAAAAAGCGTCTTTTTCTTGCTGCATTCACGGTTAGTCTAAGCTAAGGTTTAGCTGCACATCGCTGAGTTGTTGTAAATATGTACAAAAATTCAGCGATGTGCAGCTCAATCAATTGGCCGAAAACAATGTTACAGCTCGACTGCAATATATCAGTACAACGTTGGTTTTCATTTTGGCATTCAAAAGTTATATCTTTTCCACAAAAATCTGTTTTTAATTGATTTCGTGCACTTTTCATCTTCCACAAAGTTACCATGATTGGATCAATGTCGAAATTTCGGAAATTAAGTAATCGAGAAGAAACAATAAATTAACAAACCATCGGATTTTGACAGCAATCAGCTCACGAGGGGAAATTTTTTAACAATTTTTATGTGAAATTAAAACCATCCCAAGCGGCATGCGGCATCTCCCCAAGGCGGTACGGCGATTACGTGCCATGCCAACATTAGTGGGAAGTTGTGTGTAGGATCGCCTCACGGAAAGAAAGCGATCGCCAAATGAAGGTTGCCGCTCAAGTGTGAATCCTTCCGCAGTAAGCGACAATGAATTATTCTTTTTTTTTGAGATCGCATCCTCTACAACTATTTCGGCCTTCGGAGATTGGTCGATCGTCATGGTCGCGATGGCAGAGAGAGAGAGAAAAAAACCCGGATAGTTTCACTTGTCCTTGTGTGCTCACTTTCCATATGACTCATCAATTAAATCGACCACAATTGGCTTTTACAGTAATTGTTCAGCCATGGAAAGACGACAACGAATTGTTGAACTCATCTCTTTTAAGTAATTATCTGATTCTAAGGAATCTTTCGTATCCAAACAATTATTTCACATCGGAAATTGAAAGCTCATTGGCGACACTTTCCACACTCTATCGGGGCTAAAAAATGATACAGAAAAAACTTTCCATGATTTTCTAATGTCAATGTCACGTGGCTTCTATGTAGTTCCAAAACATGTGCTATTTGAAGTCACTTACTTCTGTTTTTTGTTTTTAGATCGTCAAAGACGAAGTAATTAGGTGCTCACAACTTTCTATCTCGTGCCTCCCCATGTATCTTCTGAATTGGAATTAAATACCCACTTTGACTTGACTTCCATAAGAGTAAAATAACGAATGATTGCATTACATTACCAAGTGCGCAAGTTTAAAATGTAGTTTGATTGTATAAAAATAATCGAGTGATAATCAGATGGCACCAAGTCTGGAGAAAATGGCGGGAGAGATAGTAAGTTACCAACCAAGCGCATACATTGCTTCTTTGACCACTTTAGCTGAAGTTTTAAAGAGTGATGTATAACCGACCAAACAGTGCTTAAAGCTTGAAAAAGTTTTGAATATTTTTTGCGCCATCTGTCGCAGAGCGACATTGTAAATTTTCTCACTTGGTGCTCTCATTTGACACGCATCTAGCATTTGCATAAAAAAGCAAATGCTCTCAACATGATTGAACAAAATTAAAAGCCTTAGGTTCAGTTTCCGACGGAGATCGACACGAGTGAAACGATCTTCCGAAAGTCTGTACAGCTGACGACATTAACACTAATACACGTAGCTTTCAGATTATGATGGAAACATACATCGGACTGAAAGCCGAAACTGTGCGTTTCGGACTGGCTATGCATGCATCGAAAATAAAATGCATGAAAGGAAGATGTTCTAAACAGTAGTGGTCTTCCCACCATGGCGGAGTATTGAGTGACTGGCGTCGCACAGCCAAGGACCCAGTTAGATGGAGACGTATGCTTGATACAGTCCGGTCCCTAATTTTCTTTAAACAAAAAAAAATACAAAGAGAGAGTTTTGATGTTGCTGATTCACACTTCACAATATAATTCCGGAACCGAAAGCCGGATCCGAATAAAATTCAGGAATTCCGTATCGGACCACAGGACCTTTCATTTCAATCTAAGTGTGAAAATTTGTGAAAATCGGTCAAACCATCGCTGAGAAAAGTATGTTAGATCCAGTTGGGAAAATATGACCGCTATTTCCGGAGCCTCCGGAATCGGAAACCGAGAGCCATGATAGCCCGAATCAGTTTTTTTCCGTCTACTGATAATGACTATCGAATGGAGTAGTTTTGAGGCCAGTTTATATACACACACAGTTTTCACAATGGTTGCATAACTCTTTTATATAAGGAAGGCAAAAATGGTGTTTATACGTTATATACAACAAGAGATATTCACGATCGCGTATTTGACGCTCTCTCAGAAAGTAAATCTTGTCAAGGCGCCCCACGGTAATTCACGACAAAAACGGATAACCGGTTGAACGTTCCTAGAAATTCGAGTCCATTTTTTTTTTTTCATATTTTTGCACATTTTACCCTGTTACTCCCGAGTCGAAAGTCTGGATGTGGATAATATTCAATAACAGTCTGTGGGACCAAGAGACTTTTCATACGAATCTTACATTGTGAAAACCGGTTTAGCTAAAAGTTTCAAAGAAATTGGAATGATTTCCGGTTTGGAGAACACGATCACTTTTTTTCGATACTTCCGCAATCTGGAACGAAGATCCGGTATACTTAAAATCAATGTATTTGGCCATCAACTAACCAAATCTGTCCAATTCAAGAATTATACGGCTATTTGAATGTATTTGATTGAATTTTTCGTGGCATGAATAAAATAACGTCCATAAAATTAAATTTTTAAACCTATTAGTCTGTAATTCCGGAACCGGAAATCGTATCCGGATGAAATTTGGTAGGATTATATGGAATTGTAAGACCTTTTATTTGAATCTACGCTTGTGAAAATTTGATGAGTTTGCTTAATAACTTTGGAAGGAAAAGGTGTATGGAGTCTTATATTGTTTACAATTACTTTCAATAAAGTATGTGGGAAAAAGCAACTCGGAAAATGTTATGATTTAAAAACAGATTTTAAGGGAGTTGTCATAGAAAGCGCTTCTTATATCCGAAACGCTGCAACCTAGGCTTATGCTTTTTAGGACAAAGTTAAATTTTTTCAGTAGACTAGAACTTTGTAGAAGAAATCATCTCTCAATCTCAATCTCTTCAGGAAAACAAGTTATATTAATAGTGTTTGTCATAGTAGGCCACAAACAATTTTTGATACAAAATAATTTGCGCAGTAGGGGTAGATGGGGTAAAACGTAACCCCGAGGCATAATGCACCTTTTGCTTTTCTCAAAAGTTACCATTTTTTCACTGAAATTTTAATGAATGAAAGTCCTTAATAACAACAGATTACTATAAAATTTTGATAGCGATGATTCAACCATATCTGGAAAACTTAAAAAAAAAACAATTATGTCTCTGTTAAAAGTAATTGTTGATGTTCGTTCCATAGTAATTTTCTAGGGTGAGGAAGACGCTTTTAATTTTGTAACCAGTGAACTTCTTTGCCAATCATTCGGGTTTCGAAAATTAGTTCTAATACTGACGATGTGTTTTCAATTTAATAGAAAGATCGTCAAATTTATCGTCTTATATATTTGGGAGCAAAACGACCTGAATTGTGTGAGGCAAAATAGTCAAAAATTACCTTACAACAATTATCCATAAGTTATCAATTTAATGAAAAATAGTGAACAATCTTCCACCTGGCAAGTATTTCGTCAACGAAAAGTCTAAAGCTTTCTTTAAAGAAGAAGAGGAAGCTTAATGAGGGTGCATATTGTCCCGTTGTTGTCATAAGCTTTAACCCGTGGTTTTTATGGATGTTTACGCGTTGTTTAAGATCATCCTGCCTCTATGTTTAGATAATCGTCACTTCGCGTAATTTAGAATGTATTTTTTTCATGTTTTCCACGATCGGGCGTCATGCCTCGCATATATTTCAATACACAAATTTTTAAAGGTTTTAGAAAATAAGATATTTCATGTATTTTTCAATGTATTCAGCGAGTATTTGTACGTAATTTTGAGAAATAATGATTACGGAAGATAGTCATGCATGAAACTCTTCCGTGTTAGTTAAGATATAGTTACATTTCCGTAGGGGGTGCATTTTACCCCATGTACCCCTATATATTTGTGAGTAAATCAGTAGAAGCAACTATTTGCCTAAAATTACCTTTTTGGAAGCTACTGAATAAAGTTCACGTTTTGCCTTTCTCTATAGAAAGGTATTAGAATTGCTGAAAAAATCGACTTTCGAACGGAGCCTCGGAGACCCACATACATGTATATGTTATATACCATTCGACTCAGTTCGACGAGATCGGAAAATGTCTGTGTGTGCACTTTTCGAAGATAATTTTACCGCTCAATTTTCTCAGAGATGGCTGAACCGATTTTCACAAACTTAGGCTCGTTTGAAAGCTACTGTCGGGCCATTGATCAAGTTCGAAGATCAAATGGCTGTGACTTCCGGTTCCGGAGATATGATGGTATAAGTCACGTAACCGACAAAACACGTTGTTTTTTACCGCTCTTATACATATAAGGGTGGCAATATTTGGGATCACTCCTAATTTCGTAAAGCTCTAGTGCTCAAAAGTTTAAGCACCTCGAAAAAAGTCCTAATGCAAAGTTTAAGCTAAATCGGATATGGGTAAGGGGTGCTGCCTAGCGGTTAAAGTTTGAAAATTTTCGATCTTGAAATAATACCATAGGGAGGAGTACATGAAATTTCCGAAATCGAAAAATTCTTTTGATGCCAAAATTCTTAAAATTGTATGAAACGTCGAAATTTAGTGTTATCTCGAAAACAATTTTTTTGAAAAAATCGACTTTCTGGGACTTTTTATCGATTCAAACCACTGTTTGTACGTTTTTAGTTTCCGTATTTTGAATTTGCACCCCTATATAGAAAACAAAGATGTAGTCCAAATCAGAGATGGCATTTCACTAGAGTGATACACCAGGGCGTAGGTTTCAAATATACACTGCGAATACATTTGCTCCGCTCCACACAAAGAGGAAAGCTCAGACAGACTTTGAGTGCGTGCTTGTGTTGAAAGAAGCTGGTGCGAGAGAATAACATTCTCTTCGCACGAATCGCTCTCACGTGCTCTCGCCTAAATAAACCCAAGTGATCACTGGCGCGTGATGGTAAGCGAACACTTCGGTGAACTTCAATTAATAGAGAGTAGATCTGGCCTCGCTATGAAAAATTAGCAATGAAAACCGAAAATTTAACGATAAATTGTTTTATTTTGCTGATTCTTCTACGCAAACCATACACCAGAGTGCTCACCGGCGTGTACACCTCTGTGAAAGTATCTGCATCCACCTCAGAGAATTTATTAGCTCTGCTCTAGCACTTTGGTGCGATTCAGTGGAGGAGATAAAAGGAAATAAACAAACGCACTCAAGATGCGTGCACACTTTATACAACAGTGGTGTATAACAGTTCGGCAGAAAAGTTCGTATCGATTAATAGAAACACACATTTTTTTGCCAAAATTCGTTTTTATTTTTCAACATAATTGCCATCAGAGGCGATACAGCGATTATAGCGATTTTCCAACTTTTCGATACCATTTTTGTAGTACGATTTGTCCTTTGCCTCAAAATAGGCCTCAGTTTCAGCGATTACCTCTTCATTGCTTCTAAATTTTTTACCAGCGAGCATTCTCTTGAGGTCTGAGAACAGGAAAAAGTCACTGGGGGCCAAATCTGGAGAATACGGTCGATGAGGGAGCAATTCGAAGCCCAATTCGTTCAATTTCAGCATGGTTTTTCGTTGTTGTTTTTGATCGATTGTGAGCTCACGCGGCACCCATTTTGCACAAAGCTTTCACATATCCAAATATTTGTGAATAATATGTTCAACACGTTCCTTTGATATCTTTAGGGTGTCAGCTATCTCGATCAACTTCACTTTACGGTCATTGGAAATCATTTTGTGGATTTTTTTCACGTTTTCATCGGTAACAGCCTCTTTTGGACGTCCACTGCGTTCATCGTCTTCGGTGCTCATATGACCAGTACGAAATTTTGCAAACCACTTACGAATTGTTGCTTCGCCGGGTGCAGAGTCTGGATAACACTCATCAAGCTATTTTTTGGTATCGGCGGCACTTTTTTTCATCAAAAAGTAGTGTTTCATCAACACACGAAATTCCTTTTTTTCCATTTTTTTCACAATAACAAAAGTAGCTTCACTCAAAATGCAATATCTCACAAACTAATAATCAGACAGCTGTCAAATTTATACACGTATCTTTTGAAGGTTGGTACTAACTGAAAATGGTATGGATTTAATTCTAGTGGCGCCCTCTCATAGAAACGATACGAACTTTTCAGCCGATCTGTTATATGTGAAAGAGAAGAGCTCTCGTTGAAGTTGTCAGTGCGAGGGGAGAAATTTTGCTTGCTCTTCGTCACACAGAGGAGATGGACATCTCTGGTCCAAATTATGTTTTAGTAATCATCAGTTTGATTTTTTTTGAATCCATCATGTTATTTTTACTACTCACACATTTTTTTTACTTTATTATTCTTTGCTTAAAATCTTATGAACATTGCTAAATTTGAAAAAAAAATAACATCATAAATACCATGCTAGTGAAGCGAAAGCAAATGTTCCTTTATATTTTTATTAATTACCTGTACGGTCCATTTATCATATTTCATTTTTATAGGATTTACAGAAATCCAGAAGTTCATCGACATATGTGAATTTACAGATCGATTAGCGAAAATCATAGTTTACAGATCAATTTGTTACAGAACAAATTAGTTAGCTCTTTTCATGAGTGTGGTAATCATCAAAATTCAATTCTTTACAAGTAGACAGGAAATTAACTAACAAGGCCTACCGATTAAAATAGCTTTGGAACCAGCAGTCAAGATTATCAAACTAGTTGTACGTCGTCTTTTCTATAACGGTTTGAAATTTTTAACACTTTACTCTGTAACTCCAGAACCAGTAGTCGGATCCGGATAAAATTCAACAGCCGACTATGGGACCACAAAATCTTCATTCGAATCTAACTTTATGGAAATCTGTTAAGCAATCACAACACTAATTCAAGTCATATTGTTATCTTAACGAACACATACGGAACAAGAAAGCTCATAATCAGTCTCAAAGGGAAGGAAGAAATACAATCGGCTGATATTAATGGTAAAACGAAATGATTGGTGAAACAATTCCACTATTGGAATCAACTGCAACAAACAAACTGCTGTTACAGTCAAAAGCTTTAGCAAAAGCACTTAGCCTAAGCCGGGTAAAATTACAACCAGAAAAAAATTTGTTTCATTATAATCGGTTGATTGCAAAGACCGAAAATCGAGCAACCTTCGAGGTTTAAAAAATCCAAAGTTTAGGTCGATTTTGGGTTAAATTTCATAGGGGCATCGAGCGCCAACATTAGCCGGAGGGTGTTGGGCTTCGTGGCCCGCGGTGGGTGTGTGCGTGGAAATGTATGGTATTGCACTCACCTTGCTGTAGCACCTCAAGACGATTTTTCGAAGCCACCCCGACGAACCGTGGAAATGCAACCGGTGGGTGGTGGGCGGCAATGCGGAGCGGCGGCCATTCAGCAGAGACCAACCAAGCAAAGCCGGTGGACCCGTGCAGCTCAAGATCAAGAGAAGAGCCCCCCCGAGGTGTGTGCGGACGAAGTGCGAGGCCGAGGAAAAGCCGTCGGTATAAAAGCTGACGCGGTTGGTAAGTTTACCATCAGTTACCTATTTGCTTGTTTCACAGTTGCATTTCGCTCGGATTAAATATGAAATTGTTGGTAAGGAAGATTTTCGGCAAATCAGTGTGGTGGGATCTTGAAGGCTAGAACCGTTCTGAGTTGTGCGTATCTGGTGCAAACTGCTGAAAAGGACTTTTACTAAGAACAAACTTCAAAAACAAACAAATGAACCATGGTGACTTTGAAGTGACTTCTGCTGTTTGAAGTGGTACTACTATGCGAACAAACTCCTGGTGAAATGAAAAACAATAAACAAAAAGTTATTTGTGACATTTGTGTTCAAATACCATCAGACAACCAGCTGAGTTGCATGGAAATAGTGCAATACTGTGACGGACGCTTTCTAAGGGAGAACTCCTGATATAAAACCTAAAAAAAGCAAAACAAATAGTGTGACTTTTCATTAAGGCTGCGGCTGACATTACGATCATGTTACAATTTCGTGGTCATTCACTGTCTCACTTAAAGCATTTGTCGTTAACCGGAGACATCGCGAGATAAGCTAGTAAGGCCAATCGCTTAAACAGGGGAACCGGTTCGGCAGAAAAAAAATGAAATTTAAATTGGATTTTCCGGATGAGATCTTTTTTTTTTTGGCGGACTCAACAATGAGCACTTGCGTTCGTTCGTTATATATCAGTTTTCTTTTATTTCGAAAGCTGCTGAACGTTGGTGGCGCGTGCCCGTCTGATTGGGCGCCTAATGGAATTAACGTGAACGAAAGTGATTCAATAGGAAGCGATTTTCACTTGCGGTGGGCTATTATTCGGTGTGCTTTTGGGCGCAAGGGTCTTCGCCCGCAGACTGTTGACACGAGTTGAGGTTCTGTCGAATGCAAATATCCTAGAAGGGTGGAACCACCCTTATAGTACTAGACAGTGAACACGATTCACGTGCAAGTATGACGAGAGAATCGAAGAAACCGAATAAGTAAATCAAAGAAAAAACGGCACAGAGATGAGCTGTAAAAAATTGAGTTCGCTTATTCGTACTGCTTAGGCAGCCTCAGTTACTTTGCAAGATATGTGAAAGTTTTAATCCGATTAATTTGATAATCAGCTCGAAATAAATTTGATGCGCAATAGTTGATAAATACGGTTGAGTGATAAGCTACATTTATTCTCATTTCTTTGATTCACTATCATACGGTTAGAGAGTTTTCAAACGAAAACAAAACACCGGGTAGATCGTTAACTTGAGTTCAACTGAACTGTATAATTATTTAATTAGGATGTTCGTTTACTTTAAAATCAATTCATTGGTTATTCATCGATCATCGGACTTGTCTAGAACTCTTAGCTTGTTAGTCAATATCCTACGCGAAGCAGTTCAAAAGAGACATAATAATGAATTACGAAAAAAATAGCATCTTGCAGTGACAGAATATGAGACGGTTAGCCCAACCAATCTCTTGTACTACTTTGCATTGAGCTGTCCTGGAGATATGGAAGCAGTAATCGGTATAGCATGCAATATTTACAATCATACTCCGTCATCAAACCCCGTTTTTCTTTCTAGCATACGCCGGATAGAGACAATAATTGAAGTGTATATAATTAAGTGCGAATATTTGGGAATAATATTTGTTCATGATTACAAATACTTCAATAATTTCATATGCATGACGAAAATGCTAACTCGTTGCTTGATACTATTTATTTTTAAAGCAACACAACCGATAATTGCATTGCTTCGCACTCATTTCAACAGTAACCTCACCAGAATAGCGAGGGAGCATCATGGTTGCGTAGGAATGGTAACAATGGCTTCTTTAGGCAGTATTCATGGTATATTCCCTTGTTTACCGTTTCTTTGGTTTACTCGACCACAGCTGCATATTGCCTGCCAAATCAAATATTTTTTTGGAAAACTTGGCCTTATTCTTCGCCCTGGAATGCTCAACTACGCATGTCAGTATAGAGTATACATTCTGAAAAGCTACGCGATACAACTTGCAAGCCCGGGTTTCAGCCGTCACATTCTATTTATCATTACGGTTCGGTACAGTTTTCACCTTGAACGACTTCATACCCTACCGGTGCATGAAAATATACACAAAAGCTGGAGACATTTTTATTTTTCTAGCCACAGTGCGTACCGAAAGATCTGGTCTCTTCTGCAATATTTGCATCACCTATGCATCCTTCTGGTGCTTCCTACGATTCCGACAGCCTTCCTGGCTGTTGTCAAACGTGTTATAAAGCGCGCCTTCTGGCCAAAGCTTCCTCTTTTTAGTATTCAAGACATTTCTACGCAAAAGTTTCATCACTAGCACTATTTTTTCGTAAGATCTTTCTGCTATGCAAATTTGGCAGTTGTTGCTTGCTGGAAAATATGAAAAACTGCTAATAATATAAGGCAGCTTTTTGATGTAAGGTTTTGCTTCGACTAAACAAGCATTTTTACCGTATAAAACGTATAATGGTCGGGTGCTACTTAGTAATAAACTTTTAGCAGTGCTAATGTCTCTATTCACAGTATAACAATCCAGAGAAACAAAACTATTTCTTTGATATACGAGTTTTCTCATAACAGTCACTCTACGGACATTATGCCCCATCTTCGATTCAATAGTATACTTCGAGTTAAAGTGTTGTTTTTAAGATTTATAACGGTTATTAAAACAAAAAAGTAGCGTTGGAAGGATAAAATAAGTTGGTTTCCACATTCCAAAAAAATTTGAATTTTACAGGAGACTTAATCCGTCATACGATGTAATTCATAAAGACCTAATTTGTCAAATGACGGAAAATTTTATTTGTAATGACTTAGTGTTAGATGAACTTGAATTTTACTGGTTTCGACTGTAATTTGCGTTCTGCTAGCAGGTGCGACTGTATGGATTTAAATGCACCTTTTACCAGTCAAGCAGATGTATGCTTCTGTGGTTCAGTCGATTAACAGATGTACTTGCGATCCAATGATTTTCGGTTCATGTCGCGGCGGTTACTATCAGTGTTCTTTTCTTATTTCAATGATTTTCATGTCATGGAGTTTTAGACACACTATTAAATGTTCTTCCACGTAAATTTGCGTGAACTGCGACGCTCCATTTATGTACATCTAATAAGATGTAAAATCACAGGGTTTTTTTAAGTGTGCAATTGTAGTTAATTGATTCTCTTCTATATCATTGTTGTGGGGCATTCCACTGATTTGTTGTGAGGCATATTATATGGTTGCTGGAGCATTATCTCTACGCAAACGAAAAAACTGATAATGTCATCGTTTTGGAAAATGTGTTTGTATCAATCAATTCTCATCACTTCTACCGGAATCATTGAAAATTACACAGAAAGAAATTATGAATTTTACAGGTGACAGAATTCTACAAACGATACAATTCATAACTACTTACCTTCTCAAATGACGCAATTTTCCATTCGTACGGAAATTTACTGGTTCCGAGTGTAATTTGCACTCGGCTAGCAAGTGAGACTGTATGAATTTATATGCACGATTTATTAGCCAAGCAGATATGTGCTTCTGTGGCTCAGTCGACTAACTGGTGTGCTTTGTGATCTAATGTTTTTTCGGTTCAGGTCGCGTTGGTGCTATCGATCTTTTGATATTTATTCCATTCGTTTTAAAGCCATGTAATTTTCAAATCACACAATTTTTCATCTTCGTGAATGTAAAATTTGTGTAAAATATGATGCTCCATTTATGTGCATCTGATAAGATTTAAATTCACAAGAATTTTTCGAACTGTGTATGTTACTCATGTGTATTGCTTTCTTAAGGGGGGCGTATTATAACACTTTACCCTATCGAAATATTTAAGAACCTTATTGCCAGTATTTGCAGGTAAATCAGGCTTTTTTGCAGGTTTTCTTACTGACAAATCTGGATTTTTTTTATTACTTTTCGCACTTGCTCTTGTTAAAAGCTTGTAGTGTTACCGAAAATTGATTTTACCGAAAAAAGGCATACGTAGACATACGCATTTAGGGGTGTCCAGGTTTTGTCGCGAACAAGCCTTAATTGGGCATGGTATGTATTCGAATAGGCTGCACGGTAATTCAGTAAATCTACTCATCTCACACGTCGTTTAAAAAGTCTCCGGTCTGACAAAGTAAGCAACACTTTTTTCCAATTTTCGATTTTACTTGTCAATGTATTCTTCTCGAAGAGCAATGCAAACGTTCCAACGGCGTTCTATCCTTTCCACGTCATTTTCAAGCCATGATTTCTCCTTCGCCTCAAACAAAGGCTTTAGTCTCAACGATAGCCTCATTATTCGATTTTGAATCTGAGAACAGTTGCTGAGAGCTAAATCAGGTAAATTTCATGGATGAGATATCGATTCGAATTTAAATTCATGAAATTTAACCATCGCAGCGATCGACTTGTGACACGATGCTTTTTGATCAGCTGTCCAATCAGTCTTTTTTTTATTTTTAAGCTCATGCAAAATTGCAGATACACTTTCTTTTTATATCTTTATGATGTCAGCTGTTTCTCGCAAACTCTCTTTTCGAATTTCCATAACGATGGAATGAACTTTTCGGACGGCTTCCAGAATAACTGCCAAATTTGGATGACCTGAGAGTGGCGCATCGTTGGTTTTTTGCACGACCACGTTTAAAATCAGCATACAAGTCAAAGCCGGTTGATTTACTTGGATCAGAGAACGATTAATGTTTATCAAGCTATTTCATTGCTTGCATAGCATTTTAGGGTAATTGTAGAACGTTTTTCTCGATTGTTTCTAATTTTCCGAAGGTAACTTCATTGAAAGCATTATAACAACCACCCTAATTTACGCCATAAAGTATTGATCGATTATCAATTAATGACGCCATCTGTGTGTCGGGTCGGGGACTTATTAACGAACGTGTTAGAATCCTGTTTTCAAACAAATTGGATCGAGTAGCACCCATGTTGGTGGCTGAATTCGAGGGGCGCTGATCTCAAAGGTCATACAACAGTATGGGTATACAACGATCTGTGAGTACTGAAAATCTAATTTAATGAAACCTCCAATTCCGGAAATTGTTCAGAGGTTTTCCATCATTGAACAAATCTCACTATCTTAGAGGATTTGCAAAAATCCATGCGAGCAGAAGTGCACTCGGATTCCCTTGAGGGATGTCAAATATTCTGCTACAATCTATACAAACATCAGTGCATCGAGGTTTCATCTACTGCAGTAAGAATGATGAACACCTCTGGGTGAAAAATCATTTAATATCATTTATTTTTAGCTCATCATGCACAGGTTCATCAATGTATGGGAAACCAAAAAAAAACAGATAAATGATTATGTCAATGCATAGCAATAACGTATTGGATAATATCGAGCTCCGTGATCGTATTCCCACAAATCACATGCATAATACTCAATGCACTGAAGAGAAACCATGTAATAATTGTACTGGAAATATTTACTTAGAGCTGTCCAGAATACTGAGATCATACTAGAAAAAATGCAGCAAACTGTAAATGTTTTTTTGTAACTTTGCAAGCTTCGCTAATAGCTAATGTAATTTCAAAGTCTTAACCAAATATGTCGTTGCACAAGCTTTATCCAATTCATCGAAAAATTTCTTTTTCAGTACTTTAACAGTTCAGAACCTCTAATTTTTCCTAGTTCGAATATATAGTTTTCAACCTTAATTTTTTTTCAACTTCTTTAGTCAGAAAAACTTCCTGACACTAGGTGTGGTACTAGGATTCGAACACATGTAGGCAGTGTTATGGGCGGTGGTTTTACCCATCACGCTCTGCCCGTCCTCAGCCTCGCAAATTTATTTTTGAGCTGCCCCAAATAGATTGAGGACACTCTACTTTTTCAGCAGTAGTATACAAATCATCACCAAAAGGCGATTGAATATTGTTATCCATACTATCAATACTCCGTCTAACTGTGACAGCACAAATGCATGCACAACGCATTTCACGTGTTTTGGTCATGTCAGTCTTTTACAAAGCAAACTCAAGACCAGATTGAACATTCTGCTGACTAACTATTGTGTTAATTATGTTAGAACAAGCTATTAGTAGTAGACTGAAATATGTTTTAGTCTGATATATAATCGCTGAGGATGTTTGTGAATTTTTTTTATAAACAACAATGCAAAAAATAACACTTGTTAAAATTTAACGGCGAATACAATGATGTGAATCTCCAAATTCGTTTCAAAAAATAAAGCTTTGGGCAATATATATTAGAATACAAATAGCTGAGGTAAAATTGCATGGCGCTGGAGACGTGCTCCAAAGTTTTTTTTTTGTTTCGATTATAGAGGTTTTAACCTTAAGGTCATTCGCCTCTTCGGGCCAGAAAAACTTTCTGACCCTATGTGCGGGGTTGGGAATCGAACCCAGGCGGGCTGCGTGAATGGCATCGACTTACCCATCACACTATACCCGTCCCCAGTTCCAAAGTTTCTCATGATCGATTATCCGTTTCAGTTGTAATCGTAAATTTATAGGTAATATGCTTAGGGCACATAACCGTATTTATTTGTTTCTTCATCACTGTTCAAGTTATTCGTTATTATGAAACATAAATTCAAATTTATTTCGAGTTCGAAATCAAGAAAGATACGCTTGTGAGCCCGATTTGTTAACCGTAGATCTTAGTTGGGGCTGGTGCATACATTAAAGTTGATTACTAAAAGTTTTAGTTGATACTTTCCATTTCTTTTCCATAAGGAAAACACATAATTCTTAGGAAAATCGGAAGTGTTTGATTTCAAAACATCGTACATTTCTCAGGATGTTTTTTTTTGCCGTCGAGACATGCCATTCAACGAACTGTTTATAGACTTGTAAGTGAGTGTCCCATCGATTTAATAAGGCGATAATCGGATGGGATGAGATCTGGAGGGAACGGTCGGTGCGATAATATTTCCTACATTCATGTTCCAAACTCTCAATTTTGGTTACCATGGATTTCATTCATTAGCGGCTGCAATCCTTCCTCTTCGAAAGATTTTGCTGCACCATGACAGTGATTCACTGTCAAATCAAAAACTCTACTTTTAACCACACCATATGTCCACACGTTCTAATTACTGGAGCATGTTTTGATGCTATGAGCAAAAATTTCTATCGAACCATGCTCTCGATAAGTTGTTTGCAAAAACACTTCTTTGAAGGAAATTATTAGAATATTTTATTATTCATTAGTTGTGAAGCATGAAAATCAATAAAATAATACCCCAATTCATTCATTGAGACCTACTTGGGTGACACCGCAGTCGCTCGATTGAATAATCTACCTATCTTTGAGTAAACCGGCTGAAACGAATAAACAATGACATATGTGGATTTGGCGGTGCTTTCGATGGCTGATCGCTAAAACCACCCACACTTAGTGGTCATATTACACTAAATCACTTATGAGAAGCCATAAATAAACGTCATCGTAAAAAAAAACTCTGGCTTGAGCACAATTTAGTGAATAATGTTTCCTTTAATAATTTTCTCCATCCAAAAACTTAAAACGATAGCCATTTCGAAATCTAGCAGACGGAATTGTAATTGTATTTTTTTTACTAATGCACGCGTTATTAGTAAAAAAAATACAATTACAATTCCGTCTGCTAGATTTCGAAATCGTTTTAAGTTTTTGGATGGAGAAAATTATTAAAGAAAACATTATTCTCTAAATTGTGCTCATCTTCGGTAGTACAGAATTATAACAAGTTCAAATAGGTTATTTGAGCTTTATGATGACTTAAACCAAAAACCACAGTATTGACTAAAACGAACTATACTATTCTTAATCGAGTCGATTGAATAAGAAATTATTTGCTACAACGGACTAGTCCTATTCACAAAATATTTTTTTCTCTCTTATTTTAACACTGTAAGAAACAGTTTCTGAACCATTTAAGACATGCATATTTGAATTCTATTTCATAATAAGATATATTTTCAGGAATATATCAAAATTCATCGAAACAATCAAAGGGAAGTACCAAAAATCCTAACACATTTCTTATTTTTCACTCTTTCCACCCATCCAACCGAAGGGAGTTGTCTGTCTTTTTGCCTTGGTGCTTCTTGCATCCGCCGAAGATGAAAAGAAACCAGTGGCTGAAGCTAAGGTAGATGATACCAACGCCGAAGGATCGAACCTCGAGGAGAAGAAACAGGACAAACGAGGCCTGCACGACTGGGCTGGCTTCAGCGGTTTCGAGGAAAAACACGACATTCCCCACTTCGAAACCCATGAGGAGAAAACTTTGACCGTGATAAAGAAGGTTCCAGTGCCGTACCCAGTCGAGAAGCACATTCCGGTGCCGGTGGAAAAACACATCCCCGTTCCGGTGAAAGTTGGAGTACCAAAGCCATACCCAGTCTACAAAACGGTGCACTACCCGGTCAAAGAAATCGTGAAGGTACCAGTCCACGTACCAGCTCCATACCCAGTTGAGAAGAAGGTGCCATACCCAGTCCATGTACCGGTTGATAACCCAGTCCCAGTTAAGGTGTACGTTCCAGCCCCATACCCAGTGGAAAAGAAGGTCCCGGTTCCAGTGAAGGTCCCAGTCCCAGCTCCATATCCAGTTGAGAAGAAGGTCCTGGTGCCGGTGAAGGTTCCAGTTCATGTTGAAAAGCCATACCCAGTCGAGAAGGTCGTTCACTACCCAGTGCATGTCCCAGTTGACCGACCAGTTCCAGTCCATGTTGACAAACCGGTACCAGTGCCAGTGGAGAAACCAGTCCCGTACACCGTAATCAAGAAGGTCCCATACCCAGTCCATGTCCCGGTTGACCGACCGGTTCCAGTACACGTAGACAAACCGGTGCCAGTTCCAGTTAAGGTACATGTGCCTGCTCCGTACCCAGTTGAGAAGCACATTCCAGTTCCAGTATACAAGAATGTACCGTATCCGGTCAAGGTCCTGGTCGACCACCCAATTCCCATTGAAATCGAGAAGCATATCCCAGTAACCGTCGAGAAGCCCGTCCCCGTTCCAGTGAAGGTCGCCATCCCAGTCCCCGTACACCACGAGGAGGAACATCACGAAATACATGAGCATCACTAAGTCAAGAAGAGCCCCCATCATTTCATTATTTATATCGCAAAACTTGTGATTTTAGTTTCTAAAACTAACGCCTCTACTACTAACAAAAAAAATGCAAGATCTTACCAACTAAACAGAGAAAGTAAAAACTGATCAAATGTCTGATGAAGCAAACAATAAAAGCAAAATCTCGCTGAAAGCCAGTTCGGGCGAACTCCATCGGACCATCGAATTTCGGTGTGCTTTCGCGGTGTTATTCCAGCAGCTAGCAAACTGCTTTTTTCACCGGACCCGTATTCGTGGGCCGACCAGAATCGCCCGAACTCGCCACATCAATTCCCTGCAGAATTGTACAGTCTGAAATTTTAGTTGTTCGAACCGAGCCAAAAACCTAACCGAGAGATGCCCAACCAACCAACCAACCAACCAGGACGGTGTGTTCCGAACGATCCCAATCTGGAGCATAGCCTCGCAAATGGCTGGGTTCTGAATAAGAAAATTTCACTTTCATTCTTCACACTGCCAATGGAAAAAGAAAAAGATACTCTGTTACCAAAACTTTTTGCTAACTTTTTTTTTTGTTGAATAGATTTTTAGTAAGTGAAACGAGCAGACGAGTATGTCAGGAACCGATAGACACGACTGAAGGCCAAGCGGATAGCGTTTGCTAGGATTTTTTGTTTTTGTAAATAGAGACAGCCGCAAAGAGAAAAAGCTTTTTTTTTTGTTGCCTAAATATGTGATTTCTTGTTTTCCCGAGAAAAAAATGTACTAGCGAGGACTGTTGCCTAAATTTGTATACTTTTTTGCGAGTAATGTTCTGTTTATATTTTTTATAACATGAAAGAAAAACGAGCCAAAAAAAAATTGAATAAAAATTGTGATAAAAACGAAACTGATCAAACTAAAAGTGTTTTCATTCGTACATTAATTGTATTATATAGGAAAGAAAGAGCTCATCGTCCGCAGGCAAAGAAAGTTATGCAAAAGAAGCGTTAATCCCAAATGCAAGCCAGTCCGACAAAGGCGAAAAAATAGGAAATTGCTGCATTGCAACACACCTGGCTTACGTGGTGTTACCACGGCGACTCGGTACGGTGGAGCAACTTTGCTACACTTTCGTCAGATCGAACAACCAACACCGGAGGCCTTCATGCTTCAACCGAACCGACGGCCCCGAAATAAGCAAAAGTACGGTGGAAGTGAACTACGGGGCGCAAGCGAACTGGGTTAATCTCGGTTAGGCTTAGCTTGGACGAAATGTTTCCTTCGTGTGTTTCGATTTTACGCTTTTATGACCGCATGCAGTTTGTCGCGAAACTTCGAGAAAATGAGGCTTGTGTCATCGATCTGTGTTGCGCGCACACATCGACGCCCCCCACGCCGCCGTAATGGATTGGACGTAATTACCCGGCGCTGAATTTTATCATCATCGTCATAATGTTACTCAAACGCTTTCGAAATCATGCCTACGCTCGTCAGTCGTGTAATTATATTGGGCTTTGCAATAATTTATTTCACCTACTACTTGTACCGGTCACGTGATCTGTGACCGCACGGAATACCATGCAGCAGGTTTTCACTGAACGCCAAGTGTTTCTCATTATCTGCACCGCAGCACTCGCTGAGTTAGTAATTATGTGAAAATTTACCATCTATGGTTACGTTGCTTCTTCGGTTCGACCAGATTTGGCCTCTGGAGGGAGGCCCCTAGTACGAATATAGCTTGATCTTCTTTGATCTATTGAAATTCATCCATATGGCAAATTCTTTAAAAATCTCTGTAAAAAAATAGTTCACTTACTTGATGTACGGAATGTTAGCCGCTACATGATACTTTGCACCAGGATCAAAATCTAGCTCGGATCTCAACAGTGGAGGTTTTACACCACCAAACTGTTCCCTGTAAAACAGAATGAAAACGGAAAAACTCAATTAAACATAAATCCCCGGCTCGCTTATCGAAAATTACGAGTTTGCTTACCTAAGCAACCACCAGTGGCAGTTGTACTGCTCCTTTCGGACCCGTTTATCGAAAATGTCATACCGCCAGGCTTCTAGAGCCAGTGCAAAGGGCAGAAATACTACCTTCTCCAGGGCCAGCGAAAACAGGAAGTTTATATCGTGTGCCGTGTCATCGACGTTTTTCTGGACCAGACCCAGTTTCTGCAAGTGTTTCGGGGATGCCACTGACAGGGTTACGGCGTCACCAATGGCCTCATGAAATCCTTCGATGGAAAGAAAGGAAAAAAAATATTAGGTTGTTTAATTGAATTGAAAATATCAAATGAATTTTCAGGAATCAGTTTAATTTTACAAATGTTTTTTTTTCTTTTGTACAGACGTACAGGTTGCTGCGATTATTCCCAATTCTAAGAAAATCACAGCCAACAGACATTCTAATTTTGTCGTTTCCTCTTGAATTAGGTTTGGCTAATTCAGTGCTATAAAACCGTTATTTAAGAGGCGGGTAGGGTCTAAAGCTTTTGAAAAATCTTTTATTTTCTTTATCTTTTCTTATAGTGAAACCGACGACACGACCTGCCACTCGTCTATATAAACTGTATCGAAAATCTAACTACCCCTCAGTAACTGGTAATGTCAAAACGAGGTTGCTTGAAAATATATTGAAACTGGCAACAAAAGTCGAAAACTGTTGATTTTAGATAACAGTTACCAGAACCATGGCTACGTATGTTCTTTTTTAATGGAACGTACTATATAAATAACCACAAAATAAAAACAAGTTATATCTGTAAACCAAAAGAAATATGGATTTCTGTAAACCGAAAAAAGTAGGATCAGCTTAGCATTTACCTTCGCCCAGAACACCCCGAAAAGGCAGACATATAGAAGTTATTTGACTAGATGTTCATAGCGCAAGGTGAACGGGCGGCAGAAAATATTTTTTTTTTTTCCATAAATACGTTTATTTCTTAAGGCAGCTTACATAAGTTTTTCTTCGCCGTAGCATCACTTTTACATAATATTCTTATCCTAATTTAATTCTAACATAGTCACAACGTTTTGAATTTATTAAAACATATTCTCTTATAGCTTAAATATCATCTTAGGTAACTCGTCATTAATTATGAAATCTACTCGGAAATATTATTTGAACCAAACGATTAACTTCTATAAATTATAAAATAAGCTGTTATTTTCAGACATTTTGATGATAATTTCATAAACTGTTTCGAGTTTGTTTGTATCATTACATAATTTTTATTCTAATTTAGCTATTGGTTGAACTCATGGACGCAGCTGGGATCAGAACTAAGTCTTAAAAGGGGCCTTTATTAAATTGAAACTACAATTTTCTTTATGAAATGATAAATAAGTTTCATGTATGAAAGGTCACGACAAGCAAGAATGTCTCGAACTGGGATATTGGATAGTCTACCTTGGGTACGCAAAGAATTTATTAGTTGAGATCTGACATCACGATACTCCACGCATGTCCAAACGACATGATCAATATCCCGATAACCTTCTCCGCAAGCACAATGATTAGTCTCGGAGAGCCCAATTCGAAGGAGATGTGCATCTAACGTGTAGTGATTGGACATGAGTCTGGACATCACACGAATGAAATCCCTACTCACATCCAGTCCCCTGAACCATGCCTTTGTCGATATTTTCGGAATAATTGAGTGCATCCACCGACCCAGATCATCTCTATCCCAAGATGCTTGCTAGCTGGCAAGTGTTCTTTGGCGAGACGAGCTATAGAATTCGTTGAAAGCAATCGGTCGCTCATAAATTTCACCCTCAATAGCACCACGTTTGGCTAAAATATCGGCTCTTTCATTGCCAGGAATGGAGCAATGAGCCGGGACCCAGACTATAGTGATTAGATAATTATTGTTCAATATGTCGTTCAGGCACTGTTTTATTTTGCCCAGGAAAAACGGTTCATTTTTGCCAGCAGCGTTTGAGCGAATGGCTTCAATTGCACTCAGACTATCTGTGAAGAGGAAATAATGGTTTGGAGATAATGTGACGATTACACTCAAACTATAATGAACTGCTGCTAGCTCTGCTATATAAACAGATGCAGGTTCTTGAAGCCTAAATGAGGCCGAAACATTATTGTTGAACATACCAAACCCTGTCGCTTCTTCAATTCGCGATCCGTCCGTATAAAACATTTTCTCAGAGTCAATATGCCTGAACTTACTTGAAAATATTTTTGGGATTTCCGTCGAGCGTAGATGATCCGGGATTCCACGCACTTCACGCTGCATGGATGTATCGAAAAATAAAGTTGAGTCAGGGGCACTTAGGATGCTGACACGGATAGGAATATATCTTGAAGGGTTGATTTCCTGTGACATATGGTTAAAATATACTGTCATAAATTTTGTTTGAGATCGAAGCTCGACTAGTCGTTCGAAATTATTAATTACCATGGGATTCAGCACCTCACATCTTATTAGCAGACGTGATGAAAGCTCCCAAAATCGATCTTTTAATGGAAGAACTCCCGCCAGAACTTCAAGACTCATTGTATGTGTCGAATGCATGCAGCCTAAGGCAATTCGCAAACAACGGTACTGAATTCGCCCAAGTTTGATAATATGAGAGTTTGCAGCGGAACGAAAACAAACGCATCCATATTCCATCACTGAAAGTATCGTTGTTTGATACAATTTTATTAGATCTTGCGGATGAGAACCCCACCAAGATCCTGTTATTGTTCGAAGAAAATTTACTCTTTGTTGGCATTTCGTTATCAGATACCTAATGTGTCCTCCCCGCGTGCATTTGGAATCGAACCACACCCCGAGGTATTTAAAAGTTAAAACCTGTTGGATCATTCTTCCCATCATATGGAGCTGAAGCTGCGCGGGATCATGCTTTCTTGAAAAGACGACTAACTCTGTTTTCTCCGCAGAGAATTCGATACCAAGATGAGCAGCCCAAACGGACAAGTTATCTAAGGTATCTTGCAATGGTTTATGCAGATCAATAGCTTTGGGCCCAGTAACTGAAACCACGCCATCATCTGCCAATTGTCTTAGTGTACATGGGGTTACTAGACAGCTGTCAATGTCATTCACGTAAAAATTATAGAGGAGCGGACTGAGGCATGAGCCTTGCGGGAGACCCATGTAGCTAATTCTGAATGTTGCCAAATCGCCATGTGAAAAATACATGCACTTCTCTGACAAAAGGTTGTGCAAATAATTATTTATAACCGCTGGAAGTCCATGTTGGTGGAGCTTGTCGGAAAGAACATCAATGGAAACTGAATCAAATGCTCCTTTAATGTCTAAAAATGCAGATGCCATTTGTTGCTTTTGAGCGAAGGCAATTTGGATGTCAGACGAAAGTAATGCAAGGCAATCATTCGTCCCTTTATTTCTACGGAAGCCAAACTGAGTATCTGACAACAAACCGTTCGTCTCGACCCAAGTGTCGAGACGTCGTAGAATAATTTTCTCGAACAATTTCCTGATGCAGGACAACATCGCAATGGGTCTATATGAGTTGTGCTTGGAAGCTGGTTTCCCCGGCTTTTGAATGGCGATAACTTTCACTTGTCTCCAGTCAGGTGGAACAATATTTTGCTCAAGAAACTTGTTGAACAATTCCAACAAACGTCTTTTTGCGAGGTCGGGCAGATTCTTCACCAAGTTGAATTTAATTCTGTCCAACCCAGGGGCGTTATTGTTACAAGACAAGAGTGCTATAGAAAATTCCATCATTGAAAATGGGTTATTAATAAAACCATTATTTCGAGGAGATTCCCGTATAATGCTCTGCGTAGGAACAGAATCTGGGCAAACTTTCCTAGCAAAGTCAAATATCCATCGGTTCGAGTATTCATCACTCTCATTGCCCACGTTACGATTCCTCATTCGTCTGGCCGTATTCCAAAGAGTGCTCATTGAGGTTTCTCTTGACAAACCTTCGACAAAATGTCTCCAATAGCTACATTTTTTGGCTCGAAGTATGCTCTTGTACTTGGTTTCTAAAACCATAAGTTTTTCAAAATTCTGAGGAGTTCCTCCTCCCCGTTTTAGAAACGTCTTGCAAGCATTTTGTTTTGCGAGTTTAGCCTCTGAGCACTCTTTGTCCCACCAGGGGTTGGGAGGCCTTCTGTTAGTCGTTGGCCCAGGAAAGCGTTTAGTTTGGGATTGTTCTGCTGCCTCCAGAATCGAACAAATGAGGAAGTCATATTCTTCAAGTGGAGGGAGCTCTTCCATTGAATTCAAAATACTAGAGATTCTACTTTGGTATTTAATCCAGTCGATATTTTTTGTCAAATTATATGGAATACTAGCTGAATTAGCAATACATTTGTTACAGCTAATTGAGATGATGATTGGTAAATGATCGCTACCGTGTAAATCAGGCAATATTTTCCAGGTGCAATCTAGTCGAATTGATGTTGAGCAAAGAGATAGATCTAATGCACTTGGGCGTGCCGGAGGTCTTGGGATCCGTGTCATGCTACCCATATTTGATACCGTCATGCTAAAATTGTCACAAATGTTTTGTATTAAAGATGATCTGCTATCATTGTAAACGGAACCCCACATCATTCCGTGCGAATTTAAATCCCCTAGAATCAATCGTGGAGCAGGAAGGGCTTCAACCATTTCATTAAGCTGTCGCTGTCCAACTTGTGCTTTTGGAGGAATATAAACCGAAGCTATGCAAATATCTTTGCCTTTAATGTTTATTTGGCAAGCAACAACTTCTATACTAGAAGTTGAAGGGATGTTTAATCTATAAAAGGAACAGCATTTCTTAATTCCCAAAAGCACTCCACCATACGGAGAGTCTCTATCGAGACGTATAATGTTAAAATCATTGAAATTTAAAGCTATGTTTGAAGTAAGCCATGTTTCGCATAAAGCAAATACATCACATTTTTGACTATGCAATAATATTTTAAATGAATCAAGTTTTGGCATCATGCTTCGACAATTCCACTGCAGGACAGTGATTGTATCATTTGCGACGGGTGATAAATTATCCATCAAAAGATACAAAACCTGAGACAATTGGCCATTGAGCTGATAACTGCTTCAAAAAGGTTCTAGCTATTGGAAGGAATGCCATTATGAGGGTCTTTAAGGGTTCAGATATATTGAATGCTGAGAAAATCCATTCAACAATTTCCGAAAACTTCAGTAATCCTGTTGGTGGCTGTGAAATGGAGCCCACTGGATTATTATCTTTTTCTGTACTAGATCCTGGATTGGTTTGTGAATTTGACAAACCAGGAGGCACAGTCTTTGGTTTTGACTTTTTTTGTTTAACACGGGGATCTTTTTTTGAAGATGAAACTTTAGGTGTCTTTTTTGGTAATTTGGAAGAAGACTTCTTTCTCTTAACTGACCCTTGGGTAGTGATAAACGAATTACCTTCACTATTTTCGTCAGAGTCAGAGTCCTCTGTTTCCTCTAGATTTGAAAACCCGTTTTCGGTTTCCAAAGGGGGGACATCAATGACCGTTTTAAGCATTTCTGCATATGTGCGCTTAGACCGTGCTTTTAAAGAAAGCTTAATTTTGTCTTTGTGCACTTTAAATGCAGTGCATACTGAAATATCCTCATGAGGACTTTCCCCACAATAAATACATTTTTCAATTTCCTTGTTGCAATCATTATCTTTATGAGGTCCTTCACACTTAATACATTTTGGTTTATTGCTACAGTAAGTAGCTGTGTGTCCGAATTTTTTGCAGTTCGTACAATTCATTACATTTGGAACAAAAAGCCGAACAGGGAGGCGAATTTTATCGACATAGACATGGGACGGCAACGCAGATCCGGCAAATGTCACTCGAAACGAGTCTGATGGGCGATAAACTTTTTTTTCCTCTTCATAAACTACTGAGTACAGTTGTTTGCACTCCAGTATTTTCACACCCTCAAGCATAGAGTTCTTGAAACGACCAACACCATGCTTGAGTAAATCATCTACCGAAAGACTCGCTTCGGTAACAACACCGTCAATTTCGACATCTTTGGAGGGTATGTAAACTTTATACTCTTTATTGAAATGTTCCGAAGAGACAATATCATTCGCGTGTTTCAAATTATTTACCACAACACGAATTTTATCGTTATTTACTTTTATGATCTCTTTGATTGAAGAGAATCGTGATGTCAAACCTTTAGAAATTTGGTAAATGTTTAATGGCTTTGATATACGTCTAAAAAAGACTATCCAAGGCCCAGAAGAGCTCTCCTGATATTTTTTCGTTCGTGGGGGTATAGGATTCATGCTAGGATTTACGTCCATGGATTCATCCATCACATTAAAATTTTTAATCAAACTTTAAAATAAAAAATGAAACCAACACTACACAGTACTCAATCAAAAGGAAAAGAAAAAACTTCTACCTTGAAATTGTTGTCTATCTCCGTTGCACTGCCGTGTAGATCCTCGTTGCTCTAGATGTTCTTGTTGGATGCTGATTGTTTACCCTCCATTGCAGATCAAATACTTCGGTATAAATAAATCCGTTGTTTTTATCTCACTCGCTGAGAAAAGCGAAGAAAATTCGTATGCGGAAAAAATAGCAATCGTACACGTTCTACCGTGAATAACCGTCGTACCGGGACCTTCCCGAAATTGGATTACTGAAATTGGAGCATACAGCCGAGCGTAATAATCCTGTTTGTATCTATCAAGAACCATTATCTCACATCTTTATGCGAAGGGGATCATCTACGAATGGTGCGCCATTCTATCGAACGAGAATGGGGGCACCTATGTTTGAATCAGGGCGCGGACTGGGCTGTTTACATTCTAGAATTCTATCCAGACTGTCGGGAACAAATTTTACGACGGAGATCATTTGATTCTAGAGCGACGAAATGTGATGTTGGTCGCGATCTTGCATAAGACTGTGAGCTACTACCTACTTTTACAATCTTTTGTTTGATTTTTGTATCCGTATTCTACATCATTATAGCTAGAACATTAAAAAACGCTCGATCGATAAATTGTTTTTATTTCTCGATCATGAATTCGATTTTTTACGAAACGTTCTGCAACTCCTGTCTTTGAGAGGAGTAAAATGGAGAGATTTGATACCTTCTTCGGATTTCATAGTAGAAGTAACTGGTTTCATGCTTGAAGCACTAACAGATCCATATTTTTTACTATATTGAACAACATCTGTACAAAATGTGTACCTTTCGCATATCTTGCGTTTTTAAATTGTTTGTTTATTTACTCTGGACCTCCTTGGTAACAAGTTCGTAGCAACATAAACAGTGTTGCTCAAGAAGATTATTTTTATCATTATCAAGGGGTCGCTATATTTGCGGTAACTGGCGGTGAATCGTTAACGGACAATTTCATTGCCAATTTTTCTTCGAAGTGCCTGGTCGTGTCGTCGGTGAAACATTTCAAAAATATTCTGTGAAATTTTCAAATCTATTGGAAGCTATGGGCTCAAAGACAAATAATAGGACATGAGTTTGCAATCGTTGATGGTCCCCGTTTACAAAAAAGGAGATAAGCGTAATGTGGCAAACTACAGAGGAATTACTAGCTTATCCGTTGCTTCAAAAAATTTTGAAATTATCGTAAGTGGTGTACTCCTCGAGCGATTAAATATCAAAAGATCAGCATGGATTTATGCCCAATCGTTCAGTGACAACGAATCTTTTAAGTTTCACCTCTACTTGTTTTGAAAATTTAGAACTCGGACCCCAGATCGGCACTATATATACTGATCTGAAAACAGCTTTTGATTCGATCAACCATGACATTCTCATAGCCAAGCTATTCAAGCTTGGAGTATCTGAACGATTTACCAATTGGCTGCAATTTTACTTGACGGATAGGACCCTCCGTGTTAAGCTCGACTCGACAACGTCTTCGAATTTCACAAATTCATCTGGTGTGCCACAAGGTAGCAACCTATGCCCGTTGTTATTCATCTTGTATTTCAACGATGTGATGCTACTACTTCAGCCTGGTTGTAGGATTGTATATGCCGATGATCTGAAACTGTATTTTGTCGTTCGTACCACCGAAGATTGCATCCGTCTTCAGTCTACATTGGACCTCTTTGTCGATAGCTGTCATCGTAATAAACTAACTGTTAGTGTTTCGACATGTATAGTTGTGTAGTTCCACCGTATCAAGAAGCCAATTATGTTTGAGTACAATATTAATGAAGCGATCCTCTAAAGAGCTGACCTGATCAGTGATCTAAATGTATTGCTTGATCAAAAACTCGCAAAAGCTAATCGACAATTGGGTTTCATTTCGTAAATTGCAAAGAATTTCACTAACCCGTACTGCCTAAAAGCATTATACTGTTCACTCGTCCGTCCAATTCTAGAAAACGCATCTGTTGTTTGGCTGCCCTTTCAATTGACGTGAAGTTTAAGGATTGAAAATGTACAATGCAAGTTCATCCGATCGGCACTTCGTAATCTACCATGGCGAGACCCCTTAAACCTCCCTGTAGATTGTTGAGCATGGATACATTAGAACGGCGTCGGCGTATTCATCAAGCTAGTTTTGTGGCTAAGTTATTGAATGGTGAAGTTGATAGCTCTGAGCTCCTCTCCATGTTGAATTTTCGAATTCCTCCGAGAGTTCTTCGTAGTAGTACCAAATACAAATAATAATACGGCGTACTCCGACGGACACATTTTGCAATATGCGATACTGTCACTGTGACAATGGACTTTGGAAAAAAAAAAAACAGATAACTGGTAACTCTTGAAATTGAAGATTATTGTTACCGTGGACACTGTTTATTATTCAAATATTTTGAATGTGTGTTCAGGTTTGATTTGTGTTTTGTTTGATGTCCCTGAAAACCTGAGCGAGGCTTTGGGTTACTTTCCCGAATCGATCACGAATTTAAATATATGTAGAAAATATTTCAAGCTGCTCTTGTATGAGCAGAAGTACACAAATCATTTACAAGAAACAGCCGTAACGTACAATGGGATCCTTTAGATATGTTCTAGCAAAACAACTGGACGAAGCCCACAATATCTCAGTCGCACACCGAATAGCGTAGAACCGATGACAGTGTTAGTAGAGTACGAAAATAATACAGATCATGTCCATAGTTTCGATCGAGATCTTATCCAGACTTCTGTGCGACGCTGCGGTTCTAAGAAACTCGTCGAGTTTTGCAGCGAATCTGCGCTGAAAGCAGCTTAAATAAAAAATAGATGAGTAGAACGAATAGGTTGAGGAAAATAAAATCGTGGAGAGCACTACGGATGGATCGCTACCGGAGAAGTCGGATAATTGAATTGGCTATGTTGAAATCGATTTAAAGATTGGACTCGTTAATGAGGATGCCTGCCGAAAAATATCATCTTAAGCAGACTATTCCTAAAAAATGGAGCAACTTATGGTTGAAACAACAACGAATTCTTGGTTCCTAAACCAAATATTTTTAAACAATTTTGGAAAAATTTTAGCCAACTTACCTACAAGTTCATAGAACAAAACATCTGTCGTTGTTCTGACCATGGGAGATTGTTTATGTGAGAATAATGAAACTAACATAGCCATAGCAACATTACCAAATGTTGCCAGTTAGTAACATTTTCAATAATTTTAACTTGTTTTAACCGGATAGAAGAAAGGGCTAGGCTAACTTGTTCAGTCGATGAACCAAACATTGACGATCCATTTGTTTGGGACCTAGGGGTATTATTATTTGTATTTGGTAGTACTTTACTTGAGCCACGTTTTCATCGCACTACGTTTGGGTATTTCGAACCAATAACTGCAATGATTCGAACCTTCACGACTGTCGAGGAGTTTCATGAGTTTGGAGAACCATCCTCCCAGATTATTTCACGAATCAAGTCACGTATTTAGTTAACTGGTTTAGTGTATAGTTTTAAGTTTTTATTTCATGTAGACAGTCAGTCAGATGGAGCTAATAATAAATAAATAAATAAATAAATGAGGGTGCTAAAGAACAATTGAAAAAATTGTGATTCATTGTAGAGTTCTTCCGGTACCTTAAAAATGACAGCACTCACCACTAGGCGGCGCATAAGAAAGATTGCGTTGACATCATTTCGATTTTGAGTGTACCGTGAGTGAAAATAAACAAACGGTAACGTTGTCGCTTATGGTAACAAATTATTTATTTTCATAGATGGGAAAGTTGTGTTGTGCATGTTAAAAAAAACTAGAAAATCCTCTACTTTTCTTTCTTTCCTTCATTTTTAAAAGGGAACCGAATTGGAAACAAGTGGTTTTAAAGTATTATGTCTTTAAACATCTACTATAGATATTGTAATTATATCGACTTTATCTGCAGAACACTATTGTGAACATTGCGCTTATTCGTTAACGCCAATATGTGTTTCTCTTGATGATTGATTTCAGTCTATGACTGTTTTTCGCTGCTGTACTTGCTCCACAGCTTTCGTCGCAACACAAAAAAAACGAAGAAAAAAATTTGCATTGTGTCGATTAAAACTGTCGTTCTATGTTTCCCATTGCGCTATAAGGGAATGATAAAATACCAACCTGAACTGATCTCTCAGTTCTTTTGCACTGTAAAACGCACTCATCTGCAGTTCTCGCGACTTCTACAATGATATGCACATGAATGTTATTTCTGAAATCAGTAAATAGCTAATCTGTACTGCTACCAAGTGCATCTCGCATGTTTTTCAATGTACTAAACGTAACTGACGAACGAAAAGTTCAATGTGGAGAATCTACACTAAACTTTGATCTTTTCCATACGACTCACGAACATCCACGAATTCAACACATCCAACTTTTTGCATACGTGACAAACAAACGTCAACTTCTCGAAAATTAATTAACAACTCAAGAAGAAGATTTGTTCGAAGAACATAAACGCAAATCCGAATCGTTCATCTCTTTCTCTGCAACCCACGAAATACAAAAGTCAAACGCAATCGCAAATCGCCCGCATTGAAAGAGTTCAATTACCAAATACAAATAATTCGTATTTGCAATTACTTAGAAATTTGAGCTGCAAATATGAGATCTCAGTAGCGTTGCCAAAAAACTACCACCCGGCATTGCCTCATGTTTCATCTTGATTATAAATGATGCAAAAAATGTAATAAAGGTTTCAAAATGAATCCAATCAATCTTTTTACTTAAAAATAATTCAAATTGTTGAGCGAAAAATCTGTTTTCTACTGTAGCTTTTTGTTTATCTTTTTTTCTAAAAAATGATATATGTGACACTTATAAGGCTTATTTAAAACCATCATTTTGCAGGAAGTGATATGTGGCTACGTTTCGGCGTTAAAAAGTTACATAACTTTTTCGATTTTTTGTAAGAGAATTCGAACACTAATTTAAATGAGTTAAAAAAATAACACCCTCTCAGATTTCTTTTCAAACTTTCTTAATTGTATGATCCATCAGAAACCGAATATGGTTCATTTTTATCGATCAGGCATCTGTTGAATATTGATATTTGATGGTTGACTAGTTTTTCAGTAAATGTAGCTAAGCAGAATTGTGCGCACTAATTAGCTAGACAACTATTTGGAAGACAATTTTCTCGTAAAACTGCTCACAAAAGAGTAAGAATAAAATAAGTTATTTTTTTAGTGTCACCCTACTTTTACTCCGAAAACTTGATGTAACTCGATCGAATGAAGAGCCAAGAAAGTGGTTTTTTCATCAAAGTTACCCAAAGTAAAATTTTCTACAACTTTGCTGTAGAGCGCAATAATTTTTCAACTCAATCAAGAAGGGTAGATTCCAGATTTCTATCCAAATTTGGACTACCCTAATGACCTCTTAAATCAAAAGATGCACCAGTATCGAAAAATTACGTTTCGACTTGCAGTTCCGAAATTGCAGGCAATGAGTGACCATTGCAGGAAAACCATTACTTGAAACAACGGTTAAAAAAAATAAAAATTTTCCTAAATTTGTATTTGAATGTTCAGTTATATGAGTTAATGGTTAAGCAAACCGAATTACAATATATTCGCCCCCAAGTTTTTGGTTCCGGAATCGTTTTTGCTAACCACAATTTTTAGGGACACTATTTAAAGATATTGAATATGAAATTTTAAAAATATAAACGAAACCAAAAATTTCTATTACTGATAACTTAATTTAATAATTCATCAATTTAAAATGAGTTTCTGTTATTTTGTAGTACAAGTTGTCGTAATTGAAAACGAAGGAATTAAAAGAAAGTAAAATAACAAAACGTAAAACATATTATTTGTCGAACTCCAACCAAAAACATAGACTGTCTGGCTTATCCCACCATTTGTGAAATGAGACTTTTTCGTAAAACTATTGCATCTCAAAATTTTTCAAAAGCATGAATAAAATGCTATGCATTGTAAATTGCATATAACCTAAACCTAGTTCTCTATTCTCCTAGCCAAAAATTGGGAAGGAAAGTTTTTGTGAAGTAAATCACGAAGTAGGAATAGAGTTAGATTTCCTTTTCATTATGACGACGCATATTTCGACTTTTCTATTGAGAATCATTCCGTGATAACAGAAAAATGTTAGAGTAGCGACAATTTGTAACAATTGCAATTTGTAATTTTAACAAATAAAAGTATGGGGCAAGGTGAAGCAAATCCCATCTAGTAAAAGGTTTTGGCCAATAACTGTCATTTTACATCGGATCAAGCAGCTTCGTTTACCAAAATAGACTCACCTGGATTTGCCCCATCCCGGAACACTTTTGGATTGTTCCGGTAGTTCAGGAAATACTGCACATGGGCCAGCTCGTGGTGAACGGTTATAAAATCCTTGTGAGTCACAGTGGTACACATCTTCAAACGATAGTCCTTCCCATTGCAGAAATCCCACGCGGAAGGTTGACACAAAATGGGCCTATCCGGGGGCTGTGTTAGCACCGATGTGAGCCAAAAGTCCGGCGGTAGGGCACTCATATTCATCGACACGAAAAACTCTTCCGCGATTTGAAACATAACCAAGGGATTGTAGCCTTGTTTCAGCATTTCCGGCGTAACTTCCAGGAAACTTCTACCCGGGTACGGAATTAGCAAATCCAAAATGTTGTTCCAACTTTGTCCGTACATATCGCCGAGAATGTGATCCGGAAGCGGGACGTCCCGCTGGATTTTGTCTGGTCCATAGAACTCGCGCAGCTTCCGACGAACGTACGCATGAATCATTTCGTAGAGAGGTAGGATTTCTCTCCAAACTTGTTCCATTTCTTCCCGAAAGTCACGAGATTCGTACGGAAACTGCCAGTACGCAGCACCATTAGTAAAGTCTGAAAAAAATGGTTGAATGTTTGTAAAGAAATTGGTTGATTAATTATAAAAAATTATCTTACTGTTAACCCGAGCCGCATCGTTCGTAAGATCAACCAACTGCTCGAAAAGTTCGCGCATGTTTCTTCCGGATCTTCGTCGCCATTCCAACCAGGTATACTGCAGTTCGTTCCAATCTCTACTCTTAGCCATAATCTAGACGATTTCGTAAATACATGTAAATTACTTTAATAACAAGTTTACCAGCTACTTAGTTACTTACGTCTTTCAAATGCGGTTGAAGTCGCAAGCCACACTCGAACGGACGCTCGAATGCACATATCTGAGCTCCGTTGAAGATAGTCAGCATGTCGTTAACGATCCGATTATACTGCAAGGATACAATTGAATTAAAATTTGATTATTACCAAAACATACCACATCTATACAACACCATACCCTATCGAGTTGATCAGGAGGTAAGGCACTGGGACCGATGATGGACATAAGGCGAACTTGTCGATAGAGTTTATCATCGAAAATTTTAGTTTGATCGATGTGACGCATCTGATCCCACAGCAGACGCTGGAAATCGTTGTAACGCTGCTGAGATGCGATCTGGTGGAATAAAGCAGATATATCAATTAATAAAAATTAGGGGAGAGTCGGCAGCCTTGGGCTGTCGTATGCCTTGGATAACTCGTGTTTTATCGAAAAGTATTGATTACTTTAAAAATAAATAACCTTTAAAAATAAATAACCTCAAAATTTATTTTTGGGCTCCAGATTTTTCATCATTTAATTGACAGAAGGTAAGTTTCTTTCTTCAATTTGCATAAAATAATGAAATTGAGTATCAGAAAATATGATTTCATGATTTCATTACAATTCGAAAGTTGCAAAAAATGTTTCATAAGTAAGGATCTTAGAATGCACAATAATCTGCCTTGGGCCACTGACTGTCACATCAAAATATTCATTAGTGTTAATTATACGTCTGTCTTTCTGAAGTATTAAAAGTGTAATCGGCGATTTTTATAATGAGAGAAATTATTCAACAAAGAATTTCCATTAAATTTTGTATGCAGAATAAAGTGTCTGGTTCCGAAACATTCAGAAAGTTGCAAAAGGTGATCATTTTATGTCGCGAGCAAATGTTTTTGATTGATACAAGTTATTCAAAGAGGGTCAAGAACGCGTTGACGACGAACCACGTCCAGGACGGCCATCTACATGAACTGATGTAAAAAACGTCATCAAAATCAAGAAATTGGTACTCAAGAATCAACGATTCAGAGTCCTTACTGGGATCGTTAGAATATTGAAGGGTTAATAGAAGCCATTTTGAAAGATCATTATGGGCCGACAACTCTTGGTTTTTGCACCACGATAATGCACCGTCTCATACTGCATTGATTCTTCGTGATTTTTTTGCCAAAAATTCAACCAATATCGTTCCGTAACCACCGTATTCGCCTGATTTAGCTCCGTGTGACTTCTGGCTATTCAGCAAACTCAAATGACCGCTCCGGGGAAACCGTTTTGAGTCAATTGAAGACATCAAACGTGAATCGCTACGTGCATTGAAGGCTATTTCGGAAATTGATTTTAACAACTGTTTCGAGCATTGGAAAAAATTGGTGTTTTAATCCACCTAGTGGTGTAATGATGCCTTTCTCATGTATAATATTGTGTTATTCTATTCAAAAAATTTCTCTTCGATTTTTGAAAGAAACCAAGGGATTGTTTGTGTATTAACTAGTATAATATAGAGTATGAAACAGTGATTTGCTCAAGTATGTCATCCTTAAGAAAACGAAGCTGGTTTGCTATTATATGCACTTCCGGAACCGGAACCCGAGAACCGGTATAATCGAAGTCGGTTCGTACGGCACCAACAAACATTGCGTAACAAGCTCTACTAGTTTGTATGCAAATTTTGAAGATTTTATACAATTTTGCCGTTTGTTGTATCCGAAAATATGTAGTAAGTTTTGGTAGGACCATAAGACCTTTCATTTGACTCTAAGATTGACGGTTTTCAGTCCTGTTTACAACATTTTTTACGGTTTTTGTTCCGCCAGTTCAAGTGACGGTGAACAATATTCAACACACTTTACCCTATAACCTCTGAACCGGAAGTCGGATCCAGATGAAATTCAAGAATTTTGTATGGGTCCAGAAGACCTTTCATTTGAATCTAAGTTTGTGGAAATCGGTCAAACCATCGCTGAGAAAAGTAAGTGAGATCCATTTTGGTATATATGACCACTTTTTCCGATGCTTCCGTAACCGGATACCGGAAACCAGGATAGCCGAAATCGGTTTGTTTAGTTGCCTACTGATATAACTCCGGAAATGGAAGTCGGATTCGTCTGAAATTCAGAAATTCCGTATGGGACCAGAAGACCTTTCATTTGAATATAAGTTTGTGGAAATTGGTTCAACCATCTCCAAGAAAACCCAGTGAGATTATTTGACACACACACACTCCACCCCCCCCTTCCCCCCCCCCCCACCACACACACACACAAAGGAAAAAAACGTTGGGACAAGTGTATTGCGGCCGGGGGAGATTACTTCGAGGGAGACGAGATAGTTTTGGAAAAAATAAATGAAGAATTTTGACATTATGAACAAAATCCTACTATTTTTGCCCACAGTAGAACATCCTAATTAACGATATAACTTTTAGTAGAAATATTAATTTGTGATCAATACCACCCTAATCCTTTTATTCTTTACCTGTAAACATCAATTCAAACAATTCTAAATTCAATTATGATAGTTGTGACCCAAGACATCCGTCGTGGAGGGTGCCTTGGGTCCAGAGATGCCAGATCTCCAGATTTGTCTGTTAATCTGCAGATTGCGTACATAATGCAGACATTTTTTGTTGTGCTGACTTTCGCAGACTTTTAAAAATCTAGTTTTTCGCAGACTTTCGTAAAAATTTACAGACTTTTGAAATTTCCGCGACCTTTTTTCAGTTTAGTGTATCATACTTTATGTAGAAATAAAGACATACTTGCTAACTGCAATTTTTTCAGATATACAGACTTTTGCAACCCTGTCTGAAGATATTAGAAATTTTTACCTAATATCTCTGCTTAGGCCATATGTCATCAAAATTCGTGTACTCCAAACCGGAAATCACTCCAATTTCTCAGATATGGCCGAATTTCACAATTTAAAAATCAAATGATATATATTATGGTCCTTCAAATTCCTGTAGAATTTTGTCCGGATACGGTTTCCACTTCCGAAAAGAACTGTCATTAAGAGCAACGAAAGTGGGTGGGTAATATTAAGGACATAACACATGGATCAATAAGTCCCGAGACTAAAGCAGAGATGGCGCTCGTAGTAAACCAGTAACCACGTCTTTCTAGAGTACTAACCTTTGCTTGAAACGGGTCAAAATTTTAAGTCGATCCGACCAGAAACAGCTGAGTTATCGAGGTTGGAGTAAAGTCGTTTTGTAGTTTGTGTAAAAAATGGAAAAAACCGAGTTTCGTGTTTTGATAAAACATTGTTTTTTAATGGGTAAAAACACCGTGCAAGCGAAACAATGGATTGAAAAATGTTATCCGGACTCTTGTCCATCAAAAGCAACGATTTGTCGGTGGTTCGCCGAGTTTAAACGTGGTCGTACCGACACAAATGACGCGGAACGCTCGGGTAGACCTGTGGAAGCCGTTACACCGGAAAATGTGAGTGAAGTGACAGAAATTATAATGAAAGATCGTAAAGTGAAGCTCCGTGAGATTGCTGAGATGACACAGGTATCATATGGAAGTGTATTTACTATCCTTCATGAAAAATTGAGCATGAAAAAGGTTTTTTTCCAAGTGGGTGCCGCGATTGCTTTCGATGGAACAAAATGCACCCTGCCACAAGTCGATGAAAACAATGGCGAAATTGAACGAATTGGGCTTTGATCAGCTTCCCCACACCCCATACTCGCCAGATTTAGCCCCCAGTGACTACTGGCTCTTTGCTGATCTTAAAAAAATTCTCCAGGGAAAAAGATTAGGCTCAAATCAGGAGGTCATTGCTGAAACTGAAGCTAATTTTGAAGCGAAAGTTAAATTTTTTTATAAACATTGTATTGAAAAATTGGAAAAACGTTGGAACCATTGTATCACCCTAAAAGGTGATTATGTTGATGAATAAAAAGAAATTTTGCAAAAAAAATGTTGTTCCCATTGTTAGTCTCGGGACTTATTGATCCATGTGTTAACTGGATGATGTGAATACGAATAAAAGAAAAATGTTTCTTCACACTTCTGAATATCTAAGATAGTTATCCTAAGTTGATATATCGTGTGAATTGTGCAAGGTTACATTTGTGTACACACCTAATTGTAGTAGAGTACGATTAATTCACAAAACACTTATTTAAAAACCAAATTAATAAGACAGGACAAAAGAGAGTAAAAAATTGTTCACTTTCAGAAGTAAACACGGTACGAATTACAATATTTTCAATGCAAGAAAAAAGGTCATTAATTATCCATTTACTGTTATCAAAAGTCAACTGTGCAGGCTAGAATGAATGAAAATTTGTATCGCGAGAATGCAATGTTGCTCTCTGCATCAAAATCGTCGAAAGACAAACCAGCGTCATGAGTTTCTCCCATCTATGTTCGTTGATTACATGTTAGCAGATGTAATTTTGTGTCATCACCGAAGAAATTACGGCATACTTGAATTTACGTCAAGCGTGAATTTCATTTTTTCTAAGAGTGTAGACTCAAATGAAAGATATTATGGTTTCACAATCTACACATTAAAAAACAGATTCTCGAGCTTGGCATAATGAAATACGGAATTAGATCGGCCACACGAAATTTCATTGGTTGTTTAATAATTCATCTACTCTTTTCCGAAATTCGTGTTAAAGTTATATTCCGATATCCCGGAAAAGCGTATTTTTTCCGAAGTTTGGCACAATATATTACCGAAATTATCAGTAAACATATATCGAAATCAGCAAATTTTGTCGTCATTTCTCGGGTTGCTGGGAAAAATATTAATTGGGTTTCGATATTCCGCGAAGAGGTAAATGAAATCAAAAACTATCTTCATTCCAAATATACTTTTAAATACTCGCTTATTTTCAGGTAGAGGCGTTCAGAAGCACTAGTAACAATAGTTTTTGTCGTGATGGTTTTCCGCGTGAGCTTTTCTTTTTTTAATTTTCAATTTGAATGAGTATTTATAATACACCGTCTTTTCCCAGCTTATGTGATAATTATTTCATACAATAATGAAGCAAAAATTTTTACTTCGGTAATTCAGGATTCAATCCTCAACGCTTTTGTGGAGCTCATATCAAAACTGTTGCTAACAAGTTCGGAAATAATTGACAGTCACTAAAATTAGTATTACCGAGATTCTCAGTAATTATACATTTTGTCGAGCTGATTGTCGAGCAGCTATTAAATTGAAACTATTGAATTTTGTCCGGATCTGGCTTCCGGTTCCGGAGTTACAGGGAGAATGGGGTTCAAAATCTTAAACCGTCATTTAGAGCGACGAAGCAAAAATAAAAAATGAATCATATAAATAGGTCTCAAAACTGTTTATAAATGGAAAACTTTATGCTAAGCTATGAGAGAATTAAATCAAGTTATCTCATTTTAACTAAAATTGCATGAAAATAGAGATTATCAATACTAACTTGTTCATAATAATCTGCTATTCTATCGATAACATATATAACGGACTCAATCACTAAAACACGATAGAATTCAAGCATTCCGCATCGAGTTTAGTCGTTTTAGAGCTCGATTGTTTTGTTATTATAATCTCAATTGTGGAAATTCGAACGAAGCTCGAGGAATCGAATAATTTTTTAACACCAAAATGTACTTTTGACTTAGTGTTTTTTTCTGAAATTAAGTACATTGGTTTCTGTAAAACTCTCCTTGCTTAAATGGCATGATCTAACATAAAATTTATTAATTTCAGGGTCAAACACATTGAGCCATTTTATCGTCGGCAAAGTTCAATGCTAGCACAGTTTTGAATTGTCTTCCTTCAACCAGCAACTCTAGAACAGTCTGTTTGTATATCGCCGTCATTTTCTCACGGCATCAGAAAATGGTCACACCTCCACCTCCTGCCTGTTCACCCCCTTTCCAATCTATTACCATGCGCGTCATTTTCCACCCGAATACCGGTGACCAAGCTAATTTTTCACTTCACCACACGGCCACCAAACATACTATTTAAGAAGATTTGTACTTTTTGTTTTGCTCTTAAACAAAAGCTTAGAACAAGATATAATTCCGCGATTCTTGGCCATCAGCCTCACATGCAGACACGCATGCCCACATGCGGTAGAAGACCCTATGCATGTTGTGTGTGTCAATGTCAAACCAGAAACCGCGATTTTCCCAGCATTGTGTGACCAACTTTGCATGCGGTGATCGTAGGACCCCAATCTCGAACAGCCCCTGATCCAAACTTCTGTAGATTTATTACTGCTTGACACGATTCTTACCGCTTCGACCTGAGTCGCCTCGTTCACGTTGGTCTCAAAGTTCCACTGGGCTGCCACGTTGAGCGAGCATTCCAGCGAACTCTTCCGATCGATGTCAACCAGGAAAGAACGCAGCTTTTCCGTTTCCTGTCGAAAACGACGCTCCTCCTCGGCGCTTCGAAACGGACCTTGGTTGTAGGGATCCCGGGGACGATCGAAGTTGGGATTATTCTCGGGACCGTAAGGTCTTCGTTGGGGATCGTACGGATTCTGCCGATTGTACGGTGTTCGGTCCTGATAGAGATTTGGATTGTCGACATCATTTAAGTACGGACGACGATCGGGATCGTAGCGGCCATCTGGGTAGCGATCCCGGTTGTACCGATCGTCTGGTGCGTTCGGATTGTATGGAGCCCGGTTTTGATAGAGATTCGGGTTGTCCACGTCCGACGTGTACCGATTACGGTCCCGATCATAAGGATACCGGTCGCGATCCCGATCGTAATTTCGATTGTCATCGTTGTTGTTGTTGTTGTTGTTGTTGTATCGGTTCCGGTCGTCGTACGAAAACGGCTAGAAATGATATTATCACTTAACCAATGAAACATCATGTGAACTTGAATGACTCACCCTGCTTTGCCGATCCTGACGGTCATCGCTATTCCTACCCTGAGGATAATTTTCCTCATCTTCGTCCACTTCTCCATCCCCATCACCATCGTAGGGTGGCCCGAACCTTTCACTCCTCGTTTGATCGTGGTTGTTACTTTGCTTCTCAGTATAATCAGTGTCTTCTTCCTCTTGTAAATCCGTATAACTGTTAGGTCGTACGTCAGGTTTGATAGCGGGCTCACTTTGGGAACCACGTGCTGGCAAACGATGCTGCGGTTCAGCTTGGGTAGCCGTTAGTTGCAAAACTGTCACCACACATAATGTAACCCTCAGAAGGGTTTTCGGCTGGTGGCACATTATGGAATTCGACATTTTTTCCTATCTTAATGGCTTGCAAACATACGCGGACAGCTTCGAAACACTTTTAACACAGCACTACTGGTTTGTTCACGTCAATTTGGAAATTTATGCAAATTCGATATGGGTTATTCAATTTTCTGTTTTCAGTTAATGCATGAATGGTATCACTTTGCACTGGAAATGAACTTCTTCACACTTTCTCGTCACAGTTTCACCACATTTAGAAGTCATGCTTTTGTATACTACATGGTTTTCAAATTTATCATTGAATCGCTTGGAACAATAAATTATTAGATAACTGTAAATTGAAGGAATTGATTATTCGAAGAATATAGAATTGGAATAAAAGCTTAAACTGCAGAAATTAGAATAAAAATTGCAACAGAAATTGTATTATTATTCTGAATATTGAACAAAACTCGCCACGGGATTTTCTAAGTATAAGATTGAATTGAACCAATCGGGGTCGTTATTTTGATGTGAAAATAAATAACAATTTCTAAGGCTGAAAATAACTACACAGATAACAATATTTTGTGAATTTACATTCAATTTTATGCACATATTTGGAGCAGGCAATTGAATAGAAACATACATTACAAAACTAAACGGTTTTTGAATATACAGTCTTGTTCAATGAAAAACTAAATGTAATTCAATGTAATTTAACATCAACCATGGTTTTAAATCAGATTTTCATTTCGACTGATATCTATTTTATAGTACTATGGATTTACATGGCGTATCAGTTTAATCTTTTCTTTCTGTGTAATAGTCTTTTTTTTCTGATAGTAAAAAGGTTCAAAGGTTATGAAACGGATTTTTCATTAAAAAAAGCAAATACAGAAGGTATTCAGAATACCAAACGTATGAAACTCCCCAATCACACGGAAAGTCCCCAGTCACAAAATTAAACTGTTTCTTGTCCTTTTAACTAAAAATAGTTTTTTTCTTTTTTCTTCAACAAGTTATTTGAATATTTATCATCGCTTTTGAATCGAAACGGTACGGAAAGTTGAAATATTTGATCAAGTAATTTATCAAGTAAAAACTTTGAAATGGTTACTAAATAAATAAACTTTTTTTTCTCAAACTAAAATTATCTAGAATCAATTACACATTCCAATGAATGAATTATCTACTAATGAAAAATTAATTCACTGTAACACGATCACTTTGAAGAAAGAAAAAAAACAGCATATTTGTTTTTGAAATCTGTAAATATTCAAAACATTTATTTTTTATTTTTAAGAACAAATTTGTTTATCCGGTTTTCACAATCAAAGTGTTTACCTTACTCATATAGAAAGGATATGAAATTACTGTAAAAACCAACTTCCAAACTGAGGCTCGATGGACCGATTGGCATATACCATTCGACTCAGTTCGTCGAGTACGCGAAATATTTGTGTGTGTATGTAACAAAAATGTGTACTCGATTTTATCGGAGATGGCGGGACCGATTTTCACAAACTAAGAGTCAAATGGAATGTCTCTTGGTCCCATAGGTTGCTATTGATTTTTTTCTGAAGTAACGGATTAAAATGTGCGCTCGATTTTCTCTGAGACCGCTCAATCAATTTTGTCCAACTGAGATTCAAATTAAAGGTCTTATAAACCCATAGCCTGCTATTGTATATCATCTGGATCCGAATTCCGGTTCTGGAGTTACGGGAAAAAATGTGCAAAATGAACTGAATAAATGCACTCAAATGAAAGGTCTTACAACACCATATAACCCTACCCTACAAAATTTCATCCAGATACGATCTCGTGTAAAAATTTTATATTCAGGAGCGTGTTTTCATACATGACACGGAAAAATCAAACCAAATACATTGATTTTTATTTAGATTTGGCTGCTGGGTCCGGAAATACAGGGCAGTGTGTATAAAATCGCAAAGTAAAATCTTGGCATTACATTAATTTTGCGGAATTTGACCTTCCTGTTTCAACAGACTTCGCAGCCGATTCACAGCGTACTGAATCGTTGCATGGCTAGTACTACGATCCTACTGACACTATGAATCCTTCCAGGTCAGGGTTCGAGCATACGAGAACTGTTTGTAAGACCAGCGCCCTATGCATTGAACCGCCAACCCAGGTAATTAAAATTGCAACCTGTCATATAGAGCGATAATGCAAAAACGTAAAAAATCTTCTAAATTTGATTCAAAACTGTTCCCATTTTTAGGGAATCCTAGTTGCTGGCCAAATGAACCGATTTCAGCATACGGGTTCCCAGCTCTCGGTTCCGGTCCCAGTACCGGAAATATTGGTCAAAAGCTCAAAGACGGAACTCTTTTCATTTTCTCAGATACAGCTGAGTCGATTTTCACTAGTCTAGACTCAAAAAAAAAGGGTCTACGTCTATAAAAATAGACGTGCTTTTAATCTTTATTCGGATTTCACTTCCGGTTCCGAAACAACAGGGTGAGATGTGTTTAAAATTTTAAGCCTTCATCTAGAGCGAAAATACAAAAAACGAAGAATTCCGAATAACTTGGGTCAAAACTTTCTGCTAATGTATGCTCAAACAAACTTTTTTGTTCTTTTTAAACATTCGAAGAAAAGTTTTTTTTAAGAATCCCTTGGTAATATTAATAAAAACACGCATTATATAAGAAAGGCATCCTAACACCACTAGGTGCATTAAAACAGATTGATTAAATCGACTCTCGCGGTGACGTTCCCTTACTAACATGCAAATCAAACTTAGTCTGTAGGATCAGACAGTTCCGATACTTTAAATGCAAAAACCGGATAAAAACATTTGTTCCAAAAAAATACAGACCTTAAACGGGTCTTCGGAACTAAGTTACTAAATTTACCGATGTTTGCTTTCAACCGTTTTTTTTTTATACTTCACAGTATTTGCGTACTATGAATAATATCAATAACAGTTTCTACAACCAGAGATGCCAGGTTTAAATGGTAAGGTAAAAAGCGTCCTTGAAACCCACCAGGCCCAGTTTGCACAACACTTTTTTCTGACTCAATTTCAACAAGATTAGACTGCCCTCGGCATCTTAGAGCCTAAGCAGTGTGCCTTTCAACTTACATTAATAAATAAAAAAACAAGAATGGACACGAGGCTTTGTTAGTAAAGTAAAAAGGTGGGAGGGTAATGTCAGAGACATAACTGGATGACGTGAATACATGCTTTTTCCACACATTCGAATATCGATAATCACACGTACTAGTTGTTTGATTGTGTAAATTTTGCAAACTTACAATGCGTCACTTGTATAATTGTAACGGTAAATTCAAGTTGGGAATTAATATGACATTAATTTCAATAACTTACTTATCAAGCCCATCTCGAAAATACAAATTGTGTAACGATTTGAAAGAATATGTACATACAAACCGAGTGTAGAAATGTATATAAATTATTGATATCCACTCGCCAAGCGTGAACAAAAAGTATCTATAAATCTTTCATGTGAAATGATAAAGCCATTTCTAATTCCACATAAATCTTGCTTGAATATTCTTCAGCTCTTTTATGCCAAAGATTTTGATGGGAAACAAGGAATGAACAATTCTGCAATAGACGAGAAAACCAATTTTTTGAATTTGAATTTTAAATTGAATGACTAAATTAACCGTTTTGAACAACATTTACAAATGCGTCTTCCTCGTATTAGTCAGTTCAAAATACTCATCGGTTACAAGCATACATAGTTAATGTCTGTTTTACTAGCAAACAAAATATGTCGTAAGCCCACTGAATACAACCACTAAAAATATTCGGTATTTCTGTATGTCGACTTTGCGCGATACGTTTTGTGCGATGGTTCGTTCAATTCATGCGGTTGAAATTTCATGCGTCTCATTTTGGCACTGAATTTCACCTTAATTCTCGTTCATACTGTACATCTCAGAAAACTTCAATATTATGCTGCTGCGTTAAATACCACAAGGGATTCTACCCATTATTATACAGTGTAAATTTTAAAAAGGCACTCCATAATAAAGTAAGTCGTATTCACGACAAAATATTCATCTGTTTCACAAGATCGTATAATCAATTGTCTAGCTTATTGTTGATCGATAATGATAGAAAGTTGTAAAGGTTTGTGAATTGGAAGAAAAACTACAAGGATCAGTCCCATGGGGTTGTTCGAGCCGTTGATGTGGAACAAGGTAACCAAAATTTCTAATGATCTACAATCAAAAAGTTCAATCAATCCGAAACAACACCGAACATCATTTGTCTTGATTTGCATTTGTTTTATGACCGACGAAATTACACCATTATCCCAAATATATGCAATTATATCTTTGTACATACTTGCGATTTCGATTAGTAAGCTTCTCTTCGCCAAGCTTGTGTTCAAGTTTTTTATGCAAGCAGTTTTTAGCGTTAAGTTTCTCTACCATTCTGCGATTTCGGTTGAAGCGATAAACTATTTCTCATTATCAATCGAGTTCATCTAATATAAATTAGAAATTAATCTTAAGCACTCAAAATTTATCCAGAGGTAGTTGTCAATTTCTCATGGGGAAACGACATAACATGGAATTCCGAGCTTGCGCGACACAAGATCAGAGCATACCAATTAAGGGCTGAGGCCAGTGTGTTTTAGGACGTTTTAAAGGGCTATTTTCACGCTTCAAATCTTATTTTTTCAGAAACGGTGACGAATATCAAAAAACCCAACTGACAATCTCTTAGAAATTTAGTTTAGATTATTCTGTGAAAATTTTAGAATGATTGTTTGACTTTAGCGGTCGGGAAAGTCTTTTTTCTGGAGGAAGATTTGCATAGCTGAAAACGGCAACTTTCAACTTGTTCATTGAAAACCTCGCTTTCAAAAGCATGGATCAAAAATCTATCCTGACAATGTCTAGATAATTTAGTTTAGATGCGATTAGTGCATAAAAACATATATGTTGTCGCGATGAAAATTAAGTGAAAGTTATTTTTGTGGAGGTAAGTCGGTTTCTATGTCGGCGCCATTTTAGTTCCCTGGTAACGTAACGAAACATGAGAGAGAAATAAAATCGGCTCATCACGGCTGCCAAACAAGCGGTAGCTTTATTGGATTTTATGTGATGTAGTCAAACTTGTAAACGAAAATATGAAAACTTTCTTGGCCACCCAGTCATTTTACACATTTACGAGAGAGCATGAAGAGAAATGTAATACGCACAGCGAGCGACACGGTTTTACGCTAACAACTGGCATCAGCCCTTGAAGCTTCAAATCGTTTTACGGCACGTTTTTGTCTTGCTGTCTAGCAACAACCTACCTCTAGCATGCTAGGAATAGGACTGAAACGTTAGCTTTAATTTCGCTTCTATTAATAGATTCGCGTGCTTCCAACAGCTTCGCTTTTGCATCGATTGACCAATCAGAGCGAGGCTCTCTCTTTGATACATCGCTTACTCCTTCAAAACCGTCGACAGCTTCGCTTTTGCATCGATTGACCAATCAGAGCGAGGCTCTCTCTTTGATACATCGCTTACTCCTTCAAAACCGTCGACTATGGCAGGGAAATCCGGTATACTGGAGATTTTTTGCAGACAAAAGAGGACACTGCTAGCTATTAATCAACATTTCAATGATATACAATTAAAAATACATGGCTATGAACCTTCAAATCAATACGTAGACATATTTCCTATCAAATGATGAAATAATATTAATAATTGATACAAAACAGACTGAGCTGTAAGTGTTTAAAACCTGACCACATTTCTACGTGTAGTTTTTCTTGAATTTCTGATTTGCACCCCTATATAGAAAATAAAGATGTGTTCCACATCAAAAAACCAGAGTTATAAAATAGGTTGATTACTTCCTCTAACGTGGAAAAACAAAAGTGAAGTCTATAAAACAGTACACGGTAAAATGTGCAAAAGAAAATCAAATATGTGTACTAATTTTTCTTAGAGATGGCGTGGCCGATTTTCAAAAACTCAGATTCAAATGAATGGTCTTATGATCCTTCACAAAACTTTTGAATTTTATCTGTATCCGACTTCCGGTTCCGAAATTATAAACTGATTAGAGTAAAAATTCCAATTTAAAATTACTTACTCGCTCTTCTCAGAGATGCCGTGACGGATTTCAACAAACTTTGATTCAAATGAATGATCCTATGGTTCCATACAAAACTTCTGAATTTCATTTGGATCTGACTTTCGTTTCCGGAATTATAGGGTAAAGTGTGTAAAAACTGTTATACCATCACTTACAGGAGCGAAACAGAAAACGAAAAAACCAAATTCTAAACTGACCCAAAAACAACTCCAAGCAAACTGATTTCAGCTATCTTGGTTCCCAGTATCCCAGATTCCGGAGGCACTGGAAATAGTGTTCATACTTTCTCAAATGAATCTTACTCACTTTTCTCAGTGATGGTTTACCCAATTTTCACAAACTTAGGTTTTAATGGAAGGCCTGTGGTCTTGTACGGAATTCCTGAATTACATCCGGATCCGGAATTATAGGGTAAAGTGTGTTAAAAGTTTTATGCCATCACGCGGGCGAAACAGAAAACGTGAAAAAATTCTAAATCGGTCAAAAAACTACTCCAATCGCTAGTCATTAGCAGTAAACGATCAACTAAACCAATTTAGGCTATTCTTTCTAGAATCTAAGAAAATTATTTTGAATAACACCCCACCCGCATAGCGTTTTGGCTACCTGGGCAGCCATGGCCACCAGAAGGCTACCAAAATTGATTCAGTTACGGTTGTCAAATCCAATTTGACAAAACAAAGTCGCCTGTATCCAAGTTAGCCGAGCGTTTTTATCTTCTCACCTTCGCTGAAAATGTCAAAGATTTCGATGTGGAAAAATCCTGGTGGATACGGTTGTATCGTTTGAGTTGTATTCCTGGCAGCGGTGAGGCAGCCGGTCACCAGAATGTCTGCCAGCCATATTTTTCCAGCTGGCAGCGTTTAGTCAGCCATCTGGCAGCCATGCGTATGCGGGCAGTATTGAAGAAAACCAACGTATTATAATTATGATAGTATAATTGATCCGCTAAAACAGCTTTTTTAATACAATGAATTTCAAGTACATGTTTCTAAAATTTACTTCAAATGCAACGCTCCATTTATGTGCATCTTACGAGATGTAAAATCACAAGGTTTTTCTAAGTGTGTACAATATCGTCATACAAACTCAAAACTCTGCGTGATTGTTCGAGTGAAACGTGCCTCGTTGGGAAACAATACCGTTTTCGTTCAATGAACTGTCAAACAACCGGTAAAAATGAGTGTTTTGGGGTGCTCTTTAGAGCGGCTATTCTTTTGTTCGGGGCTTTTCACACAGAGTTTGAACTTAAAAAACGCTAGAAAATTACACACTAGGTCTATGAAGTCAGCCGAGAGGATGTTCGGACCAGTAAACAGAAAATGGGTCTTTCAAGAACTCGACGAATAAGATTACTGAATCCCTCTGTATTGCATCGAGAAGGTATCTCCCAATCTCTCGACGCACACAGCTATTACGACGACATTATCCACTTTACAGAACAGAAAATCAGAACTGCTACTACTAACGGCGAATTCTAAACTGAATCATCAGCTCATCCATTGTAAGATAAAAATGAAAGAACACCTTCTTCTTGAAACTGGGAACGACGCGTTTCAGTAAAAATTGTTTGAATTGATTTTTATTACATTCTACGTATTGTGATATTATGGCCAGAAAAATCAGCAAATAAACTGCGCTTCGGAGCAATTGAATTTCAATTTAAACTGTTATGCACTGATAAGTCGATGACCAAACGTGAAGATAAAATAAGTGCGAATAACTGTTTTACATCTCCGCATTATTTTATCTAATTGTAAAAGCTCTAAAAGCTGTAGCCCAAAATATTTTTTTTCAGAAACAGCCAACAGAAATTCTTGTTAGTATATACTCATTTTCTTTATTTCCACAATCAAAAGCTTTTATTTCCAATATTCATAAAAGTTTGATGATCTTAACTACCATCTTATGCATCACTCAGTCGATTTATTATCAGGATTTGCAACTTAACACATGCAATAAACTTCTTTCATCCTTACAGTTATTTCAGAATTCACTGAATTTATTTTGAGTTCTTCTTATGCCTAAGAATATTATTAGGCTATTCCACTACGAATAGTTTATTTTTAGTATTTATTTATCCGTGATCCGCGAACCACTCTTGAATGGCCACTTTAAACTCGTATTCACTAGCCCATTGAAAATCACTAATATTTTTCACCGTCACGGGGGCACACTCTAATCATGCTCCTCGGGGAGAACTTCCGACTTCTGTTAACCGTTCGCGACAACCTTCCGACGTAAACTGGGAATCATATTCCGGTTTCGTTGCGTTGGCTGGCGGCTATCATCAAGTAACCGCCACTTCGCATATCGTCAACTTCCGATGGAGAGCCGTGCCCAGATGCGGGCCGGTAGCAGCGTGTACTTCATATGTGTGTGAACCAAGGTGCTCGGTGATAAGGGGAGACCCGACACTGAGTCAACCCGACATTCAAATTAACCTGCTAGTTAGACAGTCGGAGTAAGGTAGCAACCTCTAAGATATATACGGTCCCGTCGCCGCCAGCCGCAACCGCATCCATCACCTACACTCACGAAAAAGGGCTTTTGCTGAACTCGTGAGCTCACCGACGGATGAAAATACTAAGGAAATAAATGCGGCACTTGTTTAGTTTCTATCTGAAAAATACTGTGTGTAATTGAAGGTGAGTATGCATTTGTAGGAGTATGTCGCGGTTTTTCCGCCGACAATTTGCTTAGACCACCGTTGGTCGGCATTGTTAGCTGTTATGTTTTTGTCCCACGTGAGGGGTCTACTTTAAATCTCAATCGAATTCAGTTTATCGATGAGCATTTTTAAACTTGCAACAAATATTTGCGATCAATTCATATGAAAACAAAATTTCCTCATTTAATTTAATGCAGTATCACTTGGACTAACTGCATCCGAGGACCCCTCCGCCTACTGACCAAACGCCGGTGACTTCAACGCGTGATAAGAATGGAAGCATTTGTACTTAGCAGTCCGATGAAAATTAAACTGCCTCGCGGTTCATTGCTGAGTAGGCGAGCAGCATGAGTCAAAACAGTACTGTAGTTTACTACAGATATCGAAGCATGCACCAACAACAAAAGACACTGCCTAACTCGCAATGAGATACCGTGGCTTTGAGGAGGGTAAGCATGCAAACACGACAGCTGATGAGGGGAGGCGGGTCAGTCACCATTTCATCCGAACAATGCGTTTGATTCTGATAGGTTGTGGATGGTTTGTGGGTTCGGATTCGTCCTCGACTTGCGGTACAACACCTGATATGTCACGTTCGAGGTTTTATGACGCCCATTTTTACAATTATGTATTACAACACTTTTGCACGAACTTTCGGAACACCGAAATGGTTTTTTTTTGGGGTAACAAAAATGTCATAAAACACCGATGCAAATTGGATTCATTGCTAAGAAACAGTTTCTTTGGAGAAGGACAATCCGTTGCTTTCAAGGATGACTAACCAAACGTACGACTAGACACATATCAGAGGTTTCAGAGCATTTAACGTCCGGTGAGTGACGGTGACACATTCTTTAGATTTGTATGATAATGAACAAATACAATTACATACCTTTAGTGATTCGAATGTTGTGCAATCATGTACCCATAGTCAGCTCAGTTCCTCGATTCACCTTACCCATTTTAGTTCGTCCCTTTAAGCACACACATAAATTCTATTGATAAATATCGATGCAAAAAATCACCGGAATGTTCGGTAATTGTATCGGTCAGTAATTGCAAGGCATTTCTAAATTTGGAAACTGTCATTTATTCATTTAGGGGTTAGCCAAATTTTGTGCTAGGGCACATAACCGTTTTTATTATTTTTACGTTTCGTCTTTGACTCGTCAGTGCAGAAAAGTTCAAATTGAACTGCTTAGTGCTAAACTCGGCAGTTCAATTTTAACCGCTAAGCAGACGTAAAGTTTCTACTATTTACAGAACACATTTTGTTTTGCAACGGAGTGCAATGTCTTTTCTGACGTGCCGAACGATAACGTGTTTTCGACGACGAAACAAAAAGTGTTCTGTAAATAGTAGAAACTTTACGTCTGCTTAGCGGTTCAAATTGAACTACCGAACTTTGGAACTAAGCAGTTCAATTTGAACTGCTCTGCACTAATGAGTCAAAGACGAAACGTAAAAATAATGTCATTTATTGTCGAAAGTGTTAGCAAAAGTTTTGCCGAGTTGAAACGTCAAAACCCAAAGGGGAGAATTTTTCAACAGTAAATTCCATTAAAAATAAAGTACTTATTACATAAAAGTGCAAACAACTTGTCAATTTACACTTCGTTCTCAGAATTTATTTTACAGTGTCAATATTGTGGATGACGCACATTTCTTTCATTTTCAAGTTATTGAAGAAGTCGTAGAATCTACTTCGATTATCGTTACACGAACATTAAGGGTTGAGCACAGTACGTTTAGGACGTAAAATTAGTTTCAAATAATTTGTTTAATGATTTTTCTTTATTTAAAAGATATTTTATTCAGGCCTATTTGCGTACAAGCTTTACGTGGCCGATTTTGCTGAGTTTTTAGATAATTTTTTTTTTGTATTGGATCTCGTTGTCACCCTTTTTCTAGGGGGAGAGGAGCTTCCATTTTCCTCCTGCGAGGATTGAGGGGCAGTTTGTTCGTGGTTCGTCTCGTCATCCATTGCCGTGGTATTGTTGTTGATTTCGTTGCTAGTTGCTGTAGATGCGCCTTGTTGTACATTGTTTGCAGTTGCTGGTTGGTTGGATGGTAAGCTGTTAACTGCAGCTGGTGTACTTTGTTCTATAGGGGTTACGTTGGATGGTTTCGTTGAAGAGGATACTTCCCTGTTGTTGGTGACTGTCACAGGTGTACTGGGGTTGCTTGGGGTTGATGTGAAGGAAGCACCGTTGTCCTTTGGTATAGTTGTCTCCTTGTCCGGTTTATCACATGGCTTACCGTAGTGAACAGCTTTTTGGCAATATTGACATGTGGCCATCTGATTGTCATAGGTAACAAGTGGTTTGCACGGTATTCTTGTATCCTGACCGAATGTCACATAAGAAGGTATAGGCATCCTCAAACGCATGCGTAACAAACATACACCATTTAGAATACCGGGGAAAAAATTCTTCCACTTTTCTTTTTCGATAGAGAGAATCTCTCCGTATTGGGACATAGTTTTGCGAATATAAGGATCGATGACGCTTGAGGGAAGATCATGCACACGCACTTCTATTGCACTATCTTCCATATATACTGGAATGTTGTACTTGATATTTTCATGCTCCACATAGTGCACATTATTATTGTCTTTAGTGAATTGAATGGCATCCAACTCTTTATAGAACTGGATATAAACAACATTATTGGTCTTATTGCATTGAAGTAAATGCACACGTTTAATGTCAAGATGCATTTTCTCCTTAAGCAAACCTTCAAGTTCTCGTATCGAAGGTCGAATTTTGCACTGTCTGAAGTCAACAATAATTGTATTCTTTCGTACCGACGGTAGCTTTTGTTCGTTTGGTTCACTCATTTTGAGATCGTTCTATTGTTCACTACACAATACTGCACTTGGTTTCTTCTGTCCCCAACGTAAGCGGTTTTGTTTTATCGACTGACTTGGATGAGATGTAAACCCGAACTGATTTGTTTAATGATGATGAATATCAAAAAATTCACCTGATGTTGTCTTTGAAATTTAGTTGAGAATACTGTGCGAAATTTTCAGAATGATTCATTGAATTTACTCGTGCTATATTGTTTTTCTAACTAAAGAACGGCTGAAAACTGCAACGCTTAGAATTGCATACCTCTACTTGTTCATTTAATACCAGGACTTTTAAGGCTTACATCATAAATTACCCACGATGAAGGCAAGATAATGTAGTTCGCGTGTCGCGATATATCTATATATATATATATATATATATATATATATATATATATATATATATATATATATATATATATATATATATATATATATATATATATATATATATATATATATATATATATATATATATATATATATATATATATATATATATATATATATATATATATATATATATATATAAATGTAGAGATCATTCTTTGTAATCGCATAACATAAGAACGGATGGACGGATTTACATGATTCTTTTTTGTTTGGTCTGTTTTCATACACATACATACATACATAAAAAATTAGGAAAACTTGCCGGAAAAGTGGGAAAATCCATAAAATTATTTTGTGTGGACAATGGAATTTTCCGTTGATAAATTCGTCAATGATGTTCGATAATCGCTCTGATATTTGGACTTGTATATTCGGATGCGAACGAAGCCGATACTGCTTCGTTGCTCGCACGAAGATCTATTCCTTGCAGTTGCTATTCGCGTTGAACATACCCCCGAATAACTTAACGCGAATATGGAACGAATATTCATGCAGCGATCATAATCAAAACCTAATTCGCGATGATCGTTCGTGCTGTCTTTGAAACAAGCAAATTAAGACGTTTCCCCCTGCATTAGTACCATAGTCTTATTAATGTTTGATGAACCATATCCCAGCACTCCCGCATTGCTGCGACCTCACGTGATATGATGAATTTATTAGATGAAGAATGCTTCGAGAAGAATGGAAACCAACGATCATCGCAGTGACGCTATTCGAACCAATTCGAAGAGTAAAATTAATGAACATATGACAAACGAATGTATAAAACGATTATGCACGATGATACCACCAGCAAAGAATGTATTAATAGATTCGGGTTCTCTACGATTATTGCTTATTCATTTTCAGCCTTCTCTCTTTCGTGCAGTGAATAGTTCAACGTTGTTCGAGACGGGTATGAGTATAGACAGGATATTCGCATCGAGGATGAATATTGAATATTGCTGATTAGATCAATGTTCAAGATGATTACCATAATGAATGTTACGTATAAATTGGTAAGATCAACATCAAATTAAAATTTAAGCGTCGTCTCTTCAAGCAACTAAAAGTTCCACAGTACCTGAAAAATATCCCTTTTTATTACAGCTATAGAGTACGCGTGGCACTTTTTAGCAACTTGACGGCATAGAAAAATATCTGAGAAAAATTTCTCGTTGCTTAAAAGCTGTACAAGGAACTGCTTCCAAGTTTGTTCTGTTTCGTCGGGTGAACATTCAAGTATGAGTAATTCCTTAAAAACGGACTGTTCAGAATATTTTGTATGCTTCTTAAGCCTAACGTTTTTTTTGCGAAATTACTTGAGCTAAATACAAATTGTAAATATATTCTACTCTACCGAATAAACAACTCTATCAAAGAAACTCTTCAACGTATTGTTAAATTTATCAATACAAATCTCTTTCAGAGAGGTATTTTATTGATTACCGGAAGCAAGAATCACATATGTAAGAGAAAACGTCTATTATGTCAAAGCCATTAGAGAGGGATCTCTGTTCAGTGCTTAACAGAAGTATTTCACATCATCACAATAATTTGTGATGATATTTCTAATTGGGCTACAACGAATGTGTGTCGAATTCCGTTGATTGTGGGTTAAGTAATCAGCAAAATAATTGAGAGAAATGTTAACCACGTTTGACAATAAACATAAATTCGAACAAATAATCTTTAATCGAGACGAAGTTCGACGATGCTAAATCGTGAAGGTACAATAGATCAATTCCAGGAATGTGTAGCAGATCATCAGACTTCGCATACTTTGAAGTGAATGAAATTATGCAAACGTCCTAAATATGACAATTCGTTCATGGAGAGAAAAATCCGACTCAGGAGTGACTAAAGAGTTTATTTTTCATATCATTGCTGGGAAACCGTTAATTGTAATAGATGGCATCGACGAAGGATTCTAGGAAACCGATTGAGCACTCTGCTCTGGAAAAGAAGTAAAACACTTTTTCGAGAATTAAAAGTCGCCAAAAAAAAAATTAGAAAAAAATGTCTCTTCAAATTTTGTTTGATTAATTCTATTTAACCTTGCGGAAAGGAGAGAGAAATCGTTTATGTTTTCTTTGTATTTCCTTATAGTAAAACATTTCTAGAATATTTTGTTAAATTTTCAAACCTTACGGAACAAAACTTGGGAAGTTATAAGCCATCCGTCTTTTCTTATCTCATACTGCGACAAGGCAAGAGCTTAGTGCACAGTTCTGCTTCGATTGAATTGAAAACATGACAAGAAATGTTTTATTAACAGATCGGCTGAAAAGTTCGTATCGTTTCTATGAGAGGGCGCCACTAGAATTAAATCCATACCATTTTCAGTTAGTACCAACCTTCAAAAGATACGTGTATAAATTTGACAGCTGTCTGATTATTAGTTTGTGAGATATTGCATTTTGAGTGAAGCTACTTTTGTTATTGTGAAAAAAATGGAAAAAAAGGAATTTCGTGTGTTGATGAAACACTACTTTTTGATGAAAAAAAGTGCCGCCGATGGCTTGATGAGTGTTATCCAGACTCTGCACCGGGCGAAGCAACAATTCGTAAGTGGTTTGCAAAATTTCGTACTGGTCATATGAGCACCGAAGACGATGAACGCAGTGGACGTCCAAAAGAGGCTGTTACCGATGAAAACGTGAAAAAAATCCACAAAATGATTTTCAATGACCGTAAAGTGAAGTTGATCGAGATAGCTGACACCCTAAAGATATCAAAGGAACGTGTTGGACATATTATTCACGAATATTTGGATATGAAAAAGCTTTGTGCAAAATGGGTGCCGCGTGAGCTCACAATCGATCAAAAACAACAACGAATTGATTATTCTGAGCAGTGTTTGGAGCTGTTATATCGAAATAAAACCGATTTTTTTTCGTCGATATATAACAATGGACGAAACATGGCTCCATCAATTCACTCCGGAGTCAAATCGACAGTCAGCTGAGTGGACTGCACGCGATGAACCGAACCCAAAGCGTGGAAAGACTCAACAATCAGCCGGTAAGGTTATGGCGTCTCTATTTTGGGATTCGCATGGTATAATTTTCATCGACTACCTTGAAAAGGGAAAAACCATCAACAGTGACTATTATATAGCGTTATTAGAGCGTTTGAAGGATGAAATTTCAAAAAACGGCCTCATTTGAAGAAGAAAAAGGTTTTGTTTCATCAAGACAATGCACCGTGTCACAAGTCGATGAAAACCATGCTGAAATTGAACGAATTGGGCTTCGAATTGCTCCCTCATCCACCGTATTCTCCAGATTTGGCCCCCAGTGACTCTTTACTGTTCTCAGACCTCAAGAGAATGCTCGCTGGTAAAAAATTAAGAAGCAATGAAGAGGTAATCGCTGAAACTGAGGCCTATTTTGAGGCAAAGGACAAATCGTACTACAAAAATGTTATCGAAAAGTTGGAAGATCGCTATAATCGCTTTGATGGCAATAATGTTGAATAATAAAAACGAATTTTGTCAAAAAAATGTGTGTTTCTATTAAACGATACGAACTTTTCAGCCAAACTGTTATAACAACATACAAAGAAAATATATATATTTTTAATAACCCTACGCGCCTCCTGGAAAATTAAATTTTCTCCGATTTCATTAACAGTAAACTTAAACGCGTTTTTCTCGAGAACACGTTTTAAAAGTCCGTGTCCATCGTCATTTAAAAATTACTTCACCAATTATTTTCAAATTTTGAACACACTTTCTACATACTCAAATACCCAACTCCAAAGTTTTGCTTTGAGTTTTTTGTTACTTTGAGAAGGCTTCACAGATACAAAATGGCGGATTTTGTCGTGGATCCATATATTTATCCATGAAAAAATTACTAAATGTTGTTCGAGTGATTCAGTGTTGCTTTGTGTAATGCAAAACACTTGAATTTATTTTGTTTAAGGATAGCTCTAAAAAAAATTCACAAAAATGATCATTTTTTCATTCGTTAGACCCGACATAGGTAAACACATTTGAATATTTTGCCAGTGTTAAGGAGCAATTTACAATGTCAGGCAAAAGCCATTACTGTAAAACGTAAAGGCAGTTTTATTTTCGTTTTCTTAAAACATTCAAAATAAAAACATTGTGTGCATTGGAATATCATCGAATCCAAAAATTTTTAAATACATTATCTTAACGAAATAATTCGCAAGTCAAATTTGTTTCGATTTTTGATATTTAGTTTCGTTTTGAAGAATGAAAAAACAATTTTGATTCTTAGAATTTTCGGGTTCCTTTGGAAAAGTTCGGGCCCGGGTGGATTTCTCCCTTTTATCCTACCCTATCGGTGGCTCTGTGTTTGGTACACATTTTGCTACATAAAATGATGAATTTTCTTGAAAAAATGCTTCTCGATTTTCAAAAATGATATCGTATGATTGTAAGAAGAACCTTCCGATGCAAAATAGTCATTTGAATATATTAATAATATATAAACATATAAAAAGAAAGAAATTGACTCATAGTGACCTCCTCCCTAGTAGTAACCGTTTTCGAAATATTTAAGCATGGAATTCAAAGTAGAGCTGTGCGTCGATCCAAAACATCAAAATAAGTCGCTAGACAATTTTTGACCAGTGGCGGCGAATCGGCGTGAAGCCGTTTGTAGGAATAATCCGCGGCGGCGGTGGCTACGTTAGTCGGCATAGATTTAGACCAGGGGTTCCCAAAGTGGTCGATATGGACCCCTTGGGGTCGATATCTTTTTTGCGGGGGTCGACGTAAACGAAAACTGGCTATGGGGGTCGACGAGGTCTAGAAATCTAGTTTTGATTTAAGTTGTTATTTGAAATATTTACGCTAAAAAAGTTGTGTTTATTTGACAATCCGCAGAAATTGTATTTTACATCAATATTAAAAAAAACAAGAAATTGAATTTTCAAAGGAACTTGTTTTCTATTCTGAGGCCTAAGTTAATTTTAGTAAAGGGATTCTTGACCCAAAATAGTTCGGGAACCCCTGGTTTAGTCTAATTATTGATGTAGACCTTTTCAAGTCTCAGGCTAAAATATCGGGTTTTTCCCTTAGCGTTCCTTTATCCCGTTCTTAAACTGATATTATTTTTAAACAACAAAACATCCATATCTGACAGGATAACGACTTCAGTATAGATCTCTTGTACGAAAACCATTAGTTAAAGCGAGATCTGCTGTCTCTGTTCGATGGATTGACCTCAAGGGTAAAATGAAAATAGGATCATTCGCTTCGAGTTTTCGCGTCGCTATAACAGCAGTACACTGAGGTATATTTTTTACACGGGGAATGCGTACCGCGTAAAAACCCGCTAAAAAAACCGCGTAACTTCGGAAATCCGCGTAACTTCTTAAATTCAAGTAAAAAAAAACCTCAAAACTAAAGAACCTTTTTTTTGATACCATAGTATCTTAGAAATGCATGAAACGTCGAGATCTGGTGTAATCTGAACATTTTTTTTAAAGAAATTGAAAATTTTCTATGTTTCAAAGAGTTGACTTAAAAAAATTTGGGATAACACCAGATATCGAAGTTTCATACATTTCTAAGACAAAAAGGAAACCGCTTGAAAATCCGCGTAAAAAAAGACCCCAGTGTATTGTACAATTTTTCGAACTATTTTGTCTGCGGTTTGCTTCTTAGAGCCGAAGCACAGATATTGGATTCGATTTTATCACAATTACGTTAATGACAGTCGAGTAATCGGGAAACTGGTGACTCTACTAATGAGATGACTGTCGGTGCCAGAGCTAACAAAAGTTATTTCAATTGACTCAAAATAGTCGAAAACGATTAAATATAAATGCCTTCAGTCAACGACATAGGCAGAATAGTAGTTTATTTATTTCATTTATCCTTTAAGTCTTTATCGCACATCAGTCAAACCCGTACACTGTGCAGTGTCGATATTCAACCAAAGCTTCAAGAATCGATATTGACAGAAAACGATACACAAAATTGTTTACGTGCTGGTAAAAAGCAGTTTATGATTCCAAAAATGTTCTGGGGTGTAATTACTTCGATTCATCATATTTTAGACACTCCTGTATAGCCAAACGTCACATATTTCCATTATATCGATGAAAGAATTAGAATTGAAATTCGACTGATTCTCCCGGCAGACATTATTTTGATTTCGTCTTGTCGTAGGGGAACGTGTGACCTTGGCATTGATACTCCCATTTGTTGCAATGAGATCTCTTCGCGTGTTTTTGAGGCGATCTTTAACGAATGAGACGTTGAAAAACGATTGGATTGAATTCTTTCATTGAAAATGAGTGACAATTTTATGTTCTGATTGGTACAATCGCCCTATTTGTACTCCAAATTTTATACTTATGAAATAGTATTTATTCGATTTAAATAAATTGCACTCACATAATTTTTACATGAAGAATGATCAATTGTAGAAAAATCTTTTCTTTTACATCATGCCGTGATCAAAATAAATGATCGGTTTTCTTATAGTTCAAGCTTCAACAAGTTCGTTAAGTTTGACTTTGTATACTTTTGTACTGTGCCTCAGTTTTCTCAAGTTTGTGTAGTAAAAACGTTTAGTCTAGAAGCTGCAATCTGTTACTCACTTTCGGTGGACGTTTCTGAAGCCTTTTCGTGTGGAGTTCCAATCGATTAAGCTTTTACGAGCCGGGAAACTTAGAATAAATTCTTTCAAAAGTGTCCTATTATCGGTTTTACACACGCATCCATCATCATCGCTGACAGTTGCCTCATCGACTTCGTCAAGTTCTCGCTTTTGTTTTCATCGACCGTGTACTACGAATTTGTAGAGAGACATAATGGACAAAAAACAATGCGGCGAGTGTCAAAAGGAAATCAACGATCTCGAGCCTATGCGTTGTGGTTTCTGTGATGCTTTTCTGCATATCAATCAAGCCTGCTGCGGTATTAACACTAGAGGCTTGAAGGAAGCCTTCACTCTCGGCAAAATTCTTCTAGTATGCACCGCTTGCAGGGAAGAGCTTAACGGTCGAAGTATTCGCAAATACATCGATGATAATGGACAAGCTTGTTCCCGTGAGTCGCTAAATTCACATAGTGTGGTACCTGATTTAACTGCTCAAGTACAGCAGCTTTCCGATGCAGTGACTGTCCTAACTGATAAAATCGCCAACATAACGGGAACAGTAAGTCAATCCGAATGGCCGAATCTCACGTTATCTAGGAGTTCAAAACGTCGCCGGGTGGATGATACAACAAACATTCAAGCTCCTTCAGATCATGGAACCAGTCAGATCGACTTTAGTGACCTCTCCGTTCCATCTGTTTGCACCAACGCAGAAAAGTTTTGGTTGTACCTTTCTGGGCTCAACCCATTAGTCTCAGATAGTGATGTACAAAAAATTGTCTCTCGCTGCTTGGATTTAAATGAACCAATTCACTTAGTACGGCTCGTTCCAAAAGGCAAGGATGTCTCTAACATGTCTTTCGTATCATATAAAATTGGACTTAACACCGATATGAAAGCAAAGGCACTGGATCCATCCCGTTGGCCGGTTGGACTACTGTTTCGCGAATTTATAAACCTGCCAAAAAACTACGACCGACGAATGATTCCCCCCAGCACAAGCAACTTGTAGGGAGTTATATTCCACTGCGATGTACAGCGGACGGTGGAAACCCTAGGGTTTCCACCAGAGGCGAGTATTTTTTTGAAAATATTGATATTCCTGCGCTAAAGAATCACACGTTTCAGTACGGCAATAACGACAACAAAATTTGGATCTACTACCAGAACGTTCGAGGTTTAAGAACGAAAATTGATGACATTTTCTTGGCCACGCAAGATTGCTGTTACGATGCAATTATACTAACGGAGACTGGACTCGATGACCGTATAAATTCATTACAACTATTTGGAAACGCCTTCAACGTCTTTCGCTGTGATCGGAGTTCCCAAAATAGTGAAAAAAGAAGTTTTGGTGGTGTTTTGATTGCCGTCTCGCAAGCACACACTTGTTCGATAATCGAAACAATGAATGGACGCTGCCTAGAGCAAGTGTGCGCAAGTGTCACCGTGCGTGGTCAAAAAGTACAGATCTGCGCTGTTTATATTCCTCCTGACAAAAGCCAAGATGTTGGTGTTATTGATGCACATATTTGTTCCGTATCGGAGGTATTATGTAAATCATCATCCAATGATATTGTTCTGGTGTGTGGTGATTTCAATCAGCCTCGCATCGTGTGGACGGAGGGAAGTGATGGAAATATTTACTCTAGCTCCTCTCAGCTCACCGCCGCTAGCACCGCTTTGATCGACGGTATGGATTATTTAAACCTTTTTCAAGCAAACCAACAAAGAAATCACAACGGACGTGTTCTAGATTTAGTGTTTGGTCCTCTCGAGCCACCATTAAGTGTAAAGAATAGCACCGCTCCACTACTACCCGTTGACCTTCATCACCCGCCCTTAACAATATCATTTACAATTGATCATGGTAAAGAGGTTTGCCGAACTGCTGTTTTGAATGAACCTCGAGAGTTGAATTATAGGCAAATAAATTTTGATGCCTTGATAGAATTTCTTCTAAATACGAATTGGGAACCTTTAAAGGTGCTCGACCATGTGGATGATATGGCTGTGCAGTTTATAAACCTATTGTTGGAGTGGTTCAATTCTAATTTGCCTTTCGTGAAGCGTCCCATTTCTCCTCCGTGGGCGAATTCTCGTCTCCGTGCATTGAAACGAGAGCGCAATCATTGACAGCGAAAACACCGTCGATGGCGTTCTTCTGTAACTAAGCAAAACTTCAAGAAATCCAGTGATGAATATAGGTTATTGAATGCTGGTTTATATAAAACCTATGTAATGCGCATCCAGTTTGATCTACGGCGGAATCCTAAAAAGTTTTGGAGCTTCATCAATTCGAAACGAAAATGTTCATCAATCCCTCCAAACGTTCGTCTTGATGGGGTAGAATCAACGGGTACATCAGATTCTTGTGAATTGTTCGCGAGATTTTTCGCTTCTGTCTTTGCTGATAGCACCGCATCTGCCAGCCAGGCAGAGACCGCCGCGCTGGATGTTCCTGACAGTTTAGTGGATATTAGTACATTTACAATTACTCCTGATATGATCATTACCGCCGCAAAAAAGCTAAAAAAGTCATACTCTGTGGGACCTGACGGTATTCCAGCAGTAGTTTATAGCCGTTGCGCCCACGTCCTGACCGATCCTTTATGTGCAATTTTTAATAAGTCGTTTGAGCATGGTATATTCCCGACAATCTGGAAACAGTCTTTTATGTTTCCAGTTTTTAAAAGTGGTGATCGCCTGAATGTTCGAAGCTATCGTGGTATAACTAGTTTGCCAGCAGCGTCGAAATTATTTGAGCTAGTAGTTAGCGCTTCAATATTATCTCAAACGAAGACATACATATCCACCGACCAGCATGGTTTTATGCCTGGACGATCAGTGAATACGAACCTACTGGATTTTACATCGACATGTATTACGCGGATCGAAGAAAAGTCACAAGTTGATGCCATCTACACCGATCTAAAAGCTGCATTTGATCGAATTGATCATGGAATACTAATAGCAAAATTGTCTCGATTAGGCGCTTCGAGAACGTTTGTAAAATGGTTGAGCTCTTATCTATGCGACAGAGTACTACGTGTGCAGCTTGGCTCTTGTACTTCTTCTCCGTTCACGAATAAATCGGGTGTTCCTCAGGGCAGTAACCTTGGTCCACTACTGTTTGTGCTGTTCTTCAACGATGCTGCTTTACTACTTGGCGTCGGATGCAGATTGGTTTACGCTGATGACTTAAAGCTGTACCTGGCAGTCCGTGCTGTTGAAGATTGTGTCCATCTTCAGGAGCTCCTAGATATTTTCGTAGACTGGTGTCGACGAAACTTTTTAATAATCAGTACCGTGAAATGTCAAGTTATAACTTTTCATCGCAAAATAAATCCAATAGTATTTGACTATCAAATTGATGGACAAACGCTTGATAGAGTCGAATTTGTCAATGATCTCGGAGTTTTGTTGGATGCTAAACTCACCTTTAATCTACACCGATCAACTTTAATTTCCAAAGCAACACGGCAATTCGGATTTATTGCAAAAATTAGTCGGGACTTCAAGGATCCGTATTGTTTGAAAGCGTTGTATTGCTCATTGGTGCGTCCACTAGTTGAAAATGCGTGTTTAATTTGGAGTCCTTACCAACTGGTTTGGAATTTACGGATAGAACGTGTACAAAAGAGATTTATTCGATTTGCTTTGCGGGACCTTCCCTGGCGGAACCCACTGGATCTCCCACCGTATCCTGACCGTTGTCGCCTGATTGGACTGGAAACACTAGAGCGACGTAGAAAAATACAGCAAGCGTTACTTGTGGCTAAAGTGATCAATGGCGATATTGATTCACCAAAATTATTATCTCTCCTTGACTTCCGTGCTTCTCAGCGATCTCTACGCTCGACGAGTCTACTTCAACCAAGATTTCATCGTACTACTTTCGGACTACATGAACCAATGACAGAATGTATACGTGCATTTTCCAAAGTTGAGCATCTGTTCGAATTTGGGGAACCATCGCATAAGTTTGCACAAAAGTTATCAAGTGTTTCTTTTTTATAAATTGACCGTTTGTACCTTTTTCCTTTCATTTAGACTATTATTTGTCAGATGAATTATTTTAACAAATAAACAAATAAACAAACAATCGGCGGCACAAGTTTTTTGTGTCATATTATTTGCATATTATTACTGTCTGTCGAAAGATGACAAAAAAGGTCGTACAGAAAAAGGTTTCGTACTAGTGATTTCCACAAAACTAGTTAGATTTTCAAACAAAGGTACTGAAATAAAACCTTATCTAAAATCGATTTGCAAAAGGCATAATTTTTCAATGAAATTTAGACCCAATCGTTGTATACATTACAATTCTGTTTTTAAACAAAAATAGTATTTTTTGAACAAAATTTTTTTCTTGTCAAAATTGATTTCTTTACTGTGTCTTTTTATCGAAAACTGAAATAAAATGATACTCATAATCATCCAAGAATCCAATTAAACTAACTTTGTGAGGAGATAACATAGAATACTTTATCGCTAGATGCGCAATATTTGCAAAAAGTGGACAAGAAAAGTTTTAATAAAAAAAATTTTTTTTTAGGTGTCCTTAAAATATATGGACGGTTGGAAGGGAACAAAATCATCAATCTTGGGACAAAATTCAATTCAAATTGATAATCAAAGTTTTTCTGGTCCCAAGAGGCGAATGACCTTAACCCTTAATTGCATTAAGTCCCGAATATGGGACACACATTTAAAAACAATTCTACGAAGCGTTGTAATGTATATTTTTCACCGATTGCATGATGTTCCATATTGGAGACGCTTTCTTAACTCACAAAAAAAAGTTTCATAGAATTCCCTTCATATCGAGAGATGTTAGTGGTATGTTCCTAACACAAAACGAGAATTTCGTACATAGCTGATTTCTGCTATTTTCAAAAAAATCCAAGAGCGCTCTATACTTATGAAAGAATTCGAAAAAAAAAATTGTTGTTGTTTTGTAAATTACTATACTAATAATTTAAAAAAATAAACTTTTGATTTTCGTGATTTCAGATAATTTAAAGCACAATGTTCCATATATAGGACAGACTGTTTTTCACCCCTGAAGGGGTAGTTTTGTCGGGGGATTTTTTTTGTATTTTTCCCGTGTTCTGGGCCACTACCGGCTGTTTTTGAAAAATCATGGAATTAAGGGTTAAGATTGAAACCTCTACAAACGAATCAAAAACAAAGTGCCCGATGTCAAGCTATCAGATTTAAGACTTTTCTAAACAAAAGCTTAATCACCAACACTATCTTTGCATGGGATCGTTCTGCTATGCAACTTTGGCAGTTGTCGTTTACTGGAAAATATGAAAAAACTGAAAATATTATTAGGCAGCTTTTCGATTTAAGGTTTTTCTTAGACTAAATAAGCATTTCATCCGTTTAAAACCTCATGGTCGGTTACTACTTAGTTACTAACTTTTAACAGTGCTAATATTTCCGGTACATGTATGCAGAGAAAAAAACTATTTCTTTGATATACGAATTTTCTAAAAACAGTCACTTTACGGACATTGTGCCCCACTCTTGACTTAGCAGTATCCTTCGGTTTAAAATTTTGTTCTATAGGCTTGTAACGATTATTGTAACAAAATGTACCATTGGAAGGATCGAAAACGTTGCTTCCCGATTGCTATTAGTTGATTACGCAAGTAATTTATATTTTAAACTTGATATTTTAGCTCTATCAAATGGCTGGTGATCACGTACTTTATACTACCATCAACGATGATAAATGATATATATCCTAGTTATATTATTATAAATCATTGTTGAATAGTAAGTTCTTAATTTAGTAATAATTAATAAATTACTTGTTGGGCAAAAATATTTTGGTGGTAATTTTTTTATTCATGTGCTCCCTTAATTTCATGGGTTTCAGTGAAATTTACCGAAGAACAGTTATAGTTCACGACGTTCATTTATTTACGGATTATTTGTAAATTTCACCGAGCGTCGGTAATGAACGATCAACAAGTCAGTATAATTATGACAGAAAGAGGTTCAGTGCAACTCTACCAAACATTCAGCAAATTAAATTTTTACTGAAATGTTTCAAAGTCAGTAAAAGTTTAACCCGGCGTGTGTGAAAAATAAAAGATTGCAGCTCTACGATCGAGTCGATATCGTGCTCAATCGGACCGGTGCGGGTCGATAAAATCCACTGGGTGGATTCTTGTGTTCGAGCTTGCATACAATGTTAATTCATGAATGCAAAGTCGTAGGCAACGGTGATTTATATCAAATTTTTACCTGTATGCTCACCCAGCTATCTTGAAAAAGTTTGTACTAGCGTAGATGTTCGTTCTCAGTGGTACTAGAATGAAATAAGTAATTCTTTATCTTATCTGTGGTTGGCGTCACCGCTCTTGTGATGACGCCGTTTGATGGCTCCGCAACTAGGTTATAATATCTAGCGGTTCACGTTTATAATCCTATGGATTTCTTTATTCCCCACACCATGGATAAAAATTGCTTATTGCTTGACAAATTATGATCCCTTCAAAATTCGTTATATTCCGAATTGTTAAGCGATCATTCAAAAATTTTTCTTCAAAGTAGCTTTAACTGAAGTACCTTGAAGATGTATACTTGCGTGAAGATACCTTCAACCAAGAGTATATGCAAACCAAATGATCTGCTCTAGCGATTCCTATTTCATACAAACTCTCTTCAAGAACTACTTTTCATTTCGTACTGGAACACTTTCGAGTACCGCCTCCTAAATTTCTATATAATAGCACAAAAAAAAACAAACAAAAATCCAAGCTAGTACTAACTTTTTCATAAATACTCTGTAAAGCATACAAGTGAAAATTGCATGCTTGAATTATCAATGTATGCAAACTCGAACACAAGAGCCCAAAGCGAATCGTTACTTGGTGATCACTTTGTCAACCAATTATGAAATTTATTATAGCCATTGAAATCACTACAACAAATTCCCAAAATCCGACTATCTCTAGTTTCTGAGGGAGCCAAGTTTGTCATACTGCTGTCCAGCGATGCCAACCCATCGGATATATCGGTAGATCTACGGATTTCTGTCTTTTCTACGGATCTACGGATGACCCTCTTGAAATCTACGGATTTAGTCACTCAGGGGTTTTGGTACCTCGTGAGGAATCAGTTTGTGAAAAGTGCACATGACATTTTTCATATTTTTACGTTTCGTCTTCGACTCATCAGTGCATCAGCAGATCTGCATAATCTGCTGATGAACGGTTTTTTTTATAATTTCTCCCGATATCTACGGAAAATAAGAAAACAGCGCGTTTTTGTTCTGATAACATCCCTGGTCAACATTCAGTTTGAAGAAAGATTCTGTATGATTCGGCGTTCACTGAGAGTTGAAAGGAAATTTAAATCTTTCATCTGTTCTTTAAAGTTTATCTATTCATCACTGATCACTAATTTTTGGAAGCTTGTCTTTATGGCTTAGAGCTCTGCGCTGTTAATTTTATGTAATTATACAATTAGGAATACACATGAAACCAAATCTACGGATTTGACCTCAGGGAAAAGTGGCACCACTGCTGCTGGCTGCCAAAGTGATTAACGACGAGAGAATGTTATGTTGGCAATAGCAGCCGTCATTGAATCGCTCCTATCAGTCTTCTGGTGCCCATGGCTGCCGAGGTAACCAAAACGCAGTGCGGGTAGGAGAAACAGGGACAGCAGCAGAGATGCCAGATTTGCATATTTGTCTGTAAATCTGCAGATTTCGTACATAGAACTGCAGACATTTTTTGTGGTGCAGACTTTAGAAAATCTTTTTTTTTCTCGCCAAGTTAGTTTAGCGCATACTTTAAAAACTGTCCCAGAAAGTATGGACGCAACCGAAAACCGCTGCCATTTCGCATTGGTTCAGAATCGGTCAATTTTTATGGTTGCGTCCTGTTGTGTAAACTCTTCTCTAACCACTTGTGCAGTTGTTTATTCGTTTTCATTAGTTTGTTTCGAAATGCGTGGACTTTCAGCAGAACAACGTCGAAAAATTGTGTACAAATGGTGCACAGAACGCGGACTGTCACTGAGAAAGATAGCAAAAATGGAAGGAGTAAATGAAAAAGCCGTGCAAAATGCAATCAGGAAGTTCGGTGAGGATAACACCTTTGAGGATTTTGTTTTCGGATATACAGACATTTGCAACCCTGTCTAAAGATATTTGAAATTTTTACCTGGCATCTCTGGGCAGCAGCAGTTTTTTCCGAATTTCGTATTGTTTTTAGTGCGCCTAAACTCGTAAATATAACCTCAAAAAATCGAGGCGTTTCAACATCTAAGTTATACAATCTGGGAAAAAACATCTACAGTCTTTGTTTCTCGATGCTCAGAGCGCCAGATAAGTTTTCCCTGTTATTTGAAGTAAGAAAAACTAAAAACCGAAGTCAAAAGCTGATGGGTAATGTCATGAACCATCATCGGATGACGTGAATACGAATAAAATGGATGATTCAGTTTCTTTGATGTTGAAGAACCTGAATTCTGGATCTGGAATTCAGGAACCAAATTTTGGAGCCGAATGCTAGATCTGAATTCTGAATTTTAAAACTAGATTCTGGAACTGAACTCGGGAATTGAATTCTGAAACTGATTGTTGAATCGATCACTGAACCTGTGTTCTGAAACTGAATCCGAGTATACGGTTCTGTTTCGGCACTGAATTCTGAACCTGAATTGCGGTCCACGATTCAGTTTTCAAGTTCGGATTCAGAATTGTTGTTGTTGTTCTCTTTTCTGGACATTTTGTTTCAATGTAACCGCAGCAAAATTGCTTCCTGTGTGGATTTGGATCAATACTGAAGCAATTATTAAGAAGAGATTCCTTTTACGTGGTTTCATTTGCAGCTTTTAAAAAATGGACGGTCGCGAAATACCTACATACTGAATTTTGATGTTGAATATTTGAATCTTTTATCTCGTATTTGCCTATTTCAACGAATGAAACTATCATAATGCAACACGGGATTCATTTCTGGTTTTCAGAAGGGCCAAATTGTGGAGTTCACTGTTGTTTTACTGCCGGTAGATTATAGATGATAATTTTATTTGAATATACAGGGTGGTTCAGATGAACGGGAAACTGCTCATTGATCGGTAAAATATCATATAACTAGCTGACCCGTCGAACTTCGTCTCGCCCAAAAATTATTTGTTCGCATTTATGTTTTCGGGCAGAAGAATTGTCAAACGACTAAGTAGTCAACGTTTCTCTCCATTATTTTTCTGATTACTTAACCTACAATCAACGGAATTCGACACACACTCGCTTTAGCTCAAAAAGAACAAATATCACCAAAGAATAATGTGAAAATATGAAATACTTCTGTAGAAGTTTTACCAATATTCGGTAAATTAATAAAAAATAATGAAGAATTTCAGTAATTATCACTATACCTTATGATAAAAAAAGAACCGGAATTTTCATTTTAAAATTCCCGCGCTTGTCCAATCGATAAACTTTTATTCTCTCAACGTTGGCAACACTTTTATACACATTCTGTCAAATTTTGACGCATATCGTACGATTAGTTTTTGTTTGGCGTCTATACAAAGAAGTTAAAAATTTTTCGTGTGGCGATTTTTATAATGGATGAAAACGCGGACCCTTGGAGACGACGCTTAAATTTTAATTTGATATTGATCTTACCAGTTTGAACTTTCTTCACAGAATATGCAATATGAAATGACAGTTCCAGTTCATTATGATAATCATCTTGAACATTGATATTTAATAGCCACTTACTGTGTGCGCTTACTCTAATCTAAATCATTAGAGAGAAAAATTCAAGAAAAATCTCTTAGTTTGATCTTAGCGCTTCTACAGCATAATCTTTTCATTGATTCATTAAAAAAAATTCTGATTTGTTAATCTTGCCTCCGCGATGACCAATACTATTCATCTGACTCCATTGAACTCACTTCATCTCCTGCCTACAACGGTTTTCTAGAACAGTCATTGAGTCATTTGTGTCGTTTTCGCTTGATACCAAACCTAACTGCTGTCAAATCGTTTTTGTTAAGCTAGTTTAGAACCTAGTTTTAACGTTGTTGAACTGAAAATCGAGTCAGTTTCAAACCTGGTTGTTATATCAGGTTTGCTCAAACCCCAGTTGCTAAGTGCAAAGTCGACACAGTTTCTTGAAAAGTGTTTGTTTGATGAAATTACTCTGGGTCAGTTTCAGTTTTCTTAAGCGAAAACGACATTAGTAAGCAATGATTTTGATTTGGTTCGAAATGACGAATCACATCGATCAAGTATGCACGTGAAAACTTCACACAAAACAACTCGTTGCGCCCCAAAAGATTCTTTCAACGATCTAGTATTCCTCCCTTCGGCGGCCAAACACTTATGCAACTCGTTATGCAAGGTTGAAACTTGTTTAATTGATACTACAAAAATCATTCGATCAACTTCATTTATTTAAATGTAATCTTCTGTTGTGAGGCAATAAGAGGTGATAATGATTTCCGACTGGGTCCTATTTCGATTTGCACTCTGGAAAAGAAATCGTTGAAAACAATCAATACAATCAACCCAGAATACCCCAGGGATCACTTACTATCAGACTGCTCCCAGCCAACGTAGGCACCGAGTCGTTTGTTTTCCACCACCAGCCAATCGTACAACGGTTGGAAGTACTCCAGCAGCGCATCAGCACTCATCTTTCTCTGTCCGGTCAACACTTCCATTGCATCTGGCCAGGGTTTTGAGGATCCCATGGCAAGCATTTCCTTGATGGCATTACCGGCGTTTACACTCTGGTAGATGTCACAGTTGTTCAGCGTCTTCTCGGGATGACCCTTCACATATTCACCGGCCAGTTCACATGCCGATCGATGGAACTGAAACTGTACAATGTACGACACCAGATAGCGCAGATATTCAACGTCCGCCGAAACGTGATACTTGGCCGGGGCATCAAAGTCCTGCTCGCTGCGCACTACAGGTGGTTCGATGCCGGAAAATTTGGCACGCATCTCCCAGAATTTGCAGTTGTACTCTTCCGGTTTGATTTCACCACGGAAGATTCCCCACCGGTACTTGTCGATGGTGTAGGCGAACGGAAGAAAGACGAGTTTTCCAAGACCGGACCGATAGAATTGGTTCACCTTAGCATCATCATCCAGAACGAAGTCTTTCAGAAGGCCAACTCTCTCCAAATGTTTGGGAGTAGAAACCGACAGCGAGAGCACATCTCCAACGGCTTCGTGGAAGCCAGGATTAGCACCTTCTCGATAGACACTAGGTTGATGTTGATACTGGAGGTAGTACTGAATGTGACCTAATTCGTGATGAACAGTGAAGAAATCTTCCATAGTAATTCGGGTACACTGCTTGATGCGAACGTCGTCAGTCTTGTAGAAATCCCAGGCACTAGCGTGACATACGAGCTCACGACCATCGGTTGGTTTTTCCAGGATACTTTTGTCCCAGAATGTTCTGAAATAAAAAGAGAGATTTTGCACTCGAAGACTAGTTCAAAGTAGCACTCAACTCACTGAGGTAGTTTGGTCATATTGAGGGAAACGAAGAACTCATCACCCATGTGGAACATCTTGAGGGCATCATAACCCTGGGCAACCATCTCATCTGTGACGTCCAATAGACGACTTTTGGGGAATGGAGTTGTTATATCTGCCACATTATCCCAGGTCTGCGCCCACATATTGCCCAGCAAGTGCATCGGAATGGGACTCTTCTCGGGGACTACTTCATCGCCATATCGCTGGCGAAGCTGGTACCGTACGTAGGCGTGAATCTGTTCGTAAAGTGGGTGAATTTCTTCAATAGCTGCATCAACCTGAGCTTCGAAAGTGTCGTCTTCGTACGCATCCAACCATGCTTCCGCTCCGGATGTGAAGTCTGTAGGAGAATTGACATTTTTAAAAATTATGCAACACAACATTGTCAGATCAGAACTCAACTGTTCAACTGTGCTGCCTCCCCGTTCAGTGCAACATACGTGTCAAAGTTTTTCCTAGTCGGTGCACCGGCCTTGTCGTACCACTGAACCCAGTAGTATTTCAACTCTTCCGGATCCCGGCTGGTAGCCAAAATCTCCGTCAGCTCCGGTTCAAGCGAAAGATCACATTTATCCCGGTTCTTAAAATCACACACCTTTACCGTGGCGTAATTTTCCGACATGCCGGAAATGGCATCCAGCAACTGTTTGAACTTTTCCTCCGACAGCGCAGCATAGCCCAGCTGTGTTAGCTTTTCAATTTTTCGCTTCAGTTCCGCATCCTTGAAGTTGTTGAAATCGAATTTCCGTAGCTCGCGTGCAACTTCCTATGGGTGGTGAGAGAAGGAAAATATGAGAACTTTCAATTTCAAAGATTCATTTTTCACATTGCTACTGATCTGCTGAAAAACTAATAAATTCAAAATCAATTGGAGAAAGACTATATGTAGAAGGTAAAAAGTTTCTTCCGCCAAATACCTTCAAAAACTTTGCATTATCAACGGAAATATCCTGAGCGACGATTGAATTGGAATCCGTAATATCACTTTCATAATCCCAAGCGGCATTCATTTCCAGATTGGTTCGTTTCAGCAGCAACGGTTCCAAATAGGCTAGGAAAGCGGCTGCAGTCGTACTCTCTGCGTAGTTCGGAGAGCGCAGAGCCATCCGGGGACCTAGTTCGGCCAGGAAGAGTAACACTACGACTATCGATAGGTGGCATGATCGAAGGTACATGTGACACCGTAACGAAACGCAACTTGAAATGAGATCACTAGACTAGACACACTAAACACAAATTACTTTACAGCTCCGTTTCGGTGAGCTACTGTGCACTCGATCAAATCCCGAAGATCACTAAACACTACCGGAGAGATCATCACAGCAACTGTGTACATCGTGAGAATTCGTCCAAATACAGCGTAACGGATTTTGTGTGAAGCGGCTTTTGTTGCACCCGAATGTTTACACAGTGTGATTAGTAGTAAATTGATAATAGTTTTAGATGTAATCGAGTAGGCGGGGAGTCCCGGTGAAAAAAAAATGAATGGCCGAAGTTAAAATAATAGAGTTAACTTATCGTAATCCGAGGTCTGACCTCATAGGCAAATAAACTATTTGTTTGGTCCAAATAAGACTTGTGTTTAATCGACTAAATTAATATTATTTGCAATGAAAACAATCATTTACATGCCCAGTTTGCGAAGTAGTGGATATTGAACCTAATCAGCCGGGTAGTATTAAGCTCTACGCATAACCGCTAACGCACGAAAGCACCTGTCCGTGAGTTTATATTTGAATAATTAATTCGTAATGCGAAATACATCATATCGTCTTGATGCTGCGATGAGTTGACTCGATAAATGGATGTTAAAATGTTATGACTCTGAAAACAGATTATAATGTTCATTCAGAAGCTTCCGTGCTGCGTTGTGATTTGTGCAAACCTTTAAATTTCTCATGAATTTTCACAATGTTAAATAAAGAATGTAATTGAGCTTCAGTATGCACTAGGTAAAATTGCAGCATTGATTCGTAAGGTAGTAAGGCTAAATATTAAGCTTTAGTATGATGCAAGAATCACAACAAAAAGGCGGAGGTACCCTACTGACGTTAATATTTTCATCTTCTTCTTTCTTTGTTTGATTGGAAAGGTTACAATGACTATACATCCAGCGGTTTCGTTTATAGTCACATGGACTTTACTATTTTAGACTACCGATGGTATCTCGCGGCGTCGCACAAAACTTTTTTTCCTTCTCGCGAATCACTCGAATTTCTAACGTACTATCCGCGAATCAACGTGCTTACACGTTTAGGTTGATGTCAGAGTGAGCGCGGAACGCGGACCGAAGCGAAGCGATTCAATGCGATGTACTGTTTTCGCATCGCATTCACTCTGACAGGTTTGCTTTGATCAAATGTAACTAGCTCACACGCGCTTCCAGACGCTTCGCGTAACGCTTTCACTCTGACACTAACCTTAGACCTCCACCGGAAGTCGTTAATAACATCGGAAAATATGTACCTCGCATTTACACAGATCTGAAATCATTTCTCTTGTATATTGGCATATTCAATAATCGATATTCTACATTCCGAGACTCGTAAAACAAATGAACTGATATTTCGACCAAGAAGTTTATTATCAAACTCATCTAGTCTTAGTGTGAATATGTTGGAGCCCGCAGAGAAATAAGGCATGTTTAAAATATCAAAATTGTTAGTAGATTTTGAAATTTGATTTACCTTATGATCAAAAAAGAACCGAAATTTTCATTATAGAATTCCCGCGCTTGTCCAATCGGAAAACTTTTATTCTCTCAAAGTTGGCAACACTTTTATACACATTCTGTCAAATTTTGACGCATATCGTACGATTAGTCTATACAAAGAAGTTGAAAAGTTGTCTATACAAAGTTGAAGTTGAAGTTGTCTATACAAAGAAGTTGAAAAATTTTCGTGTGGCGATTTTTATAATAAGTGAAAATTTAGAACAACGTGCGTGCATCAAATGTTGTGTTGCAAATGGATTTAAGTGTTCCGAAACGATGAAAATGTTAGAAAAGGCCTTTGGTGAATCGTGTCTAGGAAAAACACAGGCATACGAGTGGTATAAACGCTTCAAAGTTGGTCGTACAAGCTTGGATCATGATGAGATCCCTGGCCGCCCAACAACATCTGTTACTGAAGAAAACATTGAATCGGCGAAGCAAATCGTGTTGCAAAATCGTTCTGTACCGATTAGAGCGATTGCTGTGTTGTTGGGCATCTCTTATGGATCAGCCGAACACATGTTAACTGATGTTTTGGGTTTGAAACGCGTCGCTTCTCGACTGGTGCCAGAAAAGCTGAATTTCATTCAAAAACAGCGTCGTGTGGATGTGGCCAAAGAGATGATTTCCAGCGCAGATAGTGACCCGTCATTCATCAAATGCATCATAACTGGTGATGAGGTGTGGATCTATGAATATGACATCGAAACCGCACAACAATCAACCGAATGGCGCTTCGAAGGCGAGCCGTTGTTCTAAATTTTCATCCATTATAAAAATCGCTACACGAAAATTTTTCAACTTCTTTGTATAGACGCCAAACAAAAACTAATCATACGATATGCGTCAAAATTTGACAGAATGTGTATAAAAGTGTTACTAACGTTGAGAGAATAAAAGATTACCGATTGGGCAAGCGCGGGAATTTTAAAATGAAAATTCGGGTTCTTTTTTTATCATAAGGTACTGCAGGAATATTTATTTAATACATGGGAAACTTGTTTTAGAACTCTTCTGCATACTTTCACTTACATAAAACGGCCATTATGTAACTGACATAAATGACGTTCATTTGCCATTGCAAATTTTCAATATGAAACGTTTCTAGTGAAATGAAGAGGATTTTTGTCCTGCGTTTTGCTGTCTTCGTTCTCCGCTAAGTGACAGCATTTGAATACAGCAATTTCGTTTATCTTGATGGTTATGACAAAATCAACAGATATGTTAGTCAAATCAACAACTTTTTAGTTGAAACAACCAGGGCGTGAAACAACAATTGCAATATTGTAATTTTGTGATCTGCGGGTTATCCGTACTTGTGCGTTATAGAGACATTTGGCGTTGTTAATTCTAAAATTAGATAGAATTTTAGAACATTTTTGCTGTTGTAAAGTTCTAATATTTTTTAAATATGTTAATGACCATCAACAGATTCTGTTGAACTGTTAATGCCACCTCGCGGATCAACATAATCCGCTAATGCTCCGATGAGTCCAATGATGTATATGATACTGTTCTTTACGTTTCGTCTTAGACTCGTCAGTGCAGAGCAGTTCAAATTGAACTGCTTATTGCCAACCTAAACAGTTCAACTTGAACCGCTAAGCAGACGTAAAATTAATGCATTGTTTTCGGCAGGCGCGTATACAGGGGGGGGGGGGGGGGTTTAGGGGTTCAAACCCCCCCCCCGAAACAAAAAATTATAACCCATGGGAAACATTGTGATATAAATTGTACATGTGTTGATTTATCACCATGTTTTAAAACCCCCCCCGAAAATTTTTTCTGGCTACGCGCCTGGTTTTCGGCTTATTCTAGCCGAGGCAGGTATGGTCATTCGTGGAACTTCGGTACCAAATATATAAGTGTTTTGCAAACTTTACGTCTGCTTAGCGGTTCAAGTTGAACTTTTTAAGTTTGCAATAAGCAGTTCAATTTGAACTGCTCTGCACTAACGAGTCTAAGAAGAAACGTAAAGAACAGTAAAAACGGTTATATGCCCTAAGCACAAACATAGGCTAACCCCTAAATGATGTATATGATGTTTAATTGCTTGACAAACTATAGTGCAGTAATTCGGTTTTGACAATTATGGTGTGAAAAAAACCTTTCAAATAAACACCACAGTAATAACGGCAAAATTCCAATATTAGAATTTTATCAGGCGGAACAATGAAGAAAGATCCAACAATTTGATAGCCATATTTGATAGGCATGAACACTATTATTTGTCATTTTTCGAATTTTTGAATAAATTTCGGAAAGGTATTAAGATTGGTTTGGGATTCGGTAAATTTACCCATTCTGTGAAATGGCGTTTCGATAAAACAGCTTACGGTTAAATGGCTTTCGGAGAACCGGCATTCGGCGAAATGACCCTCGCTTAGCAGCAGATTACCCATCGACTGAAAAATTGTCCTCAAAAACAGAGTCAGCTCACTTGCGCACACAAAACAATGCGCATCTCCCACGCATCGTCACCTCTATAATTAGTTTCATAGGCTTCATACAAAGTTCAAATATTATGGTATTATCAGTAGTTACGTACGATCAGATATTAGTTTAAGTTCATGTGATAACGGTCACTAAACCATCTGACAATATTCACCTTTAAATGGAAGTACATGTAAACGATGCTAAATTGCGTATTAGTTTCAACACTAGATGTAAAATACTTAATAGATAACTACATTCGATAAAACAAAAAAGTGAATATCTTCGAACAGACACAGTAAAATTTCTTGAACATGCAATATACAAAAATGAATTAGTAAAAGTTTCGAATAATAGTTGAAACATATTCTTTTCCGAATAACTCTGTTCTGCTAGTTTGTGAACCTACCTTAAAATAGTTTGCATTCCGTGTTATCACTTCATTGCGCATTTTAAGGTGCTCCTCGTTAATATCGGTTGCGTATGCCCAAGAAGCCTCAGCGGCTTCGTTCTTTTTAACTAGTAGTTCATTTTCCAGCCCATTCACGTAACTCAATGCCACTAATTCGTCAGTGCCATGCAGTAGCAGTTCATGAGCTCCGGAAATCCGCAGAGCATGACTTATTCCGCACTTTGACCATGAAATTCTAAAATTTGTGCTATTTATTCGGATTTTTAATCCGATAACACCTTGAATAGATATCACCAGGAAGCCCAAGAAAATAAATACATTTCGAACCCGTAGCCACATTTCAATACCTTAAGATCCTCACTGAACTTCAACTTATACAGTACTACGTGTGGCTTTCATCATTCTTGAAACGCTACAGGTTTGATAAAAAAATATTGCAGTCATGTCTAACTTTATAGGTCAACAAAAAACTTCAACCTCATGTTAACAAAAGTAAATTACATAAGTTACATACCCTACACAGAGGATAAAAAGTCTCTGTCTTGTTTTACTCCACTCTTGTAGATGATTCTTTATACGAGAGACCGTGATGACAGCCCAACGGTTTTTTTTAGATTTATGGATTCAATAGTGATAATTTAGATCTTTAAAATAATACAACTAAGATACCAAAATCTTCGTAACATATCGATTTCGTCGTGATATTTTAGTATACCAGTTCCCATCAATATTTTACCATAAATTAAGGAATCTTTGACATTTGCTTCTAGGTCTTGAAATTTATTTGAAATCCCAATGTTTAATGAATTTGTTCGAGTATTTACTAGAAATACGACATCGGCCGTAAGTGATTCAAATTAAACTCGAAACACTTGGAGTGAGACTTTGCCAAGAGATAAAATCGTGTAAATTTATGTCTTCTGAGACCGGCATATTCGAGCTCATTTTTACAGTTGAAAGAACACATATTTAATGCATTCTGACATATTTTCAAATGCTGCAATATGCAAATTTACACACCTGCTTGAAAAGCCAGGTATGTTTTACACATTCGAATCATTCTTGTAAATTTAAGTCATTTTACGAATTATGTTCTTATGAATTGAATCATACTATATATGTCACCTGTAAATTTCATAATTTTTAACTGTGTACTTACATTTTTCATTAAACTAGAGTTTCATAATTCGAACATAACGATCAGAACACGTCCTCCTAATATGTCTTGAGCTATAAAATTCTAGAACGTACACTCTTAGAAAAAATGAAATTTACGCTTGACGTAAAACCAAGTATGCCGTAATTTCTTCGGCGATGACACAATATTACATCTACTAACATGTGAACATAACTGTTGCGTCTGTATCGATGTAAGTTTCAGCTAAATCAACTGTGAAGTTAATGATATGACTTATCTTTACATGCTTTGTATTGTGAATGTAAGTGAATCGCGACGCTCCTTTTATGTGCATCTATAAATATGTAACATTTTCTAAGTGTGTACCTTAAAATAGTTTGCGTTTCGCGTTTCCACTTCACTTCTCCGGCTTTGGTGCTCCATGTTTAAGTCGGATTCGTATGCCCAGTTTGCCTCAGTGGCTTCGTTCTGTCTAGCCAGTAGTTCATTTTCTAATCCATTTAAATAATTGGAAGCAGCTAGCTCTTCACATTTCTGCCATAGATGTTCTTCAGAAACTACCCTACCGCTCGTCATTCCGCTTTTTGACCATATTTTCCGGTTATTCGAACAGCTAGTTTGAGTTCTTATTCCAAATACTTCACCCAAGATCACCAACAAGCTCGTTAGGACAAACACATATCTATATTGTAACTGCATAATAATAATTCAACTAGGCCTGACTTTACTGAAATACAATCCGTGTCGTACTGGTAGATACAACACTCATCATACTTGAAATGCATGTACAGGTTCGATAAAAATATTTTGTTTATTGTAAAGGCCACCAAAACAAAACACAATCGCAAAGTAACATTCCAGTGATTATGACTTGTATCATTGGGACACCAAACCTCAGAAGAGTTTAATTCAATTTTACAGACGATTGGTGCATGACATGTCATTAAAAACTCCCCTGTCTGATGCAGATAATAACACTTTTTTTCTAATTTCGATTTTCCTAGGGAAAATATTCTCCTCGACGATCAAAACAATTGTTCTTAATGAACTTTTCTACATTTCTACACATCTTTTATCTCAGATTTTTACTTATCCGTGAAAAACGCTTCAGTTTAATATCATTCCAGCAAGTTTTTTCTTGAAATCTAAGAACAATAAATAGTTGCTGGGCGCCAAAACTGGCGATTAAAGAGGATGCGATAGCAATTCAAACTTCAGTTCATGGAATTTAGTCATTCTACACACTTCGAAAAAACCCTGCGATTCTACATCTTATTAGATGCACGTAAATGGAGCATCGCAGTTCACGCAAATTTACGTGGAAGAACAATATTGTGTTTAAAATTCCGCGAGTGGAACCGAAAATCATTGGTTCACAAAGTACGCCTGTTAATCGATTGATCCACAGAAGCTCACATCTGCTTGGTTGGTAAAAGGTGCATTTAAATTCATACAGTTGCACCTGCTAGCTGAATGCAAGTTATAGTCGAAACCAGTAAAAATCTTGCTAATCTATCATTAAGTCATTAAAAATGAAATTTTCCGTCATTTGATGAATTAGGTCTTTATGAAATGCATTGTATGAGAGATTAAGTCACCTGTAAAATTCAATTCTTTTTTTTGTGTGTAACGCTTGTTGTTTTGCTGAAAATGCGGCACTCACTCTGAAAACGAATTTTGCCCTTCTGTAAAGAAATGATATAGAATTTCTGGAGAAACCGACTTTTGATCGGAGCTCCGCAGACCCATAGTGATATATACCATACGACTCAGCTCAACGAGATCGGAAAATAACTGTATGTGTGTGTATGTATGTGTTCTTTTTCACGTTTTTCCTATACGCTATCTTTTCTCGGGGATGGCTTAATCGATTAACAAACTTAGGCTCGTTTGGAAGCTACTATTAGATTGTGTATTAAGTTTGAAGATCAAATGGCTGGCACTTCCGTTTCCGGAGATATGATCGTAGAAGTGACGTAAACGACAACCGGCACTTTTTCTCTATACGCTCAATGTTCTCGGAGATGGAAGAACCGATTTCAATAAGCTTAAACTCGTTTCAAAGCTACTATTGCCTTCACATGACTGAAACATGCAGTTACGGAAACATATTGGAAGAAGTGACGGTTCCGACAAAACGCTCATATTTTTTACTGCATAATGCTAATTTTTGGAGTTGGGTAAACTGATTTGAACAATATAGGACCGCTTTGAAAGCTACTATCGGTTCACTAATCAAATTCGAAACTCAAATGGCTGTCACTCCCGATTCCGGAGATCGTATAAGTGACATAACCGACAAATCTATGTTTATCTTTATCTATACTCTCTGACATATCAGAGACTCGGATGATTTGCCGTGATGATTTGCCTAAGCTAGACTCCTGTGATAGAAAAAAGGTAAAAGTTTAGCTTCGAGAAGTCTTCTGCTTGCTACGTCACACTTCCCCGCACTTCATCTTCACATTCTTGCTCTTCCTTGAGTACTATGGCATATCAGAGACTCGGATGACTCGTATCGCTAAGATGCCTAAGTTCGACTCCTCTGGTAGAAGGTAAAAGTTTAGATACGAGAAGCCTTCTGCTTACTTGAATGAACCTTGTCACGTCTCACTTTTCCGCACTTTATTCTTCACATCCTTGCTCTTCCTTGAGTACTACGGCTCTATAATTTCATATTCTTTCTCTTCTTATACTCTCTAGTTAGTTTGATATCGTTAAAAAAAACTGAAAAAAGTAAAAATTACTGACTGACCAGAAGTCATAAATAAAAAAGTAAAAAGTACTATGGCTCTATAATCCTCATATTCTTCCTCCTCTTATAATCTCTAGCTCGGACACTTTTTTGAAGAATTTAAACAGTCTTTTAAAAAGTACTATGGACATAACAATCGCTCGTTTTAAATATTCATAATTGTTGATTACAAACTTGTTCTTGATTTGCATTCTCGACAACACACATTAAACACAAATATTTCAGTTTCTAAACTATTCATTGTCTTCAATTTCGAAATAATATTGTCATTCTGCAAGGTTATATCGATTAACTTCAGTGAATTCAAGTTAACATTCCGTATCCAAGTAACGGCCATTGAAAATAGAATATTACCTTCCGATAATGAAGTTCAATTGATTTTCTAACCAATCACAGATTAAATATATGATAAGAAGATGCGAATTAAGTCTATTGTCATATGAAACTGGTGATGCTTCCAAAATTAGGCGAACATAATACATTCAAAATAAGATAACGGAATGGCGATAAAAAACGTATGTGACTCGACAATTGGTATTCCTTTTCAATTGGACTCACATTTAAATGACCAATGATTGATAGTTGTCATTTTGTTTGATAAAACATTATGCAATAATCTGCTGGTGTTATTACACAATTCAATTGTTGTGCTATGGAGACTCACATCGATTCAGTCGTTTAGGAGCCTGATAGAATATCTATCCGTCAAGACGAAATAAAAAAAAACTTTTTTTAATCCACCTAGTGATGTAATGATGCCTTTCTCATATTTGTTATATTTTCAAAAATATCACTAGAAGATTCTGTCAAGATTTTTTTTTTATAACTTGAATAAAATCAAAGCTTTGAAGCTCTATAAATTTGGAAACGGAAGTAGGATCTGGATGAAATTGCACAGTATCTTTTAAGACACTGAGAGCTTTAATTTGAATCATGATTTGTGAAAATTTGTTCAACTGCTGGTGAGAAATCGAAGTGAGCTCCGTTTTTGGAATTTTTCTTCACTATTACCGGTTCGATCGGAAGCAGAAACCGTCTGCCAACTAGATGAATTCACCAGTAATTTTTATTAAAATTTGCACCTCGTTCGCCATCACTTTTGAAAAAATATCCTCATGAAATTGAAAATTTTTCACTTATCGCGCTGTAATACCGAAACCGAAAGTCGGATCTGGATCAATTTTTTGGGGATTTTTTAAAGAATTCCAAGACCTTTCCTATGCATCTGATTTTGTAAGAATCGGTTAAGTCGGCTTCCCTCCGTACACATATACAAAAAATTTCTGAGAAAATTGCGCATTTTCTCATAAATTTGCATATATCGCCTTGTACTTCCGGAATCGGAAGTCAGATAAATATAAAATTCCATAGCGAGCTATGGAACCATAAGACCTTTCATTTGAACTTGAGTTTGTGAAAATCGGCGGACATTATTTGTCACATAAACACAAAGATATTTGCTCAGTTCGTCGAACAGTAATTCCATATATCATCTTAAAAGAGCTGCAATCGCAAAAACAAATATGGTTTCTCTTCTTCACGTTTCGCCTTCGGCTCATGAGTACTTTAAGCATTTAAATTTGAGCTACCATTGCCGCTTATTGGTTTATATTTATGAAGAAGAATGAAATAAAATATGCTTTTCGCACAAACAGCTTTGTAACCAAAATCCCTACATGTGAATATTAAAATGACTTACGGCCTATTCACATGTAGAACGTTCTGATGATGTTTGATTCTGACGATTTTTGTGCACGTTTATTGCATCATGTTGAGTATGGAAAAAGAAATTTTCGTTCTCTCATAAAACATTACTTTTTGAGATTCAGAGCGGTATAGGAAACGAAAAAAAATGTACATACATTTAGTAATAGACCTCTGTGGGAAAATAATTTGCATAGTTGCAGTTAAACTTATTCTCAAATGATTAATGGACATTTTTTTAAATTTCGTGTACTTGACTTTCATATTTACTAGGTAAAAACGATATTTTCCACTGCCATGGAAGCAGTTTAATTGTACAAAGTTAGTAAATTCTGCTTGAAAATTTAACCTGGCATCCCTGATGTGAACGAAATGTGGTTTTTGTACTAAAATTAGTGTGCGAGAAAAAAGTTTCTGTCAAAATTTCAAGCGCTAGAATCTAAGAATTCACAACCTTTGCTATAATGAAGTGAGTACTTCTTCATATTACCGAATCTATACTGCCGTTGAAGTCCACAGAGGCAGGTCCTCCTACGGTTACCAAGGATAATGCGAAAACAAGACATGAAATGGTGTTGGTGAAACAGAAAGTAAAGGTGCACGTGATAACTGAAGTCACGAGGATTAGTACTAAGCCCATACGCCACGGAGAACCCGCAGATCACAAAATTAGAATATTGCAATTGTTGTTCCACGCCCTGGTTGTTTCAACTAAAATGTTGTTGATTTAACTAACATATCTGTTGATTTTGTCATAACCATTCAGGTAACCGAAATTGTTGTATTCAAAATGCTGTTACTTGGCGGAGAACGAAGACAGCAAAACGCAGAACAAAAAACCTCTTCATTTTACCAGAAGCGTTTCATATTGAAAATTTTCAATGGTAAATGACCGTCATTTATGTTAGTTACGTTGTGGTCGTTTTATGTAAGTGAAAGTATGCAGAAGAATATAACAGTTAATTGTAAAACAAGTTTTCCAAGTAAAACAAGTTCCTACAGTATGTCCATGTTTTTAAAACCGCTTAACGCTTAAAAATTTGCTGCTAAAGTGAAGTGGTACTATTTGTATTTTCTTGGAAGGATATCTGTAGCATTAGGTTTATTAGCGAGCCATTCTGCAAGTGAAAGAAAAATTTCCTAATTCCCTGTGACCATTTTGCTGGTGAGTTCCCTTTTGAGAATTTTTATCTTTTGGTTCATTTCTATATCCTTTGTGAGTTTAGTGATAAAGATATAAGCAGTTAATTAGGTAAAATTTCGTTGTTCAAGCAGTGAATGATTAGCTGCCCCCCAAAGAGGCTAACAGTAAAAAATATTTATTGCAATTGGCATCTTAAGTTCAAATAACTGAATAATTGGTTGAAACAACTGAGACATTTTTTTGTCGTGAATACGACTTACTTTACTATGGGGCGCCTTTTCAAAATTTACCCTCTGAGAGAGTGATAAGTTTTTGATCGTGAATATCTCTTGTTCTATCTAACGTATCAACATAATTTTTGCTACATTCCATCGGAAATATGATCACAATTTTATGATAAAATTGTCAGTTGTGTGACACAATCTCAAATAATTCAAAATTAAACTTTTCTGAAATGTTTGGTATAAACGAGTATCAAAGAGGATAATTCATAAGGCACGTCTGCCTTTGTCGTATTCTTAAAGCTCATAGCTCAGTGATCTGTGAAAGGATTTATATCATCTAACTACCAATGGAATCGAAAATTTTCAACTTAAACGTGTATAGCAACAGCATTGAAGTATTTCAATGGTACACTATTGAAAAACCTGTCTCATTTGACCCATGTCAACATCAGCCAATCAGAACGCGTTCTGAGGAAGAGAACAAAATATCTGCTGCTGTACAACAAATCGTTCGAGAAAAATGTTCCGAACAGCTTAATGTCGTAGTGACTTCCATAATTTGGTCTTTCTGAAAGGCAAGAATGAATCCCGTACAGCATCCCGAGAACTTCTTTCAATGAAATGCAAATGCAAAATGAAATAATCGACATTAAAATTCTATATGCTGCTATTTTTATAGCCGTTAGGACCGCCCATTAGTGAAAAAGCTACAAACGAAATCACTTAAAAAGAAACCTCTTAACAAAAATTGGATCAGTTCTATTCTATCGCCACTGCGAGCAGATGTATTGTTTGTCGTTTGCAAAGCTAGTTTCGCTTCCGACAAGAGCGATTACGTCACAGCTGCTAGTCGTTTGCATTGGCGAAAAAACAACGGTGGAGAGCATTACACAAAATCAGCCGTTCTAATGGCTCTAAAAGTTTTCTAAAGAACTATTAGGATTTCTTCTTCACAAATTGAAGGTAAATATCCTCAGTTTAGTGCAAATCTAGAACGGTTTGATTAGATTTGGGCACTTTTCGCTGTGTGAAATTTACAGTAATCGAGATCAAGTGAAGTCTTCTTTGTTTTTGCGAAAAATGTGAAAAAGAGAATGCTTGCATAATTCATACAATTGATCAACTAATCGATTTATTCGGAAGTGTTAAGGAACATGTCATTTGTTTTCGTATTCACGACATTCAGTTATGTCTCTGACATTATCCACCCGCCTTTTTTGCTTTCATGCATACAAGTAACTTTGCTGGGATTGTGTCTTTGCTCAATTGCACGAGTGACATCTCATTGAAACGTTTCATTGTTCGCTCAGGGTGTTTGGCATTGCTCAACTGAAACGTTTAATTACTTGTTTGTGGTGCGTGTCTTTGTTCGGTGTCGTTGCTAAGTGACAGATTAGTTAAAACAACAGTCGATTAGTGGTACCAAATTTTAACCAACCAAAATCAGAAAAACAACTAATATTTTAGTTGTTTTGCGATCGCTGGCTTTTCCGTACGTAGAATAAATTTTTCGTATTTCAGTCTCAAAAAATAGGAACGCGAGTGCATTTTAGGAGCGGGCTTGGACGAGTTTTCGTAATGGGGTAACATTTCAGGGTTCCCATTTAAGAGAAAAAGGCTTGGCAATAAAAACTTTCAGTTCACGCGAGGAGATCATGGTCGCCAAGGCAAAATCGACACATACTACACATTTTGTTGGCTTGTAAAAAATGTTAATGTATTTGTGAATCTTTCACAATTTGAATATATACTAATTCAATCTTTATTGTTATTGATTTTTATTACACTAGAACTATGAACAATTACTATTTATTATTGACTAACATGATGTTATATGTACATATATGCAGGTGCGTATTTTAGGCGGGAGGATTTTTTGGGGTTTCAGGAGTTCAAACCGCCTCCGAAACTCAAGAAATTACCAGAGGAGATGGGGGCTAGACCGGCCACGATTTTACTTTACTTTACTGGCAAAGATACCGAAAATGCTTGAATGTTTTTTGTTTTGCAACTAAACTCAGGCATGTTAGTTTACAAACTCGCTTAGAGATGACGTAGTAGAGAAAACTTGGGTAAAAACCGATTTAGCCCCGGTATTACGAAACCATATAACAAACCCACCCCCCCCTCTCCACCACTTTTTTGAGTGAGCGTCTGTGTATATGTATTGACTAACATGCCTGAGTTTAGTTGCAAAACAAAAAACATTCAAGCATTTTCGGTATCTTTGCCAGTACCAAATAGTGATCACCATATGAGAGAGCGCAATCGAATTTCATGGTCGATTAAAAAACTGTTGAAATAAGAATTTATTGGACATTCACTAGACAACTAAAATATACCAAATAAATACATTTTTTATAAACTTATATATATTTTTTGAATTGTGATTTTGACACCAGGCTATATGAATGTTATATGTTCCAATGTTCTAAATGAACGATAATACTTGGCATGTATTCACATCATTCAGTAGCCAGTCTAGGTTAAATGTTGACTTTAGCTACAATCTGAAGTAATATATATTATTCATATTACACAACAAAGTAACATCAATGCATTGAGCTAAACAGAGCTGGACATTACTAGCATTATACATGAAGGAAATGAACGGTTTCTTATAATACCCGTTTTATTATATTCAACTCGTTGTTATTTTATTACAACACAAAACCCAATGCATAAATTCGTGTTATTTTTTACATGTAATTTTTGATCACAATATAACGCCACCGAACCCACTGTGCATTTCTCACACCACCACCATACGAAACAGCAGCGCGCAAGCAACATAAAAAATGATTGAAAAGTTTATGAAATTCACTTGAAACATTTCCAAATTTCGGTTATTACGGCTAAAGTTTTATGATTTTGACTTGCCTTTACAGATTCTTCGTGAAATCTCGCTTCAAACACTATTTTTCAGCTCTAAAATCAACCCCGGGGAACGGAACCGTACCTGTTTATAAATTTCAAAAACCAATTATGGCTCGGCAAAGTAAAATTTCAAAATTGTAAGAGTAGTTGGTTGTCGCAGATGCAGTTGTAAATATGAGCACAAAGTACTTCTATAAAAATATATAATTTACAACAATTTTATACAAGCAATTCGCTTGAAGCTATGAATTTTTATATTTTCAAGAAGCTAAAAAGAACTTGCAGTGATAAATGAATCATAGTTGGCAACCCTAACTTGAGTAACACAATTTACTCTAAAGCACAGAGTGCTATTTAAGAATTCTGACAAAACGTTTTTTACCGACATTTGCTATTAAATACTTACGTAAGGTTTATGAAAAACAAATCTTTTTTAAGTCAGTTATTTTGTAAATTCCTCATGCGTTATTCGATTTCGCATTACTGGTCGAGTTTTGCTAATGACCGAAACGAACTTTTGCCTTTGAATAATTTTGCTTGTTTATTTCATCAAATAACTGTGAACAACAGACGATAAAAAATACAATGTTTGTTTATATGCTATTATTTATTTTTACGAGTTTAATTTTATTTGATGTCAGGATATATTCACGACTTGTACAGTGACTTGCGGTCGTTCTAGAAGTATATATAGTTCAACAGATGATCCAAAAGATTTCCATATATCTATATACTAAATATCTTTTAGTATTTGTCAAACAAAAATATTACATCGAATTTTTGTTGAATCAGAGTTCAATTATGATGGAAATTCTCACCGGCAAATTGCTCGCTTAGAAATACGGGTAAAAGATCATTTGGCTAACGTTTTATGTCAGTCCAGGAATGTACAATTATATTCAATGACAGACTACAACTTGAACATATATAAAAGCAAAAGAAAGGCAATACATGTCTCCACTTATTTCTAGTGCAAACTTGAAATGATCAATCGATAAAAATCCTGCAAAAGAGTTCATCGCTTATTTTGGAAAACCAGAAATTCTGGTTTCCCAAAGAAAGTACCCACAAAACGAAATGAATGGATCACACTCAGGTTTGCCGGTGCCAATGAACTGTTCAAAATGATTGACCGATGTTGTGTCGCATGTCAACACTGTCACGCTCCCCTACCGTTAAATAGCTACCGGTGCAATCGACATCGAACATCTAACGACCAGTTCGATCGCGTAATTTCGCAAGATGACACACTCGGCCATTACAGCAGCAGTCACCCTTATCATAAATGCTAATTAGAAACTACGTCCGTTCGCTTCTGTAACCGCTCGACCACCCGGCACCTACCTTAAAGTAGTTGGCATTCCGCGTTTGCACCTCGTTCCGCAGTTTCAGATTGTCCTCGTTGATATCGGATTCGTACGCCCAGGATGCCTCGGTAGCTTCGTTGTTCCTTGTCAGCACTTCCTGTTCCAGCTCGTTGACATAGTTCAGGGCTGCCAGTTCGACATCATCTTGTGCCTCCTGTTGTCCACCAACCGCAACCAGGGTCACTACTAGGCAGCCGAGCGCCAAAACATCACCACCTCCCAAACGGAACCACATAGTGCACTACACGAAGATCTTCACCGAACCGCGATCGACACGGCACTAAGTGCCGCTAGTCGCTACCGGCCGAACTTTATAGCCCATTAGCGACGACGGTGATGTAGAAGATGATGATGATGATGATGATCCGGACCGGTGTATCGTATCGTGTGAGAAGCAGCTACTCGGGTTGGAACTCTCCGGTAGAGTAACTTTGTTTTGAAACAAGCGAGCAAACTCTCAGATAGACTCTTAAAAGAAATGCGTGGGTGAATGACGATCGATGTTTGATAGAGGCGTATGCAATAAATAGGAATTTTATAAGGTTCAGACATTGGAAAATTCCACTTTTCGTACTGTTTTGTTTTTCTTATATTAATGATTGTGTGCAAATGGAGCACGGAAAGACGACTAGTGAAATATTTGCCGTTTAGTAGAGTAGTTTTTCTGTTTATTTAGTTAGATAATAAGAAATTTTTTACGTTAATTTTACAAATCTTTTATAAATTAGATTGATAGCTGGAGATAAAACTACACGTTTTTCGGCATGTACATGCGGTGAACACTCTTCAAGGTGAATCGCTTAACTGGAAGAGTAAACAATAAAATAATTCCACGAAAAAATGTATAGTTTTGCACTTGAACGATACAAATCAATTGTATAACTTGTAAACGATTTTCATAGTTTGCGACCAATGAGCACTACGTCATTTTATATTTGTTTTGAAAACTGAAACAGTTTTACATAGCATGTACAAAAATTAGCGATACGTTATTTTTTGTTTTTGAATAATTTTTTTTTGAAAATTTCAAGTTTTTTTTTCTGTTTCAAGTGTTTTTTTCTAATTTTCATTTAAAAGATGTTGTTGATAAATTTATAGCTTTTGCACCACTCGACCGATTCCGCTAATTTGTGAATATTTTGTCAAGAAATGTCAGCTGGTTTATGGGAAAAATATGTGAATATTACAAAGTTGGAGTTTTGTGTTTCAGAACGTCATATTAATGTAATTTTATATTTTTCTATGAAATCTTGAACATTTTTACGAAACATATCCAAAAATCCGCAATGCGTTATTTTAGGTTAACTTTTTTTGAAATTTTCAAGTCTTCGTTGTTCTTCAGTTTGGTTTTGAGCGGATGTGCAATTGAAGAGAATCAGTTCATCTTCGATATTGAACATTTTCGATTAAAAATTAAGACTGTTTAAAAAACAATCACTTACAACATTAACCAAACCAACAGAAGATTTAAAAATAATTTTAGTAGATTTCATCCCATATGTTGCACATCCGCTCAAAATCAAACTGAAAAAGTTTGGTTTGAAATTGGTTTTCAGTAGTAAGAACCAGTCCCGTACCCAGGATTTCGTTTCGGGAGGGGCCCTCAAATAAAAAAAAAATTATATTAATGTTACTGTGTGGCGTTTTTAACAGAAACTTCAATTTTTCCCCTTAAGCTATCATTATTAAGTATTTAAATAAAATTTGTGTCTGTGATTGAATGAAGATTATTGTATTATATTTCTTAACGTTAACTGTGATGCCATTTTAGTCGCATATGTCTAAGACTTTTTAAATGTCCATTTCTAGAGCACAGAAATTCACAAGAGTTGTGATCAGTGCGGTACAATTTCATTTTCAATCGAATGATATCAGATGAAAATGAAATTTATGGCCACTGACTTTCAGAATATCGATACTAATTCATATGACTTTTGCTACCATTTGCAAGTTAAGCTTCCAGAATTAATCGTTAGTTGAATAATCGTACCTAGTCGTTTGAAGTTTTGTTTGCTCAGTTTCAAGTGCCAAGTAGTCCAGTTGCTTCATTGCCTTCGCTGTCGGTAGTAAGCAAGCTCGAATGAATGAAATTTAAAATGGAGTGAAGTATTAGAAATGAAAACTGAAGGAGGAAACTAATAATTAATGTGTATTCTGTAACTGATATTTCAGCTACCTGGTTTGACTTTCATCTATTATCTTGAATCAATTCGAATGTATACATAAACCTCATTTGAAGAGAACCGATTGACAAAATGAATGCTGCCGGTTCGGTACCACATCGAGCGTTGTGTGTGTGTCAGAGTGTGAAGTTTACTGCAGTAGAAACATCGGCAGTGTGTTTCACATTCGGTTTCAATTGAATTGAATGAAGTTTTACTGCACTCGTTGTGATAGATTTTGAGAAGTGTTCCGAGATAGCTCTCTTACTTCGACAAAAGGGAAACTGGAACACGGAAAACATCTCCTAAATTTGTAAGTCATATTATTCGATGGCCATACAAACTTACTTTGGCTATACAGATTACTTTGGCTATTTGGCTATACAGGTACCGATTTACTTTGGCTATACAGATTGGTGGTCTAAAATTTCAAAATGAAACTCACATCGGTTGCTCAGATGTAGCTTGAGGTTTGGGAGCAGATAATAGTTCGAGGAGGCCAAATCAAGTGAACAAAGCGGATGGACAAGTAATTGGAACTCTAAACCGTTGATTTTGACCATGGTAGCGATGCTTATGTGCTTCATGTGAGGCCCTTTCACAGTGATTCAGGCCTTTAATCGCTCCATCAATGTACCCTAGGTAATCCTCCAAAAGAATACTATGGCGATCCCAGAAAACCGGCATCATGATATTTCCGACCCATTGAGCCTCCCTTCCAAGCACACGTGCCGCTTCGAAGCATGACTTCAGTCCATTGTCGGGTAATCATTTTGTTCTCTGGTGTATTATAATGTATCCAGCCAAACATGTACTCAAAGTGCGCTTGCTTTCGTCTTTTCAATCCTAAATAGATATGTGTGGGATCCAGCGGCAGGATATCTTTCTCATCTGCGCAATTTTGCTCAACTTTGGTAAGCTCGCGCACTTTCTGTTTCCGGTCATCATTTTGGTGTCTTATTATTATTGTCGTTAATTTTTCCCCGCATTTTACCTCCATTTTATTAAGTTTTCGCACTGTTCGCTTTTTCATGGCCAAGTCAACAAATATTCCTGGCTCTTCAAGTTGCTACCTACAGATGAAAAATAAATAAGCATAGGAAGTACATAATCTATTACTACCTGTCAGTAACTAAGTTGTCTGAATTAATCTACTTACACTACTATAAAAGAAACAGTACAGCACTCTGTTGGGTTTTTTTCAGTTTTATTCCCAAATAGCTCAACGTGTTTCTCCTCAATGAGAAACCCTTCCACAATTGATCTAGTACTAACTGATCAAAGTCACATTTGAAGAGAAACGGATTATTCTTTCAGAATTTGACTCAAATTTTCTTCCAAAAACATTCAGAACAACGAAAGAAGAAATAATTCCTTGCAAAAATACTTTTACGTAATAATTGGGGGGTTCGTAAAACGAATCAAGACGTAAAAAATGTTTAACGTTATTTGAAATTTGTTACGTAGCAAAAGTTTACGGTTTTTATTTAAAGACCTTTTAAAATTACGTTATTTGACATATTCAAAGTAGTTTCAAGTTTTTCTATTGTTGAATACAACGTAATGGATATTTTAGGAACGAAAATGATTAGTATATACCAGAAAGGATGTTCTAACTGGCTTCTATATTCAAGATGGAAACTTCCGGTTCATCGATATTCATGACAACACATAGTAATATAATATTCTTGGTATGAGTTTGATGAGTAGATGAAGAAAAGTGATAATTAAAGTGACAACTATTATGAATCCCCCCGGTGAACGACCAAAAGGTTAAAGCCGGGGTAAAATAAATGATATTAATAATAATAACTATTATGAATATTTTCTAAACGCAATCATCCCACTGTATGATATATCATACACATTGTTTTACACATTATTGTTAATTTTTTTTCAGATAGAACTTTTACGAAGTCTTCGCTAATGTTTGTTCCCAAGATACAAGTATTAACACACTACTGGACCAGAAAATACAAAACAATATATGACTCACTTTTGCAGTGCCATTTCTAGTAGTTAGTAGGTCAAGGGTCAAGAGTCAAAATACAATAAAATGTAAAAAATAAACAGCAGTTTTACTCACAAAAAAGTTCCGTTGTGTAGTTTTTCTGAAGGGTAATATTTTAAGAGGTCAAAGCAATGTTTTGGCATTACATTCCTTTTTTGTGGAATTTGACTTCGCAGCCGATTCTTAGCGTATAGAATCATTGAATAGCTAGTACTACGATCCTACTGACACTATGAATCCTTTCAGGTCGGGGCTCGATCATATGACAACTGGCTTGTAAGACCAGCGCCGTATGCATTGAACCGCCAACCCGGATTTCTTAAGAGGTTAAGAAAATTGATAAAATCTCCACTGGAATCAAAAGCAAAGTCCTGGCATTACATTCCTTTTGAGGAATTTGGCCTTTCTGTTTCAACAGACTTCGCAGCCGATTCTTAGTGAATAGAATCATTGCATGGCTAGTACTATGGATCCTACTGACACTAACAGATCGGCTGAAAAGTTCGTATCGTTTCTATGAGAGGGCGCCACTAGAATTAAATCCATACCATTTTCAGTTAGTACCAACCTTCAAAAGATACGTGTATAAATTTGACAGCTGTCTGATTATTACAGGGTCCGGCACTCGAAGTGTAACCAACTTCAGACCTTCGAGCCTGGCGTCAAGGTAAATGCGACATATTATCGGGAAAGTATTCTGGAGGTTGCTTTGAAGCCGTGGGCAGACAAACATTTCGGTGGCAGACCATGGACGTTTCAGCAGGACTCGGCACCGTCTCACAAAGCTCGAGTGAACCAAGAATGGCTGAAAAACAACGTTCCGAACTTCATCACGTCCACACAATGGCTCTCGAATTCACCAGATGCGAATCCAATGGATTATTCTCTTTGGGACATTTTGGAGAGCAAAGTCCGAACTAAAAGATACACCAGTCTCGAGGCGCTGAAAAAAGTTGTCGGCGAGTGGGCCAAAATACACCTGCAAGTCACATTCGGACAGCTTGCGATTCGTTTTTTGACCGTCTCAAGGCCATAGTCAAGGCAAAAGGTGGTCATATCGAGCAAAAGTGAATTGATTCTGAATTTTGTATTATTTTTACACATTTTGTACTTTGAATTAAGTAAAAGTAATTTTCCAAACTGAATTTATGGCCTTTTTAATTGGTTACACTTGGAGTGCCGGACCCTGTAGTTTGTGAGATATTGCATTTTGAGTGAAGCTACTTTTGTTGTTGTGAAAAAAAATGGAAAAAAAGGAATTTCGTGTGTGATGAAACACTACTTTTTGATGAAAAAAAAGTGCCGCCGATACCAAAAAATGGCTTGATGAGTGTTATCCAGACTCTGCACCGGGCGAAGCAACAATTCGTAAGTGTTAAGAGGCTGTTACCGATGAAAACGTGAAAAAAATCCACAAAATGATTTTCAATGACCGTAAAGTGAAGTTGATCGAGATAGCTGACACCCTAAAGATATCAAAGGAACGTGTTGGACATATTATTCACGAATATTTGGATATGAGAAAGCTTTGTGCAAAATGGGTGCCGCGTGAGCTCACAATCGATCAAAAACAACAACGAATTGATGATTCTGAGCAGTGTTTGGAGCTGTTATATCGAAATAAAACCGATTTTTTTCGTCGATATATAACAATGGACGAAACATGGCTCCATCACTTCACTCCGGAGTCCAATCGACAGTCAGCTGAGTGGACTGCACGCGATGAACCGAACCCAAAGCGTGGAAAGACTCAACAATCGGCCGGTAAGGTTATGGCGTCTGTATTTTGGGATTCGCAAGGTATAATTTTCATCGACTACCTTGAAAAGGGTAAAACCATCAACAGTGACTATTATATAGCGTTATTAGAGCGTTTGAAGGACGAAATTTCAAAAAACGGCATCATTTGAAGACGAAAAAAGTTTTGTTTCATCAAGACAATGCACCGTGTCACAAGTCGATGAAAACCATGCTGAAATTGAACGAATTGGGCTTCGAATTGCTCCCTCATCCACCGTATTCTCCAGATTTGGCCCCCCAGTGACTTTTTACTGTTCTCAGACCTCAAGAGAATGCTCGCTGGTAAAAAATTTAGAAGCAATGACGAGGTAATCGCTGAAACTGAGGCCTATTTTGAGGCAAAGGACAAATCGTACTACAAAAATGGTATCGAAAAGTTGGAAGATCGCTATAATCGCTGTATCGCCTCTGATGGCAATTATGTTGAATAATAAAAACGAATTTTGGCAAAAAAAATGTGTGTTTCTATTAAACGATACGAACTTTTCAGCCGAACTGTTAAGAATCCTTCCAAGGCGGGGCTCGAACATATGATTGGAATCAATAGAACGATCAATATAATTTAAAGTGTTAAGATGATTTCATGCAAATGTTGGCCGCGGCTCCGCTTTAGATGGTCCATGCGCGAGGTCTACTCTATCCTTGTAGACATGAGCCTTAACAAGGCTCCACAATAAATAGTCCAAAGGCGATATAGGCGGCCAACAGACGGGTCTTAAATTGGTAATTGTTACGCGTGCCGTGAGGGATGTGGCACCTGTGTCTTGTTGAAACCACATGTCAGGCATATCCAATTCTTCCATTTTGGGCAAATAAAAAAAACAGTCAGTCATTACATGGTAGCGCTCGCCATTCACAGTAACGTTCCGCACATCGTCGCCTTTGAAGAAGTACGGCCGATGATGCCACCGGCCCATAACGCACATCAAACAGTGAGTTTTTTGGAATGCATTGGTAGCTATAGCAATGCTTCTGGCTGATCTTACCTCCAGATGTGGCATTTTTGCTTGTTGACGTATCCATTCAACCAGAAATAAGCTTCGTTGCTGAACACAAATTTGTGATAAAAAGTGTCTCTTAGTTTTTTAACCGAGCATGAATTTTGATAATAAAATTGCAATTTGCAAGCGTTATTCGTAAGTTGATTCATGATTAAATTATAGACCAAATTGAACAAGTTTGACAATGACACAAGACAAATATCAGGCAACGTAAAAAAGTTTAAGTAAACGGAGGTTGGGTTATAATTCAATTAAGTCTAAATTCTACTACCATAGATAATATAAATCATGAAACTGCTTTTGTATAATTTCACTGACAACGATATGGGAATAGATAATTTGAATCTACCAGTCCCAAAAGCTTAACCCATTATGTCCTAGCGTATGATATATCATATGCAGAAATATCTGTTTTTCAAAAAATGTTTACTGTGGAACTGCACACTGTTTTTTTTTAAATTCAATTGTATTTTGATCCTTGACCTTTGACCTACTAACGACTAGAAATGGTAAGTAAGTTATATATTGCTTTGTATTTTTTGGTCAAATTATGCGCTAATACTTATATCTTGTGACTAAAAAGGTTATATCTATTTAAAAAATCCCAAATAATGTGTAAAATAACGTAAATTTTGATGCTAACATTTGTGTGTATGATATATCACACAGTATGTATGTATGTATGTATGTGTGAAGCCACCATCAGTTCAAGGCATTACCAGTGGATCCAGGTAGACTTACAGTAGATCCGAATTTGATTATCAGATAACTTTCATATTACTGCTGTTAAGAAGGCCAAAATGGGCTTTGAGGACCCGGCGCCTTCCAGCAATAACATCCGGCCATATAATAAAAGAATTCGCTGTACCAGCTTAAGCCTGCCTGATGGTTTGTTTGTTAGAAGGGTGCGTCTTACTCATTTCAGACCTTCTGGGGAAAACACACAGCTTTCCCCTGTGAATCGGGTTGACATTTCACTCCTTCATCCAGTCATTCACTTGTAAGATACCCTGATGCACTCCCATCCCTCTTCCCTTACAATGTACTTGAGCATAGTATTATATAATGTAACATAATACACTTTAATATAATTTCCGGCAGTATAATACAATAAAACACAATATAGTATAAAACGGTGCAAAATCGTATGGTACAGTGTATTATAGTCTACTATAATATTTTATGATGAATATAATAGTATCATAATGTTATGTGACATAATATAGTAAAATATACCATAATATATTATAATACAGTTTGGTCACTATACGACACTGAATATAATAAAATATTATTATGCATAAAATATAAAAATGTAATACATCACAATGCAATATAATACACTTATAATTTGTGTATTAAAAAAAATGCATTACAATACTATATAAAACAATACCAAACATTGTACTATAATATAGTATAATATAGTATAATATAGTACAATGTAATATAATATAATACCACAAAATATGACGTAATATAATATGATACAATTTAATAATATATGTGTAAAGTGAAATGTGTAGTATGGAAATGAAAATGTAGCTGATAATAATAAAGATTATAATAATGGTAACAATAGTAATAATAATAATAATAATCATAAAAATAATACTAATAGAAACAATAGAATATTAATACTAATATTATTAATAATAATAATAGTAATAAAAATAATAATAATAATAATAATAATAATAATAATAATAATAATAATAATAATAATACTTAAATACTACAAAATAATATAATATAACATAATATAGTATAATAAAAGGTGATTTTTTTGAGGTTAGGATTTTCATGCATTAGTATTTGCTCAGATTTTTTGAGGTTATGATTTTCATGCATTATTATTTGCTCAGTGTGCTCTGACATTTCATCATGAAGCCGAACGATCTGCCACAACGTCGAATTTTCAGTGAATGGGCCCTAGAAAAGTTGGCAGAAAATCCGCTTTTTTATCGACAAATTTTGTTCAGCGATGAGGCTCATTTCTGGTTGAATGGCTACGTAAATAAGCAAAATTGCCGCATTTGGAGTGAAGAGCAACCAGAAGCCGTTCAAGAACTGCCCATGCATCCCGAAAAATGCACTGTTTGGTGTGGTTTGTACGCTGGTGGAATCATTGGACCGTATTTTTTCAAAGATGCTGTTGGACGCAACGTTACAGTGAATGGCGATCGCTATCGTTCGATGCTAACAAACTTTTTGTTGCCAAAAATGGAAGAACTGAACTTGGTTGACATGTGGTTTCAACAAGATGGCGCTACATGCCACACAGCTCGCGATTCTATGGCCATTTTGAGGGAAAACTTCGGAGAACAATTCATCTCAAGAAATGGACCGGTAAGTTGGCCACCAAGATCATGCGATTTGACGCCTTTAGACTATTTTTTGTGGAGCTACGTCAAGTCTAAAGTCTACAGAAATAAGCCAGTAACTATTCCAGCTTTGGAAGACAACATTTCCGAAGAAATTCGGGCTATTCCGGCCGAAATGCTCGAAAAAGTTGCCCAAAATTGGACTTTCCGAATGGACCACCTAAGACGCAGCCGCGGTCAACATTTAAATGAAATTATCTTCAAAAAGTAAATGTCATGTACCAATCTAACGTTTAAAATAAAGAACCGATGAGATTTTGCAAATTTTATGCGTTTTATTGTTTAAAAAAGTTCTCAAGCTCTTAAAAAATCACCCGTTATATTTTAATTTAATATAGTATAATACAATGTCATACAATATAATATATTATAAATAAATATATAAAATAACAGTTAATGTAGAGTGTCAGTTATGCTCTTCTATCTTCGCAATACTGCAGGAAGTAGAATATTTCTCTTCTAATAACAATAATAATATCCACATCTACAAAAATAATGTATGTTATTATTATTGATGACTAATTAATAATAATAACAATAAATATAATAATGAAAATATTAATAAAAAACAACATAATATAGTACAATGAATTATATAATAAATAATAGAATGAATAAAACGATATGTTGCGATATGCTATGATATTATATTACTTCAATTTATATGTCATTTCTCAATTTTCTCAAATTTCGACCAATTGTCACCACAGATACACGTGTAGGCATGAAACAGGAACCAGTGAGGACCAAGCTCACCTTGTGACGACCTTGATATTTAGTTAAAATTTACTTTAAAAATGATAACTTACAAGAAAAACAAATTTATATTTTGCGCAGAGGTACGTAGTACTACTCATAATAAACCCTATAATATAATATAATATAATATCATACAACATAATGCAATACAATATAACATAATATAATGGAATACAATATAATATAATAAAGTATAATATAATATAATATAATACCATATAATATGATATAATGCAATGCAGTATAATACCATACAACATAGTATATAATAACATAAAATAGTGTAAGACGATAATATGTGAAATAATATGCTACGACACAATATAACAGTTAATGTCGCAGTGTAAGTTACGCTCTTCAATAATAATAATAATAATAATAATAATAATAATAATAATAATAATAATTATAATAATAATAATAATAATAATAATAATAATAATAATAATAATAATAATAATAATAATAATAATAATAATAATAATAATAATAATAATAATAATAATAATAATAGTAATAATAATAATATTAATAATAATAATAATACATGATGTAATAAACAACATAATTAAATATTGTTATATACTATGATAAACACTGCACTTTAGGATGGGCTTCAACTTACAAGCCATTTCGCACCCTCTCATTCTGCTACTAACGCAGAAGGCGATAGCACCCAGTCGACGCCGTTCTATTGACCAAATGTCATCATAGACGCTCGGGGAGGCATGAGATAGGGACTTGTGAGGACTTAGTTATCTCACCATTTGACGACCGTGTGTATGATATATCACACAGTGGCATAAATTCGGTTAAGAAAAGATTTTTAACAGTGGTTTTGCGTTTCCCATAATCTTTAACACATAATATTCATTTGATTAATAATTTGAATGAATAATAATTTGATTCAAATTTTAAAACCCCTGGGTTATAATGGGTTAAACTAAGTTCAATGTTTCTATCCTTCCTTGATGATAATCTCCAGTTTTTTATCCTTTATATTAAATTTAATATAATAAATTTAATTATAATAATTTTCGTGCAGAATGCAAATTTTACTTAAATTTCAAACAAATCAAACCATAATCTAAAGCCTTCTGGAATACATTCTAAGGTTATTTAAAAACCTGAAAAATCATTCTAATTCTGCTCTGCACTTTAAATATTCGATTTTTCGATAAACAAGAGCAGTTTGGATTTCGTCATGAGCATTAAACTTATTATCAACTTGTTAGAGTAACAAACATGATCTACTAGAATTACTCTTCTACACTCAGAAAAAAAACATTTGACTAAAACGTTTTGTTCGATTTCCCCGTTCCCAACATATTAAAAATATACGATAAAAAAATATTTAACCGATCGTACTCTTCAGGTAAGCTATCGAAATTATAAATCTGTGTCGCTGTCTGTAAGAATTGGAAATAGCTTCGAGCGTGCTTTCAATCAACAAAATACGTAAGATTCAAAAGAGATATGCCAAAAGGAAGCCATTTTATGATTTTATTGTATCAGAATGACGATTTCCAATAGTTCTTCAGAAACAAGTGGATTAGAAAAAGGAACATTGCTGGTCAAATGAATACACCGACTCAAATCTAATCCCAATTGAGTTTTTTAACATTTATTTGTAAAAAAATAACACGCAATTAATAAAAAGTCAATTCTAAAATAACTGTGTTCGTTGATGAAAGTCCAGCTGGAATCATTTTCTACCATGCATAAAATCGAACTTGCTAGTAATGCATTCTGAAAAGAACAACAATCAGAGCTCAAACTTTTTTTCGAATGTGAAATTTCCCGGTACTCACTGTCGGATTCAGTCCAACCAACGTGTGCTCCAAGTCGCTTGTTTTCCTGGCTCAGCCAATCATACAGCGGCTTGAAGTACTCCAAGATGGCGTCGGCGTTCATTTTACGTTCTCCCGTCAGTATCTCCATCGCGTCCGGCCATGGTTTTGAACCCCCAAGGGAAAGCATTTCCCTGTAATATTTCAGCAGTTTGTTATTTTATAGTTACCAGTTATTAAACAGATTAGCCAATTACTTCAATTTATTTCCCGCCTCCGTGCTTTGATAGATGTCGCAATTGTTCAGTGTTTTCTCTGGATCACCAGGAACGTACTCCCCGGCTAGTTTGCAAGCGGCTTTGTGGAACTGGAATTGGATTACGTAGGAAACGAAATAGCGGAGATATTCGACGTCAGCCGAAACGTGGTACTTGGCTGGGGGATCAAAGTCCTGCTCTGTGCGTACGACCGGAGGCTCAACCCCGGAGAATTGGTTACGCAACTGCCAAAAGCGACAATTGTACTCTCCCGGTTTGATCTCACCCCGGAAGATGCTCCATCGGTATTTATCCATGGTGTAAGCAAACGGAAGGAAAACCAACTTAGTGACACCCTACAAGATATTAGGTTAGGAAAAGTCAATATTTTGATAACTTAGGATAACTTTTACCGATTGGTAGAATTGATTGATCTTCACTTGTTCGTCTTCCTCGTAGTCATTCAGCAATCCGACCCGTTTCAGATGTTTTGGTGTTGACACCGACAGCGAAAGAACATCACCTACGGCTTCGTGGAAACCCGGATTTGCTCCGCTACGGTATTCGATCGGTTGATGTTGATATTGAAGATAGTACTGGATATGACCAAGCTCGTGATGAACGACGAAGAATTCACGCATGTTAACCCGAGTGCACTGCTTAATGCGAACGTCATCCGTTGCGAAAAAGTCCCAAGCGCTGGCATGGCATACCAGATCCCGTCCGTCCGTTGGTTTCTCAAGGATGCTTTTGTCCCAGAATGTTCTGGAAATATTCAGGAATTTTAATATCAGACACATAACACATCGTAGCCAGAACTCACTGCGGTAGTTTTGTCATATTCAGAGATTGGAAGAAATCATCTCCCATCTGAAACATTTTTATCGGAGTGTAGCCTTGTTTCACCATTTCTTCGGTCACGTCCAAGAGTTTCTTCTCCGGGAAGGGAGTCGTAAAGTTGACAATCTGAAAAATTGAGCCTATTTAAACCTGTTTGATTCAACAAAGAGGTAGGAAATTACATTATCCCATGTTTGTCCCCACATATTTCCGAGTAGATGTATTGGAATCGGTCCTTTGGCGGAAACCACATTGGATCCATATTTTTCTCGCAGTTTAAAACGAACGTACGCATGAATTTGCTCATATAGCGGTCGAATCTTGGTGATCACATCCTGCACCTGCTGTTCGAAGGTCGGATCGTCGTACTCTGCTAGCCACACATCAGCTCCGTTGTTAAAACCTATTGAATACCGTCATGGTTACAAACGATCATGGCGTTAGGGTCCAGAAAACCTACCATTTAGTTTAGCTGACTCCTTATTCAGTTCAACATACTTCTGGAATGACGCTTTCGAAGGCTTTCCGGCTTTATCGTGCCACTTTACCCAGTAGTATTCCAACTCCTCCGGATCTTGACTGGTGGCGAAAATTTCCGTCAGCTCTAAAACATTCAATCGAACAATGGCGGAAAGTTCACGGTTTTATATTTTGTTTCTTACCAGGATCCAACGTCAGATGACAGTTGGTTTTATCCTTGTACGAGCAAATCTTCACTTTCGCGTAGTTCGATTCCATACTGGAGACGGCGGCAAACAGTTCCTTGAACTGATTCTCCGGCAAAGCGGCATAGTCCAACTTCGTCAATTCCTTGAAACGACGCTTCAAATCTTCATCTCGGAACGTCCGATAGTCATGATGACGCAGATCTTGAGCAACAAACTGGATAAAAACGAAAACAATAGATTACCATGGTGTGCCATTCTATTCAGGTGTCCGCAATGGCGGCTGATCCGCCATTACCTTTGCGACGGCAGCAAATTCGGTTGCTGCTTTGACTTTTTGCATCAGGTTCGGCTCGGTTATGTTGGACGCGTAGGCCCAGGCTGCATGAGCTTGCTTGGCTTTTGCCTCCTGGTAGTGCTTTTCACATCGTTCTACCAGTACTTTAGCCTTCTGTTCTGCATCCGTCCGCAGCTCGTTGGATGAAGACGACGCCGGCGACGGTGATGTCGACGAGGGTGACGCCACTCGACGAACGACGCCCGCTTGCAGAGTACCGATCGCGAGAAACACGATCAAAATAGTGATGAAATACGGTGACATGCTGTTTTTAGGGTCATTGGATAGTCTTTGACAAATGATCTACGGCAACATGAATAGAGAATTACTGTTCTTTATCAGGTAGGTAATTTTATAACCAGAAACAACTGATAACGGTACTACTTACAACATTAGCGCGTTCGAATGGGATGTGATCTTCTTCGATGCCGGCTTAGAACTAAACTCTGAAGCAGTTCGAAGAATAGGCCAATAGAGGATTTCGATGTTTTAGTACGAAATTGAATACAAGTATTAGTATGTGCCAAACGTTTCCTTGTCGAAGAAACCCTTGAACTGCTTCTGCTTAAAAAATTTAGTAATTTTTTCAAATTGAAAAAATATATGTCAAGGCAATACAACTAAAGAAAAGAATTTTTGTTCCCGCCTACTAAGTTGGAGAATCGTACTGATTAGTTCGACAGTAACCCCATAGCAAACACAAATTATAATTCGGAATACTCTGATGAAATTTCGACTCGACTCGAGTGTACTTTAATGAATTTTCTTCTCAACTAGTAATCCTTTAATGAATTTTCTTCTCAACTAGACAGAAAATTTCGTCTCCATAGAGACTCTCTGTTTATTATTTAATATGCTGAGTGCGAAGAAATTTGATTCGATCGGTTCTGAAGAAGCCATAGACCAGATAATTAAATTAAAATAAGTCGGATTATGCTACAGAGATCGCGAATTGCTCAATGGCGTCGGCTCTAAGAGAGTAAGACTTTTCAATTTATCATTGACTCAAATACTGTTGGGGAAATATCTACAGAATCTCGGCGATCAACTTTTTTTTTTAAACGACAGACTATCAGTTGATCAAAAAAACTTTATAGCTTATTGATTATTTAGCGACTAAGACCTTTAGTCCAGAACATGTTGTGAAATATGCAGAACTCGTTAATGTTTCAAGCAAAAGTGAAAAACGAAAAACGAAAGATGTGTACGACAGGCTGAATTATCTTTCCTAGATTGCGATGGGCTCTACAATAACGAATACTACACGGAAAAGCCAGCGATCGTAAAACAACTAAAATATTAGTTCTTTTTCTGAATTTTGTTTGTTAAAATTTGGCACAACTAATCGATTGTTTTTTTTAACTAGAATGTTATTTTTGATTTATCGTGCTGGCCGTTTAGCATAACACCCAGCAAAGACACGCACCACAAACAAGTAATGAAACGTTGAAGTTGAGCAATGACATACACCCTAAGAGGAAAATGAAACGTTTCAATGAGGTGTCACTCGTGCAACTGAGCGTTGACGCATTCCCAGCAAAGTTACCTGTATGTATGAAAGCAAAAAGTGTCTCAGTTGTTTTAACCAATTATTTAGTTATTTGAACTTAAAACACCTATGGCAAGTTTTTTTCGGGAGGCTGCTAATCGTTCACCGCTTGAACATCGAACTTTTGCAAAGTAGCTGCTTATTGCTTTATCACTAAACTCACAGATGATATCGAAATGCAACAATAGATTATAATTCACCAGCAAATGTACACAGGGCATTAAAAAATGTTTCCTCCACTTGTAGAATGGCTCGCTGGAAATACTTTTTTGATTTTGTTTTCAAGAATGTTGCTGATAAGCTTAATGCCAGAGATGCACTTTCAAAAAAATACAAATACTATCATTTTAGTTTAGCAGTAATTTTTGAGCGTTAAGCGTTTCTAGTTGCATTGACATAAACTGTACGAAAATACATTACTCGCAGATGAAATTAAAACATTTATACTGTAGGAATATCTATTCAGTACATGAAAAACTTGGTTTTACAATTAACTCTTATATTTTTCTGCATACTTTCACTTACACTTACACTTACATGGTCACTACATTCATTGCTTCATTATTTTATTATCGTGACTTTAAAATTAAATTCATTCGTCACGTTATGGTCACTACATAACTGACATAAATGACGTTCATTGCCATTGAAAAATTTCAGTATGAAAGGTTTCTGTTGAAATAAAAAAGATTTTTGTTTCGCGTTTTGTTGTCTTCGTTCTCCGCCAAGGGACAGCATTTGAACCAGAATAGTTATGACAAAATAAACAGATATGTTAGTTGAATCAATAACATTTTAATTAAAACAACCAGGGCGTTTCTGCTTAGAATTGCAATTGAAAAAAAAGCAAGAATCTTAGTCTAAAACTTTTTCGTTTTTCTGAAAACGGCTTCAGAAAAATTATTTTAGTTTCAGCTTAATTCCACTAACACATTTGATTATGGACGCACACTTTCCTACATGGATTTTCTTTTGCAGAAATTATTGTGAGATAAAGATTTACCTTCTTTTAGAAATTCCGCAAAATAGGAACCTACAATTTAGCACGCGAAATGCAATGGATATGGACTAAAAACTATTTATTTTTTCAGAAAACTGCTTTTTTAACAGAAAATATTTAGTTATGTTTATTTTGTGTGGCGCGATCTTATACAAATGCATTGAAGCAGTGTAGCCAACTTTTTTTATTGTGGAATTAGAATCTACATTCATAAAATGTAATGCCTGCTGGAGATAGAGATATTAAATTTCAGCTCCAGCGGGCTTTTCCCTGCTCCCAAAAAAATAATAATAATAAAAAAAATTTCCATCAAACATTGGTGAAAAATTGATCAAAACTGATATTTCATCCAAAAAGTTAGGTTTAACATTCATTAGAGAATAAACCGTTGCTAAAACAGAATGTTTGAAACTCAATCGTTCAAGCCACTTTGATAAACTGTTTGCACTGTAGCACTGTAATAACATACGTTCCAAATAAAATGTACGTAATACACAAATTTCCAACACAAGTGAACTTGGTTTACATTTGATCCTTAACTGGGTTTTTGCAGGATCCCAGTGAATTTTGTCGAGCCGCATTGACTAGCATATAATACAGAATCAACATGACAATTTGGCACTATTTGCATCAACCCCCACTGAGAAAGCGGTTAGATCTTGTTGGGCGTTAAGCGTTTGTTGAACAACATACTGAACGAAATACTCGCATATACTTTGCAGGAACGGTATGTTGTTGTTTTCTTTCCTACAAAAATAATGTGAAAATTGGACTTTTTCTTCATATAAAAGTATAATGTGTTGTTATTCTACGCGAACTCGAATTCTACAGGTGCGTAGTGTATATTTGAAAAAAATGTAGTTGGAAACTTCCAAAATGCTCCAGTGAAACTAGTTTAACTGGGTTTCAACTCCTCATATTAAAATTGGTTCAACAATGGACCTCTGTCTGCCGGGTTTGTTGCTTTTTTATACCAAGGCCTCCTCCCTACGTTTTGTTGATTTTTTTTCCCATTTTAACATTATGGTAGTTTTTCACCTCAAAATTGGAAGAAAATTTAGCGTAAGATCGCGTAAAATCAATTTCATCATTGATTTCAGATAATTCTACGCCGATTTTGAGGAATGCTCTGTTACCGCCTTACTTTTTAATACACTGAAGTCTTTTTTATGCGAATTTACGTACCGCATACAATAAACCGCATGAAAAAACCGCATAACTCTGAAAATTCGCATAAAAAAAACCGCATAACTCTGAAACTTCGCATAAAAAAACCGCATTACTCTGAAAATTCGCATAAAAAAGTCGCGTAAAAAAACCGCATAAAAAAAGATCCCAGTGTATTAGTATACGGAAGTTTCACTACATATCCTTTAAATGATGCTTTATAATGTTTAAATAAATTTGCTTAATCTCTTTCTCTGTAAAAAATTACAAAAAAGTGTTTTTTGATTCAAATTATCCCTCGAGGAACCGATTTAATACTATCAAATTATGAAATCAGGATGATTGATTTCGTCGGTTGTTAAGTCGAGTTCTCATAGGTTCAACAATTTTTAAATTCGTTAGTTTTAAAGTCGGTAAAATCACCTGACCAAATCCGATTTAGTCTGAGGGATAATCGGGTATGCTTTCTTCAAAACCGAAAATCTAGTGAAAACAGATGTTTCGATTGAAGAGCGGTAAATAAACGCTAGAATGATTGTTAGTTTAGCACACTTGTGACCGTTTGACAGCCGTATCTATGCATAGTGGTCCCAATCATATCAAAATACACGTTTTGGGAGAGATATGTGAACATATTATTTAGGCAAGTAAATGTGGCTTGTCTCAAGCGCCAAAGCCATGCAAAAGTTGGCCGAATTAACAATTTTGCATTTTTTTGTAGCCAAACAAATTCATATAGCAACGTTTCAAACATTTTTTATTCAAACGTATACAAAATAGAAAGCACAGATAACTGCCAATTTAAAATGCCTATCCGTTACTGCCGTTAGCCGTCGATTCACCACACAGCTCGTATAGTTTCCCGCAGGGCACATGATTCACTCTCGCGCGAGCAGTATTTTTTAACCATTCTCTTTTGCGTCCCATTCTTCTGACATTCGAAACATCAAACCATTCTGTTTATGCTTTTATTTTGGTTCGCTCCTCCTGCTGATAGATACGGAGTGAGTGTGCGTGAGAATCGGAGGCACGATTGTGTACCTGGTTATCCTGTGTTGGTGCACTGCTTGAACGAAAACACCCGCATACACGAGTCCCGTTTTTTCATGTCGCAATCTTCTTCCCTTTTGCATACACTTTACAACTCACGGTTCCGTGTGTCGGTTCGTATACTATCAGACGCGCGGTTGCCAGAATCATTGAATATTGAAAACAACGATTGTTTACTATCATCATTTGCTTCTATTTTCACTGAAAATCAATCTTTAATCATGTCTCGTGTTTTTGGATAACAACCAATAAACCAAGTGTGAACATATACGTTGAAGAGGAATTCTCTAGATTCGCTTCCGGTGAACACAAAACCTATCTGTTAAAAATTAAGCCTTCAGTTTTTACTATGTGACATTTAAACTTTATCATAACCGTCCAGTCGGCAACCCTTCCCGGTACTGCGAAGTTGAATGGTGAGCTTGCGGACAGCATAGAAGCGATGCATGTTGGTAGTAGAGTTGGAAGCAGCTTTTGAAGTGTACGCATATTTCGGATCGTTCCGTGTTTCGGTTCCTGGCATCGGTGATGTTTTTCCATTCCGTCGATGTCACCGTGTAATCATCGTCTCAGCCGTGGTCACCGTCGCAATCTTTGAATGGGGCGCAACCTTTGCAGTGTATAATACGTTCTGTTTGCCAGTGCTAATCGTTCAAAACGGGAAAACGTCGCAGAAAAGTGTGTCAATCGTGCAATTTGCGTTCGATTTCGCTCTATTTGTGTGCTATTGTTCGTCGGAAGTGCTACAGTGTGCTGCTGACGGAGGAACTACGACGGGATGTTCTATTAGGTGTGCTGAAAATCTTTGGTGAAGCCTTTCGTGCTACAGAAGAGGTGCCGTTGTTTTGCGGAAGAGTGCATAGCATCGCACAGGTGAAGCGAGTGAGCGAGATAGATCGACAGCAAGCAAAAGGAAGATTTACCCCCACAGCAGCCGTAGCGTGAGGAAAGTGTTGTGGGTTAGAGCAAAGGGACAATATTTTGTCAATGTTTTTCTTTGCTGCTGTTGCTATCAACATGGTTCATGTTGATAGGGTTCCTTTAATTGCAACATATTGGTGAGGTCAACCCTTAAAAAGCCTACGACCGAACCAGTGCTTGGATCCTTCAAGAAGTAATGATTAATGGCATTCGTTCGTCACAGTACTTCAATACTCTTTTATGCAGTTCGATATGCAAATTGAGTCAAGCAACAAAATAATCTGAAAATTCAATAGGCAAACTAAACAGTTGGTTTGCGATGGCTAAGCGCAAAAGTGAGAAGAAAATCTGTCTGTGATTTGTTGTCAAATGTTCGAATAAATCAAGTCATCAGTGCGCGGAAGATTTGTGTCATTGGATTTTGTTTAGGTGCGCGCTGCTCAAATCAGTTCCGTGCGTTTGTGTGTTTGTGTCAGTCGGTGCATTTGTGTGTTGATTGGCGGTGGTGGAGTGAAGCCCGACGAAGCTGCCGAGTAAAACGGAATCGAAACAAAACAACAACAACGAATAAAACGAGTGTCGCGAGTGGTGCTGCAACAGCCGTTCGCTGTCTGCTGGATCGAGGAAGCGATGGCCAACAACAACAGCTCCCGGTCGCATCTGCAGTCTCTGTTCAACAACTCGCTGGCCATCCGCCAGGAGATACAGAGATTCGAAAGTGTCCACCCGTCGATCTACGCCATTTACCATCTGATCGACCTGTTGGACGACAGTCAGGTGGCGTCACAGATCCGCGATCATGTCGTCTGCATTGAAGGTAGGTCCGGCCGGCCACGGTGCGGCTAGTCGAGGTTTGGGTGAATCTATTTTAAATTTTCGATCGGTCTGTCACTGCTGCATGCCTGTGTCGGGTTGCTAAAAATATTGAAACAATATTGAGTACATTATTTAATTTGATGCTGTTAAAAGCCAATGGTTTAAAGATAGACGTTGCCATCAAACTGTTTTCATTTCTGTAAAAGAAATTGGTAGAAAACGCCAATTCTTTCGGATTTCCCTTTCCGTCAAGTTTGCTTGTCATCATAACTCAAACATTTTCGATATGAACATTGGAAGGGTTAAGCCAAGGAGGCGCTTTCCATACCCGACAGTGGTTGCTTGGATTCTTCGGGTGATTGTCCTTATGAAGGACCCTGGTTCTCGATTGACTTCATTAGGTTTCGTTTATGAGTTTCAAGCATTTTCACTGCATAAAATTTCTACGTAAAAAATCAATGAAAAGATAAATCCCCGTTCCAAAAGTCACCTCGAAACATTCACTTTTACCGGACATTCGGCGGTGCGGATGATGAAATCGGAATTGTTTCCCAACCAGGAACGTTTCCTTTGAATACACACCGCAAAATTGGGCTTTATCCGAGAGAATTCATTACCAACAATTGAAATACTTTTCCGTCTTTGTCCAGTTTAGGTGTTTTTTCCAAGCACTAAGCAGAGGTTTCGAGTCTGTAGAACCGTATTGGTCGTGTTTTCAGGACGTTGGTGCGGATTTCGCGCGAATATAAAGAAACATCGTTTCACATCTGTGAATCATTTGTTCAAGACCTGTTTTAATACACCTAGTGGTGTAATGATGCCTTTCTCATGTACATATAATATTGTGGTATTCTATTCAAAAAATTTCTCTTCGATTTTTGGAAGAAACCAAGAGATTGTTTGTGCATTAACTAGTATGACATACAGAATAAAACAGTGCATTGATTGCGTAGGTCATCCTTAAGAAAACGAAGTGGGTTCTCTATTATATGCACTTCCGGCACCGGAACCCGAGAACCGGTATAATCAAAGTCGGTTCGTACGGCCACCAACTAACATGACATACAAACTCAACTAGTACGCACTCTAAATGACGATTTAAATGTTTGTTGCATCCAAAAATATGCAGTAATTTTTGGTAGGACCATAAGACCTTTCAATTGACCCTAAGATTGGGAATAACGGTTAAGAGTCCAGTTTAGAAAAATTTTTAGGTCGGATCCGGATGAAATTCAGGAATTCCGTATGGGACCGTAAGACCTTATATTTGAATCTTAGTTTGTGGAAATCTGTCAAGCCATCGCTGAGAAAAGTGAGTGAGATCCATTTTGGTATATATGACCACTATTTCCGGTACTTCCGGAACGGGATACCGAGAACCAGGATAGCCGGAATCGGTTTGTTTAGTTGCCTACTGATAATGACTATCGATTTGTGTAATTTTGAAACCAGTTTAGAAATTTTATTAAGTTTTTTGTTCCGCCGGTTTAAGTGACGGTGTACAATATTGAACACACTTTACCCTATAACTCCGGAACTGGAAGTCGGATCCGGATGAAATTCAGGAATTCCGTATGGGACCACGAAACCTTTCATTTGAATCTAAGTTTGTCAAAATCGGTTCAGTTATCTCCGAGAAAACCTAGTGAGATTAGTTGACACATACACACAAACATACACACACACACACACACACACACACACACACACACACACACACACACACACACACACACACACACACACACACACACACACATACACACATACACACACACACACACACACACACACACACACACACACACACACACACACACACACACACACACACACACACACACACACACACATACACATACACACACACCCTCCGGGCCAATTTTCACTAGTCGGTTTTTCAAGTGATTGCATAACCTTTCTATGTGAGAAAGGCAAAAAAAGTTTAAAACTAAAGACTAAAGACGCGTAAATTCGGAAATCCGCGTAAAAAAACCTCACAATGGAATAATTTTTTTATGAATAGTTTCTTAGAAATACATGAAACGTCCAGATCTGGCGGGATCTCGAAAAAATAACATTTTTTGTGAAAATCGACTTTGGGACTTAGAGAATATGAGACCTCGTAACTTCGAAAATCTGCGTAGAAAAAACCGCAAAATAGAAGAATCTGGTGTAATCACAAAAAAAAATTGTACAAATCGACTTAGGAAGATAGAAAAAAATTGAGATTTCCGAAATCGAAAATTTTTTGTATGCCAAATGTCTTAGAACACATGAAAAGTCAAGGTCTGGTGCATTTTTTTAAATCGAAAATTGTCGAAAAGTGTCAGAGAGTTGACTTAACAAAATTGAAATAACACCACACTTCTACGTTTCATGCATTTCTAAGACAAAACAAGAAAACCTCGCAACTTCGGAAATCCACATAAAAAAGCTTCGTAGAAAACGCGTTAAAAGTACCTCAGTGTACACCGATTTCTCAGCTGCGTTCGACAAAATCAATCATCACATAACGATCTTCATGTTAAGTAGACTGGGATTTATTGGATAATCTTTGAACAGGCTTCGACCATATCTAACTGGTCGTGAAATGATACTGAAAATATAAGACTATACAACCTCACAATTTGCTGTTACCTTTAGAGTCCCTCAAGGAAGTCACCTTGGACCGTTTATATTTTTATTGTATCTCAACGATCCAAATGTTTCGATCAAGTGGAATAAAACTATCGTTCACCGATGACTTTAAAATATTTCATATAATCAAAGCTGCAGCTGACTCAGGGTTCAAAATAATTAGTGTAACATCAACAAAATAGTTTGAAATGCCTTTAAATGCTCCGTCATCTCTTTTAGTCACAAAAAGTCTGTATTCAAGTTCGACTATGATATTTCTCAAACTATACTCGAACGCGCATCGTCTGCTAAGGACCTTGTTCTTCCATGTTCCATGTAAAATTTCAAGGAGTACATAGTGTTTACTATCTCCAAAGCCTCTAAACTATTAGGATTTATTTTCAGCGTTACTAAAAAAAATCTATGATGTACATTGCTTGTAAGCGCGATTCAACCTAAATTTGTCCGATTCGCTCTCCGATATCTTCCATGGAGATATCCTTATTTCGATTTTCCATCTGTCCGTCGCGAAGGCGAACGTTTGTAAGGCTTGTTTTGTGGCAGACCTACATCAGTCGCAAATTGCCATTTCAGCAGAAATGTTACCGATTGCTCTGAGCTATTGCAATTGTTACAATTAGACATTCGACATTTTTAATCTTCGATCCTATATTTTCTTCGGATTCTCTATATTAGAACCAATTATGAATATAACGACCCCATTGACTGCGTGTGCCGCATATTTAACAAATGTTTCAATTCTTTCGGCTTTCATTTATCACGTAATGTTATCAATGTTATCGTTCCTCATGTTATTGTCTCATTAGATTTAATTATTATGGAAGTACAAGATTTAAGGAAGTGTATAATTTGGATGATTGTAATCTGTTCATGCAGAAGATGAGGAGGTTTCATGTCTACTGGAAACAAGTTTGGCAGAAAATAAGTCCAGCACACTTTGCCCTGCTCCAAATAAAAGAATAGAATATGAGAAGGAAGAGAAAAACATCAGAGTAAAATTCGACAACAAGAGAAGGCACTGTCTCAGAAAACAAAAGCTAAACAGAAGGCGATAAACAATTGAAACTGGAATTATGAAGATTAAATCAGACCATCCTGATGTGATCTACCTCAAAATTCTTCTTACCTATAAGAAAAAGCTTGCCGAGTAAGAAGATCTTGAAACAAAAAAAAAGTCTTCGCAGAAATCTGTTTAACAATTTTACCATGCGCGGGTGGTTTTTGGAAATTTTCGATGGAAATTTTGAAAAATTTGACAAAACCAAAAACATACAGACCTTTGAAATACTTTTTTCTATCTACAGGGTGAAAATGGCTGGAAAATTCGGAGGATTTTCCGAGTCTTATCATAAATAGCTCTGAAAAATGAGTGTTTTTGTGACCTTTCACAATTATCTGGAAAAATAATCCGATGACATAAATTTTTTTTCAAGGAGTAATAGTAATAGTGGACCGAGAGAAACATGAAATTTAAACTCGTAAAGCATAAAGACTGACTCCGAAAAAAATCGATTTGGTTCCGATGAATTCTCGAACATTTCTTCGAAAAACACTAATCACATTTTGGACACTTTTTTAACTAATGACTGTCCCAGAAAATATGGACGCACCTAGTTTTTAGTGAAAATAATACAGAACAGTCAGATTTTTTGCTATCATATTGTTAATATAAAACTAGTATAAAAAAGTTCTTCAATAGATTCAGTGCAGCATTGTTGGCGAAAAGTTTTGACACTTTTTTTCCAACCGTTTTCAATTTGTTAAATGTTTTCGGCTGTCTAGACATGCTTCCTATTATGTGCCTTTGTTAATGCCCGAAATTCTTCAATTGGACGAATTTGTTGACAATTTTTGGGGACCCTGTCTTTTAGAACGTTTTTGGTGGCACACTACCATTGATTTTGCGTGATTGTAAGAAGCAATATTTGGTCAGAAGACAGTCGGATCTTTCTATCTTTCGAATCATAGATATATTTTGTAAAAATAATTGTAAACAATCTATATTTCGCGGTGGTTCGAAGTAATTGTGGTGAAGGGTTGCAAAATTTTACCGCAGTTACAAAAAATTTCCCAGACCATCTCACCAATTTTTTGTGTTTGAATTGATGTCTCGGATTGCCAGAGTATTTGAAAATTTTGATTCTCTTCACTCCTTCCGTGGCCCAATGATTTGTAACCTAATTCCACATAGGCTTCATCGTTTGTGGTTATACAGTTCGAGGTCTTAGCAAGCATAGCATCGCTATAAAAGTTTTTTTACACATTTTCCAAACAAATTTACTGATTCTCAATGATTACGAAATAGAAGCGGCTTTCGATTATCTGGGACAGTCTTTAATATAGAATACCATTACTTGAGTCAACATTTTATTTGACAATCGTTTTTCATGTAGGACGAAAAAATTAACACGTGAAACATCAAAGACGACAAATTAATGATGTACAATTGGGAAAAATACGTCGAAAGGGTCGATCAAGTAAACGATGATATCGACCATTAAGGAGGTTAGCTAGTGATACTGCTATTTTTAAGTCTGTTAATACAAAATAATTGCTGTATTTCGTATCTTTTTTGATACATTTAAACAGTATACTAAGGTCTTTTTTTATGCGGTTTTTTATGCGACTTATTTATGCGAATTTTTAGAGTTATGCGGTTTTTTTATGCGAAGTTTCAGAGTAATGCGGTTTTTTTAATGCGAATTTTCAGAGTTATGCGGTTTTTTATACGAATTTTCAAAGTTATGCGGTACGTAAACTCGCATAAAAAAGACTTCAGTGTATTTGGAATTTTTTTGAACTCATTGCCCAGAATATTTTTGGAGATACTTCGATAAACGGAAACACTTTAAAAAAATAGGTTCCACTTCTGGCTGCTTTGAATGTCCGAAATCAAAAACCATACACCATTTCATTCGAGTGATTTGATACTCTGTTCGGAGCAAGAAAAAAGAGTGTGAAAACATTTTTTGGAAAGTTTCAAACAGATTTTTTTTACCTTTCTCATATAGAAAGGTTATGTTCTCACTGTAAAAATCGACTTTCGAGAAAAAAAAATTTCGTGTGACTTATTTTTGCAAATCAAATATCATGTTGTGAAATTAACGATTCTTGCTAACAAATTGTTAGCTTCAGTGCTAAATGTTAGAATATAAAAAAATGTGATACTAAAACTATGCTGACAGCGGAATAAGTGTTGGACTATTTGTACTGGTGACACTAAAGGAGTAACAAGATAAGTTGTCTTTCATTATATACTTGGTTTAGCATTGGTTTGAAACCTGAAGTAAAGCTTCTAGGATAAATACCGGACCGTTTCTAAGAAGTTGTCAGTGACATCACATGCGTCTTCCGTTGGGAGGTAGCTGAGTTGTTTTTCACACAACCATATAAGGTATTGGTTAAAGTACACCCATATCTCACTTTGGAACTGCTTCAGTGGGTCCGAGAAGTGTGGTATCCAGAAATACTTGCTTTATTTTAAAATTCTTTAAATTCTTCATTGGTTAAAAGTTTGCACAAAACCCTTGTGCCCGTGATTGGGTAAATTTCTCTGGCTCTGAGTTTCGTTTTATGAGCTAGTAATCATGCGTATAGATTTTTTGATTTCACGTTCTGTTGAGTACTTAAATAGCAACATTCATTTTATTTCGGGTGGATGTTTTGAGTCGTATGTAGGGAGCTACAGAGAAATCATCAGAAGAAAGTACTTATCTACCGTGTTTCGAGAAAAGAGAAAGTTCAACACATCATGTGTTAAAATTTTAAAGAATTCTTGGTAGCCTAGCTAGCTAGGGCAAAAAGCATATGATAATATTATTAGGACGTTTATTAACAGTTATGTTGCATGTGAAAATGCAGAGAAGTACCCTACCGCAATGATATGCAAAAATTCTCTGAAAAAAGTCTATTGAAGAACTAGTTTATATTAGTTTTTCGAAAAAAAGACTTTGAACAGCTTCCGGTTCTGGCTTTTTCTATCGCAATCGCTTTGTCTTAAGAACAAATTTTTGATTTAATAACAAATATTCAGACCAACCAGACTTTTTATAGTGCCAATTTGGTCAAGTTGTTGTTCCTCCAAGAAGAAAATATTCCTAAGTATTCAGAATAAAATTCTGGAATTGATCTTGAGGCGTCCTTCCTGGTTTAGAACAAATGAGTTGCACAGAATAACAAATAAAACCATTGGATGTATTGTGACATAGTATTATAAGCGATTTCCGACAAAAATCGATTCAATCTCCAGTCGAATCGTTTCGCTTTTTGTATTAGTTAGCAAGTTAGTATATAAGTTCCTTTTGGGTTATTACACATTACAAATAAGTTTACAATAGGGGCTGGGGTCCACTAGGAAATTGATAGTACCTATGACCTCTCTCCGGACAGTACCAGCCTAGATGCCGTGTGGAATCCGGCGAAAAAAAAAATGAACCAAGAATAGATTCACTGTGTTCCTGCTTCCATATTGTAAAAGGCGACAATTGCAGGAGTTTCTTTTTCCTTTCAGTTATCAGATATTTTCAACGTTTCACTTCTGATTACTCTATTTTACTAAATTGTCTGTTCATTCAACCTATCAAATTCCGTCTAGCTTCGGAGAAAAGTTTTATTTGGAATGTTTTCTTCTTCCATGTTATTGATTGTCTTTCAGGATTATAAATTGAATGATAAAAATCAACTATTGCGCAAATCCGTTGATATTACAAAGTTAATAACAGAGATAACATATATCGGTATATTGAATACATAGTAAAAATACTTGATATTAATTATTTTTACGTTTCGTCTTTGACTCATCAGTGCAGAGCAGTTCAAATTGAACTGCTTAGTGCTAAACTCGGCAGTTCAATTTGAACCGCTAAGCAGACGTAAAGTTTCTGCTACTTACAGAACACTTTTTGTTTTGCAACGAAGTGCAATGTCTTTTCTGACGTGCCGAACGAAAACGTGTTTTCGACTATTTCTGGCCGATGCAGGTATGGTCATTTAGAGGTTAGCCAAATTTTGTGCTGGGGCACATAACCGTTTTCATTATTTTTACGTTTCGTCTTTGACTCATCAGTGCAGAGCAGTTCAAATTGAACTGCTTAGTGCTAAACTCGAAAAAAATAATGAAAACGGTTATGTGCCCTAGCACAAAATTTGGCTAACCCCTAAATGACCATACCTGCATCGGCCAGAAATAGTCGAAAACACGTTTTCGTTCGGCACGTCAGAAGAGACATTGCACTTCGTTGCAAAACAAAAAGTGTTCTGTAAGTAGCAGAAACTTTACGTCTGCTTAGCGTTTCAAATTGAACTGCCGAGTTTAGCACTAAGCAGTTCAATTTGGAATAATTGAAAAATTGACTAGTAAAAATTGAAAATGTTTACCTTTCGTATTTGACCCATCAGTGCATAACAGTTTATGTTGAACGGTTATGCCACCTAGCAGCTCAACATAAACTGCTAAGCAGACGTAAAGTTTCTGCTATTTGCAGAACACTTTTTTGTTTAGCACCGAAGTGCAATGTCTACACTAACGTCTCGAACGAAGTAAAAATTGTCAAATGTATGTGTCATATTATCTCACTAGGTTCTGTCGGAGATGGCTGAACCGATTTTGACAAACTTAGGTTCGAATGAAAACTCTTGTGGTACCACACGGAATTCCTGAATTTCATCCCGATCCGAATTCTGGTTCTGGAATTATAGGGTAAAGTAGCCTAAAAACTACATCAATCGGTAGTCATTATCAGTAGATTATTCCCGGTTTCCTATTAACGACCAGAGATAGTAGTTATATACTCAAAAATAAATCTTACTTCTTTTTTAGACATAGCAGAACCGATATTCCCAGGTTCAAATGAATGGTTTGACGTAACAAAAATCGTATTATTTCTTCAAAATTTTAATAAAAATGTTAGTTGATGGTCATAAAAAACGGCTTCGATCATACCGGTGCCCGGGTGGAACTTACTTTGTTTTCGCATAGATGGCCTAACCGATTAACCGATAAATTTAACTTTACGTCTACTTAGCGGTTTATGAATGATTTACATAAGGTGAAGTTAGCAGTTCAACTTAAACTGCTAATGCACTGATGAGTTGAAGCCGGAACGAAATAATAAGAAAATTCAATAAAATTGAGCAGCAATTTCTTCTACTTTACGGAATTGTCTATTAGTTGATGATTTTGAAAACTCAATGTTCCATATCGGTTCAGGGTCTCCGGTTACGGAAGTACCTGAAGCTGTGATCAAAAACACCATATTGAACAATTCAGATTTCTCAGATATGATTAAACAAATTTTAGTTCCAAATAAAAGTCTTTATTATGAATTGAAATGCTATTGAAATGATGTAAATTTGACGATGCAAAACACGTTACAAAACTTCAAAACTGGTCCCCAAGCTGTTAAATTCTGATGGTTTTGTTAATTTATGTCCGAACGAACGGATTTTGGCTATACCGGTTTCGAAAGTACCGGAGTATATTTGACAATGAAGCATGCATCAAGTTACATCAATCTCATATACCAAAGGTCATATGATTAGGGCAGTTTTTTTAGATTTTTTAATAGGTATGTAATTCAAAGTACATAAACATGGTAATTTTTTCTACTCAAACCAGTGATTAAAAGCGACTTACAAACTGAAAAGAAGGTCTTACGAATGATAATCGTTTAATGTTTTAGTACTAGGCTCGTAAATTTTGCACTCAAACTCGTTCCACCGATTTTCCGTGTAGTAAAACAACAACCAACTGTGTGTAGAGCTGTTGCTTCACTAATTCGACCTGTCACTTCAAAATAATCGTTCTGCCAACTCCAATCGTGCCTCGTTTTCCCACGAGCCCCATCAAAGCGCTGCAACCGTGGTCAAGTACCGTTTTCCCAAATGGTTTTTCGGAGCAAGTAGGGAACCATCGATTAACGCAGCCCACTGAACCGCACCGCACCAAGGAAAACCAAATATCAAAGAGGCCAAAACAAAAAGATAAACAACCCAAAATTTTCCCACCAAACCCACCGACCCAGCAGACCCCACAGCACAGCTGATTAACGCACATCAAACGTCGCACAGCAGCGGGCAGCGGGCATTGATCGACAGAGAACTGAAATAAAAAAAAATAAACCCTCGCACATCCGACCGCATCGAATCGTGATACAATGACGAATAAACAATTTTTCGGGGGAAATTGTTATGAAACATGACTTTTACACTCAATTTCACTGTGGCCGGAGATCAGCCGGTGTTCGTTCGGTGGAGATTAGTTGGAGTACCAGACTGCTCATGGTTTCAGGTTTGGAAGTTCGCCGATGGAACTGACTGCATACTGACCGACCCAGCGGCTATTAATAATCGTTATGTTAATTTTGCTCGAATTGAAACTCAACCGGCCACCATCCGATCCGTTAAATGGTTGCCTGGAGAGCGGTATTTTAGACTGTTTGGGGCGTCTTTTTGTTGGTAAATCGTTGCCAGCTTCTAATCAACAGTTGGCGTGGATGTGTGGATTCGGGTGAAGGGAAATGAGTGTGCGACGCCGCGCCAAAAATGAAAGTTTGACTACCGGAATTCGACGGACGGTTCTGTGTGTTTATTCGATTTTTTTTTTTGGTGTGAGATCTTTTGATGATGCAGTGCATCGTTAGGAGTTATTTTATGTTTATTGCTTAACTTTGGTTGATGTCACGAGGAAAGCAGTACCCGTTTGTATCGATCTCTTCTTCACAGTTCCCCGGTAGCACTCTACGAAAATTGGATTTCTTCACCTCGACTCATTTGCGATTGTTGTCTCCTGCACAGTAACGATGGCTGAGCTGAGCTTTGAATACCTTCAGTTGCATCATATGATATCTATAAGCTACTTAGTTGACCGCCGTTGCGTATGCAACACTCGCACTTATGCGTAATTTTCCGATACGAGTATCGTTTCGCAATACAAATCCTACTGCAAATGTTGTGGTTGAAGAGGCATGGCATTCGCAGAACGGTTCCATTCGACAATCGGATCAGAAAAGCGAGTAGGTGTTAACAATCGGACCTAGTAAAATTGTCGCAAAAAAATAGCTACTGTTTTTCCTTTAATCCTCAATAATTACAGTACTCTCTTACACTGCTGGTATTACTTCGACGTTATATTGCAATTTATTTTTCATCTGCAGTATTTACTTACTTTCTTCTGTATTATTATTTTAAGTTAAAACATTAGGCTGAAAAAGTTAGGCTCTACTCTGTTAAATTAGTTTTGAACGAAATACGGTTTAATATTCTGAAATTGTGACGATTTCATTCGAATACTCGAAAAGTAATTCACTTATATTTCAAAATCGACCAGTCGTAAGTCGTTTAAACTTGTACATAGGTATCTATATGTAGCAATTTCAGGTATTGTTTTGATTCAGGAATCATTTGCCTGTCTGTGTGTACAGTAAACAATGTCCACGCTAATAGTTGCCCCAGTAAAACATTTCAAGAATATTCTGTGAAATTTTCAAACCTATTGGAACGAAACTCTGGAAGTTATGGACCTTTATCGATGGCTATTTCATTCTGCGAAGAAGCAAGAGCTCGGCGCACAGGCCCAAGATTTCTACTTCGATAGACTTCAAAACTTGACAAAACATTCTTGAAATGTTTCATTAAAACGAATTATAAAACAAAAACGTGCTTAATCCACCTAGCAGTGAGATGATACCTTTTTTATCAATCCGCATGTGTTTTTGCATGAATATTCTTCGGTGTTTCAGTTTTCATGACATTATTCTAATGTCCGTCGTTTTAAGTGGCTATTTGAGATTTAAATCACTCATTACTCTGTAATGTCGAAACTGCAAATCGGATCGAATATGAATATAAAAGTGTAACAATCGATTAAACATTCCATGATATGTCGAAGTAATTTCCACTTTAGAGTTTAGAGTAATTTAAGGTACTTCCAGAGCCGGTATCCAGGAACCAGCATAACCCAAACCGATTCGTATGGCCATATGACACATAAATTGCAATATTTTTTAGTCCAACTTTAAAGCTTTTCGGGATTGTCATCTTCTATATCGCTTTAAATTTTAAAAATTCATCATCCTGTAATTCCAGAATCGGACGTCAGAATTGGATAAAATTGGATTTATTTTAATTTGAACTTTTGTTTCTGAAACTCGATTTGGCTTTTTCTGAGAAAACGATTAAGCTTTGAGAAACGATTCGATACTGGAACCGGAATTCGAAATTCGGTGTAGCCGAAATCAGACAATATGAAATGTGAAATAGACATTTTTATACTAATCAATTTAACACATGGATCAATAAGTCCCGAGACTAAAGCAGCGATGGCGCTCGTAGTAAACCAGTAACCACGTCTTTCTAGAGTACCTAGTACTTCTAGAGTTCTTTGCTTTAAACGGGTCAAAATTTTAAGTCGATCCGACCAGAAACAGCTGAGTTATCGAGGTTGGAGTAAAGTCGTTTTGTTGTTTGTTTAAAAAATGGAAAAAAACCGAGTTTCGTGTTTTGATAAAACATTGTTTTTTAATGGGTAAAAACACCGTGCAAGCGAAACAATGGATTGAAAAATGTTATTCGGACTCTTGTCCATCAAAAGTAACGATTTGTCGGTAGTTCGCCGAGTTTAAACGTGGTCGTACCGACACAAATGACGCGGAACGCTCGGGTAGACCTGTGGTAGCCGTTACACCGGAAAATGTGAGTGAAGTGACAAAAATTATAATGAAAGATCGTGAAGTGAAGCTCCTTGAGATTGCTGAGATGACACAGATATCACATGGAAGTGTATTTACTATCCTTCATGAAAAATTGAGCATGAAAATGGTTTTTTCCAAGTGGGTGCCGCGATTGCTTTCGATGGAACAAAATGCACCCTGTCACAAGTCGATGAAAACAATGGCGAAATTGAACGAATTGGGCTTTGATCTGCTTCCCCACCCGCCATACTCGCCAGATTTAGCCACCAGTGACTACTGGCTCTTTGCTGATTTAAAAAAAAAATGCTCCAGGGAAAAAGATTTGGCTCAAATGAGGAGGTCATCGCTGAAACTGAAGCTTATTTTGAAGCGAAAGATAATTTTTTTTATAAACATGGTATTGAAAAATTGGAAAAACGTTGGAACCATTGTATCACCCTAAAAGGTGATTATGTTGATGAATGAAAAAGAATTTTGCAAAAAAAATGTTGTTTCCATTGTTAGTCTCGGGACTTATTGATCCATGTGTTATACTAATCTTCGAAACCGGAAGTTGGATCTGAAAAACAAGATGTTTTATAGAATCTAAAAACTTTTCATTTGAATCTTAGATGATTCTTAGATTTTATTTGAATCTTAGATCGGTTCAGCCATCTACGAGAAAAATTAATTGCATTATTTTAATTTCGTTTCACATATCATCCTGTAGTTCCGGAACCAGGGGTCGGAACCAAACATAATTCAGGAACCTTGTTTGGGAGTATACCACTTCTCATACAAATCCGATTTTGTAGAAAACGATTGAGTCATCTCCGAAAAAAATTGAGTGAAATTATTTGTCACACACGCATTTGCTAATCTCGACGAACTGATTCGAATGGTATATGGCTGTTATGTTCTTCCAGCATTCAATTGTAAGTAGTTTAAAACAATATAATTATGGAATTGCTTTCAACATATGTCATATTTTTACATATGTCATATTTGAACGAATATGTTGCCAAAAACGAACCGTGCTAAAATCGGTCCGACACAAAATGTCACGAAAAAGGATGCTGTACACAGTCTTTTTGGTACATAGAAACAAATGTATGTAACAGTATAAAAAATCGTGTTTTATGTTGCTCTCAAGCACTTCTTTGCCAGACAGCGCTCAAAACTTCTACTGCTGGAATAGGAGGAAAAGTCGCTTACACAAAAATTGCGATATCTCCGTTAAAAATGGACGGATTTTAACAATCTATGGCTTATTGGATACCTATTACCGTGGGGAATCTAAATCTGAAAACATATTCTGTTTTCAAGGTCAAATGTGACAGATACTGTCAAAAAACTGAAAATTTAGACATAAAACTTTGTATAACTCAAAAAGTAAACATCCGATCTCAAAACCATTCAATAACGTTCTGTGTGACGGAGAGACCTTTCATTTGCGACTAGTTTGATCAAAATCGGTTCAGCCATCTCTGAGATCTCGACCTCTTTGTTGACAACACACACACACACACACCCACACCCTCCCACCAACCCACCCACCCACACACGGACATTTGCTCAGTTCGTCGAGCTGAATCGATTGGTGTATGACACTCGGCCCTCCGGCCCTGGGTAAATTTTTCTAAAGTTTGAGCGAATTCTCTACCTATTTTTTATATTTATAAAAAAGGTCAAAATATGATTTTTGGAAAGTGTTAGGTCCTACGGGCTCCATGGAGTCACAAATGGTTTCCATTGTTTTTATAGACAAAAATCTTCAAACGCGTTTTTCTCGAAAGCAGATTTTGAAAGTTCGTGTTCATCGTCATTCAAAAACTACTGCACAAATTTTTTTCAAATTTTGCACACACTTTCTACACATAAAAAACCAGACCCTAACGTTTTCCTTGTCGTTGTTCGTTACTTTGGGGAGGCCGAAAGTCGTTTTGCCGAAAGGGTCATTTCGCCGAAAGGGACATTTCGCCAGAAGCGGCGGCCTCTTGCATACAAACCTGTAACCGCCTCGTTTGCCCGGTCCACTCAAAGCTAGGTTTCTTTGCTTTAGTTAGGTCCGTACGAATGGTAGCGAGGTCGGACAGCACACGAATCAAATCGATGTGGCGTAGCCGCATTAGATATTTTCTACCAATACCACATACATTTGCTTGGTAGATACACCTATGCAATTGCTTTGATGCTTAGTGGCAAATAGTCAACAACTTTCTTTGGGAACTCCGTTCTGAGGTTCATAAATCAATCTTTATTCAAGAGTACAAGAATCAATCTTTATTAAAGAAGTACAATTGTAGACAAACAAAACAGGCGTTAACGTATTATCATTCATTTGTGTTTATTTTGAATAAATTTCAATTATAATATTAAGACAACTGCAGAAATCGACGAAATGACCCTTTCGGCGAAGTGGCCCATTCGGCGAAATTACTTTCGGCGAAACGGCTTTCGGCGAAACGGCTTTCGGCGAAATGACCCTGATCCGTTTTTTTACCGCGCAATTTTCTCAGAGATGGCCTAATCGTTTTAACAAGCTTAGGTTCGTTTGAAAGCTACTGTCGGGCCATTAATCAAGTTCAAAGATCAAATGAGTGTGACTTCTGGTTCCGGAGATATGATGATATAAGTGCAAGTTTCTCAGAGATGGCTAAACCGATTTTAATAAATTTAGGCTCGTTTGAAAGGTACTGTTGAACGAATAATAAAGTTTGAAGATCAAATAACTGTGACTTCTGATTCTGGGGTTACATGAAATTTCCGAAGTCGAACGAAAATGTTGATGCCAAAAGTCTTAGAATTGCATGAAACGTCGAGATTTAGCGTCATTTAAAAAAAAATGTGAAAAAATCGACTCTGGGATTTAGAAAAATCTTGATTGAAAAATCACCACAGGGGTGAGTACATGAAATTTCCATAATCGAATTTTTTGTTTTGACGCCCAAAGTATTAAAATTGCATGAAACGTCGAGATTTAGTGTCATCTCAAAGAAAAATATTTTTGAAAAACCGACTTTCATTTTTCCCAAAAAGTCGATGTTTAAAAAAATTGTTTTTTTTTTCAGATGACACTAAATCTCGGACGTTTCATGCAATTCTAAAGCTTTCGGCCGAGCCCCCTATGGTGATTTTTTAATATCTATGAAAATTCCACTAGGTGGATTAAGACGTTTTTTTAGATTAGCATAACTCTTCTCATAGATATAGGCATGTCAAGCGCTTGGTTTGAGAAATGATGCATAAACCATAGGTGGAAATAAGCCCGTTTTGCTCATGAAAATGTAAATCAAGATTTCCGATTGTTAATAAAAAAACCGAATACCGTGAATTGAAAAATTGGGTGACAAAACCAAAATTGCGTTATGTTTTAAATTGTGGGAAATTAAATTGAAGACCTTTTTAAGTTCTAAGTAAAACCAAAATTTATCTTATCAAACATTTTTTATTTCAAAATTCATTATAATATCTTTTTTTTTTACTGTGAATCGAAAAATTTGCTTATTTCCATCCCTGGCATAAACACTGAAGCATACTTTTGTGCACTACTCGAATCAATCATACTATAATTAGTTGGTGTCTAAAATGTACCTAAATTCATGTCAGCAATTATTTAATTAAAAAGTAAAAAATATTTTCATGAGACTGTTTCGCAGAAAGAGAAAGGCATTATCACACCACTAGGGTTTTTTCTATTAAATGTTATTTTTTGTGGTTGGTGTCTTCACCAAAGTTTTTCTTATGAAATGATGCTTCTTTTTATGTAAAAAGCCATCAGGGTGGTCTATTTGGATTGAAATCTAAAAATCTAACTTCCTTAATTGAATTCAAAATAGAATGCAATTTAATGCAAAATTGAAGAAAATTTTATTTTGAGCAAGTTTGGTGAAGAATCCATTTTCGTAGTTCTTCATTTGATAACTCGTTACATCAATTTTTCGAAGTAACTGATGGGTGGCTATTGAAAAATCACTTTTGTTCGTCTTTCGAAGAGTTGTCAAATTAACTGTAGCGCTTAATTTTGCCAAGTTTGCTGTTTTTGCTGTTCCTACACATAGAATTCGAAATGAACATTTCAAGTCACTTAAACAAGCAAATGAAAGTATCTCTTTGTTTGCTTTCTCTTCTGTTAATGCATGAGATCAATGATTTTCACGTTTACTTACCTAATAGTCGATATGAGTGAGTCCCAATTTTGCTATCAGTACTCGGTAGGAATCGAAAATTTGAATAATAATAACGCAGAAATAATCGCAGGCGACATTTAGCAGAGAGAGAATGTCATTTGCTTTTAAGCCCTATTGAAATATTTGCATCAAATTATGTGCTTGTTTCCCCCAAATTATGGCCCTATTGAGGCCCTTTTTTCAACGATAGAATTTTCAAAAGCACTCTTACCTTGTAACAATAATGCTCCAGGGTTAAACAGGAATAAATTCAATGCATTTTGAATTAGGATTTTTTAGATTTCACAAAAAAAATATTTGTCGACACTGTTTAATGGCTATCGTGAAAAAAAAAATGTTTCCACCTGACTGGACCGTGGAAACCACTTTCAAATCACAACTCATACAGACCTATTATACATGCAGTATTATTTTTCGACGTCTCGGCATCACCTTTGAAGGATTATTTACTCTGCATTTATCTGAAAAAGTGCATTTTTTGCAAATCTATTCAACAACTAATTCTCTCATTTTTGCTGGATTTAGAGTAGAATTTATTCAGAACAGAACTAGTCCCGCAACCCGATCAGATGTGATTATCAAAATTGTATCAAATATTGATATTATAGATAACACAAAACCTATCTTAATTTGATATCAATTCACTATAGATAGTTGTTGAAACATCAAGATTTAACACATGGGCTGAAAAGTCCCGGGCCTAACAAAGAGAAAATGATTATTTTGGTTCAAAATTAACTTTTTTCATCAACGTAATCTCCATCAAGAACAACGCAATAATTCCAGCGCCGCTCTAACATTTCAATACCACTTTTGTAAAACGATTTAACTTTTGCCTCAAAATAGGCCTCAGTTTCAGCGTAACCTATTCATTCGTGCGAAATTTCTTACCAGCGAGCATTGTTTTCAGCTCTGGGAACAGCCAGTAGTCGCTGGGAGCCAAATCTAGCGAATACGGTGAATGTGGGAGCAATTTGAAGTTCAATCTATTTAGTTTTGCCATTGTTTTGATTGAGTTGTGACACGGTGCGTTGTCTTGATGAAGCAACATTTTTTTCTTAGCCATATGCGGTCGTTTCTTTGCATTTCCAGCCTTCACTCGCTCCAATAACGCTATATAATATTCACTGTTAATGGTACTTCCTTTCTTAAGATAGTCGAGAAATATTACACCACGCACATCCTAAAATACTGAGGCCTACCCTTTCCAGGTGATTGTTGTGCTTTAGGGCGCTTTGGACGATGACGATCGTTTTGATTCCGGAGTGAAGTGATGAATCCATGTTTCATCCATTGTCACATATCGATGTAAAAATTCCGATTTGTTATGTTTAAACATGGCCAAAAACTGCTCAGACTCATCAACACGTTCTTGTTTTTTGCCAACAGTAAGCAAACGCGGCACCCACCTTGAACAGAGCTTTATCATAGTCAAAGTGAGCTAACTCACGCAAGTTCACTTTTCGATCATTCAAAACGATTTTGTGGATTTTTATTAATGTTTTCTGATGTCACCGCCTCATTTGGGCGTCCACTGCGTTCTGTGGTGTCTCTACGACCACGTTTGAAGTCAGCAAACCAACGTTTTTATGATGTTTCTGATGGAGCGGAGTCTTCATAATACTGTTCAAGGCCATTGTTTCGTTTGAGCGGTAATTTTTCCAATCAAAAAGCAGCGTAAAATTAAAACACAAAATTGTTTTTGATCCATTGTTTTGAAAATAACAAAATAGCGTCACTCTTAGCACAATAACTTACAAACCAGTGGCGCTTCGTGACAAAATTTACAGGTTGTGCACTGATAAAATGGTACGATATCATATATAACTATTCGTTGTAAGTAAAAAACAAAGATTGAGGAATGGATATTCGCTTGTGTTTTTCAATACAGTGAAATAACGATATACTTTTGGAAGGGATTTATTTTCAAACTTGTTTCGTATCATCGTTAAAATAGAAGAATTTGGCACTGTGCAGGTCGAGAAAATCTTTCAATAACTTCATCAACAAAACCGCTTAAACGTTGCAACTAAAACAGGAATTCGTTTTCAACTGTCATAAGCATAAACATCTCCTGAAGGTATGCATACAAGTTCTCACAGAGCCAAAAGCAACAGAGAGAGTAACAAATCTCAGAACTGAGCTGAGTAATTTCTTTTATTCTTGAATCTGTGCAGTAACTCATGTGCACGGAAAAGATACTAACACAGCCATTTCGTGCGATATGAAAAGATAATTGGATGTTATTGGCGCAATATGCAATTCTCCCTAAGCTGCATGCGCTTGCTGCAACTTAGGGAGAATTTGTGCATATTGCGTTGTGGACAAAATCACTCATTATTTTATATTCGAAACCATCTGACATGCTTACATCGAAAAAATAGAGAGTATAGAAATAATTGCATGCGGATGGGGGGATGCAATTAATACCTCCAATTTGATCGGTTGGGCAGTGCACGAGGTGCACATTAGGACGAGACGCCCCTGTCACAAACTAACGAATAGAATATTATGAAATTTCAACAGCTGTCTTTTAAAGGTTAGTATTAACTGAAAAAATGGGTTAGGCTCGGGACGAGCCCATGTGTCAGTTTTTTTTAGAATAAACAATCATAACTTTTGAATGGTAACTTATATTAAAAAACCTTAGTGGGCAAAATTATGAGCAATAATTAACTTGACAATTCTTTGGAAGACGATTGTCTCGAAAAACTGCTCACAAAAAAAGTTAGTACAGAAAAGTAATTTTTTAAGAGCCACCCTATTTTTACTTCGAAAAATTGATATAACTCAATCAAATGAAGAGCTAGGATATATGATCCGGAAAACAGTTACGAGTTTCGAATAATATTCGTTCCGTAAGTAACGCGTTTTCCTATCATGATTAATGTTCATGAGCGAAGAGTTATAGCTCGTGATTTGGATCATTTTGATCACAAATCATGAATAACTGTCATGACTTCATAAGAAGATACAATGATTGGTTTCATGTTTTTGTGTCTTTCTCGTAAAAAAGGCTTTGCAATAACTGTGAAAACCGACATTTGAACCAAAGATGATTAAAGATTACATTTTAAATTTTTCAGTCTCAAATACAACTTAGACATAGTAAAAGTTGAATGAACAACAAAAAGTTTTCCATTTATATTCACATGCATTTATTCATTCTTTGCTCGAAGTACAGCATCTTTGGAACCACAAACATTTACATCCTTCGGCATTTCTTTTTCCATCTCCTGCAGCACTCCATCTTAAACCGAAAGCAAATCGGTAAACGCCCTCGAAGCCAACGAGCAGCCTTTGCAAGGATCAACAGGACAACGTCCGTAGAAATAAATTTCCCCGACACTTACAGTTTTGGATAATAAAATTAAAATTTTCCAGCCGTTGGCTAAGCGGGTTTTGTTCTCTGATATTCTAGAACCATTGCCAAAGTTTGTTCCCATTCACTCGGTTACTTTCTTTCTTTTCGAGTTTTATGATTCTCTGGCATACCGTCTTGAATTGAAAATATCAAAAACTGTCGAGCTTTCGGTTAGTTGACTTTGGTTGTTTTTTTTTCTCTACTAGGAAGGACCAGAAAAGAGCAGTTGAATAATTGAAATCATCCGAATCGATCCATTCGCCTGACTTTGCTACACTGAGGCTTGGAGTTGAACCAGAGCCGAGCAGTCCAATCAAGCTGAAATAAAATTATTGAATTTCAAGCTACCCTCCAGTGTCCAGTGTAGGACAGTTTAGCTCAGCACTTTGCGGACTACCATGAGAAGATGCAGCAGTAGCTGTTGACGAGAACGACCGGGTCGTTGGATCGATCGGAGGGCAAGAGGAGCAGATTGAATTATCCTGTTCCATTATGGGTAAACGTGACACAGAATGTGTAGTTATTTCAGTCCGCACAAGGATCTTTTCTGTCATCGGTGCATTTGGCGAGAGCTTCTTCTGAAACGTTGTTGAAAAAATAGGTCAAATCAAACAAGATTACCGATTTGAAACGTCTAAATTTACTGATCGAAAACAAAATGCTTCGTTATTTTAAGCAATTGCTCTATTGTTACGTTCAATAACTTGTCTTGAACGCATCCGGAATGTAAATTTATTGGCAGCCATAATGAATAATAAATGGCAATCGATTATGATGATGTTGATGAAGGCAGTGAAGAAAAGCGTGTTAGAATGATCGAAGACTTGTCACATAATTCCTAATTCAGTCGGATATTCTTGGCAACCAACCAACCTGCGATTTGATTGACTAGATATAAGTTCCTCTTCCGTTTGTACGAACTCAAGCTAATGAGATTCCCAACTACACGTACACTAAATGCAAATTGTAGAGACAAGAAGCCTGGGAGCATTGAAAATGTAGCGTGTTTCTGAACCGAACATCCAAAGGAGGTCTTCCTTCTTCGGTGCAGTTCCGTGTGGGCAATTACGTCGGTAGCGCTGCAAAGGATGATTACAAACAAGTCCTTTGGGCATTGGGTGATGAGCAAATTACTGTCATATTTCTATGTTTTGAGTTATTATTACTTCAGCAAACCGGAGCACGAATACACAGGAGTGGTTGCAATAATGGACATCGTGGCCGGTCCTGTTGATGAACGGTCCCATTTCCCGTTGGGCATGTTGTTTGCTTTTCCTTTTGATCATGCAGTAAAATACGCTCCACTTTCGGTGGAAAACTTACCGGCGGTCCAGCAGCTGTGGTTGTTGATATTATGTTTCCTATCTTGTAAAGTTCTTTGAACTAGCTATCTTTGAGGAAAATTTGGTCTGATTTCTAGAAATTACGACATACCCGAAGAAAATTGAGCAGTCTACAAACGAACTTCATTGATTAGACCTTAATTCATTTTAACTTGCAGATCATGATTATTGATGACCAATGAAATTCTACTATCCGGATCGAGATGCACTTGAAATACTGGCCGGAATGAGAATTCAATCCAAAAATTAAGGTACAAATGAAATGGTCATTCAGTCATCTGAGTCATTCAATGGTATCTTAGTTCCGGTTTCGGAGTTCCGGAGTTTGATGAATGTAAAATGATGTATTGGGAAAAGAGATAAATTCTATGAAAAAGAAAATCAAATTGCATCATTTGTCATAAAGACGGTCCCAAAATTTATGGACGCACTTTGATTTCGCTGTAAATAATTCACAAGTGTTAGATATTCAAATTTTATTCGATATACTGATAATATTAGACTACTACAACAGAATATTATTCTCAACATTTGCTACTTAGCCATTGTAGACTAGCAGGCGCACCTTCTCTCGATCGTTCCTCATTAAATTCCGTACAGACTTCTTGGCGACAAGTTTTGACACTTTTTTCCAATCTTTTTCAAACTGTTGAATGGTTTCGACTGCCGAGACATGTTTCCTAAGATAGCAAAAATGGAAGAAGTTAGTGAAAAAGCCGTGCGAAATGCAATCAGGAAGTTCGGTGAGGATAACACCTTTGAGGATAAACCGAAAACGGGTCGAAAAAAGGTCCTGCTAACCCTCAGTTGGATAAACGTATACTAAAGGCGTTCGAGCAAAAGCAGGAGGTTTCAGTTCGGGATGTGGTCAAAAAGTGGGCACTTCGAAGTCAAATGTTCTTCGTGCTAAAGAACGTTTGAATCTTCGAACCTGCTAAAGAACGTTTGAATCTTCGAACCAAAACGTAGTCCGAAAAAGAAGCATCGATCAGGCCGAGGGTTCGAAAGCTGTACAATACGATTCTTGCTGGAAATTTGAACTGCATAATCATGGACGACGAGACCTACGTGAAACTCGATTACAAATCCTTGCCGGGACCACGATATTTTACGGTGCGAGAAGGGCAAGTGTTAAACCAGTCCGAGACATTGATTGATGTCGAAAAATTTGGTAAGAAAGCTATGGTCTAGCAAGCAATTTGTAGCTGCGGTAAGATTTCGAAACCCTCCATCACCACTGCTTCAATGAACAACGAAATATACATCAAGGAATGTTTACAAAAACGACTTCTACCCCATGATTCGAAGCCACAAGGATCCTGTTATCTTCTGGCCAGATCTTGCTTCTTGCCACTACTCGAAATCAACGGTAGAATGGTATACTACCAAAAATGTCTCTTTCGTCCCAAAAGACATGAATCCAACAAATTGCCCACAACTTCGACCAATTGAGGAATTTTGGGCATTAACGAAAGCACATCTTAGGAAACATGTTTCGGCAGCCGAAACCATTCAACAATTCGAAAAAGATTGGAAAAAAGTGTCAAAACTTGTCGCCAAGAAGTCTGTACGGAATCTAATGAGGAACGTTCGCAAGAATGTGCGCCAGCTAGTCTTCAATGGCTAAGTAGCAAATGCTGAGAAGAATATTCTGTTGTTGTAGTCTAATATTATCAGTATATCGATTAAAATTTGAATATCTAACACTTGTGAATTATTTACAACGAAATCAAAGTGCGTCCATACTTTCTGGGACTGTTTTTAGTTACGGTATTTTGAATTTGTTGCTCAATTTTGTTTAATTTTTTTGAGTACTTCGCTAAGTTCATATAAAGTTAGCGAAACCTCCCTTCCAAATATGCTTCAAAACATATCGTAACCCAATAAATAACTTGTTATTTATTTGTTGCTAATTAGTTACGGTAATTTTGAATTTGTTGCTTAATCTTTTTTAATTTTTTTTTAAATTTTTAAAGTACTTCGCTAAGTTTATATGAAGTTTGCGAAGCACCCCTTCCAAATATGCTTCAAAATAAATCGCTTTGTTGTTATTTTTTTTTATTTTTTTGTGTACTTCGCTAAGTTTATATCAAATTAGCGGAGCTTCCCTTCCAAGTATGTAGTCTTTCTACATGAAAAAGGCAAAAATTGAGCAACCAGTTCAAAAATACCGTAACTAGGGCAACGGCTCCCTATTTCATCTGAGCTCCTATTTCCATCTCATCCCTTCACCTCATTACTTTGAACATGAATAATATCTTACAGCGTACCTGAACCAAACTGTGAAATGTTTTAAAATGAATTGAAAAGCTATTGTCACACTTTCCTATTGAAAGAAATGGTTTTAAATTCTTCGGTGATCGTTTTTTTCATATAAAATAAACTCACTTTTCAATTTAGGACACATTTTCGTCTCAAGATTTACAGTTCGTCATGTTTCCGAATATCTACTAATCGATTCGTCTCAAAACATGATCACTATTTCGCACAATTACACTACCATTGAATGCTGGATAACTTCATAATTAGTTATGTTCACTTGCCATTTGTTTAGTTAACGATTAAAAACTTCAAAAATTACCCGACAAGCAATAAAAGTCTTCAAAAATATGAGATGAAAGTTTTTCACTTCGTTCACTTGATTGCGCTTTGTTTTCATCTCATTTGGTTTCGCAAAGTTGCCAAGTTATCTCATAATGTTACAAAACAAAAATTGTTTATCTTCTTCAAATTATCATAAAAAAGTATGTTTTTGGTATCCGTGACATAAGTTTAATTATATTATTGATATTAATATTTCAATAAAACTGTTTCAGCTTCGAATATTACCAGAAAGAACGCGTTAAATACTAATGAAATAACCATTGTGGCAAATCTAGTAGCACTGGTTTCATTCCGCTATACGCCAACATAACGCTGTGAAGTGTGTGTGTTTCATCGGCTGTGCACAGAGATGCCAGATATTTTCATAGAAAATATGTATTACTTTGCTTAGAAAGTCTATATCTGTTCTATCTGTTTTCACTAATAAAATGATGTTAAAAGATAGTTCTTTAGATCTCCGTAAGCAATTGCCCCATTAATTAGATAATTCAACGAGTAAATTTTTTACCAATAATAATAATGTGGAAAAATCCTGGTGGGTACGGTTGTACCGTTTGAGTTGTATATCTGGCAGCGGTGAGGCAGTCGGTCACCAGAATGTCTGCCCAGCCATATTTTTCCAGCTGGCAGCGTATGCGGGTGAGAGTGTAATAGTGGCATATTTTGTTTTGATTGCTGTCGCCATTGCTAATTTATAGGATGAATAAAAGATCAACGATAGGATGGATAAAAATCCATTGAGATGAAATTAGGAGCAGAGTAGTGAAAACATCGTTAGTGTTTTTAGCTGATTTATAAATATTAGTTGAATTTTCAAGAAATGTGAATCTATTCTCAACGTGGAGCAAGGCGAATGAAGCAGTAATATGAAATAGTTACAGTGATTTTAGTGGCTAAATCGGGGTTTGAAGGCGACGTCCTTACAAATGAGATGAAATAGGGAGCCCTTACCCTAATTAGCAACAAATGATTAACCTATTTGCGTTATCATCGGCGAGAGGTGCCTCGCTAAGTTCACGCTTAGTGACACTCAACAGTTTTTTAAGTTCAGTGTCAGTAGGAAGCAACTTGGATAAATGATCCATGCAAGATTTTTTGAGTATCTAGGAAGTAAATAAGTAACTTGAACAAAATTTTGTAGCGGACAAACAATTCAACTTAATACCTTTAGTCAAAATATTGCGACAAATATCTTAGTAACAAACAGAAATGAAACTTAAAATAATATTTACTCGATATAAAGTTCAAGTTTCCAAATATCTCCACTTATGGGTAATAATCATTAGCTAGTCAAGAAGTCACTGTAGCTAACATTTCACATATACTTCTTCGATCATCCTCCTAACTCTTTTCTGTTGTTAGAAAATAATTACGCAATTGAATTTAGCAGTGACCGTGAAAAGGCGATGTTTTCTTGGGGAATCATCAAATAAATTGGCTTGATATCGTCAACAGATGATAATTGGCAGCATTTCACTGAATAATTTAGATTATTGAGTGAGAGTAACAAAAAAAAAGGTCCTAAGTAACCGCCTTGAGGTACTCTGGATCTAGCTGCAAAAAGAGTACCTTACAGTAGACGTTTGTTACAATCATGCGAATGGTGATACCGATTTCAAGAATTTTGTTTTTTTTTTATATCGTAACGAATTTAACGCGTATGAAATTTTCTGTACTAACGAAATCGTTAGTAGAATTCATTTACATCTGAAATCGGTAAATTATGGTACAATCAAACACACTTTCGGAGTCTTTGGGACACTAATTCTATAGCTTCCGGAACTAGTAACTACCGAGATGTTGAGCAGCAAAAGAGCTTCAATGGGACAATAATTTAACCAGATCTTTAAGCCAGACAAAATCTCTGAAACAGTTTGGAGGCCATCAACATAATTCTCACAATTTTTATGTGTCGAACACAGTATCTAAAGAGTACCATACGCCCAAAAATTGTGAGAACTAAACGGAAAAAATCCACTCAATATTTATAATTTTTACATGTCTAAATTAGAACAAATTGAAAAAAAAAAAAGCGCTTTAACATTTTTTTTTTGGTGACTCCTCTTACACATGTTAAAGTTCGTATCAGGTTGAGGAAAAGAAATCCATCAAACGCTCATAATGCTTTAAGAAAACAAGACCAACTTTGATTGGGCTCGTAAAACATGTTACCGAGTTTCTTTTTTGCGGAAATTACCATCAGCTTTCGTTATGAACACGAACCTTTTCCTTTCTGATTACATCAGTTTTTCCCCCTGCTTAAAGGTCAACATTGGCTCCTTCATTCGAAGCTTCTTTCATATCGTCCTCAGAACCTTCAAATTCCTGCCAACTTACTCACAGGAAGCTTTCTTCATCTGAATCATCATCATCGTCTCCGTCATCATTCTAACTTTTTTCCGTAGTATTAATGAAAAAAGCATTGCTTGTGCTAGTTGTCTGAAGACGGCACAATACGAAAAGGGGGTTACTGGCAGGAGGTTTGGTAGGTATTGCAGTGAAATTCCATTTCATCATCGTCATTGGCTGACGCTATGCTGCCCGCTGTCCTCGGCGAAGCTCCATTCAGGGCGGACACATGGCGGTGGGATGGAAATTGAATTGACAAGACTGACGCTTCGATTCGTTTTGGCTTGTAGCCATGATGGGGCATACAAACAAGGAGACGTAGTTAAGTTGGTAGGAATGGAAAGCGAAAATGTGGAGGAGGAGTGACTGTTTTGGAATCGATTTTTGACGGTGAGTTTCAATAAAGTACAGGTCAAGGATGAGTTACCTGTTGGGACCGAATTTTGTACGAATTGAAAAGTAAACAATAGAATTTGGTAAAAATATTTGAAAACAATTTCGTATGATTCTTACATCATGCGTTTACCTCCTGTACCAGACATTTCCCATGACAACAGACCGATTTGGTTAGTCGTAACCCTAGAAGCAAAAACAGGCGTACAATAATGTTTATTTCCACCGTTCAGACAGTCTGCAGAACCGTCTGCGCTGTTCACCACTGAATGTTTACCGATTTGGTAGTCGGTTGTTCATGGTAGAATATAAATATGTGCTGTACCGATTATAGAAGGAAAAAAATCTGTTTTCCATAACCTGAGCCGGCTGGAGGATTACGCAATCGCTATACTTGAACTTCTCCCCGCAGCTCTGGGTCAAATCTGCCAATGGTTTACCGTGTAGTGAATCGAAAGGCAGACTGTCAGTGGGCGTCGCGACGGTTAATGACCCGCACCGGTTGTGTAGCCAGTGGTTCGAGTGAGGGGGTTGGTTATAGTGTGATTTTAACATGATATTCGTCAAGCCCCGTTTGTTTTAGTCATCGATATTTTGGTACACTTCGGATCGCTGAACCTTATTTAATAAAGAGAATGGTGGCGAACAATCGCCCTTATTCTGAATAACGACGTATTGATTTTTCGATCGAATGTGGTTCGATCGAATCCTAGCTAGCTTTGATTTTGCTAACGTTATGAGGAATACAAATGAAATACGTTCGTAAAATCGATACGACGTTATTCAGAATAAGGGCGAATTAGTTAATTTTGAAATAAGAATTTTCATTAGTAAAGTGTCTTTTGAAATGCTTAGCCAATTTCAGTCATTCATCTTTTAAAATAATTCACGTAGATGTTTTTGGTTGTCACATAAGACATTTTCCGAGATACACTGATAGCCGTTGAATTGTCTCTGGTCGCTTTTCATTCCAAATTCGACTATTCTTTTTATTCACATATCCATGGAGCCAAAAGCGAGGCTCATCGTTGAATACATTTTTGTGCTAGAACTCAGTTTTTCTATGAACCGTTCAAAGAAAAATTGCCAATGCGTTAAGTCTTCTGGTTCTTGTGCCAGTTGAATACATAGGGTAAAGTGTTATAATATGTCCCCCTTAAGAAAACATTGAGATATTTCCAAGAAATGTCCATAAAGTTACTGTTTTGAGATAATGAGTATGTCAAAGAAATGGCGGATAAAACATATATGTAGTCGAAGCAAAACTTTACATCGAAAAGCTGCCAAATGGAATTTTTAGTTTTTTCATACTTTCCTGCAAACGACAACCACCAAACTTGCATAGCAGAAAGATCCTACGAAAAGATAGTGTTGATGATAAAACTTTGGTTCAGAAAAGTCTTCAATGCTTAAGAAAGGAAGGGGGGGGGGGGGGGAATTGGCTAGCAGGGGCGCTCTATAAGACTTTCCCCTACTTCTTGGATACAATTTGGTGGATTGATGTTTCATCAAAGGAAATTGCTGCGAAATTTGATCACAGTGAGTCGAATAAATGGAACTAGCGAAATCTTACGAGCACAGATTTTGTAAATAAATATCAATAGATTGAAAACGTTATACACGCACGAATAAACCAACAGCATACTAAAAGTGAACGTTAAATATATTTATTTATGTAATAGCGTTGAAACTTGTACTGATACGATAAAACTCAATTGAAATTCAATCACAATTGATGCCAGGCATTGTCGTGTTAACCCTATGGCATATGAAAGTTCGCTAAAATCCAAAAGAGTAAAAAGATTGTCGTAAAAAAGTTCACGAAATACAACTAAACAAAACTAGTGGGGTTGTGTTCAGACTGTTCCGTCAATAATATGATAAATAATGGGGCGCTGTGAAAAATAATCATGTGGATGGGTTTAAACATGAGAACGTGTAACGTGCAATGCGTAAGGATTGTATCGAAAAGTAGTTAGCAACATTGATTATTGAATAAAAAAGCGAAAAAAAACATATTTTGACATCAGTTTTCGATATATTGTAGAAAAATTACAAACAAAATCCTAGTTTCTGTGAAACGCTCGCACTTTGGACTTGACATTCTTCATTAAATTCTGCACAGTTGCTTTTGTGACTTTCCTGGTGGCAGCTGTCCAGTTTTTTTTAACTCCTGCATGTTTTGGGACACTGTACCTTCCTTCCGAAAGTGCCGCTTGACAATTGCCCAATACCTTTCAATTGGCCGAAGATCCGGGCAGTTCGGTGGGTTGATGTCCTTTTCCACGAATTGTACATTATTTTTTGACAACCACTGTAGAACGGAGTTGGCGTAGTGGGCTGAAGCCAAATCCGGCCAGAAGAGAGGAGGAGCCTTATGCTTTCTGTACAGTGACAGCATTCTCTTCTTCAAACATTCTTCCTCGTATACCTTGGCGTTAATTGTGCCCTTCGTGAAGAAAATCGACGACCGCAAACCACAGGTACAAATTGCTTGCCAGACCAACACCTTCTGCCCAAACTTTTCCATCGCCACCGTGGTGTCAGCGTTGTCCAGATCCTGGTACACCGATTTCTTATAATATTGCGGTCCGGGCAGCGCTCGAGAGTCTTACTTGGCGTAGGTTTCGTCGTCAATCAAGATGCATCATCCGTCTTTATCCTGTAGAATCCGGTTATACAGTTTTCGCGCTCTTGTTTTGACCTGAACTTGCTGTACCAGGGACTTTTTCGGCACCTTCTGTTTCTTGTACGTTTTCAGGGAGATCCGAACTTTGATCCGTTGAATCATCCCGATGCTGGTGTTGAACTGCTTGACCAAATCCCGCGTCGACGCCGATGGGTTTTTCCTGATGTACTCAACCACTTTTAAGTCCCGGCCGGGCTGGCTGGGACTCGTTTTCCTACCGGATCGGGGCAAATTCTTCATGGAAAGGGTCTTATCGAACTTCTCGATAATATTTTTGACACTGGTGTGGTGCACTTTCACCCATTTTGCAATTTCGTTGTACGTGACACCACTTTCTGAGCACCAAGTGTGCAGAATTTTCTTTCGCGTTTCCGGATCAATTCGACTCATCATTGAAACGATGAACCGTACCGAAACCAATCGATTGCGCAGCTGTTATTGACATGTAAACAAACATGTCACCGCAAAACACGCTGCAAAAAATTAAGCCATTTCAGAGTAATAACTGTTTGAATGTTGCTAACTACTTATCGATACACTCCTTATAAAATAATTCGAAACATGAAGATCGCAGTTCAGGAATCAGGAATCAGAACTATTTGACTCAAGTGGCACGTTCCCCTAGTTATTTGGAGATTTGTGCCTTGCCGTGGCTTGTCATCAATTTTCTTGATGGGAAGGAAAGGATAAAAGGAACACGGAAGGGAATTGTGAAGTGGGTGAGGTGAGAAAACAACACAAAACGTCCCCGAAAGGATGCTGAACGATCTCCAGGTGCCAAAATGCACAGTTAATGAAACCTTCAATCCTCGAGAGGATTTAGAGATTTTACAAAAGCGACACCACATTTAGCATTTCCGGAAGAACGATTCCCAGTATGTATTAGCAGAAATAAATTCAGCAACCCATAAAGGATGCCAAACAATTTGCTAAAACCCATTAAGGTCAATACAGAAAGGATTCATTCACTCCAGGAAGAACGATGAATCCCTCTGACTATAGCTCCTTACGAAATTGGGTGAGAAACGATAAAATATATTTTAATTTTGGCTACGCATACACAGACTCAAACATGTATGGAGAGCCAAAAACCCGGATACGATACGAGATCTATTGTTATGCCAAAATTTTTTTATAGTCTCTGACACTGAAATCTTAATTTTTCTAAGTCCTAAAGTCGATTTTTTCGCGTAACCTCAAATATCCAAGCGCAAAAAAACGCGTAACTTGGTAAATCCGCGTAAAAAACCGTAAAACTGCAGAAAAAAAGTGCTATGCCGAATGTCTTAGAAATACATGAAATGTCCAGATCTGCTTTTCGAAAAAAAACTTGGAAAAATTTTGAGATTTTCGAAATCGAAAATTTTTTTTTGTTGTCAAACATCTTGGAAAATCATGAAACGACAAGATCTGGTGTAATCTAAAAAAAAGTTTTTTTTTCTGTCAAAAATCGACGTTGGCACTTAGGGACGGCGTAACTTTTTACGTGGTTATTATTTACGTGGTACGTATTCCCCGCGTAAAAAGAGAACTCAGTGTACTTTCTTCAACGCCGAAATACTCACTCCATCTCTTTTTGGGATAATATGCAAATAAAATTGGAAAATAGTTTTTTTTTGCTCGTTGATATCCATTTCGCTAAGGGGCAAAGGTTTTTTTTAATTATTTCTCAATGTTGGTTGAGGGTCATTTGGTTCACATATCGCATTTCCATCGATTCTAAGGCTGTTGCTGTTGTTACTAAAGACTGTCCCAGAAAGTATGGACGCAACCAAAAACCACTGCCATTTCGTAATCGTTCAGAATCTGTCAATTTTTATGGCTGCGTCCTGTTGTTTAAACTCTTCTCTAACCACTTGTGCAGTTGTTTATTCGTTTTCATTAGTTTGTTTCGAAATGCGTGGACTTTCAGCAGAACAACGTCGAAAAAATGTGTACAAATGGTCACGCGGACTGTCACTGAGAAAGATATCAAAAATGGAAGAAGTAAGTGAAAAAGCCGTGCGAAATGCAATCAGGAAGCTCGGTGAGGATAACACCTTTGAGGATAAACCGAAAACGGGTCGAAAAAAGGTCCTGCTAACCCTCAGTTGGATAAACGTATACTGTAGGCGTTCGAGCAAAAGAAGCAGGTTTCAGTTCGGGATGTGGCCAAAAAAAGTGGGCACTTCGAAGCCAAATGTTCTTCGTGCTAAAGAACGTTTGATTCTTCGAACCTTCAAGAAACAGAAACAACCAAAACGTAGTCCAAAACAAGAAGCATCGATCAGGCCGAGAGTTCGAAAGCGGTACAATACGATTCTTGCTGGAAATTTGAACTGCATAATCACGACGAAACCTACCTGAAACTCGATTACAATTTCTTGCCGGGACCACAATATTATACGGTGCGAGAAGGGCAAGTGTTAAACCAGTCCGAGACATCGATTGAAGTCGATTGAATTTGGTAAGGAAGCTATGGTCTGGCAAGCAATTTGTAGCTGCGGTAAGATTTTGAAACCCTTTATCACCACTGCTTCAATGAACAGCGAAATATACATCAAGGAATGTTTACAAAAACGACTTCTACCCATGATTCGAAGCCACAAGGATCCTGTGGTCTTCTGGCCAGATCTTGCTTCTTGCCACTAATCGAAAACAACGGTAGAATGGTATACTACCAAAAATGTCTCTTACGACCCAAAAGACATGAATCCACCAAATTGCCCACAACTTCGACCAATTGAGGAATTTTGGGCATTAACGAAGGCACATCTTAGGAAACATGTCTCGGCAGCCGAAACCATTTTGCAGTTCGAAAAAGATTGGAAAAAAGTGTCAAAACTTGTCGCCAAGAAGTCTGTACGGAATTTAATGAGGAACGTTAGCAAGAAGGTGCGCCAGCTAGTCTACAATGGCTAAGTAGCAAATGTTGAGAATAATATTCTGTTGTTGTAGTCTAATATTATCGGTATATCGAATAAAATTTGAAATAGCGAAATCAAAGTGCGTCCATACTTTCTGAGACAGTCTTTATCGTCGTTGTCGTGAGGCTTTCCGATGTTGTCGGGATATTAGAATTGGTGGTAACCATAGCCACGTCGGCTTATAGTAGTACTCTAGTTTACTTTGTTGATGATGACGTAATTTTATTTTTAATTTTTCGCAATATCATTTCCGTTTGTTGTTTCAGAAGAACTGGAGTCGTTTGAACCCGTTGTAGATTAGTTTCAATGGGCCAAAAAAATTAAGCGGTTAGTGAACTATCTACATTTACAGAGATCCTATTGGCTGTTTTAGCTGTCTTATTTGTACGTTTTTATGTAGAGCTTGCCGTAGTACGTGATTTGCTCAGCACTAGAAATTAACAAGGGCTCAACTTCAACCAAGTGAATCATTATTGATGCCAGGAAAGAAGTTACTTCCGATGGAAAGAATGTCAACGTATTGAAACTTGGCAACGGCTAAAGGGGATGTTCAAGCCAAATTTAAATTTGTTTTTGCCGACAAATTTGCAAGAAAATTTATGACTTGGCAGGGCATTTGCAGCTGTAGCAAAAAAACGAAAGTTTTCGTTACAAATAAGACAGTGACATCGAAGCTATACCAGAAAGAGTGTCTCCGAAAATGGATTTTGCCGTTCATTCGATCCCACGACCTTCTCGTAATGTTTTGGCCAGATTTGGCAAGCTGTCATTACAGCAAAGTCGTTCAAGAATGGTATGCAGAGAAAGGTGTCCAGTTTGTTCCGAAAAACCTTAACCCACCCAACTGCCCCCAGTTCCGCCCTATTGAGGTACTGGGCAATCCAGATACTGGGCAATCATGAAGAGGAGACTCAAGGCAAAGGGAAAGGTTTTCAAAGACATCAATCCGATGACGACCTAGTGGAATAAGATAGCTAAAACGATGGACGAAGAAGGTGTGCGCCGCCTAATGAGCCGTGTTACAGGAAAAATTCGAGAATTTCTTCGAAACCGTGACGAATAATTTTATCCGTATTTTTTCTTAAAAGTAGGAAGAAAACGCTACATTTGTATAAAAAAGATCTTGAAAAAAATCAATAATAAATAACTGAAATACAGGCGATTGTCTTTGTTCCAATTCTATTTGAAGCAAGCTTTATTTGAATTGTATGAAGATAGAATTTCTGTTTAGTTTATCTGAATTTCTTTCACTTTTCCACATCAAGCTGCATTTTTTGATTCAACAAAACTTTAATCTCATTCTTTGGAGAACAAAGAACATAACACTTGAATTCAACGGTAACTGACCTTGATCGCGTAAGCATTGATGCCTTTGATTGATTTCAATTACTCATCTCTACACTGTCTTATTGTTCGTAGCACTATATCGTACTTTGTTATCGCCATCTTAACTGAACGTTGTGTATGACTGTATCAAACAAGAAACGAAAACGAACCGACGACTTTTTTCTTGTTTTCAGAAAGTAAATTTGTCATCGATCCTATTTGAATGGTATGCTTTCTACAAATTTCAGATCACTTTTTTGAGGTGTGAAATCGTCCTAATCTGCGTTCTTGCATAAATTTATTTTGTACTATTGTTTGGAAACAGTTCAATGAGAAAAACAACTTCGTTTCCTTGCTTGATTTGTTTGTTTTCGTGTAGATAAAAATAAACTGACCTCTTGTTTAGTTCTTCGATTTATGTAAATTCACAACAAATATTCCTTTTCACTGTGCCAGATGAAATGCTACCTCGAAAAACGGATTAAATTATTTTGTCTGTGAAGAGAAGTCACATCAAACTACCGTGCCGTACCATTGTCTATATGATGTATGCAAAGATGAAAAATGCTTGTCACCTGTCGCTGGGTGATTTAAGATGAGTATCTTCGCTTCACAACGACCACATCAACTGGATCCGCCTCTCACCACTGCTCACCTGCGCTGCACTATTTGGGGTGAAATTTTGTTTGGGACACATGAGAAACTTTGCTACTTTGTAAGATCGGAATCGACTACTAGTCCCTGTCACACGGTTAAAAACTCATTAGGCCGTGTAACCACAGCAGCAGCAGCAGCACCATCCTTCTTTTCCATGCGTTGTCGGCTCACGGGAAAATGCATCAGCACCTCCTAATCTGATACACCAGCAGTCACCGTCGAAAATAGGCTCATAAATCAAGTGACATGAATGTGACAGGTCCATAACATATCGCTGGAAGACTCTTCGCCACCGCCGGTACCACAATGGGTAATAAATGTCCGTGGAGCTGCTCAAACTCGTGTCGAGCGATGTGTACTCTGATAGAAAAGAAGGTTGTACGGTACTTACCTTCTGAGTGCGCGCACTCATACACTCGCAAACACACATGATTCTCCTGAACGAAAACATATACGGCGAGCTGCGATCACGTTTCGGTTACAGAAGCCTTAGCTGCTGTGTTATTTTTTTATTTCCCTCGAATCGATAGATGATGCCTTTGTGGCGAAAGAGGTACTGTTATGTGCCGGGAATTCCAGTAGATCGTCTTCATCAATTCAAATTCAACACCAAGAGCGGCTTCGAATTTCATTAAACATTGAAGTGGCTCTGGTTCGATACGCTGCAGAGACGGTCGGTAAAATCGATTACACTTCGCAGGTGATTGAATGTGATGGGAATCAACTACGCGGCCCACTTTGGATAAATTGTGTATGCTTTGGTAGATACTTGTTTTTTTTTGTGCGAGTTCTTTTGAGAGAAAGTTTTCAGGTGTTAGAAATTTTCCTGATAGTACAATGCAAGTGTTATAGGCAACTGTCCGAACCTCATTGCCCTCGGAGACTAGGTCCATTTTATTTCAGTATCCTATCTCAGAAGCATACCGAGTCTTCCAGTATATCTCTGCATCCGCTTAAGAGTTCCCCAATAATTTTTATCTGACAAAATTGAGGGCAAATTGATTAAGTGAGATCCTTTATCAATAGAATTTACCCTGTTGTCACGGTACCACTGAAGTATCTCTCGATTATAGTGGCAGCAAGCCAAATCCTACCAAGGGTTTTCAAGTAGTTCGTGCGCTTCGATGAAGGAAAACTCGACTTCTTGAGTTTTTAAATTTTTGGTCCGCAGCTGTCAAACACTAGCCGAATGAGAGTTGTTTTTTGCAAGGGTGGAACTTTTGTCTCGGAACCTACCCAAAGTTCTTCCTTACATACGCGTCGTTGTTCATCTGTATGCAACTTCTGCACCTCATGAAAATTTCGGTTAGGTTTCTAAGTCCGGTTTAAGTGCTTGCTGCTACAAAACTGTCTTCTCTTAGACGGATATTGCGTTGCTTTTGCTGGTATTTTATAGCTCACCATCCGCTCGATTCTCTCGATCCCCGTCGCTGTCCACCATCTTCATTGGAACTAACAAGATCTTTTTTTTTGTCGCTAACTTTTTCGTTCCCCCTTTTCCCGTCTCTTCACCATCTCGATGGCAATTAATTAGATCTCTGTAGTTTTCAGACATTTTGTTTCCATACCCCCTTTTTACCCCACTTTCCATAATATTTACTTTTTTTTCATTTTCCTCCGTAACATCACCATCACCGCCCACGAAAGACCGCTCCAGTCGAAGACCCGCATGCGGGCCACCCGCCGGGCCTTCGTAGTCTGGGGGTGTTTCCCGCGGACCCACATGAACCGAAGCGGCCATAGATATTTAACAACGCCATCTAATGATACTATTCTAGTTTTAAGTTAGTCGTTAATTAAGATTAGAAAATATCCTTGGCATCTTAGAGCTTAAGCAGTGTGCCTAAAAATATATTATATTGAATATATAAAAAACGATGTGCGTTGCTATATCGATCAATTTCCCATCAGTATTATCTACAGTCAATTTAACGATGACAGTACAAAGTCTCGTGTTAAGACCTTTAATACAAAAAAAACGTTGAATTCGTTATTTTCTGCATGCCCGAGGCATTTCGCGTGGATTTGTCATATCAATCTTATTGAAAGCTATAATTTCCGGCGAAGATGTTTCCTTTTCGTAAATACGGTTCTTCAACTAATGCTGTGCAAAAATCGGAATTCGTTCACGTTCCGTTACTTAAATTTAAAATAAACAAATTTAATATAAAATATGAATAAAAAAATTTTTTTTTTATTTGTTTACTAACATTAATACTTTTCCCTTATCTCTTTTTCAGGTTAGTGACAGCGACGCGCTGTCTGGTTTCCTTCGGTATCAAGTTGCAATGGTCATAAGTTTGTAAATTTGGAGAAATCTAATTCTGCTTGAAGAGCCCAAAGCAGCGAAATTCTGCTTCGAGAAACATTCCCAAAACATGACCAATTCCGGGAGTTTGACAGTGCATCGAACGAAATAGGTTCCGTTTTCCAACCAGGCACGTTTTACTCGAACCCACGGCACCTAGGTTGCTTCCGTTCGAGATAGTCGTTCACGACTAATTTCGATTCTGGTGCTTTTCCGTCTAGCTCCAGCGTTCTTCCATACAGGTTACGTTGAATAATCTTGTAGAACTGTATCGAATCTTGGTTTCTTGTAAATGTCGCCCGATCTTATTGAGATTGACATGAATTCCATCTATGGATAATTTATCCATGGCTTCACGTGATAGAAGTGATTTGCAGACCAATACCAAATTCTGTTATTAAAATCAAACATCTCAATGGCAGAAATTAGCATTATTTAGTTTGAAATAAGAGTTAAAATATCAAAAATCATAACAAAGCCTGCATGAGAAAATAGCAACAAAATAAAAAATTCTGTCATTGTAATATCAAACCAAGAACAAAATATTTATAGAAGACGAATTTGTTAATTATTTTATTTTTTAGCATTTAGAATAGAGTAATATCTTCAGTATTTCTCTTATCTGATTCTGATGCAGTTTATTCAATGGTATTTTATTTGAAGATAGAACAACTGGATCAATTTACTTAATGAAATTGAAATAGCTGATCAATAACGAAATAAGGTATTATAACTAATTTTGATGTTGGACAGATATTGTACAATGTCTTGATCCCTATCACGAAAATATCAAGTATCGCTATGACAACACAGAAACATCAAGCCAAGATATGATGGTAAAATTTGTTATTATTTTGACCTTTGTTTGCTATTTACACCTACCCGGGTAGGCACAGAGTAGGGTTATTCCTCAAGATCTACTCTATCACTCTGTCGTGTTTTCAGGGCATCAACCTCGTGTTTTCAGGATATCATTATACCGCGTTCAGGGAAATCATCACTATCTCTACGAACCTGTTGGAGGTTCATAGCGCTTCGTGTACCAATTTTTGTTTTTATTCTATCATCAAAACCACCTTTCTTTTTCTGGTAGAATAGACTGTATAGTAGAAATTGAAAAGAATTTGAACTTATTACTTTGTACAATATTTTGATGCTCAATTTGTTGGGATGCTTAAGGCAGTTGAAACAGAACTGCCATCTCCTCCTAACAGTTTAATTTGAACCGCTAGGAAGATGCAAAGTGTACACTATTTATGTAGCACTATTCCACCAAATGGATCATTCTACCGAAAGTCATTTCACCAAAAAACCTTTTCGCTGCTTTGATGCTTTTCAATTTGTGAAGACTAGCATCCCTGAAAATTTTTATTCTGATGATCTGGTCAGCACTATCGAAAATGTTTAAACACTTGCAGCTTGTGATATTCATCAAATATCCATCAAACCAAATATAGATTTTCAGCAAGAACATCCAGAAGCGGAATGTTTAATTTTACCCTGTTCATATGCACTGTCTTCAAGTTTGACTGTTTTGGCACAACGATCTTGAATCCGAGAACGCCGACAACGACACAAAAAGACCAAGCGCACTTCTTTCATTAAACCACAGTGTTCTCTCGAAAACACGAAAAAACTATCACGGACAAACATCTAAAATCAAAACAGTAGAAAAAACTACAGGGATCAGCCCCATGGGTTTGTTCGAGCCATTGATGTGGAAAAAGGCAACCAAAATTTCTAATGATCGACATTTTCAATCAAACAGCTCAACGATTGATTGAGCTGTTTGATTGAAAATGTCGATCATTAGAAATTTTGGTTGCCTTTTTCCACATCAATGGCTCGAACAAACCCATGGGGCTGATCCCTGTAGTTCTCTTGAAGTACTCTTGAATCCGTAATTTTCACGAGAGCCTGCTTAGATTGGTCTATATTAAGAACCAACACCAAACCCAGAATATAGACTCTGTTTGTCTTGGTTTGTATTTGTTTTGTAGCCGACGAAATTACATCAATATTCCAAATGTATGCAATTATATCTTTGTACGTACATGCGATAAGGATTTCGATATTAAAGTCTGAGGACAGAGGGTTGCGTGTTGAGTTTTAAATCGACCACGTGGTTCGCTCAATTCCCTTTGCGCATCGTATTTCTCTTGTACTCTCTCGTATATGAGCGAACTGTACCGGATTGCCAGCATACATTTTATTATTTTGATGAGAAGTTTTATCACATTAATCTATCGTATGGGTTGGACATTACATGATTCCAATAAACAATGAAAAAATATTCAACTTTCACAAAGATTGAATGTCTGTGTGTTTGGCAGCCTTGTCGAGCCAATTTTATATCTCTCTCCTTTTTCAGAATGCTATCAGGAAACCAAAGCGAAAAAAACGGCGGATGCATTGAAACTGACTTTGTTTCACAGAAAATACAAGACTTTATTTTTATCGCGATAACATATATGTTTTTATGTTCTAATCGCATCTAAACTAAATTATCTAAACTTTGTCACGGTAGATTTATGATACAAGCCTTCAAAGCCAAGATATTCGATGAACAAGTAGAGATATGCATTTCCGAGCGTTCCATTTTTCTGCAGTTCTTCAGTTAGAAAAAAATACAACACGACCGCTAAACTCAATGAATCATTCTGAAAATTTCACAGAATATTCTCAACTAAATTTCGAGGACAATTAATTCAGATTGATTCGAGCGGTTCAAAAAGCATGCTTCAGTTTTCATCCATTATAAAAATCGCCACACAAAAATTTTTCAACTTCTTTGTATAGACGCCAAACAAAAACTAATCGTACGATATGTGTCAAAATTTGACAGAATGTGTATAAAAGTGTTGCCAACGTTGAGAGAATAAAAGTTTACCGATTGGACAAGCGCGGGAATTTTAAAATGAAAATTCCAGTTCTTTTTTGATCATAAGGTATATGAGAAGAGTGATGCTAATCTAAACAAACCATTCTTAGTCCACTTAGTGGAATTTTCAAAGATCTTGAAAAATCGCCATGAAATTTCCGAAATCGAAAAATGGCTTAGAATTGCATAAAACGTCGAGATTTAGTGTCATCTCGAGAAAAAAAATTTTTTGAAAAAATCGACTTTTTGGGACTTAGACAAAATTCAAATCTTCTTCAGAAGTCCCGGAAAGTTGATTTTTCCAAAAAATTTTTTTTTTGAGATGACACTAAATCACGACGTTTCATGCAGTTTTGAGGCTTTTGGCATCAAAAATGTTTTCGATTTTGGGAATTCATGTACTCCCCCCTATGGTGCTTTTTCAAGATTTAAAATTTTCAAAACTTTACCGCCGAGCAGCACCCCTTATTTCGCATGTCCGATTTAGTTCAAATTTTGCATAAGGGCTTTTTTCGAGATGCTTAAACTTTTAGGCACTAGAGCTTTACGAAAATAGAACTGATCCCAAAATTTTGGCACCCTTATATATATATATATATATATATATATATATATATATATATATAAATATATATATATATATATATATATATATATATATATATATATATATATATATATATATATATATATATATATATATATGCGGTAAAAATTAACGTGTTTTGTCGGTTACGTCACTTATACTGGAAAAAGTCACAGCCATTTGATCTTCGAACTTGAACAATGGCCCGACAGTAGCTTTCAAACGAGCCTAAGTTTGTTAAAATCGGTTCAGCCATCTCTGAGAAAATTGAGCGGGAAAAATATCTTCGAAAAGTGCACACACAGACATTTTCCGATCTCGTCGAACTGAGTAGAATGGTATATAACACTATGGGTCTCCGAGGCTCCGTTCAAATGTCGGTTTTTCCAGCAATTCTAATACCTTTCTATAGACAAAGGCAAAAATAGTTTTTGCAAGCAAACGAACCGCAAAGGTATTGTTCTAAAAACGCACAGATTCTCGAGATAAGAGCGGATCACATTTCGCTCGCCATCACCATCACGATACGATTTGCTCTCGTTCGAAATCTAACTCTCCGATGTGGATTTCTCACAGTTGTTTTCGAAAGTATGTACTGTTAGAATATTCAATAGAAAAATTTCAATATTTTGATCCGCAATATTGCATACAACTCTCATCTTCTTCAGATTTATCTTCACCGCTTTTTAGGCTTTTCCGCGCAACCTCTCTGTATGGGAATTTATTTATTTATTTGGGAGCAGGGAAAAACCCGCTGGAGCTGAAATTTACAATCTCTCTATCCAGCAGGCATAAAACCTCCTCATCTTTTTATATCAACAGATTATAAGAAATCCAACAGATATATTGCTTAATACAAAGGGCTTAATACAAAGTAAAATTTTACCTCCAGGCGAAGGTCAAAAGTGGATGGTGGGTTGAATCTAAGTCAGGTGACGTTGGTATGTGTCGTTGAAGGCATATTGTTGTCCGTGTGGGTCCGTAGGAAACACCCCCAAATCACGAAAACTCGGCGGGTGGCCGAGATGTAGAAAAAAAGGGAGAGAAAGGAATGTTGCAGTAAATGGAATTGCGGAGTGGATCGAATAACATACATACCCTTTATGCTTTCTTTTAGACAATTTTAAGTAAAGAATTCATAATAATAATAGAATGGTACTTAAAATTTTTCTTTATGTTTCGTCTTCGATATAACTAAAGTATGGACGCATAAAGACTGTCCCAGAAAGTATGGACGCACAATGATTTCGCTGTAAATAATTCACAAGTGTTAGATATTCAAATTTTATTCGATATACTGATAATATTAGATTACAACAACAGAATTTTATTCTCAACATTCGCTACTTAGCCATTGTAGACTAGCTGGCGCACCTTCTTGCGAACGTTCCTCATTAAATTCCGTACAGACTTCTTGGCGACAAGATTTGACACTTTTTTCCAATCTTTTTCGAACTGTTGAATGGTTTCGGCTGCCGAGACATGTTTCCTAAGATGTACCTTCGTAAATGTCCAAAATTCCTCAATTGGTCGAAATTGTGGGCACTTTGGTGGATTTATGTCTTTTGGGACGAAAGTGACATTTTTGGTAGTATACCATTCCACCGTTGATTTCCAGTAGTAGCAAGAAGCAAGATCTCGCCAGAAGACAACAGGACCCTTGTGGCTTCGAATCATGGGTAGAAGTCGTTTTTGTAAACATTCCTCGATGCATGTTTCGCTGTTCATTGAAGTAGTGGTAATGAAGGGTTTCGAAATCTTACCGCAGCTACAAATTGCTTGCCAGACCATAGCTTTCTTACCAAATTTTTCGACTTCAATCGATGTCTCGGACTGGTTTGACACTTGCCCTTCTCGCACTGTGTAATATTGTGGTCGCGACAAGGGTTTGTAATCGAGTTTCAAGTAGGTTTCGTCGTCAATGATTATGCAGTTCAAATTTCCAGCAAGAATCGTATTGTACAGCTTTCGAATCCTCGGTCTGATCAATGCTTCTTGTTTCGGACTACGTTTTAGTTGTTTCTGCTTCTTATAGGTTCGAAGATTCAAACGTTCTTTAGCACGAAGAACATTTGACTTCGAAGTGCACACTATGCTATATTGCTATCTATATTGTATACAACATTTTCAATCCGGTAGAAGATGCCACAAGAACTCGAGTCTCTCAATGCATGAACCGTGAGAGAATTTTGCTACATTTCTTCGCTCCACTTCATTCTCTAATTATTTCCCCCCCTCAAAAAAATTTACAGTCTGATAATGATCGTTGCTGTGTGGAATTTCTCAAGAGAGAATCGCAAGTTGACAATTATCGCAGAAAATCGAATCGATGATTCAACTTGGTGATTCTCGTACTAGGTTGCAATATTTCAAAAACCTTGTGTGGAGCATTCACATACATTTTCATAGGCACAACTTATACAAAGATTGTATGCACATAGTTAGAATAAGCGGCAATAGTAAAATGATTCTATCGCAATTATCAACTTCCTGTATAGAATCGGATCACGAAACGAGAATAAGCGACCGTTTGTTGCTTCAGAGAGGATCCCCACAGCAGCGTGCTAACCTTTGATTCTCAGAAATGTCATCGAGAGAAATTCGCTCTCGCACTGGTGTCGATTCTATGTTAAATGAGCTATGCCGGGTATTTGTTGTTGCGATGATATCCGTCTCTCTCTGATGGTAATGATTCAATCGTGTGAAGAGTTGCCAGTGAGCGTTCTTCTTTTGCTCGAACACCTTCAGTATACGTTTGTCCAACTGAGGGTTAGCAGGACCTTTTTTTCGACCCGTTTTCGGTTTATCCTCAAAGGTGTTATCCTCACCGAACTTCCTGATTGCATTGCGCACGACTTTTTCACTTACTCCTTCCATTTTTGCTATCTTTCTCAGTGACAGTCCGCGTTCTGTGCACCATTTGTACACAATTTTTCGACGTTGCTCTGCTGAAAGTCCACGCATTTCGAAACAAACTAATGAAAACGAATAAACAACTGCACAAGTGGTTAGAGAAGAGTGTAAACAACAGGACGAAGCCATAAAAATTGACAGATTCTGAACCATTGCGAAATGGCAGCGATTTTTGGTTGCGTCCATACTTTCTGGGACAATCTTTAATAATGGAATGGTACTTAAAAATTTTCTTTATGTTTCGGCTTCGATTCTACAGTGCATAAAACATCATATTGAGGTACTCTGCCACTTAGAAGCTTAACATAACTCACTAAAAAGACATATAACTACTACAAATTGTATTATTTGCGTTACTGGAAGTTTTTTTGTCGTTTCCACGATTTCTGTTAGGCCACATCACTCAAACCAAATCACACCCTCTCATTTTTCTACTATGCGATGCGATAGCATTATTGAAGTCGTTGTATTACTCAAATGTGGTCGTAGATTAAAAGTGAGGTATGAGATAGGAACTAGTTACGGCAAATCAAATTACCTCATATTCGTTACGAAAGAAAACTCACAAAACATGATGGGAGACAGATGATTCCCAAATAACACCCATGCTTGACAGGTCAAATACACGCAAAGAAGGAAATGTAACCAAGATCTGCTTCAGAAAAATGAAGAACAAAAAACTGTTCTCGTTCGTTAATTGTCAATAACTGACGAGTAACGGTCGAACCACGACGCACTTAACCTTCGAGGTATATTTCTACCGACTTTTAGGCCTTTATCGTGTGCTTCTCAAGAACTGTTAAAAAGCAGTTAACACCATTACGTGACCAGCCATAATGCAACGGAAGCCTATTATGTGTAATGACAAACATCAAACACCGGCACCGTAAAACTTTTAAAAAAATCATCCCACAATTGTTCGCTACACGTTTATATTAAATCATTTCGAGGAAGAAGAAGAAGTAAAAATGTTATACCGCAAACCACAAACCATCGCTGCTATCAACGCTACAGAACTGCAAGTAAACGTGACTCTGTGTGTGATGATACATCGTGCACGTAGATTTGCATCACATCACTGATACGAACTGCCTGCCTACCCGATGGCAAATCCGATTGCGCTTTTGTTGATGGTGGACAGGATTTTATAGCGCACCTGCCGAAGGGATCGAGTGCACTGATAACTGCGTTTAGTAGCTGGTTATCGTATATTGTTATGGTCTTTTAAACAATTTTTATACTCTTGAACGGCCATTGACTCAAAGTTATATTCCGGTTTTTTTTAGATACGCTACTTTGTCGTACCGAGCAGCAGGTGTTTGCAGCCAAACCACTCGCTGCAGTCAAACTGGCCGCACTCCACTTTCGATGCAACAACGTGATTAGCGTACAACTTTTTATTTGAACCTAAACCACCGAACTGGTTTGGACAGCGCAACTTTTCTCCCATATATTTTGCCTAGCGTTTTTCATATCAGCACACCAGCAAACGTCAAGCTCACGTGAAAACGCACCGTAGCTTTGGTCCGGTTGAACCGGTCCGTAGTAAGTACGGTAGCCACCTTCCCGGGGACAAGGTCATGCCCCCACATTCAAAATATCGATGTGTTGGGAGTTTCTGTTTACCAACAGAACTGCTAGACCGGGACCCACTGCCGGCAAGGACATTCTCCATGGTCGCTGCTGTCACCAGCAGACTTGTGACGAGAATTTAATTTATTCTACATTAAATTCAGTTATAGCCGTCGTCTGCCGTGCTCCGGTGCTTTGATGTTCGATGTGGGCGTTTACTGAAGTGCTTGTTATTTTTTTTTGTCGAAGTTCTGAAATCCATCACTGGCTGCTGTGGAATGCCGTCACGATGGAACCCAGCAGACGGCAAAAAAATGTTCCGCTGGAAAAATAATCATAATCGGATAGACGAAGTGCTCTCGGCGAGGACAGATCGAGGGGCCAGGTTCAATTATTTTCATGCTGCAGACATTGCCGAATAGAGCGGCATTCACGACCGACAAATGATTAATAGTTAGCTAAATTTTTCATTTCAAGTCTGCATTAAAAATAATCTATCCGCACCTTCTTCGGAATCCATTTCCCCGGTGAATTTAACTTCGCTTATATAACGTCACAGATTCAAATAGTTATAAATCAGAACACGATCAGCAGTTCCACCACCCAGCCAACCTAAGCCATGGCTAATGGGAGCAGCATACCTAGAGGCCCGATGCGTGGAGTTTATTCGCGCGCTATTAACGGCATCCACCCACTCACGCGAATGGTAGCTTCTCTCCGATTGCATCCATTTCACGCTACCGAAATCGATTTGTGTGTGCGGCGAATCGTAGATTCCCCATCGCAGCGTACCTTCGCGCTATCTAAACTAACTGGTTTCGGTAAATAACTGGAGTAATGTTGTTACGCTTGTTTATGGGTTTTATTTTTCGTTTGCGCTGACTTGCGAACTAATTTACTATTTTCAGTTGGAATCGCACGATACTTGTTTCTATGCAAAGTTCAAGGTCGAACCAGTTGAAAACATGTTTGTCTGCTTCCTACTAATTGTTAAAAGTTCAAACGTATCGTCTCCAAGTGTGACATAATTTATTTTGGGAAACATTTTTTTCTTTTTTTTGACACACTCCAGTTGCTTACTAATCGAACAGAAATCAAATCGGCAGTTAGTTCCCGCTAGTTAATGCTCAGGTTCGTCAATCGCGAATGCACAAATTAAAGACCACTCGCTGCCTACCGATTAGTGAGAGTCAATTAAATTATTCTACTCGATGGATATACGTTCCAGGACCGACCAACCGCAGGGCTTTTGTGGTGCTCGAAACGATGGTGGAAAATGCCAATCAAACCGAGCGATTTGTCTAACGCAATTAGTGACTACAAATTTACATATTTCATAACCGAACGGTAATCGATTGCAATTAAATATTTATTAATCGGCCTTCTGGGTACAGAAGCCATCGAGGCGAAGTCGTTTACAAGAATAATTAGTAAAGGCTTTCTCGTCATAGAAGCAAAAAAAAACAGTGAACGAAGGCAAAGTTTGATTATATGGAAATTCGATTAAATATTAAATATGTACAATTCCACTAATGTGTAGCAGATCATCAGACTTCACATAGACCGATTGAAATGAAACCTTAGACACAAATTTTTGACAATATGACAAACTAATTATTTTTCATTCAGGGGTTAGCTAAATTTTGTGCTAGGGCACATAACCGATTTTTATACGTTTACGTTTCGTCTTTGACTCATCAGTGCATAGCAGTTCAAATTGAACTGCTGTATGCAAAACTCGGCAGTTCAATTTGAACCGCTGAGCAGACGAAAAGTTTCTGCTATTGCAGTCGAAAACACGTTTTCGTTCGGCACGTTAGTATAGACATTGCATTTCGATGCAAAGATAACAAGTGTTCTGTAATCGTATCGAAGGTCGAATTTTGCACTGCCTGAAGTCAACAACAATTGTATTCTTTCGTGTCGGCGGTAGCTTTTGTTCGTTTGGTTCACTCATTTCGAGGTCGTTCTGTTGTTCACTACACAATACTGTACTTGGTTTCTTCTGTCCCGAACGTAAGCGGTTTTGTTTTATCGACTGACTTGGATGAGATGTGAAAGCGAACTGAAGAAAAACGATTGTACACTTTAAAATGTTCATTTTTGAATGAAAAGTCGAACACTTTTTCGGGAATTTTGAAAATTATCAGACACAAATTAATAAAAGCATTTCCTCCATTTTCTCAAAATTATTTTATTTAAAATTCAAACTAGAAATCCACATTCGAAAAGCGTTCCTAATGCATGACCCGATGCCATTTCTTCGATAGTCCTAAAAAATGCCTGAATTCATTCCTAACACCACTGGCTATATCGTTCAACGCTTCCCTTAATGCGAGGGCTTTCCCAGACCCCTGGAGGAATTCATATATTTTTTCCGGTTTTTAAGAAAGGTAACAAATCTGATATTACTAACTACCGTGGAATAACTTCATTATGTGCTGTGCCCATGTTATTTTAATAATAATTCTCGATTTCATAACTCACAAATGCGAAGACTACATTTTTGAAAATGAACACGGTTTTATGACTAAGATGTCCACATCTACATTCATCTTTACATATCTTAAACATCTTTTATCATCCGATCTCTACAATCGCATCTACTGGTTGCTGCTATCTACACAGATTTCTCAGCGACATTTGATAACATCAATCTTCAAATAACAATTGCTAACCTCGACAGTCTGGGCTTCAGTGGTGCTTTACTGGATTGGATGCATTCATATCTTACTGATCGCGAGATGTCTGTGAAAATAGTAAACTGCACAACAGTTCCTCTTACTGTTAGCTCTGAAATACCTCAAGGAAGTCATTTAGGACCGTTCATATTTTTACTCTACCTCAATGATCCCAACTGCTGCTGACTTCAAACTATATCATCCTATAAAGAAACTAGAAGATACACGTTTTCTGCAAGCTCAGTTTAACACATTCGCCAAATGGTGCCACAATAACAGGATGGTACTAAACGCCTCCGAATATTCCGTTATGTCTTTCTTCCGAAAACGCTCAATAATTACATACGACTATCATCTCTTGCAAAATGTCCTCAAACGTGAATCCTCGGTAAAGGACTTTGGTGTTATGCTTGATCACAAATTGGATTTTAAGAATCACGTCGCGCTAGCAGTTCAACATAAGCTGCTACGCACTGATGAGTCCAAGACGAAACGTAAAACCAAATGTATAAATTTGGGGTTAAAAATTAAATATTAAATTAATATCATGCTGAGTGGTATAACAATTCAACATAAACTGTTGTGCACTGACGAGTGGAAGACGAAACATAAAGTGTATCAAATTTTTGTTACTATAATAAGTTTAAATATTAAAATAAAAAATGAGAATTTATAACGGTGTATGCTTCCGGAAAATGGAACTAAAATGCACCGACAAAAAATCTTGAGCTTGAGTTTGAGCGACCACCCTTGGTTGCTACTCGGTTACTGATCGGGATTAGCTGAAATTGTACAGGGAGTTTCTAGATGATCCGACCTGGGACTGGTAAATCATCCGTCAATGCACGTAATCCCAGAACTCAGTACCGGCGCCGGCAAGGCTCGAACGTAGATCGTCTAAGGAATGGGAAGGGATGTTAGTCCAACACTTGTTGTTACTAGAGGCCGTATATACTACTGCGCACTCCACAAGTGTCACGGGAGAAGGATATTTGTTAATAAAAATTTCAGTATTGGTATTATTCGCGCGCGACTCAATATGTTTCGGTTTCAAGATGCTCGGATGCACCACTAAACTCACTGACTTCCCGAGTGAACGTTTCAACAATATCCTATATTGAAGTCCCGGGAAGTCTTGATTCACAGCTCTTATTCGAGGAAACTGAAGAAAAATTTGAAATACTACCGCGTAAAGAATAAAAACTTCCCTATTTTTATAAATGAAATTTACGTGATACAAAATAAACGAGTGAATAGGATTAAGACAAAATAGTTGATTCATTCCATTGACATATTCTAAACAGTTGTTATAAAATCATTTTAAATCACCAAATAAAGGTCACACGCGTCTTGATTCTTTATTATTTCCGATTTATTATTATTACTATTTTTTCCCCTTTATAGGCTACTCTGGCCGAGGGGGATTATTTCCGATTAATTATTTTAATTATTTATTAAAATTATTAATTGGTTATGTTGGTTGATCTGGGCAGCCGGTTACCGAGAAAAATATAAATTTATTGTTTGAAATATTAATATCAAGTATTTTTTACTATGCATTCAATATACCGTTATGTTATCTCTGTTATCTCTGTTATTAACTTTGTAATATCAACGGATTTGCGCAATAGTTGATTTTTATCGTTCAATTTATAATCCTGAAAGACAATCAATAACATGGAAGAAGAAAACATTCTAAATAAAACTTTTCTCCGAAGCTAGACGGAAATTGATAGGTTGAATGAAGAGATAATTTAGTAAAATAGAGTAATAGAGTGAAACGTTGAAAATATCTGATAACTGAAAGGAAAAAGAAACTCCTGCAATTATCGCCTTTTACGACATGGAAGCAGGAACCCAGTGGATCTATTCTTGGGTAATTTTTTTTCCGCCGGATACCACATGGCATCTAGGTTAGTACTGTCCCGAGAGAGCTAGTACCTATTAGCTCTAAATCTCCTAGTGGACCCCAGTTCCTTATCGGTGGTTCTGATTGGGCGAAGCGAAAAAAACAGTTACAAGAGAAAAGAATCGTTTTGAATCGAACAAAACTTCCTGAAAATCGTGAGCTTCACGCCTATGCAGTGAAAGAATCTATATCAATTCGACACGCATTCATGGCACAAGTAGAAGTTGTGGGGATGTCAAAACCAACTATACCAGTCGAATTTATGGTAGTCGATAAAAGACGTCGATCTTTGCTCGGAAGATAAACGGCTAGTGAATTCAGGTTATTGGAAGTAGGCATGGCGGTTAACAATTGCGAAAATACTGAAAAACTGGAGATATTCCCAAAAATACCCAACGTCAAAGTCAAATTTAGTGTTAATAGGGCGATACCACCAGAAAAGAACACTAATGTTCCGGCCTCTTACCGAGAAGGAGCGAGACAACGTTTAGGGGAGATGGAGGCACGAGGGATTATAGAGCGAGTGCACTCAGCGCCGGAATGGATCAGCGGGATGTCGGCAAAAACGACTTTCGTTTGGTAGTGAATATGCGTTCGCCAAATAAAGCGATCTAGAGGGAATATTTTCGTCTCCCCCTGTTGGAAGAAATGAAAATAAAATTACACGGATCTAGATACTTCACAAATCTAGATCTTAACAATGTCTATTACCACCTAGAAATCGCTAAGGAATCGAGAGATTTGACTACGTTCCTAACGGAGAATGGTATGTATCGGTTTACACGTCTTATGTTCGGTGTGAACTGTGCAGCTCAGACTTTCCAACGGGAAATGTGTCGCATATTAGAATGTATAGAGAACGTCATTGTCTATATAGACGATATTCTAATTTTTGTAGAATATCGTTTTAGATACCTCATGGCACATCCAGTCAAAGCCACAAAATCCGAGCATACGAGGAATGTATTAGAGGAAATATTTGCGAGGGAAGGATTTCTCAGGATTATTCGATCGGATAATGGATTGCTCCAATTCACAGTCATCTGTCAATAAACTACCGGATTTCGGTAAATCTGCGGATTCTTCGCAATTATTTTACTGACATGATATCTTAACATTGAAACGTCATTACTTTTTTTATATCGTTTATTTTGATCCGGCTTTAACCCAATTATGGTCGTTCGCCGGGTCCGCTACTTTTTCCCAATTTAGTAAAAGATTTGCCAATTTTCAGCGAACCAATTAATTACAAAGAAGAGCTTAAGGTGACCATGGAAGCGAGCCACAAATGGCAGCCAAGAAACAACCTACCCTCCCACTCCACCTTCCGCTATTTTGCCCTGCTCTAGATGTAAACAAACCATGAAACCCATTTTTTCTACGCGTAGGGGTAAATATGTTGCGTAGAATTGCTACTGCAATTTGGTAACATAATCACTCATCGTATTGATATATGTTTACGATAAACTATCAACTCTGAAGAATGATTTGTGCAAAACTTTTTCGGACCTTCATTAGAAGGTTTCTTCTTAGAATGTTATTATTTTTCACTCACCTCAAGATTTCAACTGCTGTTTATAGCTCTGTGACATAAGTAAGCTTTATGAAACATTTTAGAGTTATTCTTCACCGGTAAACTTATCCTCTGATCTAAACATTTTATTATAAAACCTTTGAATAACTCACAGTTCTGGTTTTGAAAATTTTCCAAAAATCCACGATAAAAAGTTTGCCGGCCTGCTTTAGTATTGGCAATACCACCCTTTTATATTGGCAGTGATGCCATACATAATTAGAGAAAAAAGCTTGCAATGCACCAAAACTGACATTATTTACAATTAGTCGCACATTGATATAGTTAAAATTACGGATCAAAACTACTTTCGTACGTCACCATCTAAAATTTCAATATTTTTTTTTAAACTATAACATTTCCCTTATTTCCATTTCAAACATTGATTCCCATCCAAGTTATCCGCAACCCTGTTGTCTTATTTACCGTCGCTATGGAATGCAAAAAATAAACAAACAGCTAAAGGATTGCAATCTTTTCAAAATGCCTCACCCATCTAAGAAGAGGTAAGCAGCGCTTATTCGGGAAAATCAATAGAAAAATAGATGGAATACGTTGTTAGAGTGTGTTTTGGGCAGTGAGTGCCGGTTCAAAACAATACCACGGAATTTAGAAACTTTACAGGATCCAATAATTTGGTATCAATAGGGAAAGTTCTAAAATATTTTCGTCAATCTATGAAATTATATCATCAAATTTGCATGAGAAATCTTTTCAGAGCAAATAGCCGATTTGTCATCAAGCCCTCTCGTTAAGTGCCACTTGACTGTTCTGTGGGTGAGGTTGCTTTCCTATCCGAAATCGATGATGTTATCGACAAAATTGAAAATGTAGAATTTGTTGGTTTGTATTTTTTAAATATGGGAGCTTCATATTCAAAGATTAAAAATAATATAAAAAGCCAATGCAACAGAGTTTGTTTTGATTTTGTGTTACTATATTTAATCCATCAATGTAACAGCTTCCTTTTCACTTTGTAATGTAAGAAAAATGCCAAGAACCAAGCGAGGGCAAACAGTAAACTATCTTCTTTGGCACAATCTATATGTTCTTTTGGTCGCATGATTGCAATTTGTTAACTTCAGAATGAGCATGAGGATGAGATAAGTCCACTCTGTTCTGCTAGGTGATTTAGTTTCAATGTTTACATTTTGTTCTTGCACCTGTATTCCTTTCAGCGCACAAATATTATTTCATTCCTCTCTACTCACAAATACTATTACTATATGAAAAAGTATTGTTTCACCAATACTTTTACATTTATTTTCCTTGGCTTCCGTCCACGGTCACCTTAAGTAAACATTACTGACTCCTGAGAATCATATCTGCCAAATCGATTTATTTTCGTATTTGAAAAAATGAAAACTTAGCTTGGCATCGAGAAAATTGTATTCGTTCTAATTCCTGTAATTTCAATACATCCAAGAGTTTATATATCGATAATATAAGTATATAAAATAAATGTATAGTAAGTACTTAGGGGCTGTGCATAAAAGACGTCACGCCACAAGGGGGAAGGGGGTTTTTACACAACACGTGACCTTTTGTGACAGGGGGAAGGGGGAGGGTTGTTGGAATGTGACGTCCAATATTTTCAATGAGCGCATTTTTGAAATTAATTATATTACTGCTTTGCCCTATTTCCTGAAAAAAATCTCCACAATAAAGGTTTACATTCTATAGGAAAACGTGTATTTGTTGATGTAATAGCTTGTTTTTGTAAATTCGGAAATGAATGATGCAGGAAATCATTTTTGTTGTGATCAGCAAAAGTGAACGGAGGGGCGAGTAAATTAACGAAATTAATAAATTTGCCTAATATGAGTAAAAAAAAAGATGCCTTTAAACGGTTTAACTTAAGTTAGGCACTGACAATTTTAGTCAATGTATATGAGTTTGGGTGCACCAATCGCTTGGAATTATGGATTTTGTAACTTTCGGAAATCTAATGATAGGTAATAAGCAGATGCGGAATATAAACCACACGAAGAATGAAAAAACTTCAAAAAGTTTGTTTGGTTGGTCGCATCGAAATTTCATGCTTCTTGATGTATTTAAAATTCATTCAGCAATGCCATGTTGACGGAGTAATATCACTAAAACCAGCAAATAACAATAACATATATGCTGTGATTATCAATAATCATAATGATAAGAAAAACATGTTCAATCATAAAGCATGTCATGCAAACTAATTATTAAACCAAACATATCAATGGTAGAAAATAACATAATTTAGTTTGAAATAAGAGTTAAAATATCAGAAATCATTGCAAAGTCTGCATGAGAAAATAGGTAGAAAATATAAAATTCTGCCATTGTAACATTAAAGCAAGAGCAAAACATTTATAGAAGACGAATTTTTCAGTAATTTGATTTTCTAGCATTGGGAATAATATATCATAAGTATTTCTCTTATCTGATTCAGTTTATTCAATTGTATTCCATTTGAAAAAGGAACCACTTGATCAATTTTACTTAATGAAATTTGTATGCCTTATCAATAACGAAATAAGATATAATAACAAATCTTGATGCTAAATAAATATTGTCTAGTCTATCAAGAAGATTCCTTCGATGAAATATCAAGAAAATATGAAGTATTGCTATGACAGCACAGGAACATCAATACAAGATATCAGTTCGGTTTTACATCTCATCCTAGTCAGTCGATAAACAAAACCGCTTACGTTGGGGACAGAAGAAACCAAGTACAGTATTGTGTAGTGAACAATAGACCTCGGAAATGAGTGAACCAGACGAACAAAAGCTACCGCCAACACGAAAGAATACAATTGTTGTTGACTTTATGCAGTGCAAAATTCGACCTTCGATACGAGAACTTGAAGGTTTGCTTAAGGAGCAAATGCATCTTGACATTAAACGTGTGCATTTACTTCAATGCAATAAGACGAATAATGTTGTTTACATCCAGTTTTACAAAGAGTTGGATGCAATTCAATTCGCAAAAGACAATAACAATGTGCACTATGTGGAGCACGAGAACATTAAGTACAACATTCCAGTATATATGGAAGATAGTGCTATAGAAGTGCGTGTGCATGATCTTCCCTCAAGCGTCACCGATTCTTATATTCGCAAAACTATGTCCCAATACGGAGAGATTCTGTCTATCGGAAAAGAAAAGTGGAAGAACTTTTTCCCCGGTATTCTAAATGGCGTACGTTTGTTACGCATGCGCTTGAAGAGGCCTAAACCTTTTTATGTGACTTTCGGTCAGGAAACAAGAATCCTGTGCAAATCACTTGTTACCTACGACAATCAGATGACCACATGTCAATATTGCCAAAAAGCTGTTCATTACGGTAAGGCATGTGCTAAACTGGACAAGGAGACAACCACACCAAAGGACAACGGTGCTTCCTTCACACCTACTCCAAGCAACCCCAGTACATCTGTGACAGCCATCAACAACAATGAAGCATCCCCTTCAACGAAACAATCAGTATCCCCTATAGAACAAAGTACATTAGCTGCAGTTAACAACTTACCATCCAACCAACCAGCAACTGCAAACAATGTACAACAAGGCTCATCTCCAGCAACTAGCAATGAAACCAACAACAATACCATCGATGCGGCAATGGATGAAAACTCTGTGCTCCTGTTACTTCCATAAATTAAATTCATGTCAAAAAGCGTTTTATTAAATTTAATCAAAATAGTGCATCATCTTAAACATCATCATCAGCATCAACCAGCTAGAAGTAAAACAAAGTCTTTTGTCGCTCTAATCACTATGTGGTGTGAAATATTTTTTTAAACTAATTTTGCATGGAGCATTGCTATTGCGTAGAGAATGCTGTTAAATTAACAATATCAATGTGATTACGATCCAATCTTATTATGTTCATGAAACTTTAATCTAACATTTATTTATCTTAATCTAGTATTCATTTTATTGCGAATGAAACAACGGTTGCGGAATCGAACACGGAATGCATCAAACGAGAATGTATGTGGAAACTACACAAACCGTTCCGTAACGAAACCGGTATTTTCCCCAACTCTGTTGATAAGGAGTGTTAAAAGAGCATTTCCCAAAGATACAAAATTGACAATGTTCCATGATTTTGAAAGAGTCTCATTGACACGCGTTATCCTTAGTTATACATTCCTGTAGGATTGCTGTTGTTACTAATTTTCACACCCCTCAGCGGGGGATCAACGATTTCAGACGTAGATCATGTCATGTCTTATCTTGATCATATGTGATTTTCCTCCACCAAGATCAAAGCTGATCGAATCATCCAATGATTGAACTTACATGAATCAAGAAATCACTACCGATTTTGTGTGACGGAAGATCAGTACCGATTTTGATCGAAGTGATTAAAAGATCACTGATCAGCTTTGCGCAGTGGCGATATCGTAACCAATGAGGTACAACCGAGGTGCGATTATTGCTAGTTGAAAAAAAAGATCATTGATCAACTGATCTTGATAAGATCAAATCAGAAGTGATCTTTATTGGGAAAGATCACAAGCGGGCTTCTTCGGCAGTGATCTCGATTTGATGAAGTTTTTGTCTTTATTTTCTCAGCTCTGTATGCTCCACTAAGAAAATATTATTCCTTAGCTAAAGAAATAATGTAACTGTGTACCTAGGAGTTTTGTAGATTTAGGGATACTTTTTAATCTAATGACAGCATGAAATCAATCGATTTTTCCCTCATATTTGTATGGTTTGTCATACATATTGAGTAGGTATTGAGATGAATTTTATTTATTTCGAATTCGTGACATGTGACATAGGAGGGCGGGGGGTCTTTGCTGCTGTGACAATTTGTGACAAAGGGGGGCTGGGGAGTCAAAAATTGCCAAAAAAGCGTGACGTCGTTTATGGACAGCCCCTTAATCTAGTTATAATAAATAAATTACCTATTATGACGAAAATATTGTATGTGCTATATTTTTATTTATATTTCAGAGTAAGCCTGTTTCCAAATTTCATTTAAGCTTCATTTCCTCCTGCTGTCGTCGGTGTTTGATCTTCACAGTATTGATAGGTTTGACCGTTCAAAATGTTACTGTAGCTAAACGGACATGTTAAAAATCAACTTTCACTGGCTGCAGCCGGCCATCCCCGACTGTAAGCACCTTCACTCGCATGATTCATTCGGTTAGATTAGTCACACCGCAGCAGCTTGCTTATCCGACGGCGGAACGGGTTTACTCATTTTCCGTCACCCGAAATCGATCGCCCACAAGTGGCAAAACAGTTCCCGGTGAGAGGCGCAGCGGTCAGCAAACGTCGTCATTCCGTCAGCTTACATTGGAAAGTTTTTAATCCGCCGATTCTTGTTTGCCCACGAGCGTGTAAATGCGGTTTTAGAGTGTGAATTAAAAGTTACTATACAAGATTGAAAATGAGCCCAATTCGGCTGTGTTTGGGATCGATTTCTGGAAAATACGTCTTTGACCGTTTACCTTCGGGACAAGGCGCCATCCTTTGTTTTTTGCCTTAAGTTAAGTGACAATTTTTACCTGCCGAATAGAAAACAAAAGTGAAAAAATCGAAAAAGGTAAGAAATTTATTACCATCACATGCTGGCAAAACAAAAACGAAAATGGTCAATGCAACCCACGGGGAAGCGACATGGATATTGCGGCGAAAAGGAAAGTCTCGGAAGGTGCTAGAAAAACATTGATCCCAGAAGCATAACTCCAAGGTCGGTTATCTTGATGATCGAGGCGGTGGGGAAATAAATTTTACGATGTGATAATCCTCCTCGGACCGTCCCTTTTTTCCATCCCCCTTGGTGTTGTTGTTGTTTTTGTTGTCGTCTTCGCAAACCGTAAACAAGGCCCATCGGTTGCTTGTTCTTGCCGTGAGAATCTACTGGAGTTCTTGGACGGGATAAACTATTCATGAATGTTAAATGAGCTTGTTTCGTTTCTGGGTTGCTAAAACTTCTGGGAAGGGTCAGAATATTAGTCTGCTTGCTTTCACTCTAGAGCTGGAAAGAAAGTTCCAATCTCTCAGACGGATCGAACTCTCAAACAACTAATTCTGCTTATCCATCAGAAGCGTTTAATTAAAGCAAAAACACTCAAGGGAAAAAAGCGTCGAATGCCAGATGCTCATATTTTCTTGTGTATGCGCTCTTATGCTGTGTCAACTCGAGAATACACTGGCTTCGGGCAGTTTTCTAACCCCTAATCGCTATTTCCAAGTACAAACAACAACAGTGCCATTATCCATCGGATAACCGAAACCTACAAAAGAGCTAACAAACTTCAGTGCCACCGGCAAACAGCTTCGTAATCAGTGTCCCCTTCCCCGGCGAAATACTTACCGAAGACATTGAACAATCGGCCTTGAATTGGATGTGAGTGGAGCAACACGGTCTAGCCTAGGGCAAACGATTGCGTGAAAGAAACAAGCACCCGGTGCCGGAATGGCATTACGGTTCTCTACACACATTCTGCACCATCGGTTGTTGGCAAGGAGGGAAAAATGCGGGTTCACATGTGCGAAGCGAAAACTGTTTAAAAACAAATAAACTCCAAGTGTGCAATAAATGGATGGGAGAATCGCGCGGGGAAAAACTAATTGGACTGGTGGTGGTACTTCGTCTTGAACTTGTTGGAATGTGGTTTGATGAGAACGGAATGGGAATTTTTCGTAGAGATTTTTCAAAGTAGGTCAAATCATTTAGACCCCAATTGGGAATAGCCCATCAGCGCTTTTCTCGTTGAATGTTGGAAAGAATGTGATTAGTTTAGTCCTACGGCGAAAGTTTTGTTTTTGGCAAATGCTAACGGTTCTTGTATGCCCATCGAATCAGCCTTTTTGTGAAGAGTTTAAAAAAAAATGTGAATTGTCTCGTAGTTAGTAATAAATGTTTTCTATATATCATTTACCATATGGATACCGCGTTAAAAAATCCTCTTCTTTTCATGCCATTTCGGCCACGCTGCCGTGTACCATCGAATCATCGACCAGAACCAAACTACTGGCAATCGGGACCGGCACTGTCTGGTGCATACGGCTGGTGGCGCCTGTGAAGTTTCCTTGATGACATCAGCAACGTTTTTTTTTTTAAATGGAACAAAAAATAATTAGGTTTGGTTGTCACTGCAGTTTCCGTGATTTGAGCACAAAGAAAGTTTCTCGTTCACATTTCAGTGAATTAGAACAGGATGATTTTTTATAGAGGAAACGCTTCAACCTGAATTTAGCTACAAAATTGCGTAATGAGATTCGATACCAACATTGCAGTCTTATTTGCATGCCGCATAACTTGTTTCGATATCCAATCCATTTTTGCCTTTCTCATATAGAAAGGCTATGCAATCACTTTGAAAACCGACTTTGAAAACCGAGGCCCGGAGGGTCGAAAGTCATATATCATTCGACTCAGCTCGACGAACTGAGTAAATGTCTGTGTGTATATAAGTGTTTGTATGTAACAAAAATATGCACTCAATTTTCTCTGAAACGGCTCAACCGATTTTCCCAAACTACGATTCAAATGAAAGGTCTTATAGTTTCCTAAAAAATTTAGAACATTTTTTAAGAAACTATAAGACCTTTCATTTCCGATTCCGGAACTAAAGCGTGATAAGTGGAAAATTACCAATTTTATTGGTATTTTTTAAATTCTTTAAGATCTTGTTAGTTTGTGGGCATAAACACTTTCCTTTTCCTGTTCCGGAAGCATCGAAAGTGGTGAAGAAAAACTCCAAAAATAGAATTGAATTCGATTTATCTGCGATGCTTGAATCTTGATTTGAATTAAAGCTCATATTATCTTTAAAGCTACTGTGAAATTATATCCGGATCCGACTTCCGGTTCCGCAGTTACAGGGCGATGAGTATCAAAGTTTTCAAATCGTCATATAGAGTGACATTATGAACAACACCGGTACGTGGGGGTACGGTGGAAAAAGAAAACACAAAACAAACGATGCTTTGTTCTATTTCGTACACGCTATAAAGAAAACGAAACGGTTACGAATGTCTACTACAAGTGTGTGATCTTGGTAAAAGACGGTGCTGCTGTTGATAAAAATTTTAGCTATTTTATGATATGTGCGACAGAAAGAATAAAAGAATGTAAAGCCGATGTAATATAAATAATATAAAAAAAACCTGTTTTAATCCACCTAGTGGTGTACTGGTACCTTTCTCATGTATTGGGGTATTCTCTTCAAAATTTTTCTTTTCGATTTTTGAAAGAAACCAAGAGATTGTTTGTGCATGACATACAGAATGAAACAGTGCTTTGCTCGCGTAGGCCATCCTTAAGAAAACAAAGTGGGTTCACTATTATATGCACTTCCGTCACCAGAACCCGAGACCGGTATAATCGAAGTCTGTTCGTACGACCAAAAACTAACATAACGTACAAACTCTGCTAGTTTTTATTCAAATATTGAAGATTTTATACAATTTTGCCATCGCACTCTAAATAACGATTTAAATGTTTGTTGCATCCGAAAACATGCAGTAATTTTCGGTAGGACCATAAGACCTTTCATTTCGTTCTACAAAAAAGGTATCGAAATGTTTGAGAAGCGCTTGATGTATATTTCGCTCTTTGTCGAAGAAACGATGCATAATCTTACCGCAGCCACAAATACCTTGCTCGGGCGTAACTTTTTTACCTCTTTTTTTTGCTAGAATCGAAGTGTTGGAGTTGTTTATTACTTGCCCCTCTCGCTCTGTATAATATTGTAGCCCCGACCAGAATTTGAAACCGAATATCACATACGTTTCATCGTTCATGATTATAAAGTTCAAATTCCCAGCAAGCATCACATCGTACGACTTTCAATTTCCGAGCCTAATCTATGCTTTGTGTTTATTTATTCCTATAGGAAACTTGAGTCACGGTCTGTCGGTTACGTCACTTATATCAATACATCTTCGTAAAAGGAAGTGCCAGCTATTTGATCTTAGAACTCGTTAAATGACTCAGTAATAACTTTCAAACAAGGCTAAGGTTGTTGAATTTGGTCTAGTCATCTTCAAGAAAATTGATCGGATTTGAAAAATGCACATACATTCATTCATACACATATACACACACAGACATTTTGCAGTAATCAGTTCAATTTGAACTGCTCTGCCCTGAAGAGTGTTAGAAGAAACGTAAAGATAAAGTGAATTCTACATCGTTTTTAAAGAGAAAGGAAGAAACAGATAGGTAAAATTTTTTTTTTATTTTGCTGAACAATTTTTCCAACTGGAATTCTTACTAGGAAATATTTTTTGTTCGTTCAGGATTATCCCGGCTCCATTTCAATTGATCAAATTCTTTAGCAAAGTTTCATAACAAAGCAACCAGATTTATTGTCAATCAGAACCAATACTTAGAACGTCTACGCAACAATCATGAACCAAGCAACTTTCAGTAGCAATACGAGATAAGGCGACCGCAAATGCGTGCAATCTGCCCAGAAGGTTATCATCCACTTGCGAAACCAACATCCGCAACTGCTGTCGGATGCAGTTGATATTGGCCCCAAAACGAAGCTCGACAAGTCTCCGGTGAATTACGAAACCTTAACAAAAATGTTGAAGCTCCTTGTTATCAATTCGTATGCGCGCTTGCTGTTTTGGTTTTTGTAGTTGTTGTAGGTGATGACGGAGTTCAGAAATAGCGAGAAAGTTATTATTCACTTTTGTTCTCTATAATAATACTATGCTCATCTAACCCGCAATTGATCTGACGGAATCGACATTTCCATCATCAACTACTTAGATAAAAGAGTGAGGACTTTATGACGCCAGTAGCATTGGCAGCTTTCAGTATCGACTTTTAATCGAAAACCGCTCACATGTAGAAAGTAGAATTTCAATTGGCAATCCGTACGAATTTGTGACACATTCGTTGAGTGATTATAGCCTCGAAAGCAGCATTCTAACACAAATGAAAAACTCATTCTAAATAAGTGAACCCGTTCGAAAAAAAAATTCGATTCGCAAAAAAATAAAGGGAGGCCCACCGACCGACCGACCGACCGACAGCTACCGGGAATGTAGGAGATGAGAATGACAGACGGAGTCGTCGGGATGGAGCGATGTTTACAAACAAAACGTTTCTATTTATTTTTGTTACTTTGTTCTTTTCCGAATCAATTTATGCCGCCTGCCTTTCACAACCCCGGAGCAGTTTATGACATCATCTCACGAACTGGTCTGATGGATGGTGTAGAGTTAAAATGTGTCACTTTGTTTCCTCTGTTTCCTCTAAAGTTCGCCACCGACCGACCTACCAACCAACGAACCAACTTGTCAGCCGTCAGAGTTGCCCAAAGCGGTCTCCTAACGACACAACACAGCTGAAACGTGACTATTAAATGGCATTGCTACGCAAAAGTGGCGCTTCTGCTACCGGAGATTATGATTAAAGTTATGATTTGGTTTATTTTATTTGTCTGTTTTGTCTGGTTTTCGTGCAGAGAAACAATTATAAGGTTGAAACTTTTTTTTATGAAATGGTTGATATTTATACTGAAGTCAGCTGCAGCGCAAATAGACTGTGTTCGTAAGAATATCTTACCTTTTGCATTTGGGACTGACGGTGACAACATTTCATGAATGATGTATCTGTGTTTTATGTCACTAATAATGTCAGCGTGCGTAATGTCAGTTGCTTCTCGAACCCCCAAAAATGCGATCTTTGTTGTTACAACACTGTGACCGACAGCTGCCTTCTATAGCGGCTCATCGGTGGCAACCTTTACGAGTTGGGAAAACTTTGCAAACCCAATGTCGGAATGAAGATATTGTCAAAACTTACAAACAGAAACATGTACGGAATTTGCTCCCGTGCTGGCGCTCACTGTCGGTATTCTAATTGGATTTTTGTGAGCGAATCCAATGTTCAGAAGGGGCTATGCGGAAAAAGTGTGCACTGTAGGGAAACGTTGTACATAATTCAATCTAATTTCAAATAAAATATAAAAATCTAATTTCAAATAAAATATAAAAATACAGTTTTCGAATTGATTTTTCTTTATTTTAGACGCGAATACGTATTAATTTACTATGGGACGCCTTTTCGAAATTCACTCTGCACAAGAATAAGCAGAACCTCAACGTGAATATATAATAAAATGAGGTATAATATAGAGATTTTTTTTCTCATTTAGCATGCTACAGTTCGTTCAGTCGCTTCAGGTACATTTTCAAGGATGGATTACTTAAAAGCGGACTGCTTAGGATGCTATTCATTACATTTGTAAGCTGCTTAAGCCAAATCATTCCATTTTCAGAACATTGCATTACTTGACCAATTACCAAATGTAAATGTGGAGGAGAAACGTTTTATTCATTGGCTTGAACGATAAGAAGAATACTGGTATAATCACTCCTCATATCCACTCCGCTAGAACAGAAAAATTGCACATTCTTACATATAATTCTTCCTGATATTGACTCTCAAGACCGAACTCAACGCCATTCGTTAATTGTAAATCGAGTACTAATTAAAATGATGAGGTGACTCAACTAATGAGACGACTATTGATACAATTATTTAAAAAATTAATTTAATTTAATAAAATGATAATTTGAGCTTTCGAATGTTCAATCATTTCTTATTTCATCGCTAAATTGTTAATCAGAAATTGATCCTGTGATTTTCATGCTACGAACATTCATGAAACAATATTAAGTATTATCATCAGACTAGCGGTGAAGCAGCTAATGGACAACCGCTCAAAACAGGTTTATTCCTTCCGATAATCCAGTATTATTTACCATTAAATTTTGTAAGGTCTTCAGTCTACAATTAAGCCTTACAATGACAAACAACAAGTCGCTTTTGGAAATTTGCGGAATCAATTTCAAGTATTCATCTTGGTCATCTCTGCTCCACCGCTCATTTCATATGTCGAAACAATTAGTTTAAGGTTCTACAAACAATCTCCGGGAAACAGCCATTGTTGAAAAACTCAATGCCAATTTTCTCCACTATTGCTTGATGAATCGAAGAAAACATCAGTTTATTCAGAAAAAATGTGCCAAACAAATTGATATTTCTGTTTTGAATTTCTGCTCAAAGACAGCTAAGAAAACTACTTTTGCGTTTTGCAAAAATGGCTGTTTTTTTTCTGAAAAGGTAAATTGCCCCATAAAAGAGATCTACAATCTCTTTCAATGCACTGACTCAAAGGATAAGATGGCGATCGGTGCATTCACTTAATTTTTCCGTAACAAAATCTTTTAACAATAATTTTTTATGAAATTTCATTTTCGGGCCGAAGTTAATGTGTTGGATACGAATTCGTCGTAATTCGTTTATTTTGGACTAAATAATCAGTGAAATAATGGAAATAAGCATTACCGTTTGACAATTCAGCTGTCAGGAAAGTAAAATTTAAAAAATAATTTCAAGCGAGACGAAGTTCGACGGGTCAGCTAGTTTGTATATATATTCTTTGCGTTGTGTTCATACTTTGATGAATTTCGCACAATGAACATAATATATGAAAAGAGCGGTTCTAACGACTACAAAAATAACAACGAATAGAATTTTAAGGTTGACTACTTCATTTTGGATTGTCTTTTTCCATTTTTGGGGCCGATTAAATATATTCATTCTGTTAATCACACGTGAACGATCAGTAGCTGAATGATGTAATCGCGGGATTCATTTCAGACTTTCAGAAGGTGGTATTTTCTGCGATATTGATATGCCGTATGCTGGCTTTGTTTGCATTCGTTTGGTGCGAATTTCGCACAGCGAAATGCGCAAAATCTATCAAATTATTTTAGAATTGCACTAAACTGATGATTTTTACCTTTGATTTGCAATGAAAGTCATATTAATAGTTCTTTAGACAACATTGGAGCCATTAGAACGGCTGATTTTGTATAATGTTCCCCATCGTTGTCCACTTTTCGTTTTCTTTTCCTCCAATGCAAACGACCGGAAGCTGGATGATGCAATCACTTTTGTTTGAAGCGAAACTCACACTTCGAATGCCCAACAGCAGATATGTTCACATGTTTTTTCTGCGTTTAGGCTGGATGAACGGAACCTCATATTCGCCATTGATTGAAGCAGTTGAATAATGCCGGGTGTAGTTCCTGTCTTGACGTAGATGGCAGCCTGTGCACCCGATGTGTCTCCGTTCATGGATTTTCATAGACTGAAGCTAGCAAACGTGCAATAAGGTCTATTTATAGATTTGGTTAGTTTTTATGTTTCTTGCTTGGACCTATTTTTTCACTATTTAAACAATGTGGTATTAATAACAATCTTACATCTTTTTCCATTCGGTTTGTGGAAGATTTAGAGAAAATATTCAAACAGGGACAAAGTTATTGAGAAAACAAATCTGGGTTAATTTCGTTACACTTTCGTGTTGTTTAAAATTTTGAAAATGCAAGTAAAATAAGTAAAATCAGTCGGATCAAGCATTTTTGAGACTTGTTTTTGTAAATTTCAAGGAACAATTTAGGCTCTTTTCAAATGTCTAAATTGTTAACTGATGATGAAAATAGTATTTTCTGCTCAAGGAGAATGCTTATGCAAAATTTTAAACAAATAAAACTATTCAAGAAAATCGATCTTCAATTTCCAATAAAATCTTAGAGAATATTTTGAGATTTTGAATTCACTTTCCCGCTCACACAAACCAAGTGCCTCAGATCCCAGATCAATTTATCAGTTAGAAACACTCCATGTCCTCGTTGCTGACGAATTCAATACCTACATGAATGATAAGCCTTCAAGCGCAGGGAAAAGCATTCAGCAAGAGGCGACCTGTTTGTGACTGCACAAAGCCCACTTTCCAGTTACAGTGTTGTCACCGTAACCATGTCGGTTCCATATTGTGCTGTTGAATATTACAATTTTTTTTTTTGCAGCAACCAAAGCAAAAGAAAGCATGTCAGAAAAGAGTGGGTCGGTGGATGTGCCTGACGGGGATGTCCTGGCCATTTCTGCTGAGGCACTTTAATACAACTAAACTGCTTCCGTCAGTGAATGGTACTGAAACTGAAAGTTGTACCTACATAATTTTCCTGTCATTTGCTTTGGTTGACATGAATCGGTTCTATTGGCGCTGGATGAAGTAACCAGTGGAAATAATTTACTCGGGTCGGAAGGTTCAACGGAAGGAATAAAGGAGGGTTCGTATTGATTGCCTTGTTTGAAGCGTGCAAAGGCACGACGAAACGGTCCTTGGTAGTAATCAAAGACTTTGAAAACAACTCGGCTCGCTTGCTCAATTGAAGACCGGTCTGTAGCGTGTTTGTATTACACAATTTCGTATTTGACAGGCCTGTTCCGCACATAAACACTTGCTTGCTCTCCATCTCTCCAGCTAAAATGGGCTATCAATATGTGCATATTTCCGGTGTGGTGCTAACAAGATCTTACCATCACATGGTTCAACTGATGCCGGCCATCAATGCAGTTTACAGGCGGCAATTTACGAGCGTAAATAACTTCGTCACGCACTGGTCCGCTTACGATAAGCGCACCGAATAAATATGGAATGCCTACACCACTGTAATCATCGGGAGAAATGTAGGAAAATAAAAATACATAAGCAACGGACATAAACATCATCCGTGCGCTTCTGTTTGGTTCCGTTTTATCATTTTTTTTTGAGCTCATGTTTTCGTTGCTCATCATAATATTCGTTCGGATAGTTACGATGCAATGTAAAACAAATTTCATCGGATCTAGAGATTGGAGTGGAAATCTTAATCGATTACACGAACCGGTGGGGGTGAGGTCTTTGACATGAATCACTCGGTCTGAAGTTTGAAGAATAAACAGAAAGAAAATAAGCCCGGTTGCAATTATGTGCAAACATCCGAGGAGTACTGTTATTACTATGATATTTATGCAAATTGCAGTACAATTGACCACGGCTTGCAGCTCAAGTCCTGATAATTTGTCATCGACAATCATTAGTCTAATCTTGTTACTGCCAACCACAAATTTCATCTAGCCGTCTATAGTACGTACACGGCCCTTCCAACCAACCCATACAATGTAACCAGTACTTAGACCGTCGCACTCAAACGGAATCCTGCCAAGCTGCGGTTTGTGAGTTATGAATTGTTAATAGCGCGCTCTATCGATTATCTCATCCTGGCTTCCTACGTTGCCCACGTCCAGCCTGCTCGCGGTGTCGGCGACGGTCCACCGGTAGCCATCGTTCAATGCACACAGTTACTATTGTTGCGCAGTTAGATTTTTACGACCAAGAGTCCTACCCGAATGTTGTTACGAATAACCTCGCGACGACGAAATGAGTTCTTTACGGCTACATCGTCGTCGTCGTGGTTGTGGTGATGATGGTGTGGGAAGTGCAATCAGGAACTGCCTACCGTGTTTTACCTTGTGACACAGAGTATCGATCGCTGTTCAGTCGAAGCTAGCTCCAGGCAGCTAGTTTTCTACCGACCGGCGGGATGTGCGATGTGAGGACGAGCTGGCATCTGGTGGCGATGATGTCACCGTCCGAAGCACTTAACAGGACAAGTGAAAATTTAGCAGAACCAGATGATGTTCGTGGTGGGAATATGTTTCATGTTGGGAATTTTGTTCGAGTGAATTTATGATGGTTACTTCTTATTTGGGAATTGTGCACGAATTTAGGGTTTTCAATAAAACCCATTTCAAATTGCATTTGCTGATGAATTCCTTCGTTTGAAGCCCTATGAAAAACTCAATATCGATTTTCAGTCACTAAAGACGAGTTGCTTTCTATGGAAGCTGAAACTTTTAACGAATCTTTCCTGTCATCCAACTTTTTCCCAAAATAACTCTGTCTTTGTTAGTTTGATGAAAAGTTCTTAGATGTTACTTTCGTCGCTAGTTTTTACTTTGCCTAGCTATCTGGCAAAGTGATAGTCCAAACATTTTCGACTGTGTATTTTGGGTACATTGCACTCAACTGGAAAATGAAACTTTTCTTGCTGGATTGCACGCTGATATCATTATGTTATTTTTGGCATTGGAAAATGAAATACCATTCCAAGTTAAACTGAACAACTCAAAAGCTTGATAATCACCTTTGTCGGTTGCTTCCATCTAACGTTCCTCCTACTTTACGGAAAGACAACGACTCATCAGACTATTCCATGGCTGTCCCTCTAAGCTCTAAGCGATGTGTCCATGGAATAAGATCTGTACTTAAACTATTTTGTTATTATTTTCCATTCTTCCACTAAATTTTCCAGTATTTCATGAAAATGAGACGACCTCAACGAGATATTTCTATGCCAGGAAGCACTGTTAGGCTAAACTAAGGTATCACTTTCAATAATCAGTTTGGCAACCCAATTCCATAAACAAATAATATTTCAGTAGATTTTTCTGATCGAAAGGAATTCGAATCGGCTTCAAGAATATGCAAAAGTTTCCAAAAGTCCTCTTCTAGCATTGCAGAAGTTATTTCATTGAAAACTGGTTCGTACATTCAGTTTTTTATAAAGTTTTTTTAATTCGTCTGTTTTGCACTTAAACTTAACGTCCGTTTTACAATAAAAAATATTTTTACTGGATCTTGTTATAATTTTTTTCCTTCAAGGAGAGGCGCTTTCACTGTTATCTAGCGAATGAACGGGGAGTAGTGGTTCGCTATTTACGCTCCCGTCCATTGGTTCGGCATCACCGTTATTGGCGGAACAATCGTTACTTATTTCACAAGCGTTGGGTAAGTTGTTAACAGCAGGTGTACTTTGTGTATTGGGGTTGCTTGGGGTTGGTGTGCAGGAAGTACCGTCGTCCTTTGGTATAGTTGTCTTGTTGTCCAGTTTATCACATGGCTTACCGTACACGGAAAGAAATCCGTTACTCATGTCATGATTATGAAATCATGAAGCCAATAAAATTGTTTCTCATGAAACCATGAGGAAAAAGTCTTCTCCCATGAAAATTAATCATGGTCCGAAAATGCGTTACTTGAGGAATGTATTTCTGTCAAAGCTCATAACTCCAATTTTCTACCCGGATATCATTTTAAACCATCTAACGAAAATAAGAAAAAAAAAATTTCAACCACTTTGAAAAATTTGTTTCATAGATGTAACAACACAAGCTGTATTGATTCAGCTAAATATTTTAAATACGACGATTTTGCAAATGATGTTTCGAAGAAAAACAGCAAAATTATTCGGTATTTGCATGAATTCGACATAGAATTTGTTTTTAAGAAGGTTAATTTACTCGTGTTTTGTCATGCAGTTCGTTTAAGTGATTAAATTCTGAAACAAAAAATCAAAACTGAAGCAATGAACGCAAGTGAACACGTTATTTTAGGCGTCGTCGTTTTTCAAAAACATAATATTTTAATTGTTAATGATTCTGATTAGAAGAAATTTGTCGCGCTTTTCACTGTTTGGCTCTTCAAACGTATATCATTTAAGGCATTAGTTAAAAAAAATTCGTTCATCACACCATTCCATTTAATTCATATTTAAAATTTCCATATTTTAAAACATAACGCCTGAATTTATGTTACAAAGATTACCATCGTAGCAGAAACACGCCTGAAGTTATACCCATCAACGTCAAATGCGTTACGCTTAAATTTCAGCGAAATCAGTCCAAATGGATCATGATCCGAGAACTTTTAATCATGGTGTATTATCATAACATGAAAATATACTCTTTTCCCCAAATCATGACTTGTTTTCCTCATTTCTAGAATCGGAATTTTGCCCGTGTAGTAAACAGTTTTTTATCAATATTGACATGTGGCCATCTGATTGTCATAGGTAACAAGTGATTTGCTCTGGATTCTTTATACTGACCGAAAGTCACATAAGAAGGTATAGGCCTCTTCAAGCGCATGTGTAACAAACGTACGCCATTAAGAATACCGGGAAAAAAGTTCTTCCACTTTTCTTTTTCGATAGAGAGAATCTCTCCGTATTGGGACATAGTTTTGCGAATATGACACTTGAGGGAAGATCATGCACACGCACTTCTATAGCACTATCTTCCATACATACGGGTATGTTGTACTTGATGTTTTCGTGCACCACATAGTGCATATTGTTGTTGTTTTTCGCGAATTGATTTGCATCCAACTCTTTATAAAACTGGATGTAAACAACATTATTTGTCTTATTGCATTGAAGTAAATGCACGCGTTTAATGTCAAGATGCATTTACTACTTAAACAATCCTTCAAGTTCTCGTATCAAAGGTCGAATTTTGCACTGTCTGAAGTCAACAATAACTGCATTCTTTCGTAGTGGCGGTAGCTCGTTTGGTTAACTCATTTCGAGATCGTTCTGTTGTACACTACACAATGTTGTATTTGGTTTCGAACTCCGTATATTTCTCAAACACTACTTGGATAATTGAAAACTTGAAGCTTGAGAGACAAAAATGCAGTCGAATACGCTCGTCGTTTTCATCCCTCGTCTTTGGGTCGTACGATAAAAAAGAGAAAATTTTAACGTTTGCTCACAAGTTGAAGTTTGAAATGCTAATTTGCACTATAAGTTCAATCTGGGCCCTGAATATTCCCCTATTTGAATCCACCTACGGGTGTAATGGAACTAAGCGTTAAAATCATTTAGAATACTTTGCCTTCATGTTTTGTTGCAGTTCCAGAACCGCAAGTGGAATCAAAATGAAGTTCAATAGCAGCTTATAAGACTATGAAACCTTTCTGGATTAAAATTAGAAAAAAATGTGTTCTGACAATTTGAGAAATCTGCTACCATACGAATGGTATTGGTCACTCGTTATTTGCAGTAATTGCATAGCCTGAGAGTCAAAACTAGATGACATGATGGAAATGGAAATGATTGTGCGTCTTCAACACGAAACGATCACTCGATGCCGACAATCCATGAAAAAATGCGGGTGGATAATGCCAGAGACGTAGTCGGACAGGCGTACTAAGGGTATATCGCTATATGAAAGTTTTGATTGCAACCATGCATCATTCGACTGATAGAATAATTGTTTGCATTACATGATTATTCTGAAAGACTTCCAAAAAATAACCAAAAATTCTTAAGTATCGACTAGGTGCATAATTTTTTTTTGTTGTTTCCCGCCCCCGCATAAAAATTTGAATTGTTACTAATTTTACTGATGACAAGTTGTCAATCTGGTTATTGGACGATACAATATATAACAGACTTAGTTATCTCACCATTTGACGACCTGAATATCTTGAGTTGCATTAAACGCAAAAACATAATTCCTTCTTCATGTCATCAGGAATATGATGGACAATTTGTGATTAAATTTTCCACAGTGTGATATAACCACAAATAATTCAAATATTACGTTTTCTCATTTTTTTTGAAAAAAGAAACAAAATTTATTAATGCTTGCTTGTCTTTCTCTAGATAAGGATTCCGAACCTAATTGTTTAAACTGACTTCTGAACCAGATATAATTTCCTGGATATTTTTTCAGAATTAAATTCCTGAACTCAGTTTCAGAATCAAATTCCTAAGCTCAGATTAAGAATTCATTTACCAAATTCAGAATTCAGTACCTGCATGCTTGAACTAAATACGGAACTTGGAACTATACTTTGGAACTGAATTCAGTTCCTTAATTCAGGTTCAGAATTCAAGTTCAGAATTTAGTTTCAGAATTTAATTTGGAATCTAGATTCTGAAAATAAAGTCAGTTCCAGAATTCGAGAACTAAATTCATGAACTGAGTTTTTGATCTGGATTTCGAACCAAAATTTTGCCACTGAATTTCGAGCCAGTCCCAAATTTAGTTCTTGAATTCAGTTCTAGTTCCTGAATCCTGCTTCAACACTTAGGTTTTGGTGTTGATAAATAAATGATAGCAGACAGTACTCAACAGTCGTAAACATCGGATAAATTCCACAAATCGATTCATTTTAGAACCATTAAAATATTCCCAAAAAAAAATATGAAAAGTTTTCCTCCACTAATTTCCGAAATCTTCTGGAATATTTTTGCTTCAAAGGCGTTTTTCATTTCTAAATAAAGCTTCGTGTCGTCTGTATAAATAAGTACTTTTACATAAAACGTTAAATTGAATTTATTTTCTTTTAAAGCAATTCTTTTTTATGTTTGAGTATGAAGGAAATATCATTAATATACAAGATAAAGAGAGAAGGACCTGAATGGTAACCTTGTGGAACATTAGAAGTGACATGGATTGTTTCCCAGAATTTTTTTCTTCAAGACCAACAACTTGTTTGCGATTCAATTTTATTAAATTTTAGACTTTTTATAGTTTGAATGATAGCTATTTCTCTTCCTCGCCCAATAAGATTCGAAACGGCCCTACATATTAATGTATGATGTATCCACGTAAAAATACTTATTTACCAAAAGAAACTATTTCCAAAATACGGTGTAACGATATGTATTACTTTGGGACTTCAAAAATTGTTCCTTGATTTTTGAAGAAAAAAATAAGTACTCTTGTTTGGCTATCAACTAATTCCATCAACGAATTGGGATAGTTTTTAGAGACCAGTTTAGAAGATTGTGCCGTCGACGTCGCACATATGATGGTTAGTATTTTTTTCACTAATTTACAATAATAATTGCAGATCCGGATGTCGGATTTGTAAACGAAATCAATGGCAGTTGATTGCCGAGTTTGCTTTTATAGGAGATATAAAAAAACAACACAGTACGTTAGAAAAAAAAACGAGTTCAAAATGAACAAATGAACCGTCGCTAATACAAAAAAACCGTCGTTGATGACTTCAACCTTTCGATTTTGGGTACAAGAAATTGAAACTTAGCTTAAGAATGTGCTCTATAAAACATATAATTTAATATACTTTCAATTCCATTTTACGAGTGCAAAGCCATTGAATTTACTAAAGACAGCAACCGTAAAAACTAAATGGAAAATATTAAGTCCAACATAGATAGCAGTATATAAGACAAATTATACTATAGATGTGCGTGTACATGATCTGCCTTCAACCGCCAACAATTTGTATATCCAAGACACCATAACGCAGTACGGAGAAATTCGGTCTATCGAAAAGGAAATGTGAAAGATTTTTTCTTCCGGCATACGTTTGTTACGCATCTTCACCATTTTATGTGACTTTCGGTCAGGACACAAGAATTCTGTGTAAATCGCTTGTCACTTACGACCATTAGCTGGCTACATGTCAAAAGCAAAGTCAGGGTACCACATTTTGTTTTTACAGACTTCGCAACCGACTCGTACGCGTACAGGTACATTTCATGGCATGTTTTATGAACCTATGGACACTACGAATCTTTCTAGGTAGGGACTCTAAACCACTGACTAACAAATGTCCAACCTTTGGGTGCTTCCATAACATGCTGGCTGGTATGTCAATTCAGTCAAAAACCTGTACATTTGGCGAGAAACGGACCAAGAAATCATCTAATATCAAGGACAGTCATATTTCCCCTACACTGGCTCAAGCAACTCCAGTACCTCAGAAACGTAGCTAAATAACAAACAATACAAGGGACAATCCTACGGTGTTGGTCGGACTGTTGACGTATGACTACACAACTGTTCTCAAAATCACTGTTAATTTTTATTTAGAATATTTAGACAGTAGTGGTTTTGTGTTCCACACTTGTCAGAGTGCAAATCGGTTCAATGAAATTGCTAGTTGTGCGAAAAGACTCTGTTCAAAAAGTAGTGAACTAGTAGTGAACTGGGGGACGAGTATGGTGTGATGAGTAAGTCGATGTCTTTCACGCAGCCCGCCTGGCTTCGATTCCCAACCCCGGATAATAGGACCAGACAATTGTTTTGGCCCGAAGAGATGAAAACCTCTCCAGTTAAGGTTATAAGCTTTCCAATTGAATCATGAAACAATAGTAGTGAACTTGTGTGTACAAAATTGTCGTCTTTGTTAGGAGAAGCCATCATGCTTGTAAAACAGGGAAAATTACACATTGTTCGTTATTAATTGAAGTGTTGACCTCGAATTATCTAAAATATATTATTTTTTCTCGAATCGAAACGTAGAAATATTTTGAAACAGTAGGAGTAATGATATCAAAAATCTGTCAAATCCTGACCATTATTCGTAGTAATGTCTTTCTCATATTATTCACTATCTCCTACATATTATTTTAATCAAGATTTTGACTATTGAAATATCCACTATCACAACAATGCGTATTTACCACACATCGTACATGTTCAAAAGAAATCGATTCAAATTTCAACATCTTCTTGTGAGCAGATACAATCACGCAATTTTAATAGTAAACCGCAAAAAATATCAGCAAAAAATGAGAATATGTGACATAAGCGAGAAATGATGTTTTTTATTATCTACTCACTTCACATCGACAAGAAAAACCGATAAAAAAATCAGTTTATAAGCCATTAGTCGTCTCCTACGTTATTGTATAACGAAAATGTCCTGACTGGATGGAGGCTACTGAATGTCAGAATAATTTCATTCAATTAGCTTAGATTCATTTCGTTTCCTTTCGGTTCGGACTTATCTCCACTTTGTCAGGCGAGCTGCTTGAATCACTTGCAATTAAAGTATTTCTACTTCCACAATGAAGCAACTTTCGTGCAGAAATTCCTGCTGTGAAAAAAATCCAAACAGAAAAATTTTTCCAACTCCCATAAATAATAGCTTCCCCGGTCGTAGCTAGTGTAGTATGTACAACGAAAAGTTGCATTTTTCCTAACCCTTCTCACTGCTCCTTCCGCCTTCGAACTCACTACCGAAACCGTAGCGTTATTCTAGCTTCATCGCACAGAATGGTATTTATTGAATTTTCGTTCGGCATAGTTTATGGACGGATTTTCCTCCTCATTTCTATAGTCTGTATTTTTTCGTGTGTGTCACAACATGGAGTAACAACCAAATTACCGTCGTCGTTCGGAAGCGGTAAGAATTTCCATTGTTTTAGCAGTCCGTTGAACAAAGGATTGCAGTATTCCATGCTTGAGAGCTGCTTGATTCATGAGAATGGTTTATTTTTCTCAATTGGGATCAAGGATAGTTTCGAACCATATAAAGAAAAAACATTCCAGTTCCGGAATTTTATCACTCATCACCTTGCCGCACTTTGTTTGCTTGATGACAGCTGTAAAAGCTGTAAACAGGTTCACAAATATGCTGCAAATTACCAAACTAACAAAGCATGTACACAGTTAGAGCCTGAGCCGATGTTGATTTTTTTTCTTTGCTCGGCGATAAGTTTATCGCACACTGCCTTAACGGGAGGAGATGCTAATCTTGGCAGCTTGGCGTTTTGTTGACGTTCGTCGTGCAGGTGTGAGCTCACCAGGAGGCTCGAGTCATTCTGTACATATTTGTATTCAGAGCGTCAGAAGGTTGTTGAGGTACTGTAGGAACTAACATGAAGAAAACAGTCGTTTGTTGAGTTATTCTTGAAATTTAGAAAAATGATTTTCAAGTTCTGCTTATTCTAGGGTTTATTGTAATTTATTTTAACGATATCCCGAAATATCAGGATTTAATGCATATTGTTCGAGTGATTGCAATTTGCTTCAATACACTTCACTACGGATAAGTTACTGTATCCCAGATAACGACAAGGTGCATAAAATATGATTTGTGAAAATAGTGTTGCAGATTGAGTACGTGGCGAAATTATATAAAGAGTTAAAGTTTAAGTGTTAAAATTGTGCTTTCTATGCTGAGAGTGAAACCACGATCCCTTTCAACAAAATCCGTACGAAAAATTTTATAGACGGATTCAAAACGTCAGCATTTTATATAAAGTTCAAAAGTGAGTTTTCAGCGTTTTCACCAAACCAAATCAATATTGATGGAATGACGCGTCATGAGTAATTTTGGTCGGTTCAAAAGCGCTCCCAAGGTCCGAAAATTTTTGCGTCTTGGGAATTGGAAGCTATGACGCCTGAGGATTCTAGCCAGACGTAAAAAGATCTGGATGAATTATAAGGCAAGGCATTTCTCTGCGTCTAAAATCATATGGAAGCACCCAAAGGTTGTAAATTGAGTACCATGTGAGTTGATGCTGTGTGAAGTTGAAAGATGATATTTCATGTTCGAAATTTCACAGAAACGGTGTGAATCGTGTTTGTATCGTACTGATGACAAAAAGTACAATAAATATGATAACCCTAAACGCAAGAAAAAACGAACGTCAATCCAACGTTAGATCCTAATTAACATGTTAAAAGCACATATTGAATAACAATTTTTCAAATATAAGACACAATCCATAGTTTTTTATCATGACAGTGCTCGATGCGGGGGGTGTTCATGACTATTCTGACACTCGTCCATTGATTTGCCGTCACTATTGTTGTTGGAGATATTTCTCATGTAGAAAGGCTATGCAATCTCTGTGGAAACCGACTTTGCAACCGAATTTCATATACCATTCGATTAAGCTCGACGAACTGAACAAATGCCTGTGTGTATGTGTGTGCGCCACATATTGCCACTTACTTTACTAGAATGTGGCTAAACCGATTTTCCCAAACATAGATTCAAATGAAAACTCGAATAGTGCTATACAAAGTTCTTGAATTTTATTTGGAACCAAATTCCGGTTCTGGAATTACAAAAAAGTGAAAATGTCACAGAAATTTCACGAAGATGGCTGAAGCTTATGCAAGCTTAGATCAGAAAAAAAAACGTTTTACGGTCTCATACAAAGTTCCTAAATTTTATCTGGACCTTACTCTCGGTTCCGGAATTGCAGGGTGATATGAGTCAAAACAATGAAACAAAAGTCAGTAACTTTGTTCGAAGATGGCTCAAACGATTTTTACCATTCCAGATTCAACTGATAGGTCTTCAGGAAGAACTCCCCAATTTCAATTCAGATCCAACTTCCGACTCCGGAAATATGGTGATCAAAATAAAAATGTCACTATCAACAGTAGTTTTGTTATAAATATCCAAACTGGCTTATAAATTTATCTAGTTTGCAGATCAAGGTCCGAATAAATTCTTATCAGATTTTTATAAAATCAAACTCAAATTAACAGGTCTGATAGTCCCATAAAATATCCGAGTCTGACTACCGGTTCTAACAATACAAGGTTATTATTCAGTTTACAAAATTTCAAACCGTCTTAGAAAATCGTAAAATATCTTCTAAGTTGTAATAGAAACTTTTTTCGTTTTTTAGGTCATTTTCGTGTTTTTGGTTATAATGAGCCCGTCATTTATTTCGAATCGCTATTTAAATCAAAGGAGCTGAAAAGTTGTGAAATTCTTTTTAATTTGGTCAAAAACTGTTTCAGTTTGTAGGTCATATTATTTGATGCTTTAATGAGTCAAATTTAACTATACCGGTATCCAGTTTTCGGTTCCGGAAATAGTGGCTAAAATCTTTCAAATGGAGCTCATTTCATTTTCTCAAATATGATTGAATCGATTTTCATAGTGTTATACAACAAAAGTTTTCAGAACAGATTTCCAAAGATTTTTAGTTTGTAGTATTTTGATTATCATCACAGAAATCCGAACAGATTTTCTCGCTAATGTGATTGAAATTGTGATGAAAATTGCATCAAACCAATATTCAATTCGCTTTTATATCAGATTACTCGTATTCTGCAAACCATGTATCATTACGTGCTAAAAATACGCTCAGGTAATCGATTAGTTGCTTGATAAACAACTCAGATATCCGACAAAGTTTTTTCTTTGAAAGAGAGAGAAATACAACTTTATCCTCAGTGGATAGAATCGATTACCTTCGTAATCGGTTCTCTATCGTTAGTTAAGTACTTTCCAATCAGACACGAACCGATCAGTGACTTTTGTTTCAATGAAACAACAACACTACAAATTATAAACTTTGCCGTAAATTTACACACACTTTGTCACGTCCGAACGGACGGAAGCATTCTTCGTTACGGACCGGCACCGAATGTAATATTGGAAAAGTTTTCTGCCGGCCCTGGACCATTCTGGCGAACTATCCGTTCTCGATGAACTTTTGGTGTTTGCAAAATGTATGGTAGTCCGGTTATGGTTCCTTCCTTCACGTGGTTCGGTTTGATGGAAGAGTAAGTTTGAAATAACTTGATTTTCTCCAGACTTGTTCCGTACTCTCTGTAAAGCCAATAAAGAAGTTATTTATCAGAAAGTGTTGTTTGTGTACGTGTCGGTAAGGCAGATTGTAATTATGGCAGACGCCTAAACTTTCCAAACTAAATCAGTTCGATTGGTTGCACCAATAATCGAATCCAGTAGAAGTGAGAGTGTGCGTTGCATATGCTAGAACATGTTCTAGGGCCTCTAAAAAGTGAGCGTAATATTATATTCGACCTTATGATTTAAGGTGATGACCTAAATCTCCGACTAACGAGAATAACTTGTTCAACTGAGTTAATTTGTTCTAACTTTTTTGATATGGGACTACGATTTTATTGTTCTTCAAATCACGAAAACGAGATATTATAGAAAAGTGGTCAGGTTTTAAAATTCTATGGGTCAGGCAACTTTCACTTACTCTTATTATTGTTTTTGTGACTGAACTATTTACAAATTTTCAGTGCATTGATTCGAATTTTCTTACTCAAATTTATTCAAAATTATTGAAATGTGTTATATTATTTTTGCTAAATAGAATATTTTGAAGGATTTCCCTAAGACGACAGTACTGGGAGCGGGTCATTTCGCCGAAAGCCATTTCGTTGAAAGCCATTTCGCCGAATACCATTTCGCCGAAACTCGTTTCGTTTCGCCGAAAGGATCATTTCGTCGAAATCGGCGGCCTCTTGTAAACAAACCTGTGACCGCCTCATTTGCCCGGTCTACTCAAAGCTAGGTTTCTTTGCTTTAGTTAGGTCCCAACGAGCGGTAGCGAGGTCGGGCAGCACACGAACCAAATTGATGTGGCGAAGCCGCATTAGATATTTTTTCACTTAGTAAACGGAAAATACCACATACATTTCCTTGATAGATACACCTATGCCATTGTTTTGATGCTTAGTGGCTAATAGTCAACAAGTTTCCTTGGGTTCTGAGGGTCATGAATCAATCTTTATTCAAGAGTACAAGAATCAATATTTATTCAAGAAGTACAATTGTAGGTCAACAAAACGAGCGTCAACTTATTATCATTCATTTGTGTTTATGTTAAATCAATTCCAATTATAATATTTAGACAATTTCAGCAATCGACGAAATGGCTTTCGGTGAAATGACATTTGGCGAAGTGGCCCATTCGGCAAAATGTCATTCGTTTTTCCAGTATTATCATTCGGAAATTCAACTAGTTTTGTGAAAATCACTAGAACAATACTTTTTGTGAAAATTACCATTTTTCGACTTCAGCCGTTTAGAAATTTTTATTTGCCTCTTTTTGAAAGGTAGTCTAGATCAATTAAAAAAAAAAACAAAGTACGCTCAATGACTTCTTGTGACTGTCCCAGAAAGTATGGACGCACTTTGATTTCGCTGTAAATAACTCACAAGTGTTAGATATTCAAATTTTATTCGATATACTGATTATATTAGACAACAACAACAGAATATTATTCTCAACATTTGCTACTTAGCCATTGTACAGACTTCTTGGTGACAAATTTGACACTTTTTTCCAATCTTTTTCGAACTGTTGAATGGTTTCGGCTGCCGAGACATGTTTCCTAAGATGTGCCTTCGTTAATGCCCAAAATTCCTCAAATGGTCGAAGTTGTGGGCAATTTGGTGGATTCATGTCTTTTGGGACGAAAGTGAAATTTTTGGTAGTATACCATTCTACCGTTGATTTCAAGTAGTGGCAAGAAGCAAGATCTGACCAGAAAACAACAGGATCCTTGTGGAAGTCGTTTTTGTAAACATTCCTTGATATATATTTCGCTAATCATTGAAGCAGTGGTGATGAAGGGTTTCGAAATTTTACCGCAGCTACAAATTGCTTGCCAGACCATAGCTTTCTTACCAAATTTTTCGACTTCAATCGATGTCTCGGACTAGTTTAACAATTGCCCTTCTCGCACCGTATACTTTTGTGGTCCCGGCTAGGATTTGTAATCGAGGTTCACGTAGGTTTCGTCGTCCATAATTATGCAGTTCAAATTTCAGCAAGAATCGTATTGTACAGCTTCCGAACCCTCGGCCTGATCGATGCTTCTTGTTTCGGACAACGTTTCGGTTGTTTCTGCTTCTTTTAGGTTCGAAGATTCAAACGTTTTCTAGCACGAAGAACATTTGACTTCGAAGTACTCACTTTTTTGGCCACATCCCGAACTGAAACCTCCTTCTTTTGCTCGAACGCCTTCAGTATACGTTGATCCAACTGAGGGTTAGCAGGACCTGTGCACCATTTGGGCACAGTTTTTCAACGTTGTTCTGCTGAAAGTCCACGCATTTCGAAACAAACTAATGAAAACGAATAAACAACTGCACAAATGGTTAGAGAAGAGTGTTAACAACAGGACCCAGCCATACCATTGCGAAATGGCAGTGGTTTTTGGTTGCGTCCATACTTTCTGGGACAGTCTTTAAAAACAGTTAATAATTTTTTCCTTCAACTAACTATTAAGTTTTTTTTTCTTGCAGATTAATATATGTAATATGATAGCTAATGCCTGTGTCTATTAAAAACAGTTTCGGAGTAATCCTGTTACCGGAATGAAGCAATGATATTTTTGTGTACCTTGAACTATTTTTGTTTGTTGTTGAATATCTTTCCCTTTTACAGCACCATCGTCATATTCCTCTTGTGATATATAACAAAACGAGGTTTCTTTAGTATTATTTTGATTTATTTTGAATTATTTGAAATATTTTTATTCCTCAAATCATCCGCTACATCACCGTGTTAGGAGGATGCTAAGACAACCGAAGCTGCTGATAGTATTTCTTCTAAATCATATCTCGCTGTAGCTAGAGAATTATTTCCCGATTTTGCTGACGAAGCTGTCATATAATCTGACATCTCGTTGTCGCTGGCAGCTACTTGCTGTGTACTTTCAACAGGCACAAATCGATATGATTATAATCGACATGAGTCACAAATATGCGTTGTAGTATTCACAGCAATTGCGCACTGCTTGAAAGCAAAGTTTTCAATCATACTATCTGTTACTTTAAGACGCTTAGACGAACAAGGTTTTTCGTTATCACGAAAAGGTCTACAACAAAGACATTTTTTCATCATTAAATCACACTCAATGAGTACTACAATTTTTTGATATTAGTTGTCATACTGATGTTTTGTATTTCAAAAATTTGCTTTTATAGTTGGGTGTAGGTAATTTTGTATATCAAAGGTAAACTTTTATACCTAAAAATAGGTATTTTTTTTCAATATGTCGTGTTCTCCCTTGTTGAATCTGTGGTTGTTTATAAACCAGTGATTTTTATTTCATTTTTTTTAAATATCTTGAAAACAGCTGCTCGCATCGTCTTGATATTGTAGAATAATGTATTCAAAATTTTATGAGGATGAGTAAATTTGGCGATGGAGAACCCGGACTATTTAAAAAAGGCATATTCTATTGAATTATAAATTGTCTCGTTTTGTAATATATCTCGAAAATGACTGCATTTAGGAAGTAGCTACCTATGGGATTTTTTGTTGAACGCAGCTTGGAGAATAATATTGTTTATTCCTTTAAACATCGTTTTTCTTAAATTGTTAAAAAGTTTTTTCTCGGGAAACTTTTTTATTTATCATCGCTCCAACTTTTCAAAACATTTATTAGTTTTCTTGTAGCTTGACGTTTTTTTTTTGCTAAAAAATTTAAAAAAATCGTACGGAAAAATTACTGAGAATTTTATTTTTTGTTTCACGGAAAACTGGAACATGTTTTTTTTTCAGTGTATATTACACCTACAGATTTTTCTTAGACAAAATTTTTGATGTGGAACACATCTTTATTTTTTATATAGGGGTGCACATTAGAAACTCAACGAAAAATACACGTAGAAATGTGGTCAGGTTTTAAACACTTACAGCTCAGTATATTTTGTATCAATTATTAATATTATTTCATTATTTGATGGGAAATATTTCTAAGTTTCGATTTGAATGTATCAAGCCACGTATTTTCAATTGTAAATGATTGGAATTTTGATTAGTAGCGAGCAGTATCCTATTTTGTTTGCTAAAAATCTCCGGCATATCGGATTTCCCTGCCATAGACGACGGTTTTTAAGGGGTAAGCGATATATCAAAGGGAAAGCATCGCTCTGGTTGGTCAATCGATGCAAAAGCAAAGCTGTTGGAAGCACGCAAATCTATAAATAGAAGCAAAATTATAGCTAACGTTACAGTCCTACGCGTAGCATGCTAGAAGTAGGTTGTTGCTAGACAGCAATAAAAAAGTGCCATAAAACGATTTGAAGCTTTAATTTTTATGCTCTAATTTTGTGTCATGCAAGCTCGGATGAAGTTCCATGTTGTGTCGTTTCGCCTGAGAAATTGACAACTACCCCAGGGTAAATGTTGAGTGCGTAAGAATTATTTATAATATATATACGACGAACTCGATTGATAATGAGAAGTGTAGCTTTCTGCTTGGCTCTGCGAGAGCTATCTTGTGGTGAGCATATATATGAATGAAGAACGGAAAAAAGTCAACAAACTGCTGTGTACTTTAACAGAAAGTGCTTCAGATTAGGAAGCTTTTACAATTGCATTTCGAGGATGAGCTGTGGCTGTGCCTCTAATGACAGTAAAATATCACAAATTATTCAACCGAACGATACGAAGAAAAAAGGCGGGTGGGTACTGTCAGAGACATAACTGGATGTCGTGAATACGAAAACAACTGACATGTTCTTCAACACTTCCGAATATCAATTAGTTGATCAATTGTATGAATTATGCAAGCACCTCCCCTTTTTCACATTTTTCGCAAAAACAAAGAAGGCTTCACTTGATCTCGATTACTGTGAATTTCACACAGCGAAAAGTGCACAAATCTAATTAAACTGTTCTAGATTTGCACTAAACTGAGGATTTTTACCTTCGATTCGCAAAAAAGAAATATTAATAGTTCTTTAGGAAACCTTTAGAGCCATTAGGAGGGCTGATTTTGTGTAATGCTCTCCACCGTTGTTCCCATTTTCGTTGTTTTCTCACCAATGCAAACAACTGGCAGCTGTGACGTAATCGCTCTTGTCGGAAGCGAAACTAGCTTTGCAAACGACACACAATCTGCTAGCAGTGGCGATAGAATCCAAACTGATCCAATTTTTGTTAAGAGGTTTCTGTTTACGTGATTTTGTTTGTAACTTTTTCACTAATGGGCGGTCCTAACGGACATAAAAATAGCAGTATATAGAATTTTAATTTCTATTATTTCATTTCGGATTTGCATTTCATTAAAGGAAATTATCAGAATGCTGTTCAGGACTCATTCCTGCCTTTCAGAAGGACCAAATTGTGGAACTCACTACGATATTAAGCACTGTTGGAAACATTTTTCTCGAACGATTTGTTGTACAGCAGCAGATATTTTGTTCTCTTCCTCAGAACGCGTTCTGATTGGCTGATGTTGACATGGATCAAATGAGACAGGTTTTTCAATAGTGTGCTATTGAAATACTTCAATGCTGTTGGTATACACGTTTAAGTTGAAAAATCTCGATTCTATGAGTTTTAAAAATACGAGAAAGGCAAACGCGTCTTATGAATTATCCTCTTTGATACTCGTTTATACCAAACATTTTAGTATAGTTTAATTTTGAATGTCACACAACTGAAAATTTTATCATAAAATTGTGATCATATTTCCGATGGAATGTAGCAAAAATTGTGTTGATTCGTTAGATACAACAAGAGATATTCACGATCAAAAACTTATCACTCTCTCAGAGGGTAAATTTTGAAAAGGCGCCCCATAGTAAAGTAAGTCGTATTCACGACAAAACTGGGTCATCAGCTAAAGAAAAAATTCTGAAATTTAGGAGCTAATAAGTGGTCATTCAAGACTTTCCTCTATCAGAAATGCTTAGACAGACGATTTTATTATTAAATTGTCCGACGTTTCGGCCATTTCAATGGCCTTTTTCAAGAGAAATTTAGTCTTGTTGGAAGTACAACAAACTTCCCGCCATTTGCAATAAACGAATCCCACGAATGCAACAAGACTCAATTTTTTTTTTGAAAAAGGTCATCAAAAACACCCAAAACGCTGGGAAAATCAAAAATAAAATCGTTAGTCTAAGGATTTCTGACCGAGAAAAGTCGTAAAATACGATACAAAATATGCATACATTCATTAGTCATCGATGCTAAACAGAAGAACAGAATTATTTGGTTTTATTATTGATAAAGGAGCGAAAATTTATGCGACAGACTATATCAGATATGCTCCGGAAACCATTTGAAAAAAGGCGGGTGGGTAATGTCAGAAACATAACTGGATGTCGTGAATATAAAAATAACTGGTATGTTCCTTAACACTTCCGAATTTCAATTAGTTGATCAATTGTATGAATTATTCAAGCATTCCCCTTTTTCACATTTTTCGCAAAAACAAAGAAGGCTTTACTTGATCTCGATTACTGTGAATTTCACACAGCGAAAAGTGTACAAATCTAATCAACAGTTCTAGATTTGCACTAAACTGAGAATATTTACCTTCAATTTGCGAGCAAGAAATCCTAATAGTTCTTTAGAAAACTTTTAGAGCCATTAGAACGGTTGATTTTGTGTGATGCTTTCCACCGTTGCCTTCTTTTCGTTGTTTTTTCTCCAATGCAAACAACTGGCAGCTGTGACGTAATCGCTCTTGTCGAAAGCGAAACTTGCTTTGCAAACGACACACAATGCATCTGCTAGCAGTGGCGATAGGATCCAAACTGATCCAATTTTTATTAAAAGGTTTCTTTTTACGTGATTTCGTTTGTAGCTTTTTCACTAATGGGCGGTCCTAACGGCTATAAAAATAGCAACATATAGAATTTTAATGTCGATTATTTCATTCTGGATTAGCATACTATTGAACTACTATTGAACTACCATGCATTCTATTGTACTATTGAAATACTTCAATGATGTTGCTATAGACGTTTAAGTTGAAAAATTTGGATTCTATTGGTAGTTAGATTATACGAATCCTTTAACAGATCACTGAGCTATGAGCTTTCAAAATACGAGAAAGGCAAACGCGCCTTATGAATTATCCTGTTTGATACTTGTATATACCAAACATTTCAGAAAAGTTAAATTTTGAACTATTTGAGATTTTATCATGAAATTGTGATCCTATTTCCGACGGCATGTAGCAAAATTTATGTTGATTCGTTAGATACAACAAGAGATATTCACGATCAAAAACTTATCACTCTCAGAGGGTAAATTTTGAAAAGGCGCCCCATAGTGAAGTAAGTCGTATTCACGACAAAAGCATTCTTCTTATTCGGGGAATTATGGAAGCACATTTTTACCTATATTCGAAAAGCGACCTCCTAATAACTATTGGCTGTTATTGCCATCACAGTTTCGCAAAACTATTCCATATTCTGTCGTAAAAACACTTCGTTGCTATAGATTATTCAATTCGCATTGCTCTAAAACTCCGCCCCATTCGAAAACTGTCATCTCCAATACTCTCGTAATCCCTAGCTGAAAGCACGTAATCTATGTTGGTCCCAATGAAACGTGCCGTTCTCTTTCGTACGGGTGAAAAAAAAACAAACGTTGCATAATTATTGCTAAAAATGTATTGTTCTCGAAAGGAAAATGTACCGCAGCATATCTGCCAAGCATAATACCGGGTTAGTCACATTTTTTTTTGTTTTTTTTTTGTCTCCAACAGAGTCGGTGCAACAGAAACGTGTCCTTGCTAGAACGTGGTTGAATCAAACAAATATTAACATTTTGCTGTGCAAAATGGCACGTTTCTTGTCAACGTATAAATTTCAAAAAAGGATTGTTTAATATCTTTTTTTTATTTCATTATATTTCGATTGTTTGTTTCAAAATTATTTGTATTAGTTTCAAGAAAGATTATTCTAGCGCATCCTTAAACCATTCAAAACTACAGTTCCGTTTATAATCATACAAACAGCACATCACATATGAATTATAGCCAAACTATGAGTGCGATTAACTCATACATTTTTTTCTTTTTCTTTTTTATTTTCAGGTACACTTGAACAATGACTGCTGGAACAAATTACATTTCAACTGATCGCATCTATGCAGCTGAGCGGTTTGCCAAAGATTTGCTCACTTTTACAACATCTGCAGCTAGCAATCTGCATATCATTTAATTTACATTAATTAGTGCCAGATTTAAATCTCCGACACACCCGGCAAGTCGAACCGACGATAGCCCCACACACACACACTCTTAGACGAGCAAGCAATCATAATAATATGATTGTTCACCAGCAGCAAAACATACCCAAAACAAGCACACGAAACCGGGCACGAGTGGAATTCCGCGCCCTACTTCGTCGTCGTCGGTCGTCATTCATGCCACTCAGCCTCATTATTGTGTGTATTGTTTTTTTCCATTCGATTCGCTGAGAGCGCGCGGTTCTGGCGGGTGTTGGTTGGAGATATGCACTGCTAAGTGTGATGTTGCATGCTGACTTTATTATTCAATTAAACCCTGAAGTGGGACCGCCGCGAAAGCCGGCCCGTGCTAGGGTTTCAGGGTTTTTCTTCCACCTGTCCCATCCCACCCCACGGTACGGTGGTGGAGGCAGTGCAGCCGGGTGACCACCACCCGCTGGTGGCACGAATCAAATCGGAAGCCACCGCCACGGGATTTGTGCAGCAACACGCTAACTGGCGATGATTTATGTAAATTAAAGGTGGGCGAATGGTTTTTTTTTTCGAAATAAGAAAAAAATGTATATCTGTGCAAAACCGCAAATGTTTGCTGATGTGTGGGTTCTAAACAAGTTCGTGACTGCAAGGTTGATGGAATTGTGCATGATTTGATTCAATCTAAACTAAAGCAGTTGTTTACTGGCAGTAACAGTATGAAAGACAAACAAGCCGAAGAAACATCCCCCCATCGATGTTCCCGATAACAATAAAATAATAACAGGAATCGTGCAAAAAATGGACAAAGATGCGTACTGTGAACCAACTACCTATCAACGAGTGATGTATAAAATTAGCAACAAGATCCCGTAAAAAGCCGGGTTTTTCGTTTGATTTTGATTGCACTAAATTTGCATGATGAGGCTGCGCTAGCATCGTGAGATGTTTCGACATTTGGTGTTAATATATGTTCATAAAACACCTCAATTAATGTTGAATTCATATGTCACAAATGTTCTGGAAAATGAATACGTCAAGCTCCGACTCTACCTTTTTAGGACATATCGGTCACTTCTAGTTATTATATGTTGCGTCTTGAAAAAAAAATTGTCGTAACGTTCTTTAAAAGGCAGAATAGCCTCTTCCACTACTCTGAGATCAACGCCAACAACATCAATGTCATCCGCGAAGTCAGGAAACGTACGTGACTTATCGATGATAATTTCGTTTCTTTCTGCACGAGATCGATACGTAGAACACAATATTGGGAGTTAAAATTAGTTCGGTCCGTTTTTAAAAGATGGCTCTATATTTTATCAATATTGAACAGTAACAGCTGATGTCGATAGTTTCAAGAGGTTAGACATCTGTCATTAATGTTCAGCTCATATTGCTTCGAGTTTTTTTTAAACGAAAACCTTGTTTTCCACTGGTAATTATGAGCAATTTTGTGTTAGTTAAGCAGCATTTGCGGGAATTTTTAGTTTTCTGTTTCAATTGGAAGAAAAGCGCAGCAGAAGCGCTTCAAAGGTTCAGTTCTCGCTCTGGGCAACCAAATCTAAGACAAACGGTTGGAGGCATTAGTCGATGAAGAGCTGAATCAAGCGCTGGAGCAGATTCTGTACGATAAAAATCCATGGGAATGATTAAAAAACAAGGCAATTGGGTGCCTTATGAACTGAAACAGAGAGACATTGAAAGGCGATTTTTCACTTGCGAGCTGCTGATTCAAAGACAAAAGGTTTTTGCCTTTCTCTATAGAAAGGTATTAGAATTGCTGGAAAAACCGACTTTCGAACGGAGCCTCGGAGACCCATAGTGTTATATACCATTCGACTCAGTTCGACGAGATCGGAAAATGTCTGTGTGTATGTGTGTGTGTGCACTTTTCGAAGATATTTGAACGCGCTCAATTTTCTCAGAGATGGCTGAACCGATTGGAACAAACTTGGGCTCGTTTGAAAGCTACTGTCGGGCCATTGATCAAGTTCGAAGATCAAATGGCTGTGACTTTTGGTTCCGGAGATATGATTGTATAAGTGACGTAACCGACAAAAAGCGTTGTATTTGAACGCGCTCAATTTTCTCAGAGATGGCTGAACCGATTTTACCAAACTTGGGCTCGTTTGAAAGCTACTGTCGGATCATTGATCAAGTTCGAAGATCAAATGGCTGTGACTTTTGGTTCCGGAGATATGATTGTATAAGTGACGTAACCGACAAAAAGCGTTGTATTTGAACGCGCTCAATTTTCTCAGAGATGGCTGAACCGATTTTAACAAACTTGGGCTCGTTTGAAAGCTACTGTCGGATCATTGATCAAGTTCGAAGATCAAATGGTTGTGACTTTTGGTTCCAGATATATGATTGTATAAGTGACGTAACCGACAAAACACGTTGATTTTTACCGCTCTTATATATATAAGGGTGCCAAAATTTTGGGATCACCTCTTTTTTCGTTAAGTTCTAGTGCTCAAATGTTTAAGCACCTCGAAAAAAGCCTTCATGCAAAATTTGACCTAAATCGGACATGCTTAAGGGGTGCTGCCCGGTTTGACAATTTTCGACAATTTTGACAATTTTCGATCTTGAAAAAGCACCATAGGGGGGAGTACATGAAATTTCCAAAATCGAAAATTTTTTTTGATGCCGAAACTCTTAAAACTGCATGAAACATCGAAATTTAGTGTCCCCTCAAAAAAAATTTTTTTTGAAAAAATCAACTTTCTGGGACTTAGAAAAATTTTCATATTTTTTCTAAGTCCCAAAAAGTCGACTTTTTCAAAAAAATTTTTTTTCGAGATGACACTAAATCTCGACGTTTCATGCAATTCTAAGCCTTTTGGCGTCAAAATTTTTTTTTCGATTTCGAAAATTTCATGTACGGTTGGTATGGTGATTTTTCAAGATATATGAAAATTCCACTAAGTGGACTAAGAAGGCTTTTTTAGATTAGCATCACTGATTACAAATAGGCAACGCAAATGTCATGCACTAGTTTGGAAAAATGATGCTGACTGTGTGACATAAACACTGAAGCATGCTTTTGTGAACTATTCGAATCAATCTGCATCAATTGTTGTCAAAATTAGTGTCCAAAATTATTTAATAAAAGTATGAAACATATTTTCAAGAGACTGTTATGAAAGAAGAGAAAGGCATTATCACACCACTAGGTGGATTAAGAAGCGGTTTTTTTACATCCAATCGTTACTGGGCATGAAAAATGGATATTTTATGACAACCCCAAGGAACAAAAAATACTACGCTATGCTCGGTCAATTGTTGCCATCAACCTCAACATCAACACCAAAGTCAAATATTCATGGTCCTAAGGTCATGTTGTTCACCTGGTAGGACCAAAAGGGTGTACTATACTATAACATAAGCTGCTACAACCAGACGATACTATAACGGGCAATCGGTATAGGCTACAATTGATGCGTTTGAGCCGTGCATGGCGAAAAGAACGGTCAAAATACAAGCAAAGACATGATAAAGTTATTCTCCTGCGTGACATTGTTCGGCCTCATGTCGCAAAAGTCATGAAAATATATTTGTAAACACTCAAGTGGGACAGTTTTCCGCACCCGCCGTTTTCTCCTGACATTGTTCCTTCTGATTACTGGTTGTTCCGATGGATGCAGAATTTGCTTCAAACTAGGATCACCTCAAAATACGAGACATTTTTTCGAGATAGAAATCGAAAACTGCCTTAGAAATGGGAAAAAGTAGTAACTAGCGACCTACTATAATTTGTACTCCTAATATTAACTAACTGTAATTGTCCGACCCTATGATTTTTTGAAAAGCTTTTTTCTTTCAAAAGAAACTATAATAACAAAGTTTATTTGAAATAAAGTTATTACAGAAAGACATGGCTTTACGCGAAACATTTTATAGTGCACTGTAAACTGAATCCGTCATTGTCGGATTCATATATTGCAAATAATCCACAATTTTATGGACTTAAATTTAAATAAATAGTGCAATGGATTTTGAATCTGATTTTTGCTTTTCTCACATAGAAAAGCTATACAATCACTGTGAAAAACTACTTTTGAACGGAGGGCCGAATGTCATATACCATTCGACTCAGCTTGATGAACTTTGTAAATGTCTGTGTGTATGTATGTATGTCTTTGTGTATGTGACAAAAAATGTGACTCGATTTTCTCAGAAATGGCGTGACTGATTTTCACAAACTTAGATTCAAACGTAAGGTCTTATAGTTCCATAGCTCGCTATTGAATTTTATCTCTATCCGATTTCCGTTTCCTGAATTACAAGGCAATATGTGCAAGTCTATGAGAAAATGAGCACTTAATTTTCTCGGAAATTTCTTAACCGATTTTCACAAGCTAAGATGCCAATGAAAGGTCTTGATTCTTTAAAAAGTTTCCGAAAAGTTTTATCCAGATCCGACTTTCGGTTTCGGTATTACAGCGCTATAAGTAAAAAATTTTCAATTTCATGATAATTTTTTCAAAAGTGATGGCGAAACGAGGTGCAAATTTTTATAAAATTTACTGGTAAATTCATCTAGTTGGCAGACCTTGTTAGTTAGTGGATATATAAATCTAGTTTGGGTCCTACTACTGACTACCAAAAGTTAGGTAATAGTTATGAAAAGCTAAAAAACGGAACTAACTTCGATTTCTCACCAACCGTTTAACCGATATTCACAAATCATGATTCAAATTAAAGCTCCTATTGTCTTAAAAGATACTGTGCAATCTCATCCGGATCAAACTTTCGGTTCCGAAATTACAGACGCATGAGTGTCAAAACTTTCAAACTGGCATACAGAATGATGCAAAACTGGTACGTATCGGTAAGTGCTGGTACGGAAGAAAAAAACTCCACCGTCTAGCACACAGCGTGCTTTGTAAAATTTTGTATAATGTGCAGGGTTGCCACATTTAAATTTATATTAAATTGATACAACTGTTCACAAATTCAAAAGGTAATGATATCAAAGAAAGTTTTTGATTTTGTTACTGTTTGAAAAAAAAAATCTTGACAGTATCTTGACAGTGACGGATTGAAAATATAAGTAATATGAGAAAAACATCAGTACACCACTAGGTGGATAAAAAATGTTTTTGTTTTTATTTTTTGGTATTATTTACTATTTCTCGGAAAGGTAAGTATTTCAACTTTTTCGAGATAATTTTTTCCAATGTTGCTCGAATATCGAAAATACAACGAATGTCAATGATCATCGCTCGCTTTCCTTCGCCTTTGTTCGATAATCGTTCTGGTATTCGGACTTGTCCGTATATTCGGGCGCGAACGAAGCCGACGCTGCTTCGTTACTTGCACGAATATCTATTCCTTGCAGTTGTTATTCGCTTTGGACATACCCCCGAATGACTTAACGCGAATATCGAACGAATATTCATACAGCGATCATCGCCAAACTTAATTCGCGACGATCGTTCGTGCTGTGTTTGAAACATGCAAATTAAGATGTTTCCCCCGCACTATTACCATAGTCTTATGTGTATGTGATGAACCATATTCCAGCATTCTCCCATTGCTGCTACCCAACGAGATATGATGAATATATTAGATGAAGAATGCTTCGCGAAGAATGGAAACCAACGATCTTCGCCGTGACGCTATTCGATCCAACTCGAAAAATAAAATAAATGAACGAATGACAAACGAATGTATAAAACGAAAATGCACGATGCATACCAGCAGCGAAGAATGTATTAGTATATTCGGGTTCTCTACGATTATTGCTTATTCCTTTTGCACCCTTCTCTCTTTCGAGCAGTGAATAGTTCAACGTTGTTCGAGACCGGTATATTCGAAGGCAGTATAATCACAGCGAGGATGCGTGAATGAATTAGTTACACGAAGAATATTTGCAACATTGATTTTTTCTAAATGGTAATTTAAGATGCCGAAACGTCGAGCAACTAGAATCCATGGTAAGACCTTATTAAATAAGTTTTTGAAAATCAATTAGGCCATCTTAAAAAAAGTTAGTGAGATCCCTTTTGCAGTTTTTGATCACTATTTCCAATACTTCCGAATTCTAATTTCTAGGACCGGAATAGACGAAGTTTTTTCGTGAGACCAGCAATAGATATGAATCTCAGTTTTGAGCCTCGTTAAAAAGATTTTTCCCCTCTTTCACTTCTTCGCTTTAGGTGGCGGTATAACATTTTTAACCCCTCAAAATCTCTGAGAAAATAGTCTGAGTCTCATTTTGGAGTATTTCAACACTATTTTCGGTTCTTCCATAATCGGGAATCAGGATAGTCGGAATTAATTCGATATGCCGATACAGTGACAAACGGTTGGAATAGTTTTGAGTCCAGTTTAGAAATCTTTTTACAGTTTTGGCTTCACCGCTTAAAGTGGCGATATAAAATTATTACCATTCTTCACCCTGAAATTTCGGAACCAAAAGGATAAATCCGGATGAATTCTAAAGGTTTGTATGGGACCATAATTTGTGAAAGTCGATCACGCTCTATCTGTGCAAAGTGAATTAGTAATCAGGTTTGGTGTTTGTTTTCGTTTTCTTTATGGCGTGTACGTAATTGAACAAAGCGCGCTGTGTGCATCGTTTGTAAAAGCGTGTTGTGTTTTCTTCTTCCGTGCCAACATGTAACGGTGCGTACCGGTTTTGTATCATCATTTTATATGGCGGTTTGAATGCTTTTACACTCTTCGTCCTGTATTTGATGAATCGGCAGTCGGATCCGGATGAAATTTCACAGTTGCTTTTGAGACAATGTGAGCTTTAATTTAAATAAGGTTTTGTGAAAATCTGTTAAAGAATCGCTGAGAAATCGAAGTGAGATCTACTTAGGATCAGAAAAAGGGAGACCAGTACTGCCGAATTAAGTTTATATCCTCACAAACTAAAATGTTCTGCAAACTAGAATAGAATTTACCAATCAGTTTTATAGGATATATACTTGACAAGTCTAAGACGAAACGTAAAGTAAAGTAAAAACGGTTTTGTACTCTAAGCACTAACATGTGATCACCCCTAAATGACAAAAAAAATCTTAATTACCCACAATATTTGGTCATGTCTGATTGTTTTTTTTTTTTTGCTTCAAAATGTGACTGGCCATTTTCGCTCCATCCATTTTGAGATCTTCGATTATGAGGTTTATACACCCACTCAAAATCAAATTGCTCCCGAATGAGTGGGATTATGTACCTCAAACCAAATGCGTTTTGAAACTGAAGTTTGTAGCTTTCGAACAGTATAAAACATTCCGAGTGAAAGTATTATTTCCCGGACTATTTTTTGCACAAAACCAGAGGTAGCCATTTTTGCCCCGGTCTCCTCTAATTTTAAAGGAGTTTTTATTTAAAACCTTCTTAAAATAGGGCTAGAGTCAAAATAGTAAACTGATCATGCAAATTGTTGTTTTTAGTCATGAAGTATGATTATACCAATTTTGAACCAAACCAAAAACCACAAAATAAATCTGCCACATCTGGACAGTACCTAAAAAATCAAATCAATTGAAAAAAAGCTCGGTGGAAAGAGTAAAGTTTCAAAAATTGTTTTCTAAAATCAAAAGATGTTTTGTGATTTGAAGTTATGCATTTTTTTAGAAAACCAAAACAAAAGCCACGTAGTTTCGCACAGCTAGTATTTCAAATAACAAAACTTTTTGAACCCGTTATGATTTGAATCAGTTCATTCAACTTTCTAACAAACAAAACGCTCCTTTTGAAACAGCTTCACAGAATTGAACTACACACATACACACAAAAAAACTAGTACAACTCCCAACGGTAGCTAAAAATCAATACTCATCTCGTCAGGTCGTGGTACAGCCCCTCCCCCAGCCCGGTACCACTTTGAGGCACAGTTCATCAACCGTTTTAGGGAGCGTCATTGGTACGTGCTTATCGAATCACAATGTCCAATGTATCTTCTGCCGACTGAAGTGCGCAATATTCGCCAACATCACGTTTCACCGTTCGTTGTCTTCTATTGAACGGAACTTTGCAGAACATGTGAGCCGGCCCCATTAAAAATTGCCACCATAAATCTGTCTGCGTACGGACGGGCGAACACGGACCAGTTACCAGGGAACACCTGATGACTGGCACATGTCCTTTATGAATTCTCGATGCCAGAGTGTCCACACTTGCCGTACTCAAGCGGGAGATTCGCAATTGGACGGGTACTTGGAAATGACATTTCCCATTTGAATCCATATTTTTTCACCCGTTGAACGAATAAATTTTAAAGGATTCCCTAACGAGAGAAGGACTGGTCCTTCCAATGACAGTAGTGACAATGCACAATTGTTGAAATTGAAGTTAGGGGCTGGGAGCATTTCACTTCCATTTTGCTCGTTCGTTGAGTATCTGAAATGGAACGAATACTGTATGGGGCTTAACCTCAATTGATTCGTAGATCAGTTCCCCAAATGGAACGATCAAAACAAGTGCACTCACATCAATCACATGCAGATGCTCGGATGCTGAAGAATTGAAATACAAAAACCGCAACATATATTCTCGATGTAGCAGCCACTTGAACATGCTACTGGCGTCGGCATTCACTGCTCCTAAAGAGGCTGTGATACCCTTGATGTCATTAAATGTGTCAACATCCACTTTATAAATCAAAAGCCTGTCATACGTAATTATGTTCAGCACGCAGGGGCGACATCGATCGTGTGGTTTTGAGTGATAGTCTTGCGGTGATATGGCTGTTTGAAACAAGTCACTTGACATTCGTCGGAAAACGGCGTTTATTACAAGAGTGGCCACCGCGCATTATGTTTTTCTCTAGAATCTGCACTGCATTTGATGTGTATGAGGATAGTTATTCACCAAATTACTTTCTCTTTTTTTAAATTTGTTAAATAATTGGACTTTAAAATACTCGATTTTACGATGTTCATATTATTTTGACACTCTCATTAATTAATCAAAATAATTATAACAAGCACATCTCAGGTGAATTTTGGCAACATCATGTCAACACTTTCAAACTGTCATACAACACTTTCAAACTGTCATACAAATATGCTACCCCATAGGTAGCAAAAGAGACAAAAGCAACATCTCAAATCAACGTATGACGACGAAGCGGAGAGTGAACATGGACTGGACGTGTGGTGATTGCTGGTATGACTATAATTGAACTGCGTGACGCCCGCGCACAGCTGCACATGTTCGGTTCTTCTGTTCAATTAGACTGTTTCTTCGTGTGTTTCATATGCAGGGTAGTTTAATTGGTAAAACCGATTTCCACGGAGCCAGCTACGGGTTCGAGTCTCGTCTTTGCGGTAGCCTTTTCGCAGTTTTCATTTCACAGTTGTATTTGCATGTAATTTTCCCAATCTTCAATCCACCTAAACACTGTCCCAGAAAGCATGGACGCAACCAAAAACCGCTGCCATTTCGCTATGGTTCAAAATCTGTCAATTTTTATGGCTGCGTCCTGTTGTTTACACTCTTCTCTAACCACTTGTGCAGTTGTTTATTCGTTTTCATTAGTTTGTTTCGAAATGCGTGGACTTTCAGCAAAACAACGTCGAAAAATTGTGTACAAATGGTGCACAGAACGCGGACTGTCAATGAGAAAGATATCAAAAATGGAAGGAGTAAGTGGAAAAGTCGTGCGAAATGCAATCAGGAAGTTCGGTGAGGATAACACCTTTGAGGATAAACCGAAAACGGGTCGAAAAAAAGGTCCTGCTAACCCTCAGTTGATAAACGTGTACTGAAGGCGTTCGAGCAAAAGAAGGAGGTTTCAGTTCGGGATGTGGCCAAAAAGTTAGCAGTCAAATGTTCTTCGTGCTAAAGAACGTTTGAATCTTCGAACCAGAATATTATTCTCAACATTTACTTAGCCATTGTAGACTAGCTGGCGCACATTCTTGCTAACGTTGCTCATTAAATTCCGTACAGACTTCTTGGCGACAAGTTTTGACACATTTTTCCAATCTTTTTCGAACTGTTGAATGGTTTCGGCTACCGAGACATGTTTCCTAAGGTGTGCCTTCGTTAATGCCCAAAATTCCTCAATTGGTCGAAGTCGTGGGTAATTTGGTGGATTCATAGAGTGGCAAGAAGCAAGATCTGGCCAGAAGACAACAGGATCCTTGTGGCTTCGAATCATGGGTAGAAGTCGTTTTTGTAAACATTCCTTGATGTATATTTCGCTGTTCATTGAAGCAGTGGTGATGAAGGGTTTCGAAATCTTACCACAGCTACAAATTGCTTGCCAGACCATAGCTTTCTTACCAAATTTTTCGACTTAAATCGATGTCTCGGACTGGTTTAACACTTGCCTTTCTCGCACCGTATAATATTGTGGTCCCGGCAAAGATTTGTAATCGAGTTTCACGTAGGTTTCGTCGTCCATGATTATGCAGTTCAAGTTTCCAGCTAGAATCGTATTGTACAGCTTTCGAACCCTCGGCCTAATCGATGCTTCTTGTTTCGGATTACGTTTTGGTTGTTACTTCTTCTTATAGGTTCGAAAATTCAAACGTTCTTTAGCACGAAGAACATTTGACTTCGAAGTGCCCACTTTTTTGGCCACATCCCGAACCGAAACCTCCTTCTTTCGCTCGAACGCCTTCAGTATACGTTTATCCAACTGAGGGTTAGCAGGACCTTTTTTTTTCGACCCGTTTTCGGTTTATCCTCAAAGGTGTTATCTTCACCGAACTTCCTGATTGCATTTCGCACGGCTTTTTCACTTACTCCTTCCATTTTTGCTATCTTTCTCAGTGACAGTCCGCGTTCTGTGCACTATTTGTACACAATTTTTCGACGTTGTTCTGCTGAAAGTCAACGCATTTCGAAACAAACTAATGAAAACGAATAAACAACTGCATAAGTGGTTAGAGAAGAGTGTAAACAACAGGACGCAGCCATAAATATTGACAGATTCTGAACCATTGCGAAATGACAGCGTTTTTTGGTTGCGTCCATACTTTCTGGGACTTATCAACTTACAAGGCCTGCACAAACGAAAATGTATGGCTAATTCAAAGGATTTCGTTAGTTATTCATCGTCTTGTATAGAAACACTCATTTAAATTAAAATTTCTACACTTCTCCGCTGTGATTCCGAAACTGAAATTCTGAGCGACGATGCAAAAAATGTAAAAACTCTTTAAAAATTCGTTTCAAACATGTTTCAATTTGTAAGCTGTTTGTTAGCATGTGCTTGCTAAACGAACCAACTTCAACTGTACCGGATTCCAGTTTCCGGTTTCGGAGGTACCGGAAATAACTGTCAAAAGCTTCAAAACGGAACTCACTCATTTGTCCGATTTTCGAAAATTTTGAGTTTAAATGTCTTATAGCACAATATATTGAATCGCTGAATAAAACGGGAAAATTCTGCCTAATTTTATAAAATTGTTTACAAACTCAAAAGGTTATGTTAGTTTATACCCAACAAATTTTTCAAGTTTCAATGACATTTTTTGACAGAATCTTTTAGGGATATTTAATATAAATTAATTTAATATAAATAACGTGAGAAATCATTACACCACTAGGTGGATTAAAACAGTTTTTCTTTCCGGGACGGGTACAGCGTAATGGGTTAGTCGATGCCTTTCACGCAGCTTACCTGGGTTCGATACCCCCAACCCCGCACGGAGGATAAGAAAGCTTTTCGGGTCCGAAGAGGTTAATGACATTTTAATGTTAAAACCTTTATAATAAAATAAAAGAAAATAAAAAAAAAACATGATTGCCCATGGGATTAGTGCATTTTGAAAACGTTAGTTCTTCATGAAACTTTTGGACAGAAGACAAATAATTTTTATCCTTTCGAAAGAAGCCGGTTTCAGATTGTATCGAACGTTACGTGAAAACGAATTGTGTTTTAGTTCAAACATTACTTTTCTATAACGGGTAGTGAATTGAACTAAATCGCTTCTGGAGGAAATAAATTCCATTCATTTCCACTACATTAAAAATTATTGGTGTATTTTAGTTGTTGTTTTACTGGGAGTACACAATTATTCGGTCCCTTTTTAATGGGGGCAAAATGCTTTTTTTTATTATTCAATAAAAAGGATTTAAAGATCAATCAGCGTGTCGTCCATCACTTGTTACTACTTTTTCCCACCTCTCAGGCAATTTACGAATTCCATCTCCAAAAAGCTTCGTGTAATGATGCCTTTTTCATATTACTTATATTTTTAAAAATATCACTAAAAAAGAATTGTTTTTCTATCTTGAATAAAATAAATTTTCTTTGGGTTCGAACTAACATAACCTTTTCAATTTGTAATTAGTTATGTCAAGTTAATAAGAATTTTATTTTTTCTTTGTTTTGCATCGTCGCACTAAATGATTAAACACACTTTACTCTCTAGATCTGGAACCGGAACTCAGACCCGGATGATATTAAACAGCAAGTAATGATACTATAAAATCTTTTATTGGAGTCTAAGTTTGTGGAAATCGATCAAATCGTATCTGAGAAAATTGAGTGGGTCTCGTTTTATAGTTTTATACCACTATTTCCGGTATTTCTAGAACCGGGAAGTTGGAAGCAGTATAGCCCAAGTCGGTTCGTTTAGTCAGTAACTAATAAAGCCTACAAATTAAATTAGTTTTAAGCCAAATCTAGAAGAATTATACCCTTTTTTGCATCGTCGCTCTAAATGACGGTGTGAAATTCAATAGCAACCTATAGGACTAAGAGATTTTTTTATTTTATGAGTGGCATTATTTGACACATAGTCACACACATACATACACACTTAGCCTTCCGGGCCAATTTTCACTAGTAAATTTTTTAAGATATTGCATAAACTTTTTATATGAGATAGGCAATAAGTGTACCTTTATAGAAAAGCATCGTTATCATGATTTTGTGATAATACTAACCTACTTGTTAAATTAAATAAAAGATTTACAAATTTACATATTTTTCGCCTGAAAAATATAGATTTAAATGTGGCAACCGTGCACGCTATACAAAATTGAACAAAGCATGCTGCGAACGGAGCAAAGCCGCACGTACCGACGCGTAATAGTTTTGCGCCCTATATTTTTGGAACCGGAAGTCAGATCTGGATGAAATTGCACAGTATCTTTTAAGAAAATGAGAGCTTTAATTTGAATCATGATTCATGAAAATCGGTTTAACCATCGAAGTGAGTTCCATTTTTTGAGCTCCACTATTATCGGTACTTTCGGACGAGGAAATCGGGGACTAGTAGTATCAAAGTAGTTTTATATATTCACTAACTAACAAGATCTACCAACTAGATTAATTTAGCAGTAAGTTTTATAAAAATATGCACCTTGTTTTCGTCATCGCTTGTGAAAAAACACTCATGAACTCTGATACCGGAACCGAAAGTCGGATCTGGATTAACTTTTCGGGGACTTTTTAAAGAATTTCCTTGTAATTCCGGAACCGGAAATCGGATTGAAATGAAACTCAGGAAAATTGTGTTAGGCCATAAGACCTTTCATTTGAATCTAAGTTTGTGAAAATCAGTTAAGCCGTTTTCGAGAAAATAAAGTGCGCATTTTTTCATAAAATTGCACATATTTCCTTGTAATTCCGGAACCGGAAGTCAAATCCAAATGAGAATCAGGAAAATTGTGTGAGGCCATAAGACCTTTCATTAGAATCTAAGTTCGTGAAAATCGGTTCAGCCATCTCTGAGAAACGTGTGTGATTTTTTTTCTTCATTTTTTGGTGCATATTACCCTGTTATATCCGGAACCGGATGTCGGATCGGGATAAAATGAGGAAATTGAACGACATTATTTGTCACATACACTCATAGATACACACACAGACATTTTGTGGTCTCGACGAACTGAGTCGAATGGTATATGACACTCGGTCCTTCGGGCCTCGGCTGTGAAGTCGGTTTTCACAGCGATTGTATAGCTTTTCTATATGAGAATGACAAAAATGTGTCGTCTTTAGAGGTGATCCAGGTTTGAAGTTTCGATTTTTGCGAAAGAAGTAAACCGATAACCTGAGAGATCGTGCTGCATCCGTCGGAACAACCATAAGTAATCAGAAGGAGCAATGTCAAGAGAATACGGCGGTTGCGGCAAAATGTCTCACTTGAGCGTTTCCAAATAGTTTTCCAAATCTCTTGCGACATGAGACCGAGCATTGTCATGCAGGAGAATAACTTTATCATGTCTACTTTTTCGAAACTTAAAAACATAATTGGGACGATGCATATCAAATTTAAGTTGAATTATTAGGCAGTTTAGCACAATTTTTTCTCTGATTTGAAATATTGAATAATCAATATTTGTCGATGTAAAAAAATCATAGTACCGTAATTTCGTTAACTTTCTTTATTAACCAGAATAAAATTATGAGAGCGTAAAAAGCATCTATTTTTAGAGCACCGAAATAGAAAATAACCTCGTAAAGGAGTTAAATTTCGAATAACGCGATAGTTCAAACGCTGTAAAAAACTGTGAAAGTGTTTTTCACTTCACACTGCCAAGCTACCGCATATTGAACACTTTTTTCAATCATTCTCGGAAATCGAATCATCACCAAATGCGCGATGCATCAAATTTGGTTCCACATAAAACATTCGGAGTCGAGTGTTCATAAAAAAATCTCAATGAGATTTACATTATTCCAAATAACGTCACAGCATTTACATCTAAAACAAACCGGCACCGGTAAGCTCAGCGAATGATTTAGCATGTCGAAGTAGTATTTTCTGTTGTTCGCAAATCCAATTACCCAGCCCCGGTCTGAATCCATGTCCCAAAACGAAATCCTGCCTAAAGATAGACACGACACCGAACGAAGTTGACGCAAATCACGGGGGCAAAAAAAAATAGGTGATCAATGTTCGATTCGATTTCGCTGGCTCTTTCTTTCTTGTTGAGAGCCACAGAAGACACGGCGGGTGAGGTCGGAGGTTAAATGTTTGCCCGAAAGCTTTGGAGACCGTCGGATTTTTTTCGCTCGCTTCCGATTAATTCCGACGGTTAATTACCCACGGTTGTCCATTTCCGTCGAACGAATTCGAACGGCACTCGGAGAGGCAGCAGACGGTGGGCGGAAATTGCCGGAAAATTCGCTCCGCTTTGTTACTGTGTGATCTTCTCGGTGTCTTCTCGAGTGCCGCCGGTGTTGGGCAAGTGAATCTGGAGCTACGGACTACCGGACGGTTCGACCGACGGTTGTGAATGATGGGTTAATTAAAAGGCGGATTCCAGACTCGCTTTTTAATTCGTTGATTGCACTGCGTTCGAAAGGTCTGTGAATTTTGCATGGCATTCCACGAAGAGAGAGATGGAAAATAGGCGTGAATAAATGTTCGTAGATCAGATTGAAATTTAATTGAAGGCCAACAAACAGACGAGTATAGTTTTCGTTGAATTTAATGTAATTATAAAATCGTATTTTCAACCGTTTACAATTTATGACAGTCTCATATCACAGCATTTGAATCGAACTGCTATGCTGGACGACGACGACGACGAGTTTCCCGTACTTTGTGAGCTTTGAACGATTCGCGCGATGTTATCGCCGTTTTTGTTTATGTATTTAACAACGCATAAACTACCGCCGGCACCAACCGACCGGCACTCAATCGCTATCTGGATCGGCGCCACTTTTGATGATGATTTCACGAGACTGTTGGAGGTACGGCCACTGTAAATTGTGTTTGTTGACGTTGGGATGAACCCAACCGTGAATGGAATAAATTCAACCGTCGGCGTTCGTCCTACATTTGTTTTTTTCTCTACCGTAACATTCAATACTGCCTCCGAATCCATCTGGTGGCATCGGATGGGGTCACGAGATGCCAGACCTTGGTCGACCTTCCAACCGTCGGTTTAACTCAATTACATTCCAGTTATAACAATGCCAATTAGAAGGATGACTCGGAATTGACAGAGAGACTGCCTCCCTGGAATCCCCAATCATCGACAGACGAAGACAGTAGTCCCGCAGTTTTTTATTTCGCCTTGCAATTCCATAAATAACTTGCACAGTTCAACCGAGAGATACCGCAGCACACCGCACCGCACCGCACCGAACCCGTCAAGTGTCGATCTATTCAGGGCGCGCATTTTTCTCGCCTTTCCACTTGATATGACGAGGAGCGCCCACAGACCAGACACCTTGTCTGTTTGTTACTTGCACGGCACCGGAGGCGGTGTCGATCGTCGTGGACATACCAACTATGCCGGGCGTAACTTCCTGGCATCCAGGGGGGTGAACAGCAGGAAGAAAGAAAGATTATTCGTATGCATGTGGCGTGAAACATTTATTTGCCATGGATTACCGGCGAATGCAACAAACGGACTTGGCCATGCCGGAAGGAAGGGTGACGGATGGGAATTTCCTGGGGATCTCTGTGCCACTGCCGCTCTCTGTGCGACGGGGGGGGAGGGGGAATGTCTACCCGACACAGCGAAGAAGTGTGATGCTCGTAATAGTTTCCGGATGACGTTCCTCCTATTTGGTGGTGGCGGTAGCCGTGAGCAGATTACAACATTTGCAATAACTTCACCGGAAAAAAATGTCTTCTGCACAAACAGTCACACACACACATACACAAGGAATCCGAGATCGAGCTTTTCGCGATTGCCTTTCACCTCTTCTATTGGGGACAACCGAGGGTGAATCTTCTTTCTCAGGACTGCAGTAGGAGTGAATTTAAACGAATCTGCTTTATTGGATGCGTTCAAGTTGACACCAGAATTCTCCGGAGACGTTTAGTGCAAGTTGCGTGAACTTAAAAAAGAATGAACATTATGTATAGGAAAAATTCTTTTGTCAACATAATTATTAAATACCATTGAATGCAACGGCATCCAGTTAAATACATCCATAAAAGTTTAGCGTTCGATATTCTGGTAGGATTATTACTGGAAATGCCAATATCAGTGCGCAGTATTATAATTTTGCCATTCTCATAAAGAAATATAATACAAGCACTGTGAAAAACGGCTTTACCACTAAGACGCGGAGGACCATTCGATTCAGTTTGTCAAAATCAGCAACTGCATTTGTGTGAACCGAATTCGGTGGTAAATTTAGATCAAAATGAAAGGTTTCATAGCCTCCTAGCACGCTATTGAATTATGTCCGGATCTGACTTCCGGTTCCGGAGAAACGAGGTGAAATGTGTAAAATACATTAAAATGGGCACTCGATTTTCATGGAACAATTTTTGCATATTACGATTCAAATGAAAGGTCATACCAAAGTTCCAAAGCCTTCTATTAAAATTTAAATTAATTATATAAGACTTCCGGAAAAAGATGCACTCGATTTTTTTAACTCACGGAGATAATTTTAGCACACTAATTTAGAAGTTTAAGGACACATGGTAGCATCGGTTCACGGATTTTTTTCCAGTTTTCAGTTTTTTTCCAGTTTCTGGATTCTTTTTCCGGTTTGCGTTTTTTTCGGTTTCTTCCAGTTCTCGCTTGTTTTTTCCAGTTCCCGTTTTTTTCTGGTTCCCGTTTATTTTCGGTTCCCGTTTTTTTAAATTTTAGATTTTCTCCGGTTCCCGTGTTTTTCAACTCCCGGATTTTTCCGATTCCCGGATTTTTCCGTTTTTTTTTTCAGTATTTGTGTTTGTTCCGGTTTCCGTTTCTTTCTGGTGTCCGTTATTTATCAGTTTTCCGTTTTTCAGATTCTCGTGTTTTCCTGTTCCCGGGTTTTTCCGGTTCTCGGCTTTTTCCAGTTTATGGTTTTTCCGGTTCTCAACTTTTTTCCGATTCTCGTTTTTTTCTGGTTTCCATTTTTTTTCGGTTCCCGTTTTTTCCGGTTACCGGTTTTATTTGGTTCTCGATATTTTCTGGTTCCCAGATTTATCCGGCTCACGATTTTTCCAATTCCAGATTCACATTATTTCGGGTTCCCGGTTTTTTCCGGTTCTCGTTTTTTCCGGTAACCGGTTTTTTCTGGTTCTCGATTTTCTTCGGTTCCCGGTTTTTCCGGTTCCCGGCTTTATTTGGTTTTCGGTTCCGTTTCCGTTTCTCGGTTTTGGTTTTGGGCTCCCTGTTTTCGGTTTCTTCCACTTCTCGTTTTTTTTTTCGTTTCCCAATTTATTTCCGGTTTCCGTTTTTTCCGGCTCCCGTTTTATCAGTTCCAGATTTACGTTTTTCCAGTTCTCGTTTTTTTCGGTTCCCGGTCTTTGCTGGTTATAGATTTCTAATGGTTCCCGTTTTTTTAGGTTCTCTTTTTTTCATTTTCCGGTTTATTTTCGGTTTTCGTTTTTTATCAGGTTCCCGGTTTTCCGGTTACCGATTTTATCCCGATTCCCATTTTTCTGTTTCTCGTTTTTTTCTGTTCTCGTTTTTTTCAGGTTGCCAGTTTTTCCAGTTGAAACTCGTTTTTTGACTCTCGACTCCCCCTGATTTTTCCGGAAACCGGGTTTATACGGTTCCCGATTTTTTCGGGTACCCGGTTTTTCTGGTTCCCATTTTCCGGTTTCCGATTTTTTCCGGTTCCCAGTATTTTCCGTTTTTCGGTTCCCGATTTTTTCCGTTTCCCGTTTTTTTCAGCTCCCGTTTTTTCCGGTTCCTGGTTTTCGGTTTATATCCGGTTTCTTGTTTTTTCTGGTTCCCGATTTTTTCCGGTTCCTGCGTTTTCCGGTTCCTGTGTTTTCCGGTTTATTCAAGTTTTATTCTTGAAATAAAATAAAAATTCAACCGTTCTTTTTACAAGTGTATACACTCTTGGACTCTTTACGTTTCGTCTTAGACTCGTCAGTGCAGAGCAGTTCAAATTGAACTGCTTAGTGCAAACTTAAGCAGTTCAACTTGAACCGCTAAGTAAACGTAAAGTTAATGCTTTTTGCAAAACATTTTTTTATCTGGCACCGAAGTGTCATTGCTTTACTGATGTGCCGAATGAAAACGTCGTTTTCGACTAATACTGGTCGATTCAGGTATGGTCCTTTAGGGGTTTATCTAAGTTTGTGCTTAAGGCAAGTAATCTTCGGAACCCGGTTTCCTATTCCCATTTTGTTCCGATTACCGATTTTTTCCGGTTCTCGTTTTTTTTTACGGTAACAGATTTTGTCCGGTTCCCGTCTTTTTTTTGCAGTTCACGGCTTTATTCGGTTTCCGGTTTGTTTTCGTTTCTCAATTTTTTTCCGTTTCCCGTTTTTGTCCGGTTCCCGTTTTTTCTGGTTCCCGAATTTTTCCAGTTCTTGGTTTATTTCCGGTTCCCGGTTTTTCATCCGGCTTCCGATTTTTTCGGTTTCCCGGTTTTCGGTTTTTTACAGTTGCCGTATTTTCCGGTTCACAGTTTATTTCCGAATTTTTCCGGTTTCCGTTTATTCCGGCTTTTGGATTTTTCAAGTTCCAGATTTTCGTTTTTCCGGTTCCCGTTTTTTTTTGTTCCCGGTGTTTTTTAGTTCCAGATTTCTTATGGTTCCCGTTTTTGTCAGGTTTTCGATTTTTTTCGGTTCCCGGTTTATTTTCGGTTATCGATTTTTCCGATTTCCGGTATTTTCCGGTTCCCGGTTCCCGGTTCCCGATTTTGTCGGTTCTCATTTTTTTCCGGCTTCCGATTTTTCCGATTCCCGTTTTATTTCCGGATTCCGATTTTTGCAGGTTCCCGTTTTATCCGGTTCCGAGATTTTTCCAGTTTCCGTTTTTTTCGGCTCCCTGATTTTTCCGGAAACCGGGTTTATACGGTTCCCGATTTTTTTGGATACCCGGTTTTTCTGGTTCCCATTTGCCGGTTCCCGGTATTTTCAAATTTCCGATTTTTTCCGGTTCCCAGTATTTTCTGTTTTTCGGCTTATATCCGGTTTTTTCCGTTTCCCGTTTTTTTTGGTTCCTGGTTTTCGGTTTATATCCGGTTTCTTGTTTTTTTCTGGTTCCCGATTTCTTCCGGTTCCCGATTTTTTCCGGTTCCTGTGTTTTCCGGTTCCCGTTTTTTCCGTTTCCTGGTTTTTCCGGTTCCCGATTTTTTCCGGTTCCTGTTTTTCCTGTTCCCGTTTTTTGGTCCCCGATTTATTCCGGTTCCCGATTTTTTTCCGGTTCCTGTGTTTTCGGGTTCCTGTGTTTTCCGCTTCCCGTTTTCTCCGGTTCCTGGTTTTTCCGGTTCCCGATTTTTTCCGGTTCCTGTTTTTCCGGTTCCCGTTTTTTGGTTCCCGTTTTTTGGTTCCCGATTTTTCGGGTTTCCCGGTTCCTGTTTTTTTCCTGTTCTCGATTTTTCCTGTTCTCAGCTTCCGGTTCTCAGTTTCTGTTTCTCAATTTCCTATTTACAGTTCCCGATTTCCGGTTCCTGGTTTTCATAAATACTATTTTTACGGCAACCGACTTGTAAGTTTTATTCTTGAAATAAAATAAAAATTCAACCGTTCTTTTTACAAGTGTATACACTCTTGGACTCTTTACGTTTCGTCCTAGACTCGTCAGTGCAGAGCTGTTCAAATTGAACTACTTAGTGCAAACTTAAATAGTTCAACTTGAACCGTTAAGTAGACGTAAAGTTAATGCTTTTTGCAAAACATTTTTTTATCTGGCACCGAAGTGTCATTGCTTTACTGATGTGCCGAATGAAAACGTCGTTTTCGACTAATGCTGGTCGATTCAAGTATGGTCATTTAGGGGTTAATCTAAGTTTGTGCTTAAGGCAAGTAATCGTTTTTATTTTTCTTTACAAACTTAGGTCTGCTTAGATGTTCAAGTTGAACTGTTTAAGTTAGCACTAAGAAGTTCAATTTGTACTGCTCTGCACTGACGAGTCTAAGACGAAACCTAAAGCAAAGTAAAAACGGTTATGTTTTTTACTATTTTTAAGATATACGTTTTCCAAAATTTTCAAGGAATTTTTGTTCAGGGTCTTGTCAAAAGTAAGGCTAGAGTAAAAATTGTGAGCTGCATCACCATCCGTTCGTTCTTTTGGGTAAAAAAAATCTTATGCCAAATTGAAATCGAATAAAAAATACAGAAAAAACCGATCTTCGAACTCAAATGGAATGGCGCATATGTCAAAAATTAGCTGGTAAAAGCTAGTAATGAAAAAAACTGCTTTGCAGAAGAAGTCAAGTCTCCTTGATAACTTAATCATTTTTTATTAACAGATAGATTAGTTTAAAAACTTTTTAACAAATGTAATACGCAATTCTATTATCTAGTGCAATTTTCAATTACCATATCATATAAGATAAAAATTGCTATATTTATCATAACTCTGTTACATGAATATTCAAAAGAATTCTACCGTACCAATCTCTCAAACGCACGCCTTCACCCAAGAAATTCTCCGGCAGATGCAAGTGAAAGAAACTCCTGAAAGATAGACTTGCCAACGGACGTAACCATTGCTATGAATAATTTTCAACTTCCGAAGAATGGTAGACAGAAAAAGCTCGTTATGAGATTTGCCTTTATCCGTATTCGCATTCAACAATTGTGCGCTGGATTATGAAACGGTTGGCTCGGTGGATGCAAAACTTTTTGCGGCTGCTTTCGGTTTGCATGCATGGTTATCCGATTTCGAGGAACCGAAAAGTGTCCTTCGGGTGCATCAAGAGAAATGCTCCACTCGGAACAGGTGAGTTATTCCGAAAGTGAAGAACTTTGCCATCGGATTAGTTTCGAGTGACTTGTGTTGAAGGATTATTTCTAGAGGATTTAGTATTTTTGTTTTCTATTACGCAGCAATAGTTTGAAGTTCCAGGCGGGGTCAAGTTGAACGAATAAATTGTGATCAAAATTTTCATAAATGTATTTCATTAAACATGTACAAATTTCACATTTCTTATTACCTCGTAAACAGTTTGAATCGAAACAGCGAACAACCGCTAAGCTCCACGCAAATTGCACTTGATTCTAGCAGGCACCGCCATACAATCTATTCTAAGCCAACAATCGTCAGCTTGGTGTTAACCCGTGGCATCGGTGCCGGAGACACCGCATAGAAACCGAAGGGTTGAAAGCCGATTGTGGCTAAGCCTGGCGGTAAAGCGAATCCACCAACTGCCAGTTGTTATCAGACCAAAACGATGGCATCTGATCGAAGGTTCCAATTTGTATTCTATGTACGCACCGATTTGCAAACGGACTACCGACAGTCCCGACAGCGCTCGAATCTCCTCTACCAGACGGGGAGGCAGTAGTAGCTCGAACGGCCGTCATACCGGGAAAACCGCAAAGCAACAACAACAACAAAAAAACCCTGTCATATGATATGAGGTGGAAAATAGATGCAACACAATCGGTTCCACCGGTGAAATAGGGTGACTCTGTGCTCAGTAAGTGTCAAACAGGTTCCAGTGCTGACTTCCCAGCTAAGGTGCTGGCGACCCTGCAGGTTAGTCAGCGGCCTTGTGCACCACCGTTGGAACACGTTGGACAGGATAAGAGGTAGCTGCTAACTGGCACTGTCTGGCTGCAATGCGGATTGAATTTTTACTTTGTCTGCACCGTTGCGGATGCATAAAGTTTATCATTTGAACTCCGGAAGGTTATTTTTGTGTTGGGTGATTTACTGGGGATTTCGTGGTTCATTGAACAACAATCAAATTGGTGATTGGTGACCAACGGACAGTAAGGAGATTAGTGAATGCCTTATTGTTTGATATTGTTTGATTGGAAGCGATGCTTTATCTACTGCGAAGCGTGGAAATTGAAAAGGCAAGCTCTCGAAAAGAAAATTGCTTATTTCTCACTCGCACAGAGAAAACAATAGAAACAAAACAGTTGTTTATTTTTTCGACGGCATTGAATGCATTTGGTTGTATTCGTTATAGAGCAATTATTTTCTAATTGTTGGGAAATTTGAAAAACCTACCTGTTGACTGAAAAAAATGAGATTTTGTTAGTTACATAAACAGATTTTTAACACTGGGCCCCTATACATTTAATGGTTCTAAGAATTTTAGTCTTATTCGACTAGAAAGGGAGAATGAACATTCAAAACACTTGTAAAATATACTAAAAACTCAGAAAGTATGGACGCAACCAAAAACCGCTGCCATTTCGCAATGGTTCAGAATCTGTCAACTTTTATGGCAGCGTCCTGTTGTTTACACTCTTCTCTTACCACTTGTGCAGTTGTTTATTCGTTTTCATTAGTTTGTTTCGAAACGCGTGGACTTTCAGCAGAACAACGTCGAAAAATGGTGTACAAATGGTGCAGAGACCGCGGACTGTCACTGAAAAAGATAGAAAAAATGGAAGGAGTAAGTGAAAAAGCCGTGCGAAATGCAATCAGGAAGCTCGGTGAGGATAACACCTTTGAGGATAAACCGAAAACGGGTCGAAAACAAGGTCCTGCTAACACTCAGTTGGATAAACGTATACTGAAGGCGTTCGAGCAAAAGAAGGAGGTTTCAGTTCGGGATGTGACCAAAAAAGTGGACACTTCGAAGTCAAATGTTCTTCGTGCTAAAGAACGTTTGAATCTTCGAACCTATAAGAAGCAGAAACAACCAAAACGTAGTCCGAAACAAGAAGCATCGATCAGGCCGAGGGTTCGAAAGCTGCACAACACGATTCTTGCTGGACATTTGAACTGCATAATCATGGACGATGAAACCTACGTGAAACTCGATTACAAATCCTTGCCGGACCACAATATTGTACGGTGCGAGAAGGGCAAGTGTTAAACCAGTCCGAGACATCGATTGAAGTCAAAAAATTTGGTAAGAAAGCTATGGTCTGGCAAGCAATTTGTAGCTGCGGTGAGATTTCGAAACCATTCATCACCACTGCTTCAATGAACAGCGAAATATACATCAAGGAATGTTTACAAAAACGACTTCTACCCATGATTCGAAGCCACAAGGATCCTGTTGTGTTCTGGCCAGATCTTGCTTCTTGCCACTACTCGGAATCAACGGTAGAATGGTATACTATCAAAAATGTCACTTTCGTCCCAAAAGACATAAATCCACCAAATTGCCCACAACTTCGACCAATTGAGGAATTTTGGGCATTAACGAAGGCACATCTTAGGAAACTGTCTCGGCAGCCGAAACCATTCAACAGTTCGAAATAGATTGGAAAAAAGTGTCAAAACTTGTCGCCAAGAAGTCTATGCGGAATTTAATGAGGAACGTTCGCAAGAAGGTGTGCCAGCTAGTCTACAATGGTTAAGTAGCAAATGTTGAGAATAATATTCTGTTGTTGTAGTCTGATATTATCAATATATCGAATAAAATTTGAATATCTAACACTTGAGAATTATTTACAGCGAAATCAAAGTGCGTCCTTGCTTTCTGGGACAGTCTTTAGCACAATGAAACATGCTTTGTGATTGGATTTTTATTTTTGTTATTATTATCAATATGATCATTTGTAATCAAAGCCGGTTGTGTTTCGAAAACATCGTAAGTTTTCATTCTCTTTTTGTTCTCTCATATACGCTATACGAAATTGAACGAAGTACACTGTCTACTTCGATCGCAAAGACCGTGGTGTTTTCTTCTTTCATGCCGACACGTACCGATGCGTACCGGTTTTGCATCGTCACTTTGTATGGCGGTTTGTAAGTTTTGACACTCATTGCCCTATATTTTTGGAAGCGAAGGTCGTACCTATATTGAATTACACAGTATCTTCTAAAAAAATGAGAGCTTTAGAGCAATGCTGCGAAATCGAAGTGAGTTCAGTTTTTGGAGTTTTTATTCACTATTATCGGTGCTTTCGGAATCGGAAACCGGGGACTAGTAGTCCCATCGTAGGTTTATGTATTCACCAACTAACAAGATCTGCCAACTAGATGAAGTCAGTTTTATAAAAATTTGCACCTCGTTTGGCCTTGTGAAAAAATACTCATGAAATTGAAAATTTCTCATTTATCGCACTGTAATACCGGAACCGGAAGTCGTATCCGGATCGACTTTTCGAAGACTTTTTGAAGAATTTCACGACTTTTCATTTACATGTTAGTTTGTGAGAATTGGTTAAGAAATTTCAGAGAAAATAGAGTGCGCATTTTTTGGTATTTTATCAAATATTACCTTGTAATCCCGGAACCGGAAATCGGATTCAAAAAATAAAATTAAGGAATTTCAAATGAGACAAAAATACTTTCATTTGAATCTTAGTGAGAATCGGTTCAGCCGTGTCTTTTTTTCTTCGGAACATTTAACAGGGTGACGAAATTCAGGAACCGGAAGTCGGATTAGAATAAAATTCTGCAACTTTGTGAGGGATTATAAGACCTTCTATTTGAATCCAAGGTCATGAAAATCGGTTGAGTCAGTTCAGATAAAAGTGAGTGCAAAAAAATGTTTCAAACATGCATACACACATACAAACATATTGCGTACTCGACGAACTGAGTCGAATGGTATGTGACACTCAGTCCTCCGGGCCTTGGTTCAAAAATCGTTTTTTACAGTGATTGAATAGCCTTTCTTTACCAGAAAGGCAAAATTCGTGTTTCTATTTACCTAGTGTTGTAAAAATACTTTTCTAATAAGCATTAAACCAGTTTAGGTTTTGATCGTTTTTTTTTTCGCATGTTTTTTGCATCGTCACATTGAATGACGCTTTAAGATTTGAGTATTCGGTCAAAATTTCAAGAGAGCTTTAAGCGATCATTGCAACAAACCGATTTTTCACAAACTAAGCTACAAATGAAAACTCTTCTGGTTCCACAGATTTCTATGAAATTTTAATCAGATCTGATCTAAAAATGGTAAAAAATGTTGAACATTTCCTTCCGTCATCTAGGTGACAATGCTGCATTGAACGAAAAAACGCTGCTAAAAGCTATTTCAATGAGTCTTGTTTTGTTGTAATTTACTATGATGTCAAAACTTAGTAGTATATTAATAATTTCAGGGTTCTATAGGTTGCTATGGAGTTCTAAAGGAATCCGACTTCAGGTTCTGAAATTATAGGGTGAATAGGTTTGCACTGGTGGTCGTCCCGGGTTGGCGGTTCAATGGATAGGACGCTGGTGTTACAAGCCAGCTGTCGTATGTTCCAGCCCCGCCCTGGAAGGATTCTTAGTGTCAGTAGGATCCATATTACTAGCCATGCAATGATTCTGTACGCTAAGAATCGGCTGCAAAGTCTGTTGAAACAGAAAGGCCAAATTCCACGAAAGGAATGTAATGCCAAGACTTTGCTATAGGTTTGCACTAACACATTTTGTTCTTTGGTTACACTGGAACGGAGGGAGAAACCGAACACGACTCTGTAACACGGAAAGTTATAGAATAAAGGTTTATTTTCATCTAGTAGCTTTCCATCATGGAACACTGGAGTGTCGCTCGCCGCGTTTTTATTTGCAACTCGTTTTTGAAGAATTATTCGCACGTTACAACTGTTCGTGTGTTTAATTTAGAGCCGAAATCTGTGCTTCCACGTAAAGTATTAAAAAAAAACAGGTTCTGTGACCAAAATAAAACCTCTGAGCCACGTCCGGACTGCCCGAACACCAAAGAATGTTGAACGCAGTAAACAAGCAAAATTGTCATTGTAATACCGAAACGAATCCATTACAGGTTGTGGAGAAGACCCTCCATCAATTTAAAATGTTTTTGCCTTTCTCATATAAAAAGGTTATGCAATCACTTGAAAAACCTACTAGTAAAAAATGGCCTAGTGTCATATACCATTCGACTCAGTTCATCGAGCTGAGCAATGTCTGTTTGTGTGTGTCAAATAATCTCACTGCTCTCAGAAACTTACGGTGATGCTGCTCTGAGTAAAAGAACGTGTCGGGAGTGGTTTCAACGTTTAAAAATTGTGATTTCGAAGACAAACATGGTGGTGGAAGAGAAAAAACCTTCAAAGATTAACAACTAGAAGCATTGCTTGATGAAGATTCGTGCCAAACCCAAGAAGAGCTTGCCGAATCGTTGGGAATGAGTCAGCAAGCCATTTCATAACGTCTCAAGGCCCTGGGCATGATTCAGAAAGTAGGAAACTGGGTGCCGTACGAGTTGAAACCGAGGGACATCTCGACCTCACGTCGCAAAAGTGGTCAAAAAGTACCTGGAAACACTGAAATGGGAAATCTTGCCCCACCCGCCGTATTTCCCAGGTGTTGCCCCTTCTGACTTCCACATATTCCGTTCGATAGCACCCGGCCTCGCAGATCAACATTTTCAATCCTTCGAAGAGTTGGAAAAATGGATTGCTTCATGGATAGCGTCAAAAGAGAACTCCTTTTTCGAGCCGGGATCCGAAAATTGCCGGAAAGCTGGGAGAAAGTTGTCGCTAGCGACGGACAATACTTTAAATAATACATCTGTAAGCACGTGATCGCAATGAAGCTATTAATTTTGGAAAAAACAGCGGAAGCAAAGTTGTACACCTGATATACACGAGAAAGGCATCATTACAAACAAGTTTTAAACTCACGAATAGTTGTAACTTACGCCTGATTCTTCAAAAACGAGTCATAAATAAAAACGCGGTGAACGACACTCCAGTGCTTGGAAAAATACCTAACGAAAATAAACCTCAATTCTTCTACTTTTCGATGCCGTGTTCGGCTTCTCTCTCTCTCTCCGTTGTTAGGTTTCAGTGTAACCGGATGTTTCGGCCAGGTTTCAACGCGCAACCCTAACCTAACACCTAACAAAAATCTTTATAACTGATTTAATATATAGCTTGTATAAATTTGCTGGGCTATTGCGATACCGGAAATAGTATCCAAAGAATCTGAAGAGCAATGACAAAATCAGGATCGACATATTCCGATTTGGATGAAATTTTGCACACATTTTCAGTATCGCAAACCATTTCTTTGAACGACACCATCCGACCAATTTTACTCAAGACTGATTTTTAAAAGGGGAATATGTTTTTTTGCATGAGAATTTCAAATCATCACAGCTCGGGGTCAAAGAAATTGCAGGATATCGATCGAGCACTTTTCTAAAAATCAAAAAATCAGCCGAAAATATCAAATTAGAAAAATAATCCTTTCTTCCTGTTTTTTTTTATATTTTCACTAAAAACTTACACTTAAAACCCATTGTTGTTGTTAATTTTATTATTGTGAGCTGAAAAGTAAACAAGTTTCAGATAAAATAATTTTTAGGCATTAGAGAAAGTTATAACTAGTTGTATTTTGTATGAAATCACTGTTCTTGTATGTATAGACTTTTTGAAACGGCATTATTCATTGAAAATCGGAGTTCGTTGTCTAAATATCACGAAAACGGTTACACAGTTTCTTCTGTTAATTTTTTAAATTATCGAAAAAATCGTTGTACACTGAGGTCTCTTTTTACGCGGGAGATATCGCGTAAAAAAATCGCGCAACAAAAAAACACGTGATTTCGGAAATCCGCGTAAAAAAACTAAAGGAAAAAATTTTTTTTTGAAGCCAAATATCTTAGAAATGCATGAAACGTCCAGATCTGGTGTAATCTCAAAAAAAAATTGTTTGTGAAAATCGACTTTCGACTTTGAGACTTCCAAAATCGAAAAATTGCGGTTTTTTATATCGAATGTCTTAAAAACGCATGAAACGTCCAGATCTGGTGTAATCTGAACATTTTTTTTTTTTTGAAAAAGTGTCAAAGTTGACTTAAAAAAAATTTCGTGATAACATCAGATCTTGAAGTTTCATGCATTTCTAAGACAAAACGAGAGAGCCGCGTAAAAAGAAACCGCATAAAAAACCTCGTGAGAAAGACCCTAGCGTACGTGTTTTTTTTTTAGAGCGGCCACTTGATTTACTATAACTTCTTCTCAGACACCTTTTGAGTACAGAGTGAAGGTTTTCGTGTACAGCGTTTGCTCACGGTAGACTAAAAACGACAACGAGTTGTCGATTCTCAGCGCTGTCTGGAGCTATTTCGACGAAATAAACCGAATTTTTTCGTCAATATGTAACAATGGACGAAACCTGGATCCCTCACTACACTCTGGAGTCAAAGCGATTGCCAGCCGACTGGACAACAGTCGGTGAAAACCGTCCAAAGCGCTCAAAAAACGCAAATATGGACCGGTAAGGTTATGTCCTCAGTGTTTGGGAATGCTCATGAATTTTGTTCATCGACTGCCTTGAAACGGGGAAGACTATGAATAGCGAACGTTATATTTGTCAATTGATGTATTTGATGAACGAAATCGGTGAGAAAGTTAGATTGTAGCTGTGTCACAATCAAAACACTTGACTGGAAACTGCCAGCCCATCCGTCGTATTCACTTCAGACTTGGCCCCTTTCGACTAATTGAGCAGCACTTCGATCCCTGCGTAGAAATCGAAAATTGGGCTTAAAAAAACGAACATTTCTATTGACGTAGTATCCATAAATTGCCAAAAAGATCGTCAAATTGTTGTTTTTTTAACAGGAAAAAACGCTCACTTCACACCGGTATACCTGGAGAAAAATTTTAAAACTTAAATTCTAAGATAATTGAATTATTATTCATATTCATATTCAAGGTTTATAATTTATGCTAAAAATGTTACAGTTACAATCGCTAGCCTATGTACTGGACAGCACTTCTATGAATAGTCAATACATTGTATTGTATCTCTTCTTCATTCCTGACTTTTCAAATTTTGATTCAAAAACCACACCAGAAGTATCTCAAAGAGCTGCCAATAAATCATTGCCGTAGTCTTCCGCTTCCGTCCATAATTCTCTCCCGAGCGAGCCACACACACATTTCGAAACCACACAACCAGCCAACGAACATCGAATATGCTAGTAGTAGCCCATTAATCACAATCAGTGCGGAAGAAAATTTCACCCTTTCCACACTTCCATCACCTCATTAGAATTCGTATCGCAAAGCTATCGAAAATCAACTAAAACAGAAGTATATTATCTCAGTTTGAACCACGGGCGAAGAGAAGAAGAAAAAAACGCCAACAACCCAACAAAAGCCGTTTCGCGCGCCCAAAGTCGACTTTTATTGGGGTCATTACATTTTTACGATTCTTTCTTTGAGGTTCCCTTTCTCGTTCACTAGATTAGCGCTGGGCGAGTGTCTTCCGTTTGTTGTTTCGATTACTTTGTGCCTCGGCTCATATAGTGAGCCCACGTTTGTGTACACTTTGTATTCACTGTCGGGACGGGAAAATCAGCTGGTCGAGCCGGAGCTTACTCGATTCGTTCGTTTTTATCGTTTTACCGTTTCCCGCAGTTGGTCGAGCATTTGGTTTGCTAAGCTATCCTGAAGATGGCGTAGTGGTGAACTAAGCTTTTGCTAAAGGTTTGAGTCTTAACTGTTTTAGCTGTGTAAAGTAAGCATTTTTCGAGGTAACATTGATTATAAAAAAAAATCTGACTTGTTTCAAATATATGTAATTCTTTCTTTCCGCTGCAATCATAAAGTTTGTATAGACTTCACTTTTGAATACTAAGCAAAATTATTGTAAATACATTTCTACCACACATCCGATGAATGTAATCTAATTTCGTAGGACACACTAAACTGACATGTAGAGGCGCTGCTAACCATGATCCTTTCAGTTTCAAATTATCATACAGAGAGTCACGATTAGACAGCATTCTGCAACCTAAACCACCATCACCCACTATTCCTTGTTACCCAGAAGTATAATTGAATTCGCATCACGAATTCATTTGTCAATCATGCTCTAATCCCGATCAGGACGTAATTAAATTCCATACTTCCAACCACCTTCCTTCCACTACACCAGCAAATAACTGCAAACGGGTCGGGTTTTTGCTACAGTTTTCTAATCCCCCTCATCGTTACTCATTAACTCCGGCACTTCGGGCTGAATCGGCATTTTAGGTCTGTTGCTACGATTGCCGAAATATGGGGAAAATTCAACAGTCAGTCAGTCTGTCGGGCTTTTTGTGTGCGGGATGGAAATCTTTACCCCCTCACGGCAAACACCCGGAATAGAGCAAAGCAAAGTCAAGTGGATGTGGATCGAATTTTCGGACGATGAGTCATCACCGTCTGGTCGACACTGGAAAGCGATGAGGTTTTTCTTTCCCCTGTGCCGAGGATCAGGAAATGTGATTTAGATTTGGAGAAGTCGGTTAATTTGTACAGGTTCCACGAGAAAATTGATTAGATTTGAATTATACATTTTATTTATTCGAAACTGTCTAGAAACACACTTATTTCAATCACTTTTAGTTGAATTTGTGCTTTAGTTAAAGTGATAACGATGCAAATTTAGAAAGATTTACTATTTTTTGGAAGTTGTACCGCGACGCTTACCATTAATGACTTTCTCATTAACAAAGATTAGTATTAAAAGGTCACAGAGAAAATTATAAATTATGAATACAATTCACTTAACTTTTCAAGGTTACATTACAGGTTCCTAATGTAATTTACATTCGGCTTCTGTGGTTCAGTCGATAAACCTGGCCTGCTTTGCGATCTAATGTTTCTCGGTTCAAGTCGCGTTGTTGCTATCGTTCTTTTGTTTTTATTTCATCCCATTGCAAGCCATGTAATTTTCAAATCACACAGTTTCACATGTTCTTGAATATAAATTTGTGTGAAATACGACTCTCCATTTATGTGCATTTTATAAGATGTAAAATCACAAGATTTTTTCAAACTGTCATCGTTCTCATTTAAGATGTTTCATTTAGGTATTTTTTTGCAGTGAGCTAATTTTTCACACAATTAATTTGGGTCATTTGAATTACATCATCAAACGTATTCTGAGAAAATTGAATGCAGATAGAAATAGTGCGACTTGTCGGATACGTCATCTTTACGATTGTTCCATCGGAACAAAAAGTGCTTCAAAAAATCCTTTTTTTATCGGTTATTGCATTCTATGCCACTGTATTTAAAAAAAATCTTCACTGTTAGTGGCGACATAGTAAAGATTTTTTTGAATATAATGGAATTAAGTGGAATATTTTTTTTTTAGATCGATAAAATGTTTGCCGTTAGCTCTGTAAATTTATCTAATATTCTTATCGATACTGGCATCTCCGAGCAAATTGACAGTATTGAAGAAAATCATTTTATCGAATACGTTACCTATGCGATTACAACTCCCAAACCGGAATTATTTCCCATAACCCTTCCGAACTTGATCAATATTCACATAATACCTTTTGAATAAGACTAAGTTTATCGAAAATCGTTGAGCAATTTACAAGAACAAATATTAACGGTCGGTTAAGACACTTCTTCGATTGTATTTCCAGTACCGGAAGAGACAGTCATTTGATCCTCGAGCAATATGAATGATAGTAGCTTTCAAACGAGCTTAACTTTTGTTGACATCGGCTCAGCCATCTCGGGAAAATTTGAGCGGAGAGGAAAAAAGTGCGTTTGGTCGATTACGTCACTTATACCATTATATCTTCGGAAGCGGAAGCGACAGTGATTGGATCTTGGAGCTTTCAGCTTTCAAACGAGCCTAAGCTGATTGGAATTGATTTAGCTTTTAGAGAAAAAGGAGTGCTCTTTCGATTACGTCACTTAAACCATTATATCTACGAAACCTGAAGCGGCAGCCATTCGATCTATGAACTTGATCGACAATCCAAGAGAAGCTCAGATTGTTGAAATTGGTTTAGTCATCTTTGTGGAAATTGATCGAACAGAAATAAATGCGTTTTGTCGGTAATGCCACTTATACGATTATATCTTTGGAATCTGGAATCCATAATAAAATAAATAAAATATCAAGATTACGCAATTTTGATTCAAACTTTTTCGTTTTGTACCGAATGTTTATAATTACATTCGTTTTTGCTTGGCGTTTCGTCTTCGACTAATCAGTGCACGACAGCTTAATTTATACGGCTACTACCCTTTAGTGGTGCAACGTGAACCATTAACAATGGTTTAATTTTGCATGAATAACGTGATTAGTAGTTAAGACGAGCCGTGACAGAGAAATGCAAGTAAATATGTGTGTGTTTTTGTCGGAATTACGGCTACGTTTGTAATCGAAACCTCTAAATGTTCACTATCTCTTGACTCCCACTAACACCCAGTGTGAGATAACAATAAATGACTCAAAAATTATTTGAAAGCTGTAGCGGAGTGCACGTGTCTTTGATCAATTATTCAAAAACTAGACAGAATTTCGAAAAACTAAAAACACTAAAGCTTTCTGAAAGATGATTAGTCGACCGTACAAACATTTTGCATTAATTATGGTCCTTATCGTTCCTCGATAAGATATTTCCCTTCAAAAAGACCATAACCAGTGGTCGAAACGTCGGGCAGTATATAACTGCCGTTCTTATTTAACAGACCGCTAAAGCCGAAACTGTAATTAATACTAAAGCTTTCGCAATCAAATTTTTCACAACTATGTATCTTAAGAATTTTTAAATTTTGCTTTGCCGAGCCGTAATTGGTATTTGAATTGTATAAGCGGTTACAGTTCTGTATCGCGGGGATAATTTCAGTGCTGAAAAATAGCGATTGAAGCAAAATTTTACAAAACAAATCGAAAAAAACACTCAAAATTATAAAACTTTACCCGAAATTTAAAGACGTTTCAAGTATTCGAGTATTTCCACAGACTTTTCGTCATTGTCTATTCAGCTTTCGCACTGCAGTTTCGTATGGTGGTGGTGTCACAGTGTGTTCGGTAGCATAATTTCGTGAGCAAAAATTACACATAAAAATGACACGAATTTATCTATTGAGTATTGCATGGACATAACAACGTGTTAAATGTATTAAAATGGGTATTATAAGAAATCGTTCATTTTCTAAGGTAAGTGACGTTCGCCGTGCTAGTAATGTCCAGATTGTAGCAAAACTAAAAATTGAACATACGCAGGTTACTGAATGAAATGAATACAAGCCAAGTATTATCTTTCATTGAGAACATTGGAATATAAGCAATTCCAGAAATGCTTAGCAGATCATCAGACTCGACCTTCTCTGATTTGGATGAAACTTTGCACATGGCTTCAGTATGGCAAACCATAAGTATTAAAACCGATGGAGAGGTCAATCCGACTCACGACTGATTTTTAAAAAAGGCGTATGTATTTTTGCATTTCACAAAAATTGCCTTTTTCAAATCGTTGTAAATCGGAAACCGTTATTGAACAAAAGTGGCGTTCAGGAAGAAGTAGGAAAATAATCCGAAAAAGTTAAATAAAAAAAAATCAGGGTTTTAATTTTTTTTTTGATAATTTTTATTTTGAAGCTGTTATTAAAACCTACATATTGATGGCTATCCCATCCGTGCGTTTTGAAAAACGAAGTAGTTACAGCTAAAACAATTTACAGATATATTCAATATGGTAATAACCTTTTCCTGGTTTTGTGTGTTCCGGAAAATTTTTCCAATTAACAGAAACTATAATTGGAAAATTAGAAGCTCAAAAGTGCAAGGTTAAATTGAATACCACGTTTGGCATTTGTGATCGCTGTCGTAGGCGGGCTTATAAGGAAAGTCATATGTCGGAAACAGAAGGGCAGTCAACAACGGAACCACAACCATCCACATCGCAATACGATTTAAAGGAAGTACCTTCAGCAGCTTCAATCAACACAGCATCTTCTGAAGCATCAGTCGCGGTGTAGTATCCAAGAGCACACAACATTGAACTCTTCAACAAGGGCATCGCAGGAATCAACGTGTCTCCGATATCAACGAAGAAAACCCGGAATGTTAATTATCCTCGAGAAAAATATTTGGATATTTCAAGAGGCATAAAAAAGCAAACATTCAGTTTCCCGGCGGATGAAGAAGATCCAGAATTACTCAAAACGAAAGCAGCAGAGTTGGATGAAGTGATTACTAAAATGATAGAGCAGTTTGCTAAGCCTGATTGCACTAGGAATGAAAAAGTGCGTTTGTTGTCAATCTTGCCAAACTCGTGGTCAAAGGAGAAAATAGCCACCCAATTCAAAGCGAACAAATACATTGTGTCGGAGGCAAGAGAATCAACGGACGAAAAAAAGCCAAGAAACAAACGGGACGACGCATCAGGAACGAAACGATAGAAAACGAGGTGCTTCAATATTTCAACAGCGATGACGTCAGCAAAGTAATGCCGGGATCAAGAGATCAAATTTTTTTTCAGTGTATATTTTTTTAGAGTGCCCTATTGATTGCCTACAACTTCTTCCTGAACGTTATTTTTGTACGATTAACGGTTTCCGAATTACAACGAGAAGAACTTGACCATTTGCATGCACCCGTAAACTGTAACTTCTCCATTTTTCAAAAGGCACGGATAGGATAGCCATTAACCTCTAGGTTTTAATAAGAGCTTGAAAATAAAAATTATCAAAAAAAAAATGGAAACCCTGATTTTTTTTAATTTAATTTTTTTGGTTCATTTTGAAATTATTGAGAAAAAAATGAATTTTTTTTCAGTGTATTTTTTTTTCGAGTGCCCTATTGATTCCCTACAACTTCTTCCTGAACGCCATTATTGTACGATTAACTGTTTCCGAGTTACAAGGATTTGAAAAAAATCAATTTTTGTGAAATGCAAAAATACATACGCCCTTCTTAAAAATCAGTCGTGAGTCGGATTGACCTCTCCATCGGTTCAAAACTTATGGTTTGCCATACTGAAGCCATGTGCAAAGTTTTATCCAAATCGGAGAAGGTCGATTCTGGTTTGGTCACTTTTTCGTCTACTCATTCCTGGAATTGCTCATATATAACTTTTTTTCTAACCTAGTAAATTACTATTTGGTACTGGTAAGGATACCGAAAATAGTTGAATGTTTTCTTGTTTTCAATCGGTTTTTAGAAGGTGATTCTAACTCATGCATAATACACACTGTTAGCTTGTTGGTCAATAAACTTACAGTCAATTATAAACAGTGTTGGTGATTACCGATAATTTGACAGAAGCAGCTCGATATTTTTCTATATTGTATACATTTCTAATCCAGTAGAATATGCTACAAGAACTCGTGTCTCTCAATGCATGAACCTCGAGAGAATTTTTCTACATTTCTTCGCTCCACTTCATACTCTGAGTACTTCACGGCCTTCAAAAAAATTTACAGTCTGATAATGATCGGTGCAGTGTGGAATTTACCAAGAGAGAATCGCAAGTTGACAATTATCGCAGAAAATCGAATCGATGATTCGACTTGATGTATCTCATACTAGGTTGAAATATTTCAAAACCCTTGTGATAAGCGACCGTTTGTTGCTACAAAGAGAATCCCCACAGCAGCGTGCTAACTCGTGATGCTCAGACAGGTTATCGAGAGAAATTCGGTCTCGCACTAGTGTCCATTGTATGTTAAATTAACCATGTCGGTTTTTTGTTGCTGCTATGATATCCGTCTCTCTTTGATGGCACTAATTGAATCGTGTGAAGAGTTGCTAGAAAGCGATTTTTTGATACGATAAATGCCATCCTTGATTATACTTTATGATCAAAAAAGAACAGGAATTTTCATATTAAAATTCCCGTGCTTGTCCAATCGGTAAACTTTTATTCTCTCAACGTTGGCAACACTTTTATACACATTCTGTCAAATTTTGACGCATATCGTACGATTAGTTTTTGTTTGGCGTCTATACAAAGAAGTTGAAAAATTTTCGTGAGGCGATTTTTAGAATGGATGAAAATTTAGAACAACGTGCGTGCATCAAATTTTGTGTTGCAAATGTATTTAAGTGTTCCGAAACGTTGAAAATGTTAGAAAAGGCCTTTGGTGAATCGTGTCTAGGAAAAACACAGGCATACGAGTGGTATAAACGCTTCAAAGGTGGTCGTACAAGCTTGGATCATGATGAGATCCCTGGCCGCCCAACAACACCTATTACTGAAGAAAACATTGAATCGGCGAAGCAAATCGTGTTGCAAAATCGTTCTGTACCGATTAGAGAGATTGCTGTGTTGTTGGACATCTCTTATGGATCAGTCGAACACATTTTAACTGATGTTTTGGGTTTGAAACGCGTCGCTTCTCGGCTGGTGCCAAAAAAGCTGAATTTCATTCAATTCGCCGGCTCACAGCGTTGGTTGTGTTGTAGTATTTGGACAAAAACTCAACCAGTATCATCAACCAAGCACCGTACTCTCCAGATATGGCCCCGTGTGACTTTTTCCTCTTCCAGACTCAAATTGCCATTGCGGGGAACGCATTTTGAGACCATAGAGACCATAAAAGAGAATTCGCTGCGTGAACTAAAGGCCATACCTTCGGCGGCCTATAAAACTTGTATGGAAAATTGGATCAAGCGTTGGCATGCATGTATTGCCGCAGGAGGAGAGTACTTTGAAGGCGATAATAAAGAAATTTATTAAAAATTGAAATTTTGCGTTTTTAAATAAAATTCCGGTTCTTTTTTGATCACAAGGTAAATACTAATGGTTCATAGTTCTAGTGTAATAGTAATCAACAAATTGTGGAATATTCAAAAATCTATTACGAATCAATAAGAGCCTTTTTTGCAAACCAACGATACGTGTGGTGAGCCCACTGCGCTCAATCACTGAAAATATTACTGGTTTCTATGTGTTGGTTTTGCCTGTTATGCTTTGAGCGACGATTCGTTCAACTCAAGCGGTTAAAATTTAGCGCGCATTTTTGTCTTTTCACTACATTTCATTTGACAAATAGTACTTAACATTTGTAAATATCGGTTTCAATTCTACAAATAGGTTATTTCTACCACCATTTAAATATTCACGTCCTCCGGTTATGTCAGCGACCTACCCGACTTTTTAGTAGGTAGAATTATTCACTGCTCACTATCAATCAAAATTTCAATTATATACTACATTTCTACATGTATTTTTCCTGGAATATCTCATTCATATCTCTATATAGAAAACAAAGATTTGGTCCACATCAAACGTTTCTATGAAGCAATTATGTTTGAGTCTAAGCTTGTGAAAATCGGCTCATCCAATGTAATTTTTCCACACAGACATTTTGCGATCTCCGGGACTCGGTTTTCACAGTGATTGCATAGCCTTTCTTTATGAGAAAGGCAAAAACCTTGCATTACAGCGCAGTTGTTTAAAAAAAAGTAAAGTTTCAAGTAAATGAAACTATGCGTCTTCTTAGCGGTTCATGTTGAACGGCTAAGTAGAAATAACAGTTCAGATCAAACTGTTATGCATTGATCAGTCGAAGACGAAACATGAAGGAAAAATATTGCTTAATTCCGCTCGATTATTTTATAGACGTTTTGTCAGTTCAGAAAGTATTCGAACTTGGATATTTTCTCATATGAATTCAAACGTAAATAAAATGGTTGAAAGCGGATTGAATTGGGCTCTCGATCAACTCATTAAACATTCAACAAACAATGTTCATGGCACAAAAGCGTGCTATTCGTTCGACCTAAAATGTGATCCACTTGGAAAACAACGCCAAGCATTAGTGTCCCGAACCATGTGCAAACGATTACTGTTAAAAGCCACACCGTTGAAGGACGTCTTCTCTGAATAAAGCAGCACGTGCTTACTACAGGACGAGTGGTTAAAAAATTCATGTTGTAGCGTAGAACAAACACACACGAATTGTAGGACGCGGTTACGTTACCAAAGACAATTCGCTTGGCAAAACGAAACATGAAAAGGCTCCCTAGAAATGTGCTTGGTAACAAGTCAAATTAAAAATAAAATATGATAAATGAGTGCTTTCGAGTTGCACTCAATCTACTCAACTTTGGTGCCGTCGCCGCCAACAGACCAGGGGGCATGTTCAACTCTAGTCAAAGTTTACGAGAACCCGAAATTCCAACAACAATGCGCAAAGTTCAACAACCATCGATGAAAATAATGGTTTATGATAAAATTATGCGAAATAGCGAAAACGGCGACAGGCATCTGGCGGTGCTGCTGAAGGACGAATGACTGTACAAAGGAACGTCGAGATCGGCATTTTCAACGGTCAATTGCCGGCGCTGTACACCGATGTAATGAGTCTGGTTCGTAGGTAGTGGGTTACAGAAGCTGTAACACTGTGGCACGGAGTCAAGATGCATTCGATCCATCCATCGATCGATCGATCGCTTACAGTCAGGAGCCATTGTCAGGGAGGGAAATTAATATGTCCTCATTACATGACATCCCGCCGTTATTCATGGTGGAAGCCATGTGCATCATTAATCAAAATTTCGCTGCCGAATTGATAGCCATTCTCGAGAACTGGCAGCGGTTAGGTGTTCTTTGTGTAGACAAACGACCTATCATTTGTGCTATTTAGAAGCAGAAAGATCCCGACCAGTAGGAAAACAATATCCTTCTCCTCTTCAAAGTAGTGAGAATTAATTGACGGGAGTGCGAAAAACAGAACCCACTGGATGGATGGATGGATGGATGGACAGTCTGAAGGACGGTCGGACGAGCATTCATCAATCAGAGTGTTGCAGTTCGGCGTGTCAGTGTCCGACCTACATACAGGCAACGTGCAGCAGCATCATGTCAAGCTGCGACATGTAGGGAGAAAAAAGTCAATGCAGTCAACATCAGTGTCGTTGAAAAATTGTTGTCTTTTCATTCATCTATATTCATACCATCACGAAGGCACTTGAGCCCAGATGCAGTACTTTGTGGCGGGTTGGTAAGTCCAGGCAGGAAGAGATTTTTGCCAAAGTTAACTCTAGATACTTACTGGTGAAGTGGTGAGTGCTTCAGATTGTCATCTGCTTTTGCGGCAGAATTTCGAAAGGTTTTTTTTTTTGATAACGTTGTAACCATTCAAAAGATAACATTGCCAGATTTATTACTTCTATTTCCAGTATCAAAAATTTCATTTTAACGTTTCTTTTCGAAAGTCGCACGGTATCCTGACAATCAGTAAGCCCGCATGCGAAGACAGAGATCAGCTTTTTGGTGGGAAAAATAGTTAATTTTCCCTTGATAATGCTTGAATATTAGTTGGATTTGCATATGTTTTAGTTAAATTTGCCAATTAAACATACTGCAATTTTTAAGTGGAGATCCAATCCATTTTTTTCAAACAATTTTTTCAGTTTAATCAGCCATATGTCGGTTGCAATTGATTGCAACTTATATTATCAATAGATTTTAACAGTAATCCATTTTAAATTTAGTGACATTCGTAGTAATTTCAATTGATATAAACTATAGATTTGATCCATTTTTTGATAATGAATTCAACTATTTGCCCCAATGAAATATTCGTCGATTTCTACTAATATAGGAGAGAGTGGGGAATGTTTGATCACGGGGCAAGTTCGATCTTTAGCGATCTTTCAAAAGATTCAAAGTCAAAAGATTACTGCTTTATTGAACGTCATTTTGATATTTTTGGAAAATAGCTTACCATATCGTTAGAGTTCTATGGATTCTAGAGATTCTTTTTCTCTCGTAGGTAGAAATATTTTTATATACAGAAATAGAGCCTTTTTGTGAATAGTTGTTTCAGCAACTTCTAAGACAAATTGTACTTTGTTTATCCTTTGTAGGGACAGGGTTTATGGGGCATAGTTTTCATTGTTTATTATATTTTTGTACTAATGTATCAGATTATCGATTTTTTAAACTATGCAATAAGTAAGCAGAAATCATGGCCGCAATGACTTCGGCCAATTTAAAACTCGGATTCTACTGCACTGGAATTTTTCCATTTGATTTACAAACGTTTTTACAATCTAATTTTCTAAGTAATGATTTAACTAACAGTTCAATGCTTGCGGGCGACGACGTCAGCGATAATAAATAAATCTCTGATCTCGCCGTATTGGTCCATTCTCGGTAGGAAAATTCCCCGATGAAATTAGAAAATTCCTAGAAGCGAATCCCAGGAAGAATACACAAAGATGGCAACGTGGTGAAAGCATCATTGCAACTGACAGTGCAGTGACGGAACTTATCGAAGAAATGCAAAAGAAGAAAAGTTTGAACAAGAATCTAGGGAAAAACTTACTAGTTTTTAAACACCAAGGCTTTCTTTAAACTAAGTTTACAACAGATGAAAGTATGAATTATTGTTTAAAAGTATCATATTAATGTGTATAGACTATGTATAGTGTAGAAGGATATTTATTTCTTCATCTGGCCACGAATTTATGAAATCTATTGACAAAAAATTTGCTCGAAAAAAAGTGATCGAACCAGCTCAAACTGTTTAAAAACAGCATATGGTTTTATGTATTAGGGAAGACCCAAACATATTAATCCATATGCTATTTTAAAACAGTTTTTCATTAACGAGAAACTCTACAGTCACTGCAGAAAAAGGAGGCTCGCTTTCAAATGTATAATTAACTATTTTTCTTTGTTTATCTATTATTAAAAAATTATTTCTCAGGCATTTTTCAGTTTCTTTGTTTGTTGGAGTAATCCTACTACTGGGGATACTTTTTTGTCGTGAATACGACTTACTTTACTATGGGGTGCCTTTTCAAAATTTACCCTCTGAGAGAGTGATAAGTTTTTGATCGTGAATATCTCTTGTTGTAACTAACGAATCAACATAATTTTTGCTACATGACATCGGAAATATGATCACAATTTTAGGATAAAATTTTCAGTTGTGTGACATAATCCCAAATAGTTTAAAATTAAACTTCTCTGAAATGTTTGGTATAAACGAGTATCAAAGAGGTTAATTCATAAGGCGCGTTTGCCTTTCTCGTATTTTGAAAGCTCATAGCTCAGTGATCTGTGGAAGGATTTATATAATCTAACTACCAATAGAATCGAAATTTTTCAACTTAAACGTGTATAGCAAAAGCATTGTAGTATTTCAATAGTACACTATTGAAAACCCATCTCATTTGACCCATGTCAACACCAGCCAATCAGAATGCGTTCAGAGGAAGAGAACAAAATATCTGCTGCTGTACAACAAATCGTTCGAGAAAAATGTTCCGAAAAGTGGTGAATATCGTAGTGAGTTCCTCAATTTGGTCCTTCTGAATGCTAGAAACGAATCCCTACAGCATCCTGATAGTTTCTTTCAATAAATTATGCAAATCCGAAATGAAATTATCGACATTAAAATTCTGTATGCGGCTATTTTTATAGCCGTTAGGACCCATTAGTGAAAAAGCTACAAACGAAATCACGTAAAAAGAAAGCTTCTAACAAAAATTGAATCAGTTTGGATTCTATCACCAATGCGAGCAGATGTATTTTGTGCCGTTTGCAAAGCTAATTTCGCTGCCAGTCATTTGCATGGATAAAAAAGCAACGGTGGAGAGCATTACACCAAATCAGCCGTTCAAATGGTTCTAAAATTTTTCTAAAGAACTATTAGGATTTCTTGCTCGCAAATCGAAGGAAATTATCCTCAGTTTAGTGCAAATCTAGAACAGTTTGGTTAGATTTTTGCACTTTTCGCTGTGTGAAATTCACAGTAATCGAGATTAAGTGAAGCCTTCTTTGTTTTTGCGAAAAATGTGGAAAAGGGGAATGCTTGCATAATTCATACAATTGATCAACTAATTGATATTCGGAAGTGTTAAGGTTAAGTTTTCGTATTCACGACATCCAGTTATGTCTCTGACATTACCCACTCGCCTTTTTCGGAAAGTCTAGAGCACAAAACTGATATATATTTTCTTTTTACTGTTTACTGTTTAGAAAACATCTTAGAATTTACACGAGATCAGTATTTCTATTAAAATTGCGTCCTGAAATGCAAATTAATATTTTCGGTCGTGTATAAACTGTTTATTTTTTTATAGTGAACTATTTTTTAGATACCAGCTGTTTTCCCAAGTTGGATAAGTATTAAGTAGAATTTTCATGAAAATCACTCGAGTAAATTTTGGGTAATCCTTCCGGTAAAAAGTGGTTTCATTCGAGACATTTTAACGAAAAATGCAATGAAGACGTTTTTGTGTGACAATTTGTATTTAGGATTGTTCAAGCAATTTGTACTAAGTTCACATCAGTGTTTCGCCTTCGACTAATGCGGTACCAAAACACCTAAATGACTACAATCTTTTAGGCCAGTAAACCGTCACCGAGTTTTTTTGTGGCACTTCAGCAAAGACATGGCACTTCGGTGCAACGATGTAAGATCTACGCAAATCTCCATAGATCTACGAAATCGGAGCTTTCCAACGGATGCACGAACCATTAAAAAAATCTCGTCGTAATTTATCTATGAAGATCTACCGAAATTAGAATGATGCTACAACTATCGGGTACCGCTACTTCGGTGTAAAAAGTGTAAATGTAAATAGCATTAACTTTACGTCAGCTCGGCGATTTATGTTGAATTGTTAGGGGCCGTTAGCAGCTCAAAAACACGACGACGACTAGCGCACTGATGAGTCAAGTCCGAAACGTGAAAAGAAGAAAACAGTCGTATGCACTTAGTTCAAACTGGTACTCAAGCGGTACCAAAACATCTAAACGAAATGTTCTTCTTAAATTAAATTCTTCCTGTTTGTGTTCAGGGTTTTTTTTCAACTCAGAATATCACGTAAAATTATGAAAGATTTTTAGCAGAATAATAACTGAATCATTGATTGTTTCTGCAATTTTACTGTAAAATAATCCAAAAATAAAAATATGATTTAGGCGCATAGCTAATTAACAAAACAATAACATTTTTTAATTATACGCAAAACAATACTATCAAATTTTTGAACGAAAATTACACTTCAGATTTTTTTTAAGCTTGGGCACCTTGTTTTATTTTCGTCCATATTTTTTTTATTTAAAAGACATTTTTATTCAGGCCTATTTGCGTACAAGCTTTACGTGGCCGATTGATCCGATTTTTTGAATAAAAATCTTTTTGTTTTCGATCTCATTGTCACCCTTTTTCTAGGGGGAGAGGAGCTTCCATTTCCCATTTCCATTTCCTGCAAGGATTGAGGGGCACTTTGTTCGTGGCTCGTCTCGTCATCCATTGACGCATCGGTGGTATTGTTGATTTCCGTCTTCTTTTCGTTTTCCTTGTTATTCGCAGTCTTGATCTCGTTGCTAGTTACTGTAGAAGCGCCTTGTTGTACATTGGTTGCAGTTGCTGGTTGGTTAGATGGTGAAGCTGTTTTTGAAACAGGAGCATTGCATTCACTAGTTTCCGTTGTTGAGCGGTTGTCCTTGTTTTTGTTTGTTTTCGCAGTTTCAGTGCAAGGTTTGCCGTAGTGTGCAGGTTGTTCACAAAACTGACATGTAACCAGTTGATTTTCATACGTAATCAGCGTTTTACACGGATGTATTCCATCTTGACCACAAACGATGTAAGATGTAATTGCTTTACGCAGTTGCATACGTACCACCCGCACGCCATTCCGGATACCGGGGAAAAAATTCCGCCTTTCGATGGAAAGAACTTCACCGTACTGCGACATACTTTCCCGAACGAACCCATCGCTGGTCTGCGGGAGAAGGTCATGCACGCGTACTTCTATTGCATTGTCCACCATGTACACAGGGATTTTATATTTAACATTGTCATGATCAACACTATGCCCCTCGTTGTTAACCGATGCGAATGCAATTGCATCTCTTTCACGTTTGAACATAATGTACACACAGTTAGACGCCTTGTTGAATTGAATTTCACTTACATTATAAGCGTCTAGATTCATTCGTTCTTTAAGTAAGATTTCAATTTCATTTGCTGCTGGTCTAACTTTGCAGCGCTTGAAATCAATACAAATTGAATTTGGCCTTGTAGGCCAAGTTTCAGGCTCTGCTAAATCGTATTTGTCCATTTCGTGCACTCTATTGTTCACTACACTGTATTGTCTTTGTTTCTGTTGTCTCGACCGTGAACGATTTGCGACTGTGTCGGATGAGATGCGAGCACGAACTGCATCTTTCGTCCATAGGAAAGACGCGGTTTTGTATATAGAGTATATGTAGGGAACGGTTGTAACTGTTCATTACGAATTTATTTTATAGCATTTTTGTTTCTATTTTTCGAAAATTCATGGATCTTAGAAGTTATTTTCAATTGTCTTGGAGATTGAACGTTAAAATCACGCAAATTTGATCGGGTATTTTTTTTTTTGAAGAATTTTCAAATGAGGAATAAAAGAACACTAATGAATATGAAATGTAATGTCGATCAGTAAGTTCCCGGACTAACAGACAGATGGCGTCACTAATAAAAAGTTCTTCTAGCGTTCAGTAGACACAATAGCGAAGAAAAAAATCTTACTTCACAAGCGGTTTTCGGGCTCTGCTTCCAGGAAATAAACTCAATTGTTGACCATTTTTTTGCACATTTTATACTGTTATTTCCCACTAAAACACCTTGGATCAACAACCCTACCTCCCCGGCACCACCGCTAGGTATTACTTCGGTGTTAGTGTGTGTGTGTGTGTGTGTGTGTGTGTGTGTGTGTGTGTGTGTGTGTGTGTGTGTACGTGTGTGGCTGAACCGATTTCAACAAACTTGAGCTCGTTTGAAAGATACTGTCGGGCCATTGATCAAGTTCAAAGATCAAATGGCTGTGACTTTTGGTTCCGGAGATATGATTGCATAAGTGACGTAACCGACAAAACACGTTGATTTTTACCGCTCTTATATATATAATGGTGCCAATGTTCTGGGATCGCCTCTAATTTCATAAAGCGCTAGTGCTCAAAAGTTTAAGAACCTCGAAAAATGTCCTCATGAAAAATTTAAGCTAAATCGGACATGCGTAAGGGGTGCGGCCCGGCGGTTAAGGTTTGAAAATTTTCGATCTTGAAAAAGCACCATAGGGGGAAGTACAAGAAATTTCCGAAATTGAAAATTTTTTTTTGATGCCAAAACTCTTAAAACTGCATGAAACGTCGAGATTTAGTGACATCTTAAAAAACACGCACCTCGTTTTGCCATCACTTTTGAAAAAAATTAAAGATCTTTTATTTGCATCTTAGTTTGTAAAAATCGGTTAAGAAATTTCCGAGAGATTTTAGTGCGAATTTGCTCATAGATTAGAACATATTGCCTTGTAATTCCAGAACCGGAAGTCGGATAAATATAAAATTCAATAGCAAACTATGGAGCTATAAGACCTTTCGTTTGAATCTAAGTTTGTGAAAATCGGTTCAGCCAACTCTGAGTAAATCGAGTGACATTATTTGTCACATAATCACAGACATGCATACACACATTCACACCCATCCCTATTACGAACTAAGTCGAATGGTTTATGACTCGTTCGAATGGTTTATGACTTGGCTCCCTGGTTCTTCGTTCAAAAGTAGGGTTTCACAGTGTTTTCATAGCCTTTCTTTATGAGAAGCAAAAATTTAACAAGCTGGATATAATTTCAGCACCTACATATTTGTCAGTTTATTTAGAATTTCAGAACGTTTTAGAGATTTTGTTTCTACTCTGAAAATCAAACTTCCGAAACGTTGACCAGTAACGCAATATTAATATTAGGTGAAAAAAATAAATTAAGGTTAAGAAAATAACTTAAGAAATTTAGCGGCTTTTCAATCAATAGTGGACCAAAAAAAAATATTTTGGTTTTAACTCCCAACGTTTCGACACTATTGGTTTGAGTCTTGTTCAGGGGAACTAGATTTTTATTTTGCAAATTTACAACTACCAAAAAGGATAACAATTAATTACGCAATGAAATATCTTACAATCATAACAGAATTACCACCAGAATAACACTTTGGCTATTTTGACTGTCTATTGTTTGAGTAAAGTTTTATCTGATGGTTATGGGATGGCTTCGTAAGTCACACTAATCCCATCTACATCGGTACGGCTGCTGAGAGTATGGGTTATGCTGGGTTTTTGCCACATTTTTAAATATGGGAAAGCTGTTGTACGGACCATGGTCTTATCTTGAATCTTATCGTGCTCGTGGTCTACACAATGTTCTATAATAGCAGTTTGAGCTCTGAACGATGTGATCTGATTCGTATGAATGGAATTTTCTTGTAGAATACGTTCTACGCTGATGTCTCTTTTTACGCGGGAGATACGTATCGCGTGAAAAAACCGCGCAAAAAACTTCGTAACTTCGGAAATCCGCGTAAAAACATCGCAAAACTCAGAAATCGATGAAACGTCCAGATCTTGTGTAGTATTAAATTTTTTTTTATCGACTTTATGAAAAAAACGACTTTTGGAGATTTCCAGAATCGATTTCTTGTTGCAAAATGTCTTAGAAATGCATGAAACGTTAAGATATGGTGTAATCCCAATAAAAAAACTTATATAGAAGGTCCTAAATATAAAAACCAAAAAAAATCGTCTTTGGGACTTAAGAACTTGAGACCGCGTAACTTTGAAAATCCACGTAGAGAAAAAACTGCAAAATTGAAGAAATTTGTTTTTGCTGGCAAATGTCTTAGAAATTCATGAAACGTCCAGATCTGGTGTAATCTAACAAAATATTTTTTTTGAAACAAGTCGAAAATTTTCTGTGTCAGAGCCCGACTTAAAAACAAATTCGGGATAACACCAGATCTCGACGTTGCATGCATTTCAAAGACAAACTAAGAAACCCGCATAACTTCGGAAATCCGCGTAACTTCGGAAATCCGCGTAAAAAACATTGTTGGTCATACCGATGTAACAATTTTCGCAGTTTATAAATGGTATTTTATAAATAACATTATATGTTTCTTAAATAAACATTATGTGCATCTTATCGATATTCAATTTCAAATAGATTGGAAAAGCATCATTATTTTAGGAGGATTGAATGTTGCTTCATGTAGTATTCAGATGGAAATATATTGGACAATCTGATTTTTTTCTAGATGTATTCATTAAGGCATATTACCTAAGTTCTACCATGCCGAGGGCATTTCTTCATATCGGCTTAAAACTAGGATGAATCTTAAATGATTGATGGAAACCAATCAAACATGCAATTATCGAACGTTTAGAGTTTTTACAAACTTTGGTGTAGTGTTTCAGTGAGGAAAGAGCTGCAAACTATTTATAGTTCACTGTAGATGAAATGAACGGCTGAAAGCAAAAGTCGGATAAGTGCAACATAGTTTAGAAAACCCGTTTAAGTATTTTTGAATGCAAAAATCGGATGAAAACATTGAGAGCAAAAACCGTAAACCGTATTTTATTTAAAAGGTATTTTTATTCAGGCCGTTGTCACTCTTTTTCTAGGAGGAGAGGAGCTTCCATTTCCCTCCTGCGAGGGTTGAGGGGCACTTTGTTCGTGACTCGTCTCGTCATCCATTGCCGCATCGGTGGTTTTGTTGTTGATTTCCGTCTTTTTTCGTTTTCCTTGATGTTCGCAGTCTTGAGCTCGTTGCTAGTTGCTGTAGATGCGCCTTGTTGTACATTGGTTGCAGTTGCTGGTTGGTTTGATGGTGAAACAGGAGTACTGCGCTCACTAGTTTCCATTGTTGAACGGTTGACCTTGTCTTTGGTTGAAGATGTCCTTTTCGCAGTTTCGGTGCAAGGTTTACCGTAGTGTGCAGATTGTTCACAAAACTGGCATGTAACCAGCTGATTTTCATAGGTAATCAGCGTTTTACACGGATGTGTCTCAAATGATGTAAGATGGAATTGCCTTACGTAGTTGCATACGTACCACTCGAACGCCATTCCGGATGCCGGGGAAAAATTCCGCCATACTTTCTTTTCGATGGAAAGGATTTCACCATACTGCGACATATTATCCCGAACGAACTTATCGTTGGTCTGCGGAGGAAGGTCATGCACGCGTACTTCTATTGCATTGTCCACCATGTGCACAGTAATTTTGTATTTAATGTTATCACACTCAACGCTGTGCACCTCATTGTTAACCGAAGCGAATGCAATTGCATCTCTTTCACGTTTAAACATAATGTACACACAGTTAGACGGTTTGTTAAATTGAATTTCACTTACATTATTAGCGTCTAGATGCATTCGTTCTTTAAGTAAGATTTCAATTTCATTAGCTGCTGGTCTAACTTTGCTACGCTTGAAATTTATACAAATTGAATTTTGTCTTGTAGGCCAAGTTTCAGGCTCTGCTAAATCGTATTTGACCATTCCGTACACTCTATTGTTTACTGTACTGTATTGTCTTTGTTTCTGTTGTTTCGACCGTGAATGATTTTCGACTGTGTCGTGTGAGATGCGAGCACGAACTGAAAACCGTACACTTATTTTGCAATGCAACAATCGCTTAAAAACATCTTTTTTGCAAGAACCGGACAGAAAAACTTTGAATGCAAAAACAGGACAAAAACTTAACCGATTCTTCCAAAACAAATGTATTTATCCGGTTTTTGCATTCAAAGTTTTTACCAACTGCCGCTGTGGGAACGCAGCATAGATCAGGTTGTGCGTAACACACAAGCAAACTATGCCTCGTTCACAACGGCAGTCAGTAAGAACTTTGTATGCAAAAACCGGATAAATACATTAGTTTTGGAAGAATCGGTTAAGTTTTTGTCCCGGTTTTTGCAAAAAAGATGTTTTTAAACGATAGTTGTATTGCAAAATCCATGTCCGGTTTTTACTCTCAATGTTCTTATCCGGTTTGTTCTTATCCGGAGCTCAACAATCAAGATCGATCGATCCAGGAGATGGATCATTGAAGAAGTATTGAGGACAGGATGGCGAAGATCGGCAATAGACTTAGTTATTTGCAGACATATGCTAGATACGATCCAGTGCATTTTCAAAGGTATATACTGTATAAATAAGTAACTTAGAAGACAAAACCTCAGTTAAAAAAATGATCGGCAGTACATAGTGTACGTGCAAGGCACGCTGCATGCCTCGCTCAATAGAAGATCAATTCCATCGAATTCAATAACGACAAAAAATAATAAAATAATTAGAAACTAGTCGTCCAGAGAACCCCGCTTTTGTGAGACACTTAAGAAATCTTTGAAAATCGTAACCCAAACAGAAAACACCAATTGTAGAAAGCAAGCAACTCGACATCGTTAACAAGGAAGACGGAACATCTGGAATAATAGCTGAGAGCCCGACAACCCCCGGATCGGTTCAGTGTAAAGTTCAATTCCAAAGTTGTCGCGAAAAAACTCAAGTACCTACACTTTCTAGAAAGCAATCACGCAAGCCACGTACTCCGCCTAAGGGGGTCCGGGCTGGTGTAAGGATTGGGAAAAAGGAAGGGCGAACCTCTTCAGCTTTCAGTTTTTCATACTCTCTAACAGAAAGTACAACACGGACAAGGCATTCCCCGGTGACTTTCTTTCAGCGCAAGGACAATCATTTCTGCAATGCGTGCACCAGACCCGGGCTCTCCGAACATCAAAGCAGCGATTGTACTTTTTCTCATATACATACATATTTATGAACGTACGGTTAGTCGTCAAGAGGGCGGAAAGTGTGCTCCCGGCTGCCACAGCTACTTCAAAGCCATTTCTTTTCGTCCTGAACTTGACTTCGTCCGTGTGTTGAATTCTGTCAGACACAAGGCACTGGCGGAAGAAAGAAATCGAAAAGAAATTTTGTTCCTATTACAGAACGTTCCGGCCCGGGGAGAAAAAGGACTTATTATTTATGTACACACTGGAATTTTAACATTCTATCCCTAACACAAATAAGAAGTCACCGAGCGCGCAGATGATGATGTTGATGAAGATGACGAGTTCTTCGTTTTTTGCTCTTCCTTCCGAAAAATTCGGTCAATTGTCGGTGCAAATTTTGAATGCAATTGTCTCACCCGTCATATGCAACACACACCGGGTTCTACTATGAGCTGCAGCACAAAGGCGTAGGGCCTAAATATGTTACCTTCACAACAATGTTGGTTTCTTCTTCGGTGCTGCATCGATTTTCTCGATTCGATCGACCAAAGCAAGAAGAAAAAAAGGTGCTGCAGATGATGCTGGGTAATTACGACGGGGCCGACTCTATTAACGAGCCAATCGTCTGACAGTTTTGCATACCTAGCCAGGAGAAAAACGTGTGTCTGGATGTGCTGTTCTGTTAGTCGTCCATAGAAAGAGGATAAATGGAGTACATAAATTACAATTAACGAGAGGCTGTTTGTGGAAAATGACCAGACGGTATTGCGATCGTTTTCGGGAATATTTATGCTGTGAACTAGAAGACAACTGAATTCACAAGCATCTAAGAAAATATTTTTGATTTTCCTACTCAGAACGCGTTCTCATTCCCTGGGATTTTAATTGAATGTAAACCAGAAGCTAAGCCCTCTTGAAACTCCGGTTTTGTAACGGAATATCGAATGTGTACTCATAATCGAACTCAACGAAAAAAACTGACTAAAGTGGCCTTTGTGATTCTGTCAACAGAATCAGAGGTTCTGATGTCCCGAAAAAAAATGTTGACAGATCCCGTTGGGCATCCGTAGTTTCCTACCAAAAACCGCCTATTATTTCATTCAACGGATTCATGAGAGATAACTTTTCAATTTGATTGAAAATAATTATTCAAATTTCAAACATCAAACCCGGAGGGATGATTTTAACCCCAACCTTCCTACAACATGGCGGTGTATGGCAGAATAGCAGCCTGCATTCGGGATGGTTTTTTTTTCTTTAGATCATTTGGTTTCAATCCGTCCGATGGTGCGGTTGTTTTGTTTGCCTACGTTCATTCGAAGTTCATTTTTTTCTAATTTTCAACTCAATTGACAATGTGAAAAAAAAACCTATAACCCTAGACCAGACAAATGCCACAGTTCTAAAACCGCCGAAACGAATTCGACTCTTTTTTTTATTTCAATTTAAAAAGCGGTACATTTCTCGTATTTCATCTACTGAGGGATGAACTATTTGTTTTGGACTCAAATCGTGTATACTTTAATAGCAATTAAAGAATTCATGTTTTACTTTATCTTGCCTATCTAGTTTTAAAAGGAAAGTCACTCCAAAGACCCGGTAGACCGCTAAGCGGAGAAACAAAAAAACCCTCCTGTAATGTCCGTCCGTAGGAAGAGCGTTCGAGAGTGGATCAATTTCTACCCCTTTTTGTGCCGCTTGGTTGCCCGTCATACCTTTTGCATACTCGAGAGATCGAAGTCGTAGAAAGCGGAATCAAACAACAGCAGTTTAAGTGCTTACAATTTCGATAATTTGAGGATCGACATGGTGATAGAAGGAAAAACAAGGCGAGAGCCACACACACACACGTGAAGTAACGCTCTGATGAATGTTTACTAGGGAGCTAACATTTCTTCTCCACCGAGTCGAACCGGCACATTAGTGGTCAGTGGTTTTCTCAGATAGTAGGATTTTTTTCCTGGGACCCGTTGAAAAGAAGACGAGTGAGATGATTTTGTTGTGTACGTCTAACGTGACTGACACCATACCAGTGTCTTCAACAACATCAAGCTTGCTTAATTGAATAGACTTGATTCACCAGTTCACCTAATTAATCGACGTCTATCAGTCAAAATAACAAATTGGTTTTGATGAATTTTTTTTATCTTCTCGAAATCATTCCACAAGGTAGCCATCTCGTTCACGTGATATTTTTACTGTACGACAACGATACCATTTTTATATAAGGAGTGTATCGATAAGTAGTTAGCAACATTCAAACAGTTATTACTCTGAAATGGCTCAATTTTTGCAGCGTGTTTTGCGGTGATATGTGTCCAGATTTTGTCGCGAGCAAGCCTTATTAATGATCTTAGAATTCGCAAAAAATCATATCTCAGCTTTGGTCAATGATGTTCGGTTAGATTCGTGTAAAAAAGCGATTTTAATACACCCAAACTAAGTGGTAATATTTCCGAAATCGAAATCGTTCTCATGTCAACTTGAACAAATGACGACCCGGCGAACGACCACAATTAGGTTAAAGCCGGGTATAAATAAAACTCTGAATTTCTCTGAGGTGGATGAAGATATTTTCTCCGAAGTGTGCACGCCGGTGAGGACTCTATTGTACGGTTCGCATAAGTAAAGCGTGGGGCATATTTATTAATATTTGTTTTTTTTTCTTGCTGCGAAAAAGATTGTCCCCATCGTTATCTTCTATAAATTTAAAACTTAAATCACAGAAGTGTTCGCTCGCTAGCACGCACCAGTGGTCACTTGGGTGTATTTAGGCGAGAGCGCGTGAGAGCGATTCATGCGAAGAGAATGTGTTTCACTCGCACCAGCTGCTTTAACCACAACCACAAACTCAAATTCTGTTTGTTCGACACTGAGAAGAGGTGCGCTCTCCTTTTTTGTGAGATGTTCGCTTCTTGCATCCCCTGTGTAGACATAAATCTTACACCAGCGTGTATCACTCTGGTGAATTGCCATCACTGATTGGAAACAAAGAAGTTTTGTAGTATTTAATAGTGATACATCCTCCCTTACGCATCAAGGCTCGAACCTGAAACTTGTGGATCGTTTACCGCGTTTTTATACACGCATCCATATCCTAGCTGTTGTTGAACCCGATTTGAAGTAATCTCAATTAGTTTCGCAATTTCGGATGGGTTATAACATACTAACTAATTAAATCCGGGGCTAAAAAAAACAAAGTACCAAAAATACTAACCAATTTACACCCTTTCATTCTGCTACAAATGCAGAAGGCGACGCCGTTCTTTTGACCAAATGTCTGAGACGTCAGAACAGTGTACGACAAGCAGTTTAAGCAGTTCAATGTGAACTACTACTGCATTGATAACTCAACGACGACACGTTAAGACATAAAAAAGTACTTAGAAACCATTCGTGTTTCTGTTTTACCTCGATAATTTCAATTTCTCAGTTAACTCAATCCAATTAATTTTCATCGACTGCTTCAAACCGTCTCATTTGATAAAAATTTCCTGCAAGCACAGTAGGATTATTTTGCAAAATGTTAATACTTCAACAATTACAAAAATCAGTAGACCTAGTAGACCTGTGGAAGCCGTTACACCGGAAAATGTGAGTGAAGTGACAAAAATTATAATGAAAGATCGTAAAGTGAAGCTCCGTGAGATTGCTGAGATGACACAGATATCATATGGAAGTGTATTTACTATCCTTCATGAAAAATTGAGCATGAAAAAGGTTTTTTCCAAGTGGGTGCCGCGATTGCTTTCGATGGAACAAAAACACCCTGCCACAAGTCGATGAATACAATGGCGAAATTGAACGAATTGGGCTTTGATCTGCTTCCCCACCCCCCATACTCGCCAGATTTAGCCCTCAGTGACTACTGGCTCTTTGTTGATCTGTGCTCCAGGGAAAAAAAAATGGCTCAAATGAGGAAGTCATCGCTGAAACTGAAGCTTATTTTGAAGCGAAAGATAAATTTTTTTATAAACATGGTATTGAAAAATTGGAAAAACGTTGGAACCATTGTATCAACCTAAAAGGTGATTATGTTGATGAATTAAAAAAATGTACGATCGATAAAGTTATTACTTACAGGGTTGTTCGCGGTTTTCGCGAATTCCGCGATTTTCGCGGATTTAGCGCGGTTTCTGCTAAGATTTTGATGCTACCCATTCCACATTTGTGAATCATAAAAAAAGTTCTTTGCAAATTTTTGAAGCTTGTGAGTTTTATGAAACCCTAAAAAATTAACGATGGGCGAACGTTTCAGCAATTGGTCGAGCTGGCCGAAATGGTGAATTTTCACCTTGATAAAACCAAAATTTACTAGAAGGCGGTTCTAGAAAATGCTCAGTGGACAAAATTTAGATTTTATGCTCTTCGATCTCAAGGTGTACAAATTGCTATTTCAACAGAGCTGTTACCAGGAATTACAAAAAAAATCTGATATATGTGATTGCGTTTTCCCATTCCAATGCAGAAATCGAAAGATTTTCGCACTCAAGGATATTGATGGCTGATGGAAGATATCGTCCCATTGAAAACACATTCAATAATGCAAAGAACGTAATAAATGAAATGCTGTTCTTCAATAATATGGTCACAAATTTTGAGTATGATAAAAATCGCATTCTTAAAGCAAAATTTGCACGACAGGCTTACGAAGCGAAGTCTGACAAGAAAAGAAACGAAGTTCTGGGATTCCATCCGTGGTGATACGAAATTGTTCTAATAGTTTGTTGGTTCCACTGTCCAACATTTTTAATTGTTCTTTACGTTCTGCAATTTTTCCTGAAATATGGAAGAAATCCTATGTGAACAAGGGTATAGTATTCCAATCCGTGGAATTGATGCTTCCTTCCCCAAACTTAGTAACCTACACTTCCTTCATCATACCTTCTTTACAACTACGACTACAAGTAGATTCTATATACATCGATTTCGCTGCTGCGTTCGACAAAATCAACCATCACATAACCTAAGACTGGGGTTAAACGGATTATTTTTGAATTCGCTTCGATCATATCCAACTGGTAATGAAATGATAGTGGAAATAGGAGCCTGTACAACCTCACCATTTGCTGTTACCTCTGGAGTTCCTCAAGGAAGTCACCTTGGACCGTTATTAATTTTATTGTATCTCAACGATCAAAATTTTTCGATCAAGTTGCTACTTAAATGCTACTAAATGCTCCGTAATCTCTTTTAGTAGCAAAAATTCTGTATTCAAGTCCGACTATAATATTTCACAAACTGTTCTCGAACGCGCATCGTTTTATAAGGACCTAGGTGTTCTTCTGAAATCCAAGTTAAATTTTAAAGAGCACATAGAGCTTACTATATTCTAAACCTCTAAGCGATTAGGATTCATAATTCGCGTTACTAAAAAAAAATCTCTGATGTACGTTGCTTGTAAGCTCCGTATTGCGCTTTAGTTCACTCAACTCGAATATGCTGCGGTTATTTCAATATCACAATTGTAAGCATTTTTATTTTTTATCAATTAACTAAGAACATCGAAAAAGATGTAGAATTAAAATGCAATCATTTTCATGGGGTCTCTCGAAGTGACGTGTTGTATGCGGACTTATTTATTGCGTTTATATGACAAACTTATGCAGATTTTTTAATTATATTTAAGTGAATTTTCAAGTTCTGCGGAATTTCACCTGCATAAAAATAGTTGTCTAACGCTTTACTCGAACATCGCGCGTTTCAGTTTTCAATTTCACGCGTTTTAGTTCTCGACTTCGCGCAGATTTCGCGCGTTTTGATTTTGAAATTTTTCGTAACAACCCTGTACTTATATTTACAATTTCTTCACGTTTCGTCTTCGACTCGTCAGCGCAAAACAGCTCCAATTGAACTACTTAGTTTAATCTTATCAACAATTTGGCTTTCCCAAATGTACACGATAATATTTTCTTTTTCCTTTCCTTATTCTACACATGTTAACTTGAATTACTCTAAAACGCTACAACTATATTACTGAACGATCTAAACATTAATTGTACCGTGATAACACTACACTTACTGTGCCGCAAAGTAATCCTAATTCATGCTAAAACCCTTCAAAAGTGTTTAATATTTAATAAAAGAAAATGTGGAAAACAAAAACACCTCCTTCACTTTTTCGAAGATTCACCGGAGTCACCGAGCGTGAACGATAAATTACATACCCGGCGCAAAGCACTTATTGCTTTCCGTTTCCGCGTAGTTCCATCCAGCTCATTCACGTCATATGGCCGCTTCTTCGTGACGACCACGATGACGACAACGAGAAGCTTTAGAAGGCACGCGCCCCTGATGTTTTTGTTAGATATGTGTAATTATTATGCATGCGGTCGGTTTTCTTGCGGACAGCGTCTGTTTTCCTACTGTTTCTGTAGTGGGAGCTTACCCCCCCCCCCCCCCCCCTCCTCCATTGCCAGAAATGGTGATAAGACGTTGAAAGACGAACTGCCTTCGCAGGCGGTACCCTACGTGGCAGAACTCGGTTGCGGTTTTCAATTAGTGCAATTTGAAACTTCTCCGATGGATTAAATTTGCAAATGCAGAATGGAAGGGGTTCGTAACTGGGCAGATGTGTTTGTCTCAGTGTTTTAAGGGCGACAACGAAACAAGAAACAGGAACAATATTTGAATAATTAGCGATTTGATGAGATGGATTTCCTTGGTAGGACATTTTCAACACTTCAACTAATTGCGGTTTTTTCTGTTTTTTTTTTGTCTTTCAGGTGAGCAATTTCATCCAAAGTATTGAACCAAACAAACGAACGGTAATCATCCAATTTTATGTCACTACCCCATTAGGTAAACAATGCTTAAAATATGTTGCAATAACTGCTTAGTCACGCACCGACTAGCACAATGCGATTCAGTGTAAATATTGTGATAACTTATCCTATCATAACTCAACTGGGAAGTTGAGATTTTCTTCGACCTCGTTGTCATCGGCAAAAGGGTGCATTGTCCTATCACGACACAGTATCCCATTTCCAACGGTGGTCCTACTTACAGGAGCGAGAAAGAAAAAAAAACAATATCCTATCTATGCGCGTGCATTTCATATTCTGCGGTGTCAGCATCCGGCGCGAGAAACGGGTTGAATATGGCATTTTTTTTATGCACTTTATCTCCCATTTTTGTTAAGCTGGCCCACTTTCGAACGGACGCTAGATGGGTGTGTGTGAAATACTGTGTGTGTTGATTCGATACGGAGTTCTTCCCAAGCGAGAATATTTAGATTCGACCCATTTGTGACACGGATGCCGTGTTCCACTTCGCCAGCAGTCAGAGCAATGAAAAAAGGAAACCTTTAAAGCAGTTCTAGGAATGGGGCGCGCTTCAGGCGTGATAATGTCGCCTATATTCCGCTTTGGAAGACACTCTCGGATCCAAACGTTCAATTGTGATGGGTAATGCGGAAGAAATGTTTTTTTTCCATGCCGATTGGATATTGTTGAAGCAATTTGATTAAAGTCTCTGTCATTAAAAGCTAACAACATTTTAAATTGATGAATCAAGCTTTTGAATTAAATTTTTCATCAATATATTTTGAATTACTAATAATTCCTTTAAAAAATGCGATATTTGGTATCGAACGCAACCGATGTGTTTGAACCGAGCACTGAACAATAAAAAAACACAATATAAGAAAAGTTCCAAAAATGTCATTCTCCAGCACTACAATGCTCAACCTTACGTCGCAAAAGTGGTTATTGATGCTTCGTCTGACAAATGATCTTTCATGAAGAAGTCAAAAATTTTATTGATACTTGTTTCGATACTAACGTTCGGCTGCTTTTTCCACCATGAAAACCGCATGCTTCGAAATAGAAATACTAAACTAGACATTGTAAAATCGCCCCTGCGGATTCGAAATCAAGATTATCCTCATCAAAAACAGTACTACAGTTATGCTTTTTGAGCAGAGTCAAATAAAAAAAAGGCCAATCTAAAAATATTGAACAATTATGAAACATATGTTGAAGAGAACGAAAAAACGAATTTAACCATATACAGACCAGTTCGAGATAACTAATACCTATAGCAGTATAATAGTAGGTAAAACACCCGAATTCATCCGAACTAATTCAGTGAAAGTACACCACCTAAAATACGTCCGTCATGAGACATAATAAGTACATATATTAAACTTCATAAAAAATAATTTCTTGTTTCTATTTCTTCGATGTTGCCTCTCTGAAAACAGTTGCTCAAACTCGTTCGATTTATTGGTGGGTGTCATCATTTCTTTTTTTTAAAGAGTTTATTTTCTACACGGAAAAGCCACCGATCGCAAAACAACTAAAATATTAGTTGTTTTTCTGATTTTGATTGGTTAAAATTTGGTACAACTAATCGACTGTTGTTTTAACTAATCTGTCATTTTTTATTTATCGTGCTGTCAGCTTAGCAACAAAGACACGCACCACAAACAAGTAATGAAACGTTTCAGTTGAGCAATGCCAAGCACCCTGAGCGAACAATGAAACGTTTCATATGATATGTCACTCGTGCAATTGAGCAAAACACAATCCCAGCAAAGTTACTTGTAAGGATGAAAGCAAAAAAATGTCTCAGTTGTTTCAACCAATTATTCAGTTATTTGAACTTAAGACGCCAATTGCAATAAATATTTTTTACTGTTAGCCTCTTCGGGGGGCATCTAATCGTTCACTGCTTGAACAACGAAATTTTACCTAATTAACTACTTATATCTTTATCACTAAACTCACAAAGGAAATTGAAAATGAACTAAAAGATTACAATTCTCAAAAGGGAACTCACCAGAAAAATGGTCACAGGGAATTAGGAAATTTTTTCTTCACTTGCAGAATGGCTCGCTGGTAAACCTAATGTTACAGATACACTTTCAAGAAAATACAAATAGTACCACTTCACTTTAGCAGCAAATTTTTAAGCGTTAAGTGGTTTTAATAACATTGACATTAACTGTCCTAGAATACATTACTCTCAGATGAAATTAAAACATGTATACTGTACTGAATATCTATTTAACACATGGAAAACTTGTTTTACAATTAACTGTTATATTCTTCTGCATACTTTCACTTACATAAAACGACCACTACGTAGCTAACATAAATGACGTTCATTTACCATTGAAAATTTTCAATATGAAACGCTTCTGATGAAATGAAGAGGTTTTTTGTTCTGCGTTTTGCTGTCTTCGTTCTTCGCCAAGTGACAGCATTTGAATACAAGTACAACAATTTCGGTTACCTGAATGGTTATGACAAAATCAACAGATATGTTAGTTGAATCAACAACATTTTAGTTGAAACAAACAGGGCGTGAAACAACAATTGAAATATTGTAATTTTGTGATCTGCGGGTTTTCCGTGTATTCGACTTTTTTGCACTTAAGCTTAACGCGGCCGTTTTACAATAAAAAAATATTTATCATATTTTGCTGGATCTCGTTGTAATTTTTTTCCTTGGAGGAGAGGCGGTTTCGCTGTTATCTAGTGAATGAAGAAGGAGCAGTGGTTCGCTATTCACGCTTCCGTCCATTGGTTCGGCATCACTGTTATTGGCGGAACAATCGTTACTTATTTCACAAGCGTTGGGCAAGTTGTTAACCGCAGCTGGTGTACTTTGTTCTATAGGGGATACGGATGATTTCGTCGAGAGGGATGCTTCATTGTTGTTGGTGGCTGTCACCAGGTGTACTAGGGTTGCTTAGGGTTGGTGTGAATGAAGCACCGTTGTCCGTTGGTGTAATTGTCTTCTTGTCCAGTTTATTTCATGGCTTACCGTAGTGAACAGCTTTTTGGCAATATTGACATGTGGCCATCTGATTGTCATAGGTAACAAGTGGTTTGCACGGAATTCTTGTATCCTGACGCGTGTATCCTCAGGACTAATTTTATTTAATTTTCAAGAGTATTTTTTGAAAATCGTTTGAAAGAACCTGGCCTTAAATAATAATAGTTCTTCATTATATTGAATTTAATTAGAACAGAAACAAAAAAATCATACTGTTGTTCATGCTAAGGTTTGGAGCTGAATGAACTGAGAAAATTATTTTTTTTTATATTTCCTTGTCGTCAAACAATTACATGTTAGCATATACACAGAAAAAGACTGAAAAAGGACTGATGAACAAAATTACAGAAATGAAAATTTGCAAAAAAATAGCTTGAAAACGGAACTAGAACACGCAACTTGCTTTCACCAATTGAACTACTCCGAATGTAATCAAACTTATTTCAGAAAGCAACCCAATTGCGCTCCTTGCCTATTCAGCTTTGCACGGCCGTTGCATAGCTCATATTTTTCAATCTTGTTTTTTGGCATACTTTCGAAAAAGAAAACCCAACAGGTTTCATTCTTGTTTATAATATATTTTGTTTTCTTATTTATAATGTATTTATCTAGTCGCTTAGCTTAATCTTCAACATATTGAACTCTGCTGGTGTGATATCCTGAAGGGTAAGAGTGGCTTAGTCTGATTAGTAGTTGAAAAAACGAAATGTTCTTGATAGTATCAACAAGAGATGCAGTTACGATTCAATTAATCTCTATACATTTCGTGTCTTGACTAAAGAAACCAGTTGCTCTGTTGGAATAGAGCTATTTAAATGCTCTTTTAGAAAATATGAACATTATTCGGCTTTTTAGCTTCAAGAAAATGACGAGCCTTGCATGAAATCATCTTTTGGGTAATTTGTCTAGTCTGTTCAGTTTCTGCTTATCAAATGTTCAATATTTCAGTGCGACTTTGTGGGTTAGGTTCATTTTTTGATAAAATCTATCTTCTTGTTATGATGTCTCAGAAATGTCACTCGCCAGTAGTGGCTGCTAGCCAAATCCTACCCAAATTATCTAGGCCTTTGTGTGTTTTGATGAATGGAAAAAATGCAATTAACAAGTCTAGAAAATTTCGAGGTCGTAGAATCGTCATCATTACGAAAACTGGGGATTTTACTCGTAACTGCCAATCGCTCATCAAATCAAAATTCTTTTTGAGATTTCTTTATCAGCGAATACAAATTTATATTTGTCGGGAACATCTTCTCGAGCCTCGAGCCACTGGTAAAATAAGCCTAAGTGCTTTTCTAATTTTTGATTAATGGTCAGTTCAAAAAATTTTACGCCAACAGTTATCTTTTACAATATCGACCAGGAATATCAGAGTTTATTTGTCACCATAAAAGCTTAGAAGCTTTGTTGGAGTGCATTATTCCGAAGAAAATTTACTATGCATAATTTTGTTTTTATTTGTTATTATGAAAAACAGTTAGAATGAGACCCACCATCCACTCCTGAACTTGCTATCGATCTAAATATACTGGAGAGACAGAACGAAATTTTTTAGACGGATATTTGGAGTTTTTATTATTTTCATTCCGAACGAAAGCAAAACTTGTTGTATCATTAGACTTGACACAAATCAAAACTGTGTTTTCCTATTGTGACTAAAAAGTTGAGGCTCGCTCAAAAAGGTTAGAAATCGGGGGCCGCATGAGTTGAGATGGAGATATATTGATATGGTGAATCACGAGGGTTGCATGTAGTGCTTTAGAGTGATCCATTCATAAAAGAACTATTGTGTAGAACAAAATTCATTCGTATGAAGCGGCCATTGAAGGAAAAATCAGAATCAGAGATGATCGGAGCAATTGTAGATGGGATATTCTCTCTTACACGCTTTTCGGCCCAAATATGGTGCCATTCAAGTACTACTTGTTCCGATAAATACCAAGCGCTCTAAATGGAATCCAAGATTGATTCGATATGTTTTGATTTTTTTCCGATCTGGAAATCATGTACACTGAGGTCTTTTTTTATGCGACTTTTTTATGCGAATTTTCAGAGTTATGCGGTTTTTTTATGCGAAGTTTCAGAGTTATGCGATTTTTTTATGCGAAGTTTCAGAGTTATGCGGTTTTTTTAATCGAATTTTCAGAGTTATGCGGTTTTTTTCATGCGGTACGTAAACTCGCATAAAAAAAGACTTCAGTGTACTGTCAGAAAAAATGGAAAAAATTCGATAATACCTCAACTTAAAATATGCAACCAATTTTTAACAATGAAATTTCAAATTTCGGAACGAAATGTCACTGTAAACTTATTTTTAGATCTGATATTTAAATATCTAAAAATTACTTTTTCAACTTCAATAATATAATTTGTTCTATTTAAAACGTAATCGATAGAATATCGAGCATCTAGAACTTATCTAGAATACTACGAAAATTAATATGTTTGTAACAAATTAGAACAACCGTAATATCGAACGTAACTACTTTGAATAGTGCACAACTCTTTCGTTACATTATGCTACCGCTAGAACTTTTTTTTTAATTTATATTTGCTAAACCTAAGTTTACTGACTTTGGATTTCCAAGACTTCAGGAATTTCATATACCCAATTAAATAATTATTTATTATTCGAGATCAAGAATGTTTAAACTCTAATTGCTGGCGGCACCACTTACGTGTGTCCGACCTAGTTCAAATTTTACATAGGGACTTTTATAAGGTGCTTAACTATTTGTGCACTAACGCTTTCGGAAATTTTAAATTGGCCATTTTTTTGACATCCCAGTGTACATGTACAGTTTCATAAACTAGCTTCTGATATGCAGTTTTCTCGTATTTTCGTAGCTAATCGACGATAGAGCACTTTCATGGACGAGAAAAAGTTTACACGTTAAATTTTAAGCTGTTTCATGCAGAAAACTTGGACTCGGACTAGAACTGCTTAACCCTCTTATGCTCATTTTATTCTAAAAATTTATTGTTTCACTCTAAAAAAATTCGAATAATACAGGTGACTTAATTCCATAAAGATCCAATTTGTCGAGTGATGGAAAATTTCATTTGTAATGACTTAATGTTAGATTAGCTTGAATTTTACTAGTTTCGACTGTAACTTGCATTCTGCTAGCAGGTGCGACTGTATGAATTTAAATGCACCTTCTACCAACCAAGCAGATGTATCCTTCTTTGGCTCAGTCGATTAACAGACGTACTTGCGATCCAATGATTCTCGGTTCAAGTCGCGGCGGTTGCTATCAGTATTCTTTTTTATTTCAACGAATTTCATGTCATGGAGTTTTAGACACAAGAATAAATGTTCTTCCACGTGAATTTGCGTGAACTGCGACGCTCCATTTATGTGTATCTAATAAGATGTATAATCACAGGGATTTTTTAAGTGTGTATTCTTAGTTTTTGCTCGTTACTAGAAAGAGTTCCCTGGACGATTTCAAGCGAATGTATAAATTCAAATACTTATTGTTGTTGTTATGCCTTGGAGATAAAAGGATATTACTTCAAAACGTCGGCCTGTGTCTATTCCACAAAAAATATTTTCTTCGGCTCATCAGGTTTTAACGTATCATTTCGACTAAAGGCTGACGTTTCGAAGGGATTTCCCTTCATCTTCAGGGCAAAACGACTGCAAATATTTATCGTCAAGTGGAGTGAAACATTGCAAATAATCGAAAACAATTTTAGATTACTTCCAATGTTTCAATCCACTTGACGAAAAATATTTGGAGTCTTATGGCCCTGAAGATGAAGGAATATACCTCCAAAACGTCGGCCTTTAACGCAAAATACATACATTGTAAAACAACTTGTACCAGAAGCCATCTTTCGTTAAAAAAGTTGTTATTCGTTTTCATTCAGCACATCAGTAGATATAGTGCACTTCACTGCAAGAAGTAAAAGTGTTTTGCAAATAGCATTAACTTTACGTTTACTTACTGCTTTATGTTGAACCTCTAGCTGGCATTAGCATTTCAACACAAACTGCTAATGAAATGATGAGTTAAAGACGAATCGTAGAATATAGTGAACAAACTGGTTAACGACAAATAGAAAAATAAATACATATTTAACAAAATAACATTTGATCAAAAACCAATAGCTCAGTAATTTACAAAAAAAAAATTCTTACCAGTTTTCGTCTATTCTGGGTAAGCTCTCCTGGTAACCTCGACAGAACTTCGATTTAATTAGTAACTTCACCGTTCCGCGTGATATTGGTTTAGAGAGTGCTCATTTGAGAATCACTCGATAGACTCTCAACAAAATGCTACCAATTGTTATTCTTTGTTCAAACGAAATCCCATACTGTTTTTGTAATCCTCTGTAAGCGGAGTTTTGCGTTCCTTCATTTCTAGTGTGGATTTTTCATCAATTTTTCGTCAAATTTGTTTTAAAAAGGTTGGATGAAAAATTGTGTTCCATTCAAAATTTAATACGCTTCAATCAAATATATTTAATTTAATTCTATACTGACTTCGTGCAACTACAGCTTCCTTTAACGTTTATTTACGTTGTTTGTCAGCGGACCAATTTGTTTTTCGTAAGCATTTTTCTTCATTGAAATGGCATTTGTATTTTATTATGATTATTCAACATCACTTGAACCATTTCATAAATTTACGATTATAGCTTTGTAAACAGCGTCGACTACCTTCCGAAGCACAAGGTAAGAAAGCCGAAACTCGTAAACTACATATATTTGTCAGCGCATCGCATTCGCATCGGTAGGTTTGCTTGTCAAAAAGTTACACATGTAAATTGCTTTCAAATCACTCTCACATCTTCCAGACGTCGAAGGGATCGGAATCGAAGACAAGCACAACGATAGCGTGGAAAACTATGAGAGCGAGAAAAAAATCCCGTACCTCTCGTGGAAATGAAAACAAAACATAAACGCAACAATAGCGGAAATAAAAACATATTAACCCTTTTCGCTATTGACTTCCCTCGGATGCGCCGGTCGGTCGATGGTTGTTTCGAGGGAATTTCATTTGCATCCTTTGGTTTCACCTCGCACCAGATTTATCTCACCTTGCTGCATGGTTGACGATGATGTCACGGACCCGGATGGGGTCGGTTTAGCCGCCAAGGGCTCGGGTGCATGTCGGGATGCGTCCATAAAAATTAAATCCCGGAAGAAAAATGGACCTTTATCGTTGGCTGACATGTCAGTCACTCATGTCAAAAATAATTAGGAAGATAATGTACCCTAGAATGAGAAAATTTTTTCGATTTCTTCGGGAAAAGGGTACTACCGGATATTAGTTCTGAGCAAGATAATGAAGGGAAATGTTGCTGGTTGCTGGTTGGCACCCTTCGTCTGTCATCTGGACCAGAAAAAAACCAGGCAGCTCAGGTGCGATTTTGGGGTTACCTAAAATCCCGCCCCGTGGTATCTCGAAAGTCGCTTGTAATCGCTGTTGTAATCAATTACGGACTCGTAACTGTCGTTTGGTATGCATACCGAGCTCTAGGGAAAAAACCCTTCTGTCTTTGCGCTCTCAATCATCTTTATCGTTATTCTTAATCTGAAAAGGTTTCTGCTTATTTGTCTTGTTCTGGGATGTGCTTGAATTGGTCAGGTCTGCAGATTGACCCTTCGAAAGGGTCATTTTTGCACCGTCCTAAATTGATATGTTTTTTCATTAATCCGCTGTGACCTATAACAAATCATTCTATTGTCCTTCTCGATTCTGGTTGATTGAAATAAAAAAAAAACAGGCAGATTATGGGCTAGCCCTTTGTAGAAACTCAAAGGGCGGACCAAAGATGAAATATGAAGTATGGGAAAGTTATTAAGAATAAGTGCAAGTAGCCGGCGGGCATGATTATGATATCAAAAGCCATTGACCTCGGACCGTCTTCGGTTCTCACACAAGGGTCAAATCGCGCACCGGTGTGCCTAAACTGTTGCCAAAATAGAACATCGGGACATCACCAACTCCCGGCAGGGATTCCACTGCGCGGAGTCATTCAAAGTGCGAACTTCAATTAATTTGCCATCAAAACACACTTCAACTATCGTGGCCTCGATCTGATGACGATGCGCCCCTCACACACAAAGGAGAGTCAAATTTGATTACCATTTAAAATTCGATAACTCCTGCTGATGCCATTCAGCCGACAGCCGAGAGAAAACGCATAACAAGACGACATGCATCTGGAAACTTGATTCCTCGTCGATTTGATGTAATTTGCATTTACTTTTTTTTGCTCTCCTTCATCATCCTCATCACTAGAGGCAACCCTCTGGTGGATATGGAAAAGCACTTACTTTCCCTGCTTCGGAGAAAGAAACACCGACCGAGAAGAAGTGGGAAAGTTTTAACCCCATTCTTCCCGTGAGGCTGCCTGCGTCCTTCCCAAAAATCAATCCCTTGTTTCGTAATGTTGCTCTGTTTTGCGACAACGGGTTTCTTTTTTTTTTTTTTGTTTGTTGCTGCTTCGGTCGAAAACAAATCTTATTTCTACAACGAAACTCAATCTAAAAACTTTCCGCTTCGGCAATTGAATTGATGCAAATGTTTGAAAATTGATTTTTGATTGTACATACTAAAATCTGCTTAACTGTTCGAGTTTGTTCGAGAGCTCTTCTGAAATCATTTTTTTTTTTGTTTGGAAACTGGAAAATTGAGGTTGCAAGTTAAAAACGAAAGATTCTTGTAGAACTAGTTATTTGTGTTCTGTGCGTCTTGAAAAATTAAAAGAAATAATTTATTACCGGTTGAACATAGCTAGCTGATGCTATCATGCGTTTACAAGATGATATCGATTACGAAATCACAAGAAAAAGAAACGACAATCTACAATTTCCACTTTAGCTCATACGCTTGTCATCACACCTCTGCTAACTAACTCCTGACGCTCGCTACTTCAATGAACACCTTTCTAGCTGTCTGCATTCTGACAGCGATCGTTTTATGATTGACACTATCAAGCATCTGAAAGTTAATACTTCTGTTAGAAGTAAATGGATCCCACTCGCACTAAACTTAGAAGTATCAATGATGAAACTGGGAAACTCAACCTGTGATGGCTAGCTTTTATCACAAAAATTCATTGAACGGTCATTCATGATTTCATCGCCGGAAAGTTAGCGAATTTTATCACTGGAACTTGAGAAGTTCGAATATATAAACGTAATTAAGGAATTAACGGCAGCAACTGAATCCATATCCATATTTTTCATGAATCCCATTCATGATTTCCTACAATTTAGTTGTGAAATCGAGTATTTCACATACTTAAATTTGTTTACTTGTTGACCATTTAGTAAAATTAGTTTAGACATTGGTCGCCTTTGTTGATAAGAAGCTATAATGTACTAGGAATAGAATAAAATTATTCTGAAGAAGAAATACATTTCAGAAAGTAATTTGATTAAATAAAGTTTGGCTTGGTTATGTATTTTTCAGGTGGCTTAATATAGCAAGCAAGCATCTACATACCATACTCAATCATCGATCAATTTTCTTTACTATCGTTCGCTCGAGAAAGACATTTGAAAATTATTGTATTTGTTTACCACTTGGTTCGCTCAAGGGAAGCTTCTCTTGTATATGGGAGTTTTGGCGCTTATAATTTCGAGCGTGGAATAGAATAAACTAAAGTTTGCTTAATCTAAAAAGTTGATTTAGTTCTTATTGATTACTACAGTGTTAATTTTACGTATAAATATCGCGTCATTCCTGAGATATGATTGCTCAAAGTGGGGCATTCTAATTTCGCAGGAGGAAATATGCCATACTTTGTAGATCTTCATAAGTTTATTCTGGAACAAACAACGTTGAAGTTGTTATATGGCATCACAATTGCTACATGAACAATATTGGCAATACGTTTCATTATAGCTTCAACATAATTGAACGTACTCTTACACTCAGCTAAATTCTCATTTTCACATTATATGATATTCTAATGATTTTTCACTATTAGCATTTCCATTGATAGCTACAAAGTGTATTCATCATCATGTCAAATATATAAGATAATCTTATGAAACATAAAACTCTTCGTAACGTTATTTTTACAAGATATTCATATAACGAATGAAATTTTCAGTCTGAGTCAAATTTATTGGCGCGCCCTATAACCATTACTAGATATCCACACAACATACATTGAAACAATTTATGAGGCGCATATTATATTCACTTCAAATTAATATAGATCGATTTATCTATACCATGTGACTAGTTTCATCAAATTTGAGCTATACTAGTCGTAAGTTTTGTAAGGGAGCACTTCCTGATATTTACGAAGGAGAAGTAGGATCCCGAAACTATAAATAAAAAATTTAAATCCTCTTATTAGACAGACAGAGTGATGAGACGTACCGGATATTTATTTCATAATCCGTTAGGGCATATCCTTGAACGACATTGAATGAGCTGTCTTGTCAGCGATTTAAAATAACGGAACTTCCTAGAAAAACTGTCTGGAGCAGTTGATGAATATCGAGGATACAACTCCTTCTTCAGCTTCAAGCAGTACGATTCACAACTATTCTTTCGTAAAAACAAACTCCATTATACTTCTTCCTTGTTGCAGATTTGATGTACGCTTCCAATGAAAATTTTAAGTTTTCACATGACTTTTATTAAACATAATCAGCATGCGATTAATAGAAAAATGTAATGAATATTAAAATTACATTGGCTTAAGTTTTATCGAGTTTTCGCATAACTTGTATATGGTATTTTTATCAATATCATAAAGATTATGAAGATATAAAATTTATTGAACATCATTTAGATTTTATGTAGAGTTCCATTAAAGGTCATAAGTTGTCATATGTCTTTTGTGAAATACCATCTGCGTACGATTCATAAGACATGTCCAATGAATATAAATTATGTAACGAGTTAGGTTTCATCGGATTTCCATATACATTATATGGGATATTCTTATAACTTTAATTATGGTAACGTCTATTTAGATTTAACGTACGCTTTAAATAAAGATTATAAGTTTCCATATAACTTCTATAAATTATGTTCTGCATATGATTCATATGACAAATCTAATGATTATAAATAAGATTTTCATTTCAGTGTACCAAACTTGATACATGTACTTCTTGCTTTTCAGAGATTGTTGTTATAAAAGTATTTTCAAGGAAAGGGCGTGTCCCTGTCATGGGGGTATAAGATAAAATTATGCAAATTTGGCAAAACTCATCTAACAACTAGTGTTGCTCTGACAGATTTGAAACCATTATATTTTCCAATTCAAAAAACAAGAAGATTTCTTAAAAGTTTTGTTTAAAATAAAAAAAATGCTCTGCCAGAATGACGATGTTGTATACAATGCACTATGGTCCGAAACGGGAAATTTGCGTGACAAAAATATTTTCACTATTAAATATTAGTTTTTTGTAGTTGGTGTCTTCAAAAAAGTTGTTTGTAACCAAATGGCGCTTCCTTTTCATTTGATCGAGTTACATCAATTTTCCTTAATAAATAGTTCTGCAATCTATTTATGGCTGTTGTTTTTGTGTGTCTCATTTCTCGAATGGACAATATATGGATAGTATCATTTTGCCGAAGGAAGTATGTTGATTTGTTAAAGCATTTAAGAGTTATGCAATGTTTTTGAGTTTTTTGAAGGTATTTTTAAAACTAATTTAAATAAGTTTAAAAAATAACACCCTTACAATTTCTCTTAAATTTTTACTTATTCTATGACTTTTCAGGAACCGTGTAGAATACATTTTTATCGATCTGGCATCTAATGAATTTTGATATTTGAAGCTTGACTAGTTTTTGATGAAAAAATAATCATAACTTTTTATTGGCAGCTCATATGAAAAAGCTTGGTTGAACAAAATTGTGCGCAATGATTAGTCTAACAACTCTTCTGAAGACAACTTTTCCGTAGAACGTTTCACAAAAAGCTAGAACAAAAAAAGTAAATTTTCAAAAGCCACCCTACTTTTATTCGGAAAAATTTATGTAACTCGATCAAATGAAAAGCTATAGAGGTGCTTTTTTCAGCAAAGTTGCTCAAAATAAAATCTCCTACAACTTTATTGTACAATAAAATCATTTTTGAGTTCAATTAGGAAAGTTAGATTTCAGATTTCAATCTAAATGAGGACCACTCTACCAACATTTTTCATCAAAAGGAGCGCCATTTGATTACAAACAACTTTTGTGAAGACACCAACTACTAAAAACTAATATATAATAGTGAAAATATTTTTGTCACTCTAATTTCCCGTTTCGGACCACTGTGCAATGCACAGTGGTTCAAAAGCGCAATTTCACGCTCTTAATTGATAACTCATAGGATCGTGGTTTTTGAGATACAGTATCTTCAGCAAAGTTGCTCAGAATGATAGACGCCATCTTTTGGCAAATTTTATTTATGTGATTAATCCCCCTAAAAGTGAGATAAACATTTTATTTTAGCTCAGAGCCAACATAGGGGCTGAGTCACTTCGACAAAGTTGTGCAAAAAGTTATTTCAAACAAGTTTGCTAAAGGTACTATTCCCGTAACTTGAGTATGATTCAAGATATAATGTATTTTCTGAAAAGGGTGTCCAAAAATCAGTTATTGTAAGAAAACATATATATTTTCAATTTATCTGAGTTTTTCATGTTATACAAAGTTTTTCATCTTTAAAAACTACACAACTTTTTCGAACATGCTATGCTGCTATCATTTCAGTTTAATGAAACAGAGCAATTTTTCATGTTTTTTTAAATAAAATTCTACCTTGTCTATTATCAAAAGGCGCAGGAAGGTGCAGATGAGACTGCTTACATATTAAACTACTTCAAAAGAGCTTTCATACCGTGGTTGAATTACTCGTCTGCGATCGTCTGCAGGCGAGATATGTTCTTTTCAAATATCCTTGTCCTTCACATTTTCAATGATAAGGTTCATTGTATTTCAGATCAGATTTCAGTATATATTTGTTACCATGGAAACTCTTACAATAAAAGGTTTTTATGGACATCGAAGTCTACAAATAGAAAAGTTTAGTAATAATTACAGACGGTTTTTTGAAAGTAACTGTCCGACGTTTTTTAAAAGTGAGATAAGAAGCCACGACTTTGAAAAAAAGCAATCATCATGTCAACTTACGTTATGTCATTTTTTGGTAAGTTTTTTCTATAGAAAAGCTCTGTGGATAAATATCTTCTATTCATCAATTAAAATGGAGATCGATAAACGCTTGCTATATTGTACTGTTCATAATGATTAAGAAGTTTCTTTTATACATATGTCGGGAGTATTATACACGCGAGCAATCCAGATCACTTACGAATCGGGATCCCATGAATTGGTAATTAGTTTCATTGGATCCTTTGGTTACAAATATTCGTGAATTGCCAAAACAGTCCAAGAAGAATCTGTCGAACGATGCTAAGAGTCTTTAAGCTGGTTAAGAACATTGCCAGCTATCTTAAAATAAATACAAATAACTGAAAAATGAGTTTTGATCATACTTTTCTCTACCAGAAGATGACATAACTTAATTCGATTTGATGATGACTTTTTTGAAAGTCGTGGCAAAACAGTTACTAAACTGTAATGAATATATACTGAAATATGATCTGAAATACAAAGAACATATCTCGCCTGCAGACGATCGCAGACGAGTAATTCAACCACGGTATGAAAGCTCTTTTGAAGTAGTTTAATATGTAAGCAGTCTCATCTGCACCTTCCTGCGCCTTTTGATAATAGACAAGGTAGAATTTTATTTAAAAAAACATGAAAAATTGCTCTGTTTCAGTAAACTGAAATGATAGCAGCATAGTATGTACGAGAAAGTTGTGTAGTTTTTAAAGATGAAAAACTTTGTATAACATGAAAAACTCATATAAATTGAAAATATATATGTTTTCTTACAATAACTGATTTTTGGACACCCTTTTCAGAAAATACATTATATCTTGAATTACACTCAAGTTACGGGAATAGTACCTTCGGCAAACTTGTTTGAAATAACTTTCTGCACAACTTTGTCGAAGTGACTTAGCCCCTATGTTAGCTCTGAACTAAAATAAAATGTTTATCTCACTTTTAGGGGGATTAATCACATAAATAAAATTTGCCAAAAGATGGCGTCTATCATTCCTATGAGTTATCAATTAAGAGCGTGAAATTGCGCTTTTGAACCACTGTGCAATGTAGAGAAATATCGAGCCGCTTTCTGCCACATTATCGGCAATCACCAAAGCTGAATGCAACTATCACTTCGTTTGGCCTTCTACTGAAATTTACTATCGATAGAAATAATTTTGAGTTACTGTAGAAAATGTTTAACATCCTACACTCTGTAATTCCGGAACCAGAATCCGAAGGCTGTCTCTATTGAATGCTAGAGCGAATTTAATAGGTGGCGCCTTCTGTTTGTCAAATCGGTGACTTATTGACCGACTTATTAAAAAGGATATGCCTTCGGGCTATGCTTATTGAGTATTCCAAGTAAGACACTTTTTCAACAACAACAGGAATCTTTGAGTTTTAAAGCCGGTAAAAGTGAATGTTCTCAGGATGCTTCTCGGAGTGGGGATCTGGTTGTTTGGAGATTTTTACGCAAAATTGCAGAACAGTGAAAATTCCAGAGCTTTACAACTAAAAGCCTCGGTTTGGGGTTGCCGCGTTTCTCATTGTCGATCAAAAACATCTTATCGTTACGATGGCTAAATTCCATGAATTTAAATACGAATTACTACCGTATCCACCCTATTCGCCAGATTTTGCTTACCCGTAACTATTTTCTGGTATAAGATGTAAAAAATAAGCTTACTGAAAAAAGATTTGCGTCGAATGCGTTTTTTGAGGCTAGAAGAAATCCTGGTATAAACGTGGTGTAGAAATGTTGGACCAATTGTATAGCTCTTCAAGGAGAATATATTTGATGAATAAAGTCGAAATTTGGAAAAACAAGTGTGAATATTATTTGTTAGAGCGAAGATTTTTTTACCGATGTGATAATTTTACTGTTTTTTCCTCTAAACAAATGCATATTTCTTCTTCTACCTGTAGATTTCTTCAGTGGTCTGAAGAGAGAATTCAAATTTCAATTACTAATGAAGGGTACAAATAGTAGACAGAATAAGTGTCCGTCTAGGATAAAAAGAAAACTGTCGGATACGACTTGATTTCGGGTTTTTGTCTAAACGCATGCCAAATTTGAAGTAAATTTATTTTAAATCAATGAAACTTTACGACAAAATCATATTCTATCGAACCGATTTCATTAGTAGAGCACAACCAAACAGTGTTTTGCGTAGTTCAAATAATTAGTGTTGTCTAATGCATAGGACGCTGGCCTTATAATCCGTGTTGTCGTGTGTTCGAGCACCGACCTCGAAGTATTCTTAGTGTGAATTCCACATTCCACAAAAGGAATGTTATAACGTTACTTGTAAATACCTGTTAATTTTACTCCGAGTTTATCGTTCAAGTCGTTCTTGTTAAGTTTGTCTTCAAATCGAGCTCTAATTCGAATACTGATTGAACAGCACGATATATGTGATTCCTTTTCTAGCCTTACCATTGTGCTCTTATATCAAACGCAAGAATTCACAAATCATACCTTGCCATCGTTCGATCGATTTTTCTTTGCTATCTTGCGCACGATATTGACATACGAGACTTATAGTGCCTTCTTACCGTATCCAAGCAGTGATGATAACCGTTAAAGGGGAGCGGGTTATTTCGCCGAAAGTCGTTTCTCCAAATACCATTTCGCCGAATGAGTCATTTCGCCGAAAGTCGTTTCACAGAAGAGGTCATTTCGCCGCAAGGGTTATTTCGCTGAAAGGGTCATTTCGCCGAAAGGGCAATTTCGTTTACATCACATAATGAATTATAAAACTGCAAATTCTGGTTATTCAACCAAGTTAACTATTCGTTTTGCCACATAATCGAATCCAAGATGGCTCGGTGGCACTAAGCCGCCGAGGCGACGCCAGCTGAGTTGACCGCCGACCTGCCGTCGGAAGCGGCGGCCTCTTGCATACAAACCTGCAACCACCTCGTTTGCCCGGTCTATTCAAAGCTAGGTTTCTTTACTTCAGTTAGGTCCGAACGAGCAGTAGCGAGGTCGGATGGCATTCGAGTAAAAAGATGTGGCGAAGCACATTCGATTTTTTTTTTCATTTGGACTCGGGAACAAAAACAATAGCCTGGTAGATACTCTAATTATGTCAACAAGTTTTCTTGGGAATTTCGTTCTGAAGATTATGAACTAAAAAGAAAGGAAAAAAATCATTCAATTTTTTCTGGATCATTTTAGAAGTACGATTGTAGTTCAGAAAAACGGGAGTAAACTTTATCATTTTTCATTTGTGTTCATTTCAAATCAATTCCAATCCCAATATGAAGACTATTGAAGAATTCGACGAAATGACCCTTTCGGCGAAACGGCTTCCGGCAAAACGGCTTTCGGCGAAATGACCCTGATCCCTGTAAAAGATAGTTTGAGGCTTGAATCTTGAATATTAAGCGTGAATTTTGAATCTCAAATTATGAATCTTGCCATTCGAATCTCGAATCTTGAATCTTGAATCTTGAATCTTGAATCTTGAATCTTGAATCTTGAATCTTGAATCTTGAATCTTGAATCTTGAATCTTGAATCTTGAATCTTGAATCTTGAATCTTGAATCTTGAATCTTGAATCTTGAATCTTGAATCTTGAATCTTGAATATTGAATATTGAATCTTGAATCTTTAATCTGGAATCTTGAATCTTGAATCTTGAATCTTGATTTTTGAATCTTGAATCTTGAATTTGGAATCTTGAATCTTGACTTTGCGTCTTGAATTTTGAATTTTGAACCCTGAATCTTGAATTTTGAGTATAAAACCTTCAATGTTGAATCTTGAATATTAAATTTGGAATCTAGAATTTTAAGTCTTGAATCTTGAAATTTGAGTTTTGAATCTTGAATTTTGTGTTTTACATTATATTCCTTTTGTGGAATGTGGCCTTTCTGTATCAACAGACTTTGCAGCCGATTCATAGAGTACAGAATCATTGCATGGCTAATGTTTTGACTTGCTGGAAAACCTTAATATTTTTGCTGTTGATCGTAGAGTTGTGGAAGAGGTCTTTGAATTTTTTAGGAAAGGAGCTGCGAGATAAGAATTGACAATGAACTCTACCAGGACAATGGCTTATGGTGGCTGGCAGATCGAACGATGTTGGATTCCATGTGGAAATCGTATGGACACGACACGAAACTGTCGACGACTTAACCATGAGAAACAAAGACAGGTTAAGGGTGGATTTTATACGAATTTCGCATTCGGTGTGTTCCAGTGTTCGAGAGTAGAGAATGATGAATGGTGCAGATACATGAATTTCCAAGCAGGCTGAAATCAAAAGGCTTAGAAAACAGTTGGCTGTACATGCATCGAGAATGCCAGGAGAGCACCTGCAAGATATCGTCAACTACGGGGCAGACCTCGCCCTCATGTTTTTTTTTTGAACATTTAGTCTTGGAATAAATTTAAGATTTTTTTATTTTTCTTGTCACTTATTCTCAGTTAATGTATCATGAATCTATAGTTTATTGAATGTGAATCTAGGATCACGTATCAGCAATCTTGAATCCTTAATTTTGGGTTTTGTATTCAGAATATTCAATCCTAAATCTTAAGTCTTAATTCTACAATTTCGAACTTTCAATTCAAGATAACAAATTCTGGAACTTCTATTCCGTTTTGAATCGTAATTTACGAATCTTTACACAAACAATATTCCAACTACTCCATGTTTTCAGTGTTTGGTTTTGCAAATTATTTCTATTGAAGTTTTCCTCAGAATTTTATTTTCGGACATCTCTAGCTAACCATATACATAGTTAATTAAAGACTGTCCCAGAAAGAATGGACGCACTTTGATTTCGCTGTAAATAATTCACAAGTGCTAGATATTCAAATTTTATTCGATATACTGATGATATTAGACTACAACAACAGAATATTATTCTAAACATTGGCTACTTAGCCATTGTAGACTAGCTGGCGCACCTTCTTGCGAACGTTCCTCATTATATTCCGTACAGACTTCTTGGCGACAAGTTTTGACACTTTTTTCCAATCTTTTTCGAACTGTTGAATGGTTTCGGATGCCGAGACATGTTTCCTAAGATGTGCCTTCGTTAATGCCCAAAATTCCTCAATTGGTCAAAGTTGTGGGCAATTTGGTGGATTCATGTCTTTTGGGACGAAAGTGACATTTTTGGTAGTATACCATTCTACCGTTGATTTCGAGTAGTGGCAAGAAGCAAGATCTGGCCAAAAGATAACAGGATCCTTGTGGCTTCGAATCATGGGTAGAAGTCGTTTTTGTAAACATTCCTTGATGTATATTTCGCTGATCATTGAAGCAGTGGTAATGAAGGGTTTCGAAATCTTACCGCAGCTACAAATTGCTTGCAAACCCATAACTTTCTTATCAAATTTTTCGATTTCAATCGATGTCTCGGACTAGTTTAACACTTGCCCTTCTCGCACCGTATAATATTGTGGTCCCGGCAAGGATTTGTAATCGAGTTTCACGTAGGTTTCGTCGTCCATGATTATGCAATTCAAATTTCCAGCAAGAATCGTATTGTACAGCTTTCGAACCCTCGGCCTGATCGATGCTTCTTGTTTCGGACTACGTTTTGGTTGTTTCTGCTTCTTATAGGTTCGAAGATTCAAACGTTCTTTAGCACGAAGAAGGTGTTATGCTCACCGAACTTCCTGATTGCATTTCGCACGGTTTTTTCACTTACTCCTTCCATTTTTGATATCTTTCTCAGTGACAATCCGCGTTCTGTGCACCATTTGTACACAATTTTTCGACGTTGTTCTGCTAAAAGTCTACGCATTTCGAAACAAACTAATGAAAACGAATAAACAACTGCACAAGTGGTTATAGAAGAGTGTAAACAACAGGACGCAGCCATAAAAATTGACAGATTCTGAACCATTGCGAAATGGCAGCGGTTTTTGATTGCGTCCATACTTTCTGGTACAGTCTTTATGAAGAAAAACATTTGCTAGCCTGTGGCAAGATTGATCCTTTCTTGTTACACAATTACAATTTCTGCGTAACAGTAAACAGAACGAATCTAGATGATTAAGGTTCATTTATATCAGCAATCACTCGAAGCTATATACGAAAAATAAGGACCCATCGGTGGTTCCCTTGACTCCCTGGCACCCTTTATGCATACCAGAACCGTGTACCGACATGAGTCGTTTGCGTTAACCAGAAAAAAACAGTTGAATCAATGGAAGGTAGTCTACGATACCAATACACACAACAATCACATCCACCGAGGGTAATCCTGGTTGACGGCAGTGGCTGGTGCGGTTCCCTTTTGCCAAAAGCGGTAGGTACGGTTTCGCAATAACACGGAAATAGGTCTGCTGTAGGCATCAGGAACAAGACAAAACAAAAACAATTCAAGACGGTTTCTCTTCGCTCTACTTCGTTACACGGATCCGCTACCGTCATCGAGAGTCGGATGTACGTTTGATCGGAATTAGGACTACCTTTCATGCTGATGGTTGTTGTTGCCTGTTCCCTGCAGAAACCGTCCGCAAATCAAGCTAAGGATAAAAAAAGTGATACAAGGTGATGTTCCGTCAGCACCCAACCCCCCGTCATCGCCTCCGGTTTGGAAGGGGGAAAACGAAATGAAATGAAAACAACTCGTCCTGATATGACCCAGACTTTGGCGAAAGGATCCCTTATATTTCGTTTTCTACTCTTTTTTCGGTTGCTCCTCACGGGTTGTGCGGATTTGATGATCAAGCAACCATCATAATCATCGTCATCATCATGCTACAATCATCACCAGCACCAGATTCGGTTCGCGTTCATTTTTATATCACCTAATTTTGGGACTGTGTTCTGTCGAGTTTGGCCCAAGGACATTTTTTAGCAGAAAAAAAAAAATTCAAATTCAAAGACCGAGCTCAAGGCTAAGACATTGAGACACGTGGTAGTCAGATGACGATGCTCTGGGAAACAGAAAGTAATATTAATTATTTTTCATTGAGCTTGAAATTGGGTCAGATTTTAACCTGTCATAAATTTGCACTGATAAAAACTTTTCTAGAGATAGAAAAATGTCGGAAATTATTTTTCTGTTGCGAATTTATTCTCGAGTTCGTTTCGAGCAAGTGGCAAACATCTCGTCACGAGTGGGATGAATTTTCACGGCCCATCATCATCATCATCTTCATCCCCATCTTTCGTCAACTGACACTATCTCACTTCCTTGCTTCCTTGCCCGTAGTAGCTACAGTTGAACCGATAAAGATGTCAGCGAAATGGCGATAAGACTAATGGATTTATGTCATTAGCATTTAGGTTAATGGGGTACCATCCTGTGTACTGTAAAATGTTCCTCTGCGGTGGAAATAACTCGCTGGAATTCAGGACGGCGGGAAATTTGATTCTACGATGAAAATTGTGCTACGATTAAATGTGAAAGCAAGTGATGATGGCTGATACTGGCTCAGGTGTCAGGTGCGGATCTTTACCAACCAACCAACCAATGTTTCGTTCGATTAAAATCACTTCCCGACATCGGGAGGTATAGTTTTAGTAGGATTCTTGATCTACTGGACAATCGAATGGCTAGTGTTATGATCCTGCCAACGCTAAAAATCATCATGATAAGAATAATTTCAGTATTTTGTCTATATCATACACATTGGAGTCCGAAGCCACGAAAATTCTGTTTCGACAAAAAGGTACTCAAAGTAATCGAAAAAAAATACCAGTGCACTGAATTTTTCCACTACCCTAAATAACTTCACGTACTCGCAAATTGCGGCAATTTCATGCATTAACCCTCACTAATTGCGATGCAGCATTAGCTTTGACAATCCGAAAAAAATAACTCATCCGCAAATCCCTGACGAATTTCGCGTCCCAATGTGCAAATCCTTTTCCTCGTCCTGTAACATGTTTTCCACGTCCACTCGGCTGAATTTAAAGCCAGCAATATTTATATTTTTGTTTGTGTGAAATTTAAAACGAGCAGCCCGTCGCGCCGGGATTAGTCGGTATTACCTATTCTACGTGATGTCATATTTAGAAGAATTATGGCTTTTGCGTTGCTCCTTGAGCATTGAACATTGAATCCTAAGGACTGGTTGGACCCTTGCGAACACAGAGTCTAGAAAGATCAACGCAATCGTTTCCGCTCTGTTCCTAAGATCCGATTATGGTCTCTAACGGCGTGCCAACTGCAACCGTGCGTTGTTTGTTATATTTATTTAATATCGAAATATGAAAGCAGGTCACAGCATCACAATAGATCTCATCGTTTACCAAAGGGTTTTTTTTTCTTCTTTGAAGCGCCAAACGAAACGCCTTAATACTTGAGAAAGACTGAGACTGAGTGTGTAAGAAAGTATGGCGCTTCCGGTGGCGACGTGAAAATGAATTTAAATCGCATCTAATCAGGATAAATTGGTTTCCGATTGAAATGCGGTGGAATTGATTTATGAACCCCTCCAGTAGCAATACGAGAAAGGGCAGCAGCAGCAGCAACGTTGAGGTGAAGGATTTGGTTGATTGCGATTAATGTCCTTGTTGTCAATTGAGGTTATTATTAAGCTACTGTAGTAACGGAAACATGCAAATGTTTGACCTTAGAAGGAAGATTTATGTGTCGAGTATAATCTTTTAACAGAAATGATAATTTTGTCGCAAGAACAGCGTATTAGCAACCCGTTCATGCGTAAAGCGAGTATGAGTATGTAAATTAATGACTGCTAACCTAAAGACCGAATATGAAGTTCTAGAGTTTTCAAAATGTTTTTAGAAATTGTTTCATACGATCCTATTTTTGGTATCACAGTAAAAGCAATAGTTGAGCTTTGATCAAATTGTAGGTTTAGCTTTGCAATGGTTGGTTATATCTCAAACTACTACACGAAATTAAAAGTCCCAGGCCTTTCACAGAAAAGACGTGAACCGTGCAAATTTTTGTTGAGAACAAGCTTCTAGATAGCCGAATATCAAATTCCATGCAATCTATCCACTAGTGTTTGAATAACAGCTGATCGTGTCAGACGAGTTCTAGTTGTCATCAATCTATGAAAAAAACGAGTTTCGTGTCCAGAACTGTGAAATTGAATTACTTGCGGTACGGATTGGTCCATCATCCCACGCATACTCCAGACCTGGCCCCCAGCGACTATTATTTATTACCAAACCAGACAAGGTTTCTCCAGAGAAAGAATTTTTCGTGGAATGCTTAGGTCATTGCAGAAACGGAAGCCTATTTTGAAGGCCTTGATTAATTTTTTTTTCAAAGGGCATCAAAATGTTGGAGAACCGATGGGTGAAGTGTATCGCTCTAGAAGGAGATTATACTGAAGAATAAAAAGTTTTCACGGTAAAAGATCGACTTTTTCTTTGTTAGGCCAGGGACTTCTCATTCCATGTACTCACTCGTGACTGAAGTATTCCCTGTTATCTGTAAGTCTTCCTATAAGATCTCTATTTACAAAAAGGGAGATTAGCAGAACAGACAATCATCGTGGTATCACCTTTCTTAGTGTCACTCCTAAGGTCTTTGAGCTGGTCGATCTGGAGCCAATTTTTATTCACTACGAGCAGTACAGTACAAGCCGAAGAGTTCCACTACTACTAACCGCTCACGACACTTATAACTGATGCTATGTCTAAGGGTCATCAAACAGACATTTTCTTCATGGATCTCTCGTGATAAAGTTAATCACACTCTTAAAAAATGTCAAATTGCACAGACTGGGCTTCGGTTTCAACCTTTTTCAGAGGATTCAACCTGATTTTCCTTTCCCAATATGCGTTTGAAAGCTACTGTCATACAGTTTCAGTGTCATTTTGCTGAAGCGCAAACAATAATACTTTTTATTGCTATGAACACATCGAAAGTGGTTTTCACGGTTTAACAGTGACAATTTGAATTTGAGATACGAATAACAAACCGAACAAAAATGTGCAAAACCACTCCGATCTACCCAGCCAGCCATTTCCAAACGTTTAAAAACAATGAGGTAGGTAGGCAACTGGATGCCGTATGAGTTGACGTCGAGGGACATCGAACGCCGTTTTATTTCACGTGTGAACAACTGCTCCAACTACACAAAAAAAAGGTTTTTTGCATTGAGCTGCTGCAACCGAATGGAAGAATCACGGTGGAAATTTGCTAACGATAATTGATTCGTTTGGGTTGAGCGTTGCAATAAAAAAGGCCAAAATACATCTATAAATACAGCAAAGAATTTTGCCACCCCTACAATATTTGCCCACATGTTGTACAGCCTATAAAAACATACTTAGAAACGCAAATCAAATAGGAAGTCCTACCCCACATGTCGTATAGCACAGACATTGCTCCTTCCGATTACTATTTGTTCCAGTTGATGAAGCATTGCCTGGCTGACCAGCACCTCTCCAATTATGATGAAATGAAAAAAAGGATCGATTCGTGAGTTGCGGTCGAACTAACTATGGAACTTAACCAGGTAACCAACGTACCGTACCGGTTTACCTATGGGATTCGATTCCCATTTCTCAGTCGCACAGAAACAAATTTTATGAATATTCTTAGAAATAATCATTGAGACTTTAGTTTGGCTTTTTTAAATTTAATTAATAAATAAAAGATGAATGAATAAATCGGATCGTTCTAAAAGTTTCTAACGTAGAATCAAACAGCAAAACAAGCCAAAAATTCAGTTCCTTCATTATTTAGTGCGGGATCCATTTCCTTGTAAGATGGACCATTTCCTTGTAAAACGGTGATAACGTACGAAAATCAACGAAAATCAGTTTATATTGTTAGCAAAGTGTACGTTCCGGCACAGGAGAGACATAATATAGTCATACGTGATCGTTATTCTTTTGCGAGAGAAGGAGATGACGAACCATTTTGAAACATTTCTCACCATTCTAAGGCTTGTTTGCGTCAAAATACGGACACCACTAAATACGTATATTTCTGAAAATATTTCATCGATGCGTTTCGTAGAGTGATGAGTGTATGTCTATTCACTGTGCAGAATCAATTTTTGGTGATTATACAAGCTATTAGACCGAAGATGGTGTCGAAAGAAGAGCATGTGCAAAAATCAATTAAAATCCAGATCTAGCAATAAGAAATTTTGCAAAAATGCTGACTGCAAAATGAGAGTTGTCTCGTGAAGAGAGAACTCTCTCAATATAAATAAGCTTCGAAAATATTGGACAAAAAAAACTAAATTAGAGTAAACTCAAAAGTTCGTAGTTTCTTCATGCAGCATATCTAAGTAACTGTAATTAGTTTTTATATGACTAATAATGCACAATTAACTGAATAAAAAATACACCTTAGATTGAACTAATAGTCAATTTGTTTGATTGAAAATTCGATTGGTCCAGATTTTGTTGGGAACAAACCTTAATATCGTAACACCAATAATAGAATATATTTTTACTGAGACTGCAAGAAATTGAAATCATTGAGATCATTGATGAGATGAAACAGTCTAAAATCATCGGAAATAGATAGCTTCATGCAGTTCAACAATAAATTCAAATCGTTCCCATATAGTAAAAATATGAACGATCCCAGATGGCTTCCCTGAGGGATTCCGGAACTTCTGAAGTATGGTGAAGTATCAGAGTCACCTTATTTGCACTGACATATTACATCCAATCAGGTATAATTCGTGTATAATAATTAAGAAATGATCCGCTTATTTGTTCATCTGCACTTAGTGAACGGCAAAATACCGCAAAAGTCCTGACAGATATACCAAAGCAAATACTTTGATACATAGTCGTTAATAAAGTTAACTAACTTCCTTGGAAATTCCATTCTGAGGAGGGAAAATCAATCAGAAGATTCATATAACAGAGAACACTGATATTTTTTTTACACGTTTTTTATGTGTTTTTTACGTGGATTTCGCAAGTTACGCTGCTTTTTTAAGGCGGATTTCCGAAGTTACACGGTTTTTTACGCTAATTTTCAAAGTTATCCGGTGTTCTTGTATTGTCTTAGAAATGCATGAAACATCAAGATCTGCTGTTATCGCGAAAGTTTTTTTTAAGTCCACTCTCTGACACAGAAAATTTTCGATTTTTTATATTTTTTTTAGATTATACTTGATTGCCACGTTTTATGCATTTCTAAGGGTGAAGCCAGAGCGAAAGCGACAAGCGACGCGTAGCGAAGTGATGCAAAACTTGACAGATCGCACGGTGTCGTGCGGCAGAGCTTCGTCCATTCAAGTTCAGTAGCAAAATGACATGTATGTCAGAGTGAGTGCGATGCGATCGGTCAGTAGTCGCTTCGCAACGCATCAAGTTCACTCTGACATACTTGTCATTTTTTCTGCTGAACTTGAATGGACGGAGCTCAGCCGCGCGACACCGTGCGATCTGTCAAGTTTCGCATCGCTTCGCTACGCGTCGCTTGTCGCTTTCTCTCTGGCTTCATCCTAAGGCATTTGGTATCAAAAGAAAAATCTCGATTTCGGCAAACTAAAAAATTTTTTTAGGTCCCAGAGTCATTTTTTGTTTGTTTTAGTTTAGACCAGATGTGGACGTTTCATGCAGTTCTAAGACATGTGGTATTAAAAAAATTTCTTCACTTTTGTGTTTTTTTATGTGGATTTCTGAAGTTACGCAATCTCAAATTGTCTAAATCCCAGTCTTGTCTTCCATATTTTTTTTAAGGTTACACCAAATCTCAACCTTTCATGCATTTCTAAGACATAAAAAAATTCATTTTCGGAAATCTCAGTCCCAGAGTCGATTTTTTCAAAAAAAAATTGTTTTTCCGACTGTACCAGATCTGGACGTTTCATGCATTTCTAATATATTTGACATGAAAATAAACTTCTGTAGCTTTGCGGTTTTTTTATGCGGTGCGTATCCCTGCGTAGAAAATGACCTCAGTATATTCTTTCTGAATTAAACACAGGGAAATTAATTTATCCGTTACTTCTGTTATTTTACTTTCTTTGTTTTAAATAAATTCCAAGACGATATTAAGACAATTATACGACTAGTCGAAATGGCATTCGGCCAAATGACCCTTTCGGCGAAATGGATCTCGACGAAACGATTTTCGGTGAAATGGAATTCGATGAAACAGCTTTCGATCCCTGGTCCTTTCGATACGGCACAAAAAGTGGAAATTTCTCGATACAACTAATAAATGTTCAAGGTTTATTCACTGGAGTTGCTATTCTACACAAATTTTGGCACAAAGATTTAATATCAAACAATGTCCGACTTCCAGTTTCCAATTTATATTCGATCAAAATTATTTAAGATTAATCAACTGATCGTTCTGTTTGGGTTAGATATCAGAATTGTGAATCCGATTCGCTATCCGTACGAGCAGGTTCTTCGGATGCGGCTTCAATCCTGTCCTGAATCTACTAAAGACTGTCCCAGAAAGTATGGACGCACTTTGATTTCGCTGTAAATAATTCACATATGTTAGATATTCAAACTTTTTTCGATATACTGATAATATTAGACTACAACAACAGATTATTATTCTCAACATTTGCTACTTAGCCATTGTAGACTAGTTGGCGCACCTTCTTGCGAACGTTCCTCATTACATTCCGCATAGACTTCTTGGCGACAAGTTTTGACACTTTTTTCCAATCTTTTTCGAACTGTTGAATGGTTTCGGCTGCCGAGACATGTTTCCTAAGATGTACCTTCGTTAATGCCCAAAATTCCTCAATTGGTCGAGATTGTGGGCAATTTGGTGGATTCATGTCTTTTGGGACGAAAGTGACATTTTTGCCAGTATACTATTCAACCGTTGATTTCGAGTAGTGGCAAGAAGCAAGATCTGGCCAGAAGACAACAGGATCCTTGTGGCTTCGAATCATGGGTAGAAGTCGTTTTTGTAAACGTTCCTTAATGTAAAAAGCAGTGATGATGAAGGGTTTCGAAATCTTACCGCAGCTACAAATTGCTTGCCAGGCCATAGCTTTCTTAACTAATTTTTCGACTTCAATCTCGGACTGGTTTAACACTTGCCCTGCTCGCACCGTATAATATTGTGGTCCCGGCAAGGATTTGTAATCGAGTTTCACGTAGGTTTCGTCGTCCATGATTATGCAGTTCAAATTTCCAGCAAGAATCGTGTTGAACAGCTTTCGAACCCTCGGCCTGATCGATGCTTCTTGTTTCGGACTACGTTTTGGTTGTTTTTGCTTCTTATAGGTTCGAAGATTCAAACGTTCTTTAGCACGAAGAACATTTGACTTCGAAGTGCCCACTTTTTGCCACATCCCGAACTGAAACCTCCTTCTTTTGATCGAACGCCTTTAGTATACGTTTATCCAACTGAGGGTTAGCAGAACCTTTTTTTCGACCCGTTTTCGGTTTATTCTCAAAGGATAAACTTCCTGATTGCATTTCGCACGGCTTTTTCGCTGACTCCTTCCATTTTTGCTATCTTTCTCAGTGACAGTCCGCGTTCTGTGCACCATTTGAACACAATTTTTCGATGTTGTTCTACTGAAAGTCCACGCATTTCGAAACAAACTAATGAAAACGAATAAACTACTGCACAAGTGGTTAGAGAATAGTGTAAACAACTGGACGCAGCCATGAAAGTTGACATATTCTGAACCATTGCGAAATGGCAGCGGATTTTGGTTGCGTCCATAATTTCTGGGACAATCATTAATTTATCGTTACGATGGCTACATTCCATGAATTTAAATTGGAATTGTTTCCACATCCACCATATTCGCCAGATCTAGCCCCTAGCGACAGTTTTCTGTTTTTGTCAGACCGAAGATTTTTTTTGGCAAACGTGTTATAAGCAAGAACCGCAAAAAAAAACGATGCAATTATCAATTCGCAGTTTATGTAAATAATTATTCATTTCTCCTAAACCATATAACAAGAAGGTTCACATTTTTTTCCACATCAAACATGTAACGAAATCTGCGACCTCTTGCCAAAAACGTTTCCCCGGAGCGAAACACGATCACGTCCCATCCCGCACCGGATATAAAACACTCCAATCAAATATCCATTCCTTTATCGCAATCAACAACAGACAGGCCAGGAAAAAATAGTCATATCAAAACAGGAAGATCCGGCGATTGACATCGAAAATTACATCCGATTCCAATTACGATACAAAAGCGTCCCTAATTGGTGGCTCTGCGCTGAGCTCATCAATGCGTCACAGCACAGCAGCGTCGATGGTAATTGCATTTCACGTGAATTCATTTCCAATACTGTACCGGTCAGTACATTGCTCGTACAGTCATCTGGGCACTCTTACCGCGGAATCGTCACTCGGGAAAAACACACACAGAGAAATACGTCAGCAATCGATGAGGGGGAAGCAGCGACGAAGAAAAAATAGCCCTATTTCCATATTGCACTGAAAAAAGTGCATAACCGGACCAACTAACTACTAACAGACAGACCGTTGCCGTTGTTAGACAGCAGGTAAACACGCCGCTATGTGAGGTAAATATTTGATGAACTGCGAACCGGCCGAAAGGGTCACTAGCCTAACGTAACCCAGTTACGGTAAGTGGCGTACGTACGGAGCTGCAATCGATATCCTGCTGCTTCTGCACTATCTCTTCACTGCATCATCGTCATCATCATCATCATCATCATCGCGGCAGGACGCCTATGCTATTCGATTGCTATCTCCCCCGCAGCACAGTCAAACCCATCGATTTGCTGTTCGGAAAGACGGACAGCAGCTGAATATGCAGTCGGGTGATGTTTGTTCGTGGCCCCGAGCAGGATATGAGGATTTTTGTTTTGAAACTATTAGTTACTCTTCGTTGATTTTCGGAGTTTCGAATCGAAAAGTGCTTCATGTCGTTAAAGGTTTACGCTGTGTTATGCTTAGGAAGCTTTTTAATGTGTTAATTTGTTGATCTGTTGTTTGGTTCGGTTAGATGCGAATGAAAGTTAAGACATTAAAATAGGTACTCTGGGCGAAGAGTTGAAACACGGATATGTTTGCATGAATTAACATTTATGAATTTTTAATAAAGATCAAAACGAACTGAAACCCGACACGTTCAGTGAGTGTTTTGTTTTAACCGAAAACCTGGAAAAGAAACAAAACTACACTTCCTATCAACTCGATTATCCTGAAATCTTAATCTACGAAAAATGAACAAAACATTCCAGGAAATCTTTTTAACTCACACTTCCACATAACTGACGATATTCCTTCGCTGAGCACATAGGCAAACAAACAAACAAAATCCAAGTAATAAAACCGTAATAAAATAACCCTTTTCAAGTGGCCATCGAGACTACCATCAATCAAAATCCGCAGGGTTCGGGATGGGAATGCTTTCCCATTTGCAGAACAAAATACATGTACATATCAAAAACCCAAACGAAGTGACCATCCAACTCCGCTCCCCTCTCGACCGGTAGCTGAACCCCGAAAAACGGTCAATGAGCTCTCGGCAATTGCTTTCATTAGAGCGAAAGGATTATTTAATCGAATGCACCGGCGCACACAGTTTAGCTATTCCCATCAGATTGTTAACCTTTCCTGTGTAACCTTTCGAGTCCGAACCGAACGGATTACTATCCAGATTATCAGGTTTCAGTGTCCGGTTTCGGGCCGGTTGAGACAAACGTCTGTTTTATTACGTGAAATTCATGTCAAAGGTTGTACAGCTGCACATCGACATCGGGTCTTGCCGTAAGGAATCCCGTGGGCTAACCGATGATGATGATTAACAGAAAAATAAATTCGTCCTGCAACGGGGATGGACCCGATCAAATCATGAACCTGACAAATTGCTACCGCAATACATCAATCCGGATCTAGCCTCGGAAGGTCCTGGTCCATCAGCCGCCAGTCCGTGATAAATGTTTGCCAATTTATCACCGATTCGATTGACCTCAATATTTGTTCATTTTTGCAAACGATGGCCCACGGTTCTGCTAGGCATTACGTGTGTATGTTCATGTCGTCCTATACGTCCGTTAGGGAGGGATGAAAAACACCTTCGCTACATCGTACTTACTGACTGCACCGATCCGTTGTGCAAGCGGCCAACGGATGTTTCGGTGAATTTAGACGGACAAACTTGTTTGGGTAAATATTTGAATAAAGTCGATACAAAATAGGCGTGATATTTCGTTTGCTTAAGGGCGAATTAATTTGCTACTAGCAACCAAAGCAATTTGGACAGTAGTTTGTGGTGGGAAATTTTCAAATATTTTCTATAATTAATGAGGATCAATTTGTTGTGGGAATGCATCTGTTTTGTTTGTCTACGGGATTATAGCAGTTTATTTTTTGAGGAAGGTCTTTTTGGTAGAGACTATTTTTTTTTGCACTCTGTGTTATACTTTGCTGTTGAATTTGGTAAAACTGGTAATTGGTAATTCGTTGCAATTAATTATCATTAAAAGGTCTAACATTTGAAATATTCTGGAGGCTATCTGAAAGTCTTTGTCTAAAAGTTGCTTGTCTTGTCCCAAACATTTAACACTACACGCATAAAAGCAAGCACAGGAATAGTCTATTGAACTAACAAAAATTGAAATCGTCCATTCGTAACCTACTCAGTTTTGATCTTCACTAAACTATATGTAAATAAAAGATTACCTTCATGCAGTTTTGAATGTACTCACACTACTAGAGTAAGCGTTGGAATTTGCTGGGAGATTAATAGTACCTGTAATCATTCCCCGAACAAAGTCAGTCTAGAAGTTGAGTCGCATACTTTTCATTAGGTTTCGCCTTAGACTCATCAGTGCACAACAGTTTATATTATGCCACCTAGAAGTTCAACATAAACCACTAAGTAGACGTAAAGTTAATGTTATTTGCAAAACACTTTTTGTTTTGTACCGAAGTGCAACGGTTTTACTGGCTTACGGTGAAAAAAGAAAAGTAAATACGGTTATGTACTCTAAGCACAAACATAAGATAGACCCTAAACGAATAGACAATATCCAATAGACAATAGTCAATAGACGACAGAAGCCGACTACCGCAAAACTAACCAACATTGTTATTTTTATTTTATTCAAAATTCAGTCGATAAAACAAAACCGCTTACGTTCGGGACGAAAGAAACCAAGTACAGTATTGTGTAGTGAACAATAGAACGACCTCAAAAATGAGTGAACAAAAGCTACCGCCGGTACGAAAGAATACAATTATTGTTGACTTCAGGCATTGCAAAATTCGACCTTCGATACGAGAAATTGAAGGTTTGCTTAAGGAGCAAATGCATCTTGACATTAAACGTGTGTATTTACTTCAATGCAATAAGATCAATAATGTTGTTTACATCCAGTTTTATAAAGAGTTGGATGCAATTCAATTCGCAAAAGACAATAATAATGTGCATTATGTGGAGCACGAGAACATTAAGTACAACATTCCAGTATATATGGAAGATAGTGCTATAGAAGTGCGTGTACATGATCTTCCCTCAAGCGTCATCGATCCTTATATTCGTAAAACTATGTCCCAATGCGGAGAGATTTTCTATCGAAAGAGAATAGTGGAAGAACTTTTTCCCCGGTATTCTAAATGGCGTACGTTTGTTACGCATGCGCTTGAAAAGGCCTATACCTTCTTATGTAACTTTCGGTCAGGATACAAGAATCCCGTGCAAATCACTTGTTACATATGACAATCAGATGGCCACATGCCAAAAAGCTGTTCATTTCGGTAAGCCATGTGATAAACTGGACAAGGAGACAACCACACTAAAGACAACGGTGCTTCCTTCACACCAACCCCAAACAGCCCCAGTACACCTGTGACAGTCACCAACAACAGTGAAGTATCCCCTTCAACGAAACCATCCAACGTAACCCCTATAGAACAAAGTACACCAGCTGCAGTTAACAGCTTACCATCCAACCAACCAGCAACTGCAAACAATGTACAACAAGGCGCATCTACAGCAACTAGCAACGAAATCAACAACAATACCACGGCAATGGATGACGAGACGAACCACGAACAAACTGCCCCTCAATCCTCGCAGGAGGGAAATGGAAACTCCTCTCCCCCTAGAAAAAGGGTGACAACGAGATCCAAAACAAAAAAAATTTTCGCTAAAAGCTCAGCTCAATCGGCCACGTAAAGCTTGTACGCAAATAGATCTGAATAAAAATATCTCTTATAAAAAAAAATAGTCGATAGACAATAGACAATAGTTAATAGATAATAGACAACAGGCGATAGGTAATAGGCAACAGATAATAGACAATAGGCAATGGGCAATAGACATTAGACAATACAAAATAGTTAATCGACAATAGACGACAGACAATAGACAATAGTTAATAAGTAACAGATAATAGATAATAGATAATAGATAATAGATAATAGATAATAGATAATAGATAATAGATAATAGATAATAGATAATAGATAATAGATAATAGATAATAGATAATAGATAATAGATAATAGATAATAGATAATAGATAATAGATAATAGATAATAGATAATAGATAATAGATAATAGATAATAGATAATAGATAATAGATAATAGATAATAGATAATAGATAATAGATAATAGATAATAGATAATAGATAATAGATAATAGATAATAGATAATAGATAATAGATAATAGATAATAGATAATAGATAATAGATAATAGATAATAGATAATAGATAATAGATAATAGATAATAGATAATAGATAATAGATAATAGATAATAGATAATAGATAATAGATAATAGATAATAGATAATAGATAATAGATAATAGATAATAGATAATAGATAATAGATAATAGATAATAGATAATAGATAATAGATAATAGATAATAGATAATAGATAATAGATAATAGATAATAGATAATAGATAATAGATAATAGATAATAGATAATAGATAATAGATAATAGATAATAGATAATAGATAATAGATAATAGATAATAGATAATAGATAATAGATAATAGATAATAGATAATAGATAATAGATAATAGATAATAGATAATAGATAATAGATAATAGATAATAGATAATAGATAATAGATAATAGATAATAGATAATAGATAATAGATAATAGATAATAGATAATAGATAATAGATAATAGATAATAGATAATAGATAATAGATAATAGATAATAGATAATAGATAATAGATAATAGATAATAGATAATAGATAATAGATAATAGATAATAGATAATAGATAATAGATAATAGATAATAGATAATAGATAATAGATAATAGATAATAGATAATAGATAATAGATAATAGATAATAGATAATAGATAATGGATAATAGATAATAGATAATAGATAATAGATAATAGATAATAGATCATAGATAGTAGATAGTAGATAGTAGATAGTAGATAATAGATAATAGATAATAGTTAATGGATAATGGATTATAGATTATAGATTATAGATTATAGGTTATAGATAATAGATAATAGATAATAGATAATAGATAATAAATAATATATAATACATATTAAATAATAAATAATTGATAATAGATAATAGATAATAGGTAATAAATAATCGACAATGGATAATAGATAGCAGATAATAGACAATATACAATTTTACACATACAACAAACAATAAAGTAGTAAAAAAAACTGCTCCAAGATACTACTCGAAAAAAACTTTTCAAATAACTGCTCGAAAAACTTTAAATTGATTTAGTTATAACTTCTTCAGTAGTGGATCATATGATCGCAAGCTGAATCAGAAGGTGTTGAGAACTGTCAGAGCAAACCCTGGACTATCCGATAGTGAAATCGCACGAAAGTACGCTGCTGCTAGCGGTATTGTCCGAAGAATTCCAAGGATGCCTGCTTATCGACGATCAAACCTACGTCAAAATTGACTTCGGACAGCTTCCTGGTCAAAAATTCTACATGCCTACGTCACGAGGAAATGTTCCTGCATAATTTATGTTGGCTTTTATGGACAAATTTACCAAAACACTGTTGATTTGGCAAGGGATATACAGCTGCGGAGCAAAGACCAAAGTGTTCGTGACGAATAAGACTATGGACATGAAGCAGTATAAGAAGAATGCCTCAAAACCGCCTACTATCTTTCATTAAAGCCCACAAAGGTCTCGTGATGTTTTGGTTAGATTTGGCGAGTAGCGACTGCCCACAGTTCCGGCCCATCGAGAGATTTTGGGCAATAATGGAACAAATTTGCCAAGGAAGTAGAGTCCGGTGATGTGCAGCGTTTGATGATAGGAATCAAGAAGAAAGTGCGAATTTTCTTCAGAAACGAAGAGAAATGATTTGTATTGATAGTTTTTTGCTTAAAGTACAGTGAATTACCTTTGTTTTGATGTATAAATCTTATTTGCACGTCAATCCATTACCGAGATACAGATGATTTTATTATTCCGGATTCTAAATGGACATAGCTTTATAATGTATATGAAAAACTGTTTATATTTAAAGAAGTTGGTATCCTGGCTTAGATTACGATAGTTGTAAGAATAATAAATTCAATCTCTTGGTAGAAAAGTGAGAAGGTTTCGTAACTGTTTGAGGAAGATAATTAAAATCTCAGCTCCATTGGGGATTCCCTTAACAAAATATTCTAACAATATAAATTAACAAATGAGCAATAGAATTTGTTAGATTGATATCATGCTTTAATTTTAATGAATACAAAAAAACTGATTTAATATTAACACTAGTTCTTAGATCAAATCGGAAATATATCCGCCACTCAAAGAATCAACTTGATCATCATCACCGCACCGGAAACGTTCATTCATTCGATAATGAAAAGCAAATATTAGGTCACATCAAGATCAATCTGCAGAAATTGAGAGAAAAAAAAACAGCGAAACATATTTCCGCCATCCGAAGAAGAAACACAAACCGTAGACGAAACAAACGCGCAACAGTTTACGAAAACATTTCAAACCCTTTTTTCGCCCAACCAGCTGCAGTTCAGTTCTTACCGGCACGAACGGGCCCCGGTTGCCTGAATGGAGCTTCTTACTTCTCAATCAATTGCACGAGTAATTGGTTGTATTCTTTTCCGTACCGTAGTCCATCACGGCATCCGCAGTCATCATCGGCAGGAAAGATTTGCGTTCTGCTGCCATTAGCTACTCACGTGAATGTGAATGCCTTGAAGCACACAGACAGAGCCCCTGCTTTGCAACAGAGTTTCACCAATTTTCCCTCCTACAGCCCTCCGGAAGCATTTTTCCGCAACTGCAGATTTGTTTGTTTTTCTTGGCCGTGTGTGTGTTTCTCGACATCTTCGAGGAACGAACATATGTAAATTAATACATCGTTATTGACGGATTATGCCGTGGATAACGATCTTAACCCGTGCAACCGCCAACTGTTCAACCGAAAAGAACGACACCGTTGTTGTTGTTGTTGATTTTTGGACCAGTTTGCTGGGAAGATTTGTTCGAGGGTTTTGTTGTGTAAAAAGGAAGTGGAGAGAATGTTACTAACGACAGTAACGACACATGCTAAAATTGCCACTTCAAAAAAAGCAAAAAAAATCGACTTCGCTCATATAAAATTCGACACTTTCCCAACCCATTAGTCACCGCCTAATGGTATCGAGAAATAGGAAAATTTCGTTTAATTTATGTTCAAAGCTGTTCTTTATCTGGCTATAATTTCACCAAAAATATGGGAAGGTTTGACTGCTATAAAAGTCAAACTGCAGTTCTTTTATTTGAAGAAGGAAAAAAATAGTTTTCGAAACCGGAAAAAAATCCTCATCAGTCGAACGATTCATTGTTACTTTGTTCCTCACGTCTTCGTCAATTTTGCGAAATATGAAATATCACTTTCAATGAACAGTTATGATTTCCCGAAGGGGAACGATGCGCTATTACTGTTGCTTTCGAACTTTCTTCGATAACATTGAAGACATTTTGAACCCTCCGTCAATGATACTGTTTTTATTTCGTCTACGGTAAGAAGGGCAAAGTTTTTTTTTCAAAACAATTTGATTTTCGAAAAAAAAGAAAGAACGATTAATCCAAATGTGTGATCTCAAATAAAGATATCTTTGTTGGTTGGAATTCCTTTATAGGATAGAGTTGCGACCGGGCTTTTTCTTCTTGGTTTGTGCAAATAGAGCCATTCGTGCCGGTGTGAAAAATAAACCCCACAAATTTTTCGCTCATAATCCTTCCCGAAAGAAATCATTTATTTTTGGTCGCAGCCCTGCCGAAACCGAAATCATTGAAAGCAGGGATCAAACAACTCCGTCACCACCGACCGCATCATCCTGACAGACGACGACAACGACGACGAGTCCACAATCCAAGGTTAACCAAAATATTTATTTCCGGCTTCGGTTTTGAAGAACCGCTTCCTCGTTCGCTGTCTGAGAAAATGCGAAAAATTAAAACCAAGTTCTCTCTCTCTCTCTACATCACCGCCTCTACCAGGTGATGGACGCTTGAATGGCAGGATTAATGAGACAATCCTGCCAAATTAAATTCCCATTACCCGGAAATAACAACAGCCGGCTGGATTTTGGCGATCGTGCGGACACAAACGCACCTCGACGACGCACGAAGAAGAACTTGTTTCTTTACCCGAAACGAAAAACCCGAAATTGCCAAATTCGTTGCAAGGGGCCAAATTGCAAGTTGGAATTTTTTTTCAGTCAGACGAAACGAAATGCGAAGCTTACTACTTGTCAACGCGGATTTAGCCGCGGCCGCCTAACGACGATCAATTATCGGTTACATTGTTCGCTGCGGATGCCAGATCGAATATCCCGCATGGTCGGACGAAAAACCGAGGGAAGATTTATTCGTGTTTGATGGCTAGTACTAGTAGAAGTAAAGAACCCGGATAGTTTCAGCCGCAGCCGGTCGCCGGGAACCGCCGATGTAAGGCAATAAATATTTATAAGTGCTTTTTAATCACACTTTAATTTCTTTTTCAATTCAAGATCCTGTATGTACTGCTTACATTGGTACATCGGGTTCCGTAGGATGGGGACACCGGTGTGTCCTCATCCTATACACCTTTTCCGTGCAAACGCATACACAAAGGCACTTCGTCTTGTTGCACCGGCAAAGAGCCAAAAAGCGCATTTAAGGTGCAATAAATTATTTGAATAATAAATTTCTCTGAGTGTGTGGCTAGATTTTATTACCCTAATGCCTGCGGTGCTTGACTTGGGCTGGGAGTTCTTTGGCTGGCGGATGAAAAATGGGTATTTCGGCACGTCTGGTGCAGTTTTCTAATGGGAATTTTTCCATTTCTGGACGTTCACAGACATTATTTCCCAGCGAAAAGTTTGATAACGAAAATTTAATCGGTCTTAGGTTAGCATCAAAGGAATGCAAATGCAAATTAACTAGTAATTTTGGCTGTGCGTGATTCGTTTTTTTTTTGTTATTCCATGAGTTTTATTCTGACTGTGTATGTTCGAGTTTCGACCTGGAAGGATGATGCTGCACACTAAAAATCTAAGTCCGACTTCACAAAAGGAATGTAATGCAAAGACTGTAGTCTGTTCGAAAAAATTACAAAAGAGTCAAAATAAAATCTTCGCCGTATAATTTGGACACATTTTTATGTAATCGATAAAGCTCATGTAGCTGTTGCTTCAATTCAATCAATGTTATAATGATAAAATTTATCATTAGAATTAGGTTGGTTAGGGTTACTCATTTTACAAAAGTTCTACTTATTCAGGACAAACATCAATTTTAAAAGAATGAATGCCTCAAAATTGGCCTCAGTTTCAGCGATAACCTCTTCATTCGTGCGAAATTTCTTACCGGCGATCATTTTTTCTGGTCTGTAAACAGCCAGTAGTCGCTGGGAGCCAAATCTGGTGGATACGGTGGATGTGGGAGCAATTCGAAGTTAAATTCATATAATTTTGCCATTGTTTTGTTTGACTTGTGACACGGTGCGCTGTCTTAATGAAGCAAAATTTGTTTTCTTTGCCATAGGTGGTCATTTCTTTGAAATTTCAGCCTGCAAACGCTTCATTAACGCTGTATAATATTCACTGTTAATAGCATTTCCTTTCTCAAGATAGTCGATAAATATTACACTACGCACATCCCAAAATACCGAGGCCATAACCTTTCCAGTCGATTGTTTTGCTTTCAGGCGCTTTGAACGAGGTACATCAGTTACTGTTCACTCACATGACGATCGTTTTGATTCCGGAGTGAAGTGATGAATCCATGTTTCATCCATTGTCACATATCGCCGCAGAAATTCCTGCTTGTTACATTTAAACATGGCCAAACACTGCTCGGAATCATCAACACGTTCTCGTTTTTTGGTTAACAGTGAACAAACGCGGCACCCACTTTGAACAGAACTTTCTCATAGTCATAGTCATTCTAAACGATTCTGTGGATTTTTTTTAATGCCATCTATGTATTAGGCTCAGGACATTTCAGCCCACGTGTTAGTTGAAGTAACAAAGTTTTCTAACACGTTTCAAAAAGAAATTCTTGTAGTATCTGCTAATCGTCATCTCACATAAATTATCCCGATAATCTGAAAGACGTGCATGTGCTTAACCAACCCATTCCACTTTATGTGACTGCCTGTCACGATGATAGGTGGCCATATAGATCACTAGTCACCTACGAAAATCAGGAAAACTACGTCAACGAAACCATCATCCGCAACCTATGTAAAGAGTAATTTTTTAAGATTGATAGGATTTGATCTTAAAAAAAACAAACAAAAAAAATGAGAAAATTGACGAAATCTTTATGGCAATCGATAGAACGATCAACATAATTTAATGTTTGAAGACATTAAATAATTTTATATCATGTCAATTTTTTAATATCATGCAAATTTCGTCCGCGGCTCCGCATTACATGGCCCATGCGCAAGGTACAATTTTGGCACACTCTCCAACATATTGGCCGGTTTTCACGAATAGAGCTACCGGTCCATAATCCACACCAAACAGTGACTTTTTTGGGATGCATTGGTATCTTGCAATGCTTCTGGCTGGTCTTCACTCCAGATGCGCGCCATTTTGCTTGTTGACGTATCCATGCAACAAGGAATGAGCTTCGTCGTTGAACACAATTTTTCGATAAAAAAGTGGATCTTCCTCCAACTTTACCAACGTCCATGCATGACTAAATTATAGACCAAACTGAACAAGTTTGACAATGACACAAGACACGATTCACGCGTGAAAGATACGAGTAAAAAAATCACCCTTTACATCATACTAAGCTTACTTCAACCAACAATGAGCCTGATGCCTGGACGAATATTGAAACTGTTTTGAATAACTAAATTTAGCAAAATTTCTTCCGTTTGTTTATCGTCGTTCTAAACTGAAATTTTAAACCCACTTCACTTCACACTTCGGATGAAATTCAGCAGCAGTATATAGAGCCAAAATACCTTTCATTTGAGTTTAATGAAAAAATTGAAAAATCGGTTCAGCGAGTTCTGCGAGAACATTTAGTGCTTATTTTTTGCAATTTTGGCAACTCTGGAATCGGAAGTCGAATTGGACTAAAATTTAAAAGCATTCTATGATCATTGGTGGAATCAATCACTAACTTACAAAATCATCGGAAGTTTAGATACTACAGAAAATGTTTCTGCTTAACAAAATTAATTTATCGATGTTTATACATGTTTATCAAAAGACAAAATTTCAGATGTTTAGTGGGAATACAACCGGAATCGATCTCCCAGATCAAGTTAAGAATTCTGTTTAGCGACATAGATTTCATAATCTACATCCTCAGTATTATTGATAAACTCTAGACACACTGATGTGATTAAGATAAATCTACCAAGTAAGAAATTATTCCAAACAAATAACATATGTGTGCTTTTGTGGCTTATTCGATTAACAAACGTACTTTGTGATCCAGTGATTCTCGGTTCAAGTCGCGGCGGTCGTTATCAGTGTTCATTTTTTTTTATTTCAATGAATTTCATGTCATGGAATTTAAGACACAATGTTGAATGTTTTTCCACGTAAATTTGCGTGAACTGCGACGCTCCACTTATGTGCATTCAAGAAGATATAAAATCACAAGGTTTTTTAAAGTGTGTGGTTACCGCAACATAATTTACTGTTAGGGTTCCGTATCCTTTGAGGGGAAAAAGTTGCCAATCTGTAATTCGACTTTCTCAAAAGTATTAAAAAGGTTCGGTTGACTTTAGATCACAAGCAACAAGCATCAAGGAAGCCTACAGCAGTATGTGCGAAGACGAATAGACACCAAAAAAATTGAATTTTACAGGTGACTTAATCCCTCATACGATGTAATTCATATAGACCTAATTTGTCAAATCACGCAAAATCTCATTTGTAATGACTAAATGTTAGATGAGCTTGAATTTCACTGGTTTCGACTGTAACTTGCGTTCTGCTAGCAGGTGCGACTGTACGAATTTAAATGCACCTTTTATCAGCCAAGCAGATGTATGCTTCTGTGGCTCGGTTGATTAACAGACGTACTTGCGATCCAATGATTCTCGGTTCAAGTCGCGAAGGTTGCTCTCAGGTATTCCTTTATTTTATTTCAATGAATTTCATGTATGGAGTTTTAGATACAATATTAAATGTTCTTCCACGTAAATTTGCGTGTGCAGCGACGCTCCATTTATGTGCATTTAATAAGATGTAAAATCACAGGGTTTTTATTTAGTGTGTAAGCTTAAATGTCATTTCATCCGAAATTCCAACAATTCAACACATGATGTTGCCTAGAAAACTAGTTAGTGTGGCAGGTGATCTGTAGCTACAGCAAATTCAACATGTACGGATTCATCAACGGCAAAATATATCTAGAAGAATGCCTCCAAAAGTGCCTTCTGCCCTTTCTTCGATTCCACGAAAGCGTCACTCTGTTTTGGGTGGATTTAGCATCGTACCATTACGTGAAACCGGAGATGGAATGGTACGACGCAAACGCAAACGACGTTGGTTTTTGTGTTCAAGGATCAATAATAGGAAAATTCTGAGATATTGTGAAGGGCAAGCTCCGGAAAACAGAGAAGGTCTTCAAAAACGACAATAGTGGATAAAAGTGTCCAAGAAAGATGGCACAAGTGTTGCACCGGATAGAATGGCCTAGGAGAGGAGTTTGAATAGCCCAACTTTGCAAGAACATCACTAATATGTGTTTATTCGTTCCCTTAGACTTTTAAGACTACCCGACTTGACATGAATTTCTGGTGATCGTCGTTGTCTTCAGCATTTTTTGTTTTTTGAATACAGTCTTTAAAAAAAATGCCCGGGTTGGCGGTTCAATGGATAGGGCGCTGGTCTTACCGGTCAGTTGTCATATGTTCGAGCCCCGACCTGGAAGGATCCTTGGTGTCAGTAGAATCGTAGTACTAGTCATGCAATGATTCTGTAAGCTAAGAATCGGCTGCGAAGTCTGTTGAAACAGAAAGGCCGAATTTTACTAAAGGAATGTAACACCAAGACTTTGCTTTTTTGTACAGTCTTTAGCTGATCATCCGGAAAAAATGACCTGCTTTTATCCACCTAGTGGTGTTATGATGCATTACTCATATAACTCTAAGTATAACTAAGGGATTCTTCGAAAAAAAAAACATATATCTGAATTTTGAATAAAAACAAAAAAGTTTTTTCAGCATACCTTCGGAATTTTAAACAGTTGTAACCCAAATTAGAAGGAATTCTTTGTTTGTTCTAAATGATGGTTAGCAATTTTTTTTATTTAATAAGGCACCTTGCTGTAGGGTAAACAATTTCAAACACATTTCACTTTGTTGTTCCAGAACCGGAAGTCAGATCCGAACAAAAGTCAAAACCAGTCTATTTTTATAGACGTAAATCATTTGAGTTTAAGTCTGTGAAAACCGACGTAGCTGTCTCTGAGAAAATGAAGAGAGGTCCGTTTTTGCCTTTCTCATATAGAAAGGTTATGCAATCTCTATGAAAACCGACTTTTAAACCGAGGCCCGGAGTGCCGAGTGTTTTATACCATTCGACTCAGTTCGTCGAGTACGCAAAATGTTTGTGTGTGCGTATGTGTGTATGTAACTTTTCTCGGAGATGGCTAAACCGATTTTTACAAACTTAGATTCAAATGAAAGGTCTTATGGTCCCATACAAAGTTCTTGAATATTATTTGGATCCGACTTCCGGTTTCGGAGTTATGGGGTAAAATGTAAAAAAAGTGAAAATATGTGTTCCAACTTTTCTCGAAGATGGCGCGACCGATTTTCATAAATTTAGGTTTAAATGAAAGGTCCTGTGGTCCTGTACGTAATTCGTTAATTTAATCCGGATCTGACCTCCGGATCCGGAAATAAAGGGTAAAGTTTGTTAAAAATTTTATACCATCACTGAAAAGTGTGTAAAACCGTAAAAAATTTCTAAATCGACTTCAAGTCTTCTCCAATTGAAAGTTTTTATCAGTAGACGGTCAAACAAACCGATTTCGGTTATTCTTTCATGAATCAAAGAAATTTTTTTTAAGAATACCACAGTATTATATATGATAGTATGATTGATATGAGAATCATTACACCACTAAGTGGATTAAAACAGGTTTTTTAATTTTTGACCACTATTTCGGTACTTCCGAAACCGGGAGCTGGAGACCGGTATAGCTGAAATCGGTTTGTTTGCCAGCAACTAGCATCACTTGTAAATTGAAACATTTTTGACCCAAATTTACAAGAATTTTTACATTTTTTGCATTATCGCTGTATATGACAGGTTGCAATTTCATACATACTACCCTGTATTTCCGGAACCGGTGGCCGGATCTGGATAAAATTTTACATTAACTTGTGGAAACATAATACTTTTCATTTAAATCAGAATTTGCAAAAATTGGTTTTGCCGTTTCAACCGAAAATCAACGTATTTAGGCACCAACCAGACCTGTACAATTGAAAAATTGTTTGGCCCAATGTATTTGGTTCGATTTTTTCGCTAATGAAAATCCGAGAAAAACGAGTGCACATTTTTGTTACATTCACTCTAATTTATATATAACAATATATACATATAGTTAACGATGTGAGTTTGTATGTTTATAACAGCATAACTCCGGAACTACACAACGGATTACCACCAAACATTGCACAGATACTTCTTGAATTTCAGAGATGGTTTAAGGACTATTTTTATAGGGGTTGGATCGTATCAAGTGTCATTATCAGAGGGGGTCATGACAAAGTTTATCCAATTTGACGAGATTCGATACGTTTTGAAGACCATAGAAACATGTTGCATACCTTAGATATGTCTATATGGGGGGTGGATGTAGCAAGTTCTTTCAAAAAGGGACTGTAATGTTTATAACGGCATAACTCCGGAACAACAGAACGGATTGCTATCAAACTTGGCACAAGTGCTTTTTGCTCTTCAAATATGGTCATAAGAAAATTTTTATGGGAAAGAGCGTAGCAAGTATTATTATCACAGAGGGTAAGTTTTAGTAAAACTCAAGTATGATTTATTACAACTAAGAAATGATCGTAAGGATATTCATACGCGTGAAAAGATAGTAAGCGTCTCTTAAAAGGGGTTGTTTATTGTAAAATGTATCCTATTTGTCCACAAGCAAGAGGGCAGAGTATTTAAACTAAGAGATCGGCATTTTAGGACTAGCACAGAAGATACTCTATACACTATTCAGAGGACAGAAAGCTGTAGTAAGTTTACTAACAAAAGGGGAGTTAAATGTAAAAGTTATTCGATAAGAAACGATACCTTAGTTATTGATAAAATTTGAAACGAGTGGGTAAAAATAATTATTTGCACTATTTTTCGAATAAGTAACAGAAATAAAAAAAAATCCTCACTGTTTTGAAATCTATAAAGATTTAAAATCTGTGGAAATACTCTTTCGAATCACTATACCTACCGTAATATAATAACTCATTTTTCATTGCATGCAGTTCAAGAATAATTTGTATCTGATCTTCGTAAACTAAAGCTTTTATCAGAAATGACATTGAAACCATTCCTTTTCTTCTCGTCTGTCATAGAGAAGACAAAAATTTATTTACTTTTTAATTTGATTATTTATTTACTTACTTGGAATAGGAGAACAACCCACCGGATTTAATATATTTGCATCACTCAGAAAATAAAGATTCATTGTTATTTATTTGAATAATTAGACACAGATAAGAAAAGTAGTTTCGAATCTCTCTGAATGAGATAGTTTTGTATTTTTATGCATGTAAAATTTAATTAATTTCAGTTCTTCACCTCTGACTCGTTATCAATAAATCTCAACATCTTTCAGTAATTCTTTGACCGCCTCTGGCAAACCGGTTTTTATGGTATTTTTTTCTCTATTCCTAAGCGAAGATATTACAGGATCGGATAGAAGTAGTAATCCATTAAATATGTCAATATTCGTGGATATGCGATCAATTTTTCGAGAGTGATCTTTTCTTAAACTACGGATTTCCTTATTACACCCTTCTTGTGCTTCTTCGCACATTTTTCCAATAGGAAGTACCGCTTCCTTAATGATATCATGGCCATGAATCAATACTTTGTGCATCGTTGGGGGCATGTTATACCAATCGTATAGGCTTACGAATAATTGTGCAGTATCATGTGCAAACAGTTTAAATTTTTCTGGATCAATTTGTTCTCCACGCGAAATTGCTATTGAAATAATAATCAGTTTCTTAATTAAAGTTTCGTTAATACCAGTGATTTCAGCAGAAATGGAAGAGTTTCAAAAAAAGCGTCGTGCAGTATTTCCATCATTGGAGTTTCCAAAATTAGACCGCGGTTTATCAACGTGCAAACTCAATTTTTCAAAAAACTGTAGCTGAATTCTTTCTTTTTCAGCTTCATATACATCTTTGTGTTCAGTTCTAAACCATTTCTTTAACGGCAATCTGTACGCTATATGAATGAGACATTCAAAAAAGCGTATCAATGCGTGCAATGAACTTAAACCAAATTTTAGACCGCCTTCATTTAAAGGCAGTTTTTTAATTTTGCCGATTCGGTTGAATGATGCAGAAGTTGCCCCGCATAATTAGCATCTCATTGTGGATGTAGTATTTGTGATAGTATTTATCACTTTAACATTCGCCATTGTCATATGAAGTTCGTATTTTATGACAAGTTTCTGGTCATCGCATTCTACCACGAGGGGACTCAAATTCTGTATTTCAGCACAAATTCAAAAATTCAAATTCTCAAAAAAAACGAAATGGGTTCCATTTAAAAGTTTTGAAGATAATTTCCGCTACTCCTACAACCAAAAGATGAAGACTGTTATTGCAGAAGTCTGTTCGTATGGTTTAATAAATACACAACCAATAAATTAAAATAGTTTTGATCACAAATTAGATGATATTGTCCACGTGTTTTACATCGTCGTTTTTAATGACGGTTTGAAATTATAAACTCACGACACCCTGTAATTCAAAAACTGGATGTCAGATCTGGATTAAATTCGACAGTAATCTATGGGATTTGAATTTGAATATAAGTTAGTAAAATCTGCCAAAAAAAGTCAAATATACATTTTTGTTACATACACACATGCATTTACCGATCCCAACGAACTGAGTCGAATGGTATATGACACTCGGAACTGTGTGTTTTCGATTCGAAAGATGTTTTTCACAGTGATTGCATAGCCTTTCTATATATGAGAAAACCTCTGCAATATACATCAATGATATTCAACAATTGCTCTCCAAACATTTACCGAGAGATAGATTTCAGAGTAATAATATTATATAAATATACAAGAGTCATGAGAAAATTATTACCGGCTTAGCGAAATGTTTTTGGTGTTTTTTAAGCATAGTTATTTGATAAATCAAAAGAGAAGAAAACAGAAAAAGAGCCTCAACTTGCTCGAATGATTAAAAAGTTCATAATTAGCATTAGCATACCAGAAAATATTATTGTGACGAAATTGTACATATGAGTTCCAGAGATTAATAACTTAAGCATAAATTTACTCAAAATAATGAAATTGTTTAAATTCTTGAAAAAAATAATTACAAAACACCCAACATGATCAACACGTTTAAGTTTAACGCATATTCAGATTTTGGTATTCGATCCCGCAAAAAATTGAAAATAACTTGCAAGGTGCAGAAATGTGCAGGATGACACTAAGATTTTTGAAAACTAGAGGAAAAATACTCTAAAATGAAATACTAGTGAACGATTACAGACGTTTCCTACCTATTTGAAACCCTAGTCGCAAAACATCGGTTATGTGGCATATATTTTATATGGAAGAAAAAAAAAACATCTCTTTTTGAGAGTCATTCAAAAATTTTCAAATTTCGAGCTATTACTCTAGAATTTTCACAGTGATTACATAGCCTATCTATATGAGAAAGGCAAAAATACCAATGCTTTCTCAAAAATTCTAAGTCTGCGGCGTTTTATATTCGATCTTAAAATATAAACATTTAATGAGGGTTTTCGTTTCACGGGAAGGGTTCTATGTGAGTTTCTCAAGTTATACGTATTTAATGAAGGTTGGAGAGCATGTAACTTTAATGAGATATTGTTTCTCTCGTGTGAAGGTGTTTCTACGCCCGATGTGACTTAAATTCGGCGACTTGACCGGTATTTTCAACATTACGTCAAAGGGAAACTGAATGTTTCTCATTTTCATAATTTTTATGAAGCAAATATATCTGCACTTTAAAAAGGAACCTCTGATTGCATTGCAATACAACAGTTATTTCTTTGAATCTAGCGAGCAAATAAAAACAAGCTTAACAGATTAACGGCACCACTTCTGATCCGCTTTGGGTGACCCTCACAATTCTAGTTTGTTTCCTCGATTCAACTGTGATTATTTCTTCGAATCCAATCGACGACCACCGCCAGTCACGTTGCTTGCGCACCAACGAACACCAATACAGTCGGTTTAATGATTTCCACCGGTCCGAAAGTTCCGAAACCGTTTGTTCTGGAACCCTGCGCCGCTGCCACCGCCACCGCTGCTCCCTTTGTCAGACCACCGTTCCAGCGTTTTCTTTTCTCATTTTCTCAAGAAGATTAGGTCGAACAAACAATACGCGCAACCGAGGGATCGTCTTCTGTTTGCCTGTATTCTGCTTGTGCCACCGACCGATTGATTGTTGCATCAATCTGATTTTTGGAAAAATTGTATCAATAACTTCTGCTGAGTAGTCACCCCATCGACCGCGTCCGAAGCCAAGGGAAAAAGGACGGGTGCACGTCCGGCGAGAGGATTGATGCGTTTACCTCTACCGAAAGAGGGATACTTTCACCATTATTATAACTTTTTTTTCGAAAAACTTTCCCTTCCTTCGGATCCAAATCCATCATCAATCTAAGATTAAAATCGGATTCATTGAAGCGCAACTCGAGAATTTTTCCCTCTCTCACTCCGGGACCGTAAATCTTTCGGTTTTATGGACTGTAATTCCGCCGGAAAAACTTACGAACTTCACCACAGTGCGGATCCTAATGGACATTGGGTTCGGTGCCGATCGTTGACAGCTTCATCTGCAAACGAGAAATTGATTATTTATGTTTACGATTATGATGCTCCCATTGTTGACCTTCGGAACGGTGCCGTGCCAGATGCGGGATGCTTTCGTGGGAGACTTTCGGTCCTACGCTAAGCGACCGAAAACTCCCAGTTATTAGACTAGCATTTTTATGATCCGGCCATTGCGTACCAATGCCGACCCTCAGAGTCTACCTATAATTAAAAAATGAGCTTCAGCCAGAAATGGTTAATTGCTTTATTACACTTTCTTCGTTATCGCGTGAGCGGCCAGCGTCACCAATCGGAACATCTGACGCATCGTTTTCTTCTGGTGCACCTTAAGAACGCAGGCCACGGTGTATTAATTTTGCTTCGTTCGTTGTGGTTTGAGTTAAGACAGGAAGGAAAACATGGCTCAATTTCTCCTCCGAAGCGTGCTGTGCGGTTTCGCGCGTGAGTGGCATGCTCAGGCACGTGGTCGTGGCCACTTTTAATTAGTAGGATAATTCGGGCGATCGGAGAAAGGATAACCGTGTTTGGTTGAAGACAGGAAAACGGCGGGGCGGTAAGCGCACGACGAAGTCGTAACAATAGGATTGAAGTTTTTATGAACTCATAGATTAAGATAAGATCCGCTCATACGGCCGAACAACGCTATAATCTGGTATCTTAATTATTTTATCATCAGCTTTTTTTAATTGTGGATTTCATGTTTTGTCCCCCACATGAAACAATGTATTCTCAGTACTAATTCGGCACTTTCTTTCTTTTCGATTTCAGGTAAACATCGTAGTTAAATGTCAAATGTATTTTATATCTAGTAATGGAACATCAAACGCGAAAAACCACAAATCTTCGATGCTTGAGAAACATCAATTTGACCCGCATCCCGTATTAGCTTCCTCATTGAATGTTGCCGAAATTTGGACAGCATCAGGTTCACGTCGTACTCCATAGTGAGCAATTGGCACCCCAGAGATTAAAGGTATCTTGTCAGAATCGTTAGTTGGGTTTGATCCATACAACAATTGACCATCACTTCCACTAATTCCGATTGTTACGATTATGTACAGCGTTAGGACACTTATCAAAATTTGCTTGTTCATATCTGGATAAACTTTGAACGATGATTCCGTGTAAAACTTGTGCGCGAATGCGTTTTTATAGGACTAGTTACAGAATGGGTGATTAGTTTTTGATTGGATTATAATATCAGTATGGTTAGTTGCTGTAAATTGGTAATCAGTAGCATCTCGTGACAAAATTTACGGGTTGTATACCGCTTTTGTGGTATGATATCTGATGTAACAATACGTTGTAATATTGAGGAACGGATGATCTCTTGTGTTTTTCAATACAATGAATTAACGATATACTTTTGGATGGAATTGTTTAATTAAACTTATTTTGTATCCTCGATACAATAGTAGAATTCGGCGCTCTGCTTCTGAAACAAATGTGTCAATAACTTCATCAATAAAACCTCTTCGACTATGCACCTGAGACATCAATTTGTTTTCAACTGCCATAAGCATAATCCACTGAATCTTCTTCTGAATATTATTCCTTATCTTCGATATATTATAGCGAAATTCATCAAAATACTACTAAGTAAAAAAACTCAGAAAACAGTTTTGAAGAATGCTTTTGCGTAATACTACTGCATTTATATGCTACATTTGAATTTAAATAAGAATCGATTCAATCATATATAAATCTATTCTAAAGATGTTGACCATTATTTCCCGTACTTCTGGAATCGAAAACTGGATAACGCTGTAGTGAAGTTCAGTTTATTCAAACATCATTTTATGGGACTATCAGTTATTTTATTTGAATTTGATTTTATTAAATTCTGCTATGAGATTATCTGGTCATAGACTATCATGATCTGTAAGCTAGAGAAATTTATTAGCCAATTTAAAGAATTCACTTTGAGTGCCGTGTCTCCGGGAGTTGGATCTGAATAAAAATCGGGATATTTTCCTGGTTTCTAAAAATTTTCAGTTGAATCTAAGATGCTAGGCCTTTCTATATGAGATAGGCAAAAAAAATACACTCAACTCTTTTTTTATGCGGGGTATATACTGCCCATACTTGCATATCAGTGCCATATAGAAAATCGGCATGTCGAGAAAAAGATGATCAAAATTTTATTTTCGATTTTTTTGATTTATTGTCCTACCTAATGCTAAATCATAGTATTATTACATGAAATATCGGTAATACACCTCTGCAATTCCAATATTGCAACGAATGAAATTATTGAAATTTGCACTGAATGGGACTGATATGCGGGTACTTTGCATATGGGACAGACATGAGTTGATATTTTTTTCACACTTTACTGAACAAACCCTCAACTTTGATGTTACAACAATGTTACAAACCATATTGATGAAAATCGATATGGGACTGATATGCGAGTATGGGCAGTATACTGCCCATACTCGCATATCAGTCCCATATCGATTTTCGCCAATATCGTGTTAGCTTGAGGAATGAAATCTATCCTCAATATACTCTTAGAAATTGCAATAAAAGTTGAGGGTTTGTTCAGTACAATGTGAAAAAATATCAACTCATGTCTGTCCCATATGCAAAATACTCGCATATCAGTCCCATTCAGTGAAATTTCAATAATTTCATTTGTTGCAATATTCGAATAGTAAAGGTGTATTACCGATATTTCAAGTAATAATACCATGATTTAGCATTAGGTTGAACAACAAACCAAAAAAATCGGAAATAAAATTTTAATTGTCTTTTTCTCGACATGCCGATTTTCCATATGGGACTGATCTGCAAGTATGGGCAGTATACATCGCATGCAAAATCCGCAAAAGTTCGGAAATTTCCATGAAAACACCGTATAACTTTGAAAAATCGCATTTATGAAACCGTAAAACTAAAAAAATATTTTTTTTACGTTTCGCATTCAGCTCATCAGTGCATTAGCAGATTATGTTGAACTACTAATGCCACCTCACGGATTTTGGTGGCCAGCATTGTCGTCAATTGGTTTCGTTACTTTCGGCACGTCAGAGCAAACATTGCACTTTCAGTGTGAACAAGTACTTTGCAAATAGCAATGACTTTACGTCTGTTTAGCGGATTATATTGATCCGTGAGGTGGCATTAACAGTTCAATATAATCTGCTAATGCACGGATGAGCTGAATGTGGAACGTTAACAAAATTAAATTAGTCATATGCACTTCAGCACAATCCAGTGTCCAAGCCGTACCAAATCCCCAAATGACTAAGGAATTTTGGATATGAAATTTTTATTTTCTAAATCCCACAGACTCGACATAAGAAGTTTTGAAATGAAACTAACACTAGATCTCGAGTTTCGTGCATTTCTAATATGAAATGAGAAAAACGCATAACCTTAAAAACTCGCATAACTTTGAAAATGTACATATAAAACCATAAAAAACTGCATAAAATGAGACTTGAGTGTAATTGTTCTATTCACTAAATTTACGTTTATCTGTGATATGCTTTCTACATGGAATGAAATCCGTTACCGTTTCGATGATAAAAAAATTATGACAATCGATCATGATTTTATGTACAAAACGGAAACATTTTGCTTTTAATTAATTGTCATAACTCCATGAGAAAATTAAATGGTTGGTTTCATGATTTTTTTTTATTTTTATTTAATGATCATGAACAAAAATTCGTCTCCCATGAAAACTCATTATGGTAAAATATATTATTAATTACTTGCGAGGCGCTGGAAAAAATGAACCATGTCCGATGACTGTTCGAGGTGAACAAAAAGTTTGCTACAATGAACGGACTAAGCACGAAATTGAAAGATGGCTTTTCGGTCAATTGGTTTCTCGTTGAAACATTTATTTTTCGTTAACGGCCCTGAGGATGAAGGTATAACCTTCGAAACGTTGGTCGTTAATGAAGTATAAATGTTTTGACAAGAAACCAATTGACCAAAAAGCCAATTTGAAAGGTATATATTATTTATGTACGAATAATTCCTTAAAATAATAGCAGAAAAAGTGACAAAATCAGCATCGATGTGCTCCGAATTTAATGAAACTTTGTGCGCATCTCCAGTATGGCAAATCATTAATTTTGCACAGATAGAGGACACTATTCGACTCAACTGATTTTTTCTTGTATGCACTTTGTTCGAGTCGTTGAGTCGTAGAATATGATTTTACAGATTATAAACTGTAAATTAGCACATTGTGATCTTTTCTCTAGATGTAGATGTTGTAAGAAATGTAATGTATGTTCTAAGGTTTTTGTATAATCGAACATTTTTTCTTGATAATGTTGCAACTCGATTATTATCATTGCATAATAATAGTGTCTAGAGAAATGCGGCGGGCTGCGTGCAAGGCATCGACTTACCCATCACGCTATAAACTATTCCCAGTTCCGGGAGTACCGGAAATAATATTTAAAGTCCCCATAATGCAACTTACTACAATTTATCGGAGACGGTAAACAAAATCTTTACAAACTTAGATTCAAGTAAAAGATCTTATAAGTTCATAGATTGTTATAAAAAACCTGTTTTAATCCACCTAGTGGTGTAATGATGCCTTTCTCATACACGGATAAAAATCTATTCCCGGAACCATGATTAAAAATCATGAAATCATGAATCATGTCTATTATGAATATTAAGTCATGATTTCATGATCAAAGCGATTGATATCATGAACAGTAACACATATTTCATGAAAATTTTCATGATCTCAATCATTTTGCGCATGATATTTCATAAGAAGACATGGTTCATGATTTCATGATTAAAAAATCATGGTACCGGTAATAGATTTTTACCCGTGTATCAATCATACTATCATATATAATACTGTGGTATTCTTTAAATTAATTTTCTTTGATTCTTGAAAGAATAACCAAAATTGGTTTGTTTGACTGCCTACTGATAAAATCTATCAATTGGAGAAGATTTGAGGTCGATTTAGAAATTTTTCTACGGTTTTTCGCCCATTTTAGTGATTGTATAAATTTTTTATCAGACTTTACCCTATATTTCCGGATCCGGAAGTCGGATTGGGATGAAATTTAATAATGGGACCACAGGACCTTTCATTTGTGAAAATCGGTCTTGCTATCTATGAGAAAAGCTAGTAAACATATTTTCATTTTTATGTACATATTACCCCATAATTCCGGAACCGGAAGTCAGATCAAAATGAAATTCAGAAATTTGGTATAAGACCTAAAGAGCTTTCATTTGAATCTCTGAAAATCGGTTCAGCCATCTCCGAAAAAAGTTGGTGCACTTATTTTCACAATTTTTTGCACATTTTAGCCCATAATTCCGGAACTGGAAGTCGGATCCAAATAACATTCAGGAATTTTGTATGGGACCACAAGACCTATCATTTGAATCTAAGTTTGTGGAAATCGGTTTAGCCATCTCCGAGAAAAGTTAGTGCAAAAAAACGATACATACACACAGACATTTTGCGTACTCGACGAACTGAGTCGAATGGTATATAACACTCGGCCCTCCGGGCCTCGATTCAAAAGTCGGTTTTCACAGTGATTGCATAACCTTTCTATATGAGAAAGGCAAAAAACAATCTATAGTTTCTGTTTCGAGAACGATAGTTCTCTAATAAGAAAGCTTCATCACGTAACCTCCGAATCAACTTCGTGCGACTTTTCTTTTCTCGGTAAGTTCTTGTTTGATCTTTGCAGAAACATTCCAACTATCCAAAGAACGAACCAACTGCTCTGGAGAACTAGTTCTTTCAATAGAACTCTGCAGCACTGAACGGTTCTTTGATATGAACTGTTTTGTCCATCTCTAGTCGAGATATCAAATTGACTTTGTGCAAAAATTACATTTTCGAGATACCATGAAAAACGAAACTTATTCATCCAAACAAAATCATTCCGGCAATACCGGTTTCCAGTTCCAGGAGTACCGAAAATAGAGATTAAAAACTCCAAAAGGGAACTAAGTTCGATTTGTCGAAGACGATTAACTTAGATTCAAATAAAAGATTTTATGATTTCATAAATTGTGGTGAAGTTTTATCTTGCTTCCGGATACGTAATAAAATAGTGCTAAAAATTTCATGCCTTCATTTGAAATGATATCTTCAAGCCTTCATTTGAAGCCAAAATCTTTGAAACTAATACAATACGTAGAACTTGTAACTTTACGAGTATATTAATAAGCATAACTTATTTGGCTAATCCTGATCCGGTACCAAAAATAGTAATAAAAAATTCTGCATCATTTTCTCAAAACACCAATAATGAGAAAGGCGTCGTTACATTATTATAGAGTTATTTTTGTATGAGACTTTTCAGATTGATTTAAGATCTTCAGAATTGAAATTCCAGGAAAAATAGTTTATGATTATACGGTAACCCTTTCGGCAAAATGACATATTCGGTAAAACGGTTTTCGACGAAATGACCTGCTCCCGAATTACCCTGTGCTCTGTAGAACAAAACGTGTCTGTTATTGTCATTGAAAATATCATTCTTTTTTAATTGATTCTTAGAATCAATTAAAAAGGAATGATATTTTCAATAACTCTCCTTAATTACACAATTGAAATAATTTCGTTTCCGACAGGAAAATCTGAAATAATAACATTAATTTTAAAGACGCCGAAGCAAAACCATTGATGTCTGTCGAAATCAATTTGGGAGCAGGCATTTTGTGTCAGCAAGCTTTGTATCCAAAAGAAATTGAAATCTCTTTAAAAACATATAAAAAAAACCTGGTCCTGCTCTTATCAGGTTCTATCATTAGTAAAAGTTCACTGTTCGCGTTGATTTTGCCCTATAAAACCTTCCCAGTAAGGTTATAAAACGAAAGGGTAATCGTTTGCTATCTTACATTGTGATAACACTGAAATTCAATTACTGAGTACCCAGTTTTCTCCGGCTACGTTGAACTTCAACCGTAATACTTTCCGACGGAAACTCAGTCTAATGATGGAAAACACACTTGTTAAATTTTGTTTAGTAGATATTAAATGGAAAATCGTTAATAATAATGTGCTTGAATTATTTTACAGACAGTGTGAAATCATAAAACGAACCAACACCATGGAGTCTGTTCTTCAGCAGAGTGACAACAGGATTCTTTTAATGATCTGTTGAAAAAAAATCATCCCACTCGATTCCCAGCGACAGAATCCAGACAGATGATGAGCTTCACTCGACTGTAGAAACGATGACTAAACATTTTCCCATCAATGTGTAGGCATCGGTTTTTTTTTTTTTTCTCTTTTGTTGAATGTCCCAGGACTGCTTAAAAAAGCCGATCAGTGAACTTTACAAACAATAGGTCTATTCTGTGGTGCTGAAATAGTCAATAGTTCATATTTCGAAATATCATTGGAAAGTGGCGACATTTACCCGGTGGGATTGCATTTATTTTAGTTCCCCCGCAAAAGAAAGGCCAATTGAACCATTTGAATGGCAGAGTGATGAGTGATATTCCGCCGATGACGCCCGAGTCCCGCGAGGATTCTGCATGCTGGCGGGCAGAAGCCAAGCCGATTCACGGAAGGGGCAAACTGACAGCGGTTCGGGCGTGCTTTCGTTCTATCCTTTTACAATACCACGGGGTGTACATTTCAATCCTTCGGATCCCTGTGGAGAGCAATGCGATCGGCATCGGATGAAGGATTCCCCGAAATGAGACCGTATGTAGACGCTGCAAGCTGCTGAATGATAACTGTTTTGAATCTCTTTGTTTGGTTGGCATTTTCCGAGTTCGGTGTGACATCTATCGCATTCGAAGTTCATAGGAGGAGTTCATCCACTTTCTGCCCTCGCAGCGGTCGACGCCCGGGGTCATGAACTGTGACAGGGCGACAGTCGCGGGACGGATCACGTGGCATAGTGTTTTTTTTTAATTGTTGTTGTCGTTGTTATCAAGCGGGAGAATGTCGTTTTGTGCCGTGTATGTATGTAATTAGCAGCAGGCGAATAATTAGGACAAAAGTTTTGATTATAATGTAACAAATACCAAATTTAAAGTCATCATAACGTATAATTAAGTTGAGAACCCAAAGCAATGATAGAAATGTTTTTTTTTCTCTGCTGCACCGTTTTGTTATTCCATCTGTTATGGCAACAAACAGCATGATATCTGATACCCCCTTGAGGGTTTAAAAAACTGTAGATTTTTCGAACACCAGTCAGTTTGCTTAGTACTTTATTTTACTAACCGAAATCCAAATTCTCATTGTGGAGAACACGGCAGATAGTAATCTGTGGAATCGAATTTCACAAAATCGGACAAACAAGGTAATGTCGGACAAAAAAGTTTCTGTGGGTCGGTGAAATTTTGCATATGTTTATCTTTTGGAGTGACTTCATTCGGATTGCTACTTTAACTAATTTGGCACCATACCTTAATGTCAACTAAATCAAACCAACAAATCAAATCAACCGATGCACAGTAATGCCGAGGCGGCAGAAACCCAAATCATTTAAATCAAGAATTGAAACTATAGAAGAATTTTTTTGGAGACAACTTTTTTTTTTATGTTAAAGTGCTTTGAGATTCAATGTATTCCTTTAATATAAAATGTATGGTCCTAAGAAGATGTTATTTAATAACATATTTATAAGGCACATTCAGAGTTGTTTCGGTCGCACGGATTTCGCGATTTTTGCGGATTTATCGTGGTTTCCGCTAAGATTTAGATGCTATGGCACGGAATTCGCGCGAATTTCAAAAAACATCATTCCACATTTGTGAATCATTTGTTCGAATGAAAAAAATTCTTTGCAAATCTTTGAAGCTTCTGAGTTTTATGAAACCCTAAAAAATTAAAGATGGGCGAACGTATCAGCAATTGGTTGAGCTGGCCGAATTGGTGAGTTTTTACCTTGATAAAACTAAAATTTACTAGAAGGCGGTTCTAGCAAATGTTTTCTTCAGTGGACAAAATTTCGATTTTATACTTTTCGATCTCAAGTGATACAAGTTGCTATTTCAACAGAGCTGTTACCAGAAATGACAAAAACTTTTCGATTTATGTGATTGCGTTTTCTCATTTCGATGCGGAAATCGAAAGAAGATTTTCACACTCAAGGATATTGATGTCTGATGGAAGATATCGTCTCAGTGAAAATACATTCAAGAACGTAATAAATGGAATGCGATTCTTCAATAATATGGTAACAAATTTTGTGTATGATAAAAATCGCATTCTTAAAGCAAAACTTGCACGACATGCTTACGAAGCGAAGTCTGACAATAAAAGAAACGAAGAAGTTCTGGGAATCCATATAGTTTGTTGGTTCCACTATCCAACATTTTCAATTGTTCTTTGCGTCGTGGAATTTTTCCTTAAATATGGAAGAAATCCAATGTGAACAAGGGTATAGTATCCAACTACCGTGGAATTGCTGCTATGTGCGCTGTATCGAAGCTGTTTGAAATTATAGTTCTGGATTTTCAAACACATAGTTGCTCTGACTACATATCTGAGACTCAGCTTGGATCCATGCCCAAGCTTTCAACATCCCTTGCTGCGTTCGACGAAATCAATCATCACATAACAATCTCCAAGTTAAGTAGACTGGGATTAAGCGCATCATTTTTAATTGGCTTCGACCATATCTAACTGGTAATGAAATGATAGTGAAAATAGAAGCCTGTACAACCTCACCATATGCTGTTACATCTGGAGTTCGTCAAGGAAATCACCTTGGACCGTTCATAATTTTATTGTATTTCAACGATCTAAATTTTTCGATCAAGTGCATGAAACTATCGTTGGCCGATGACTTTCATATTTCATATTTCAAAAAAGTTTGTATTCAAGTTCGACTATAATATTCTACAACCTGTTCTCGAACGCGCATCGTCTGTTAAGGACCTGGGTGTTCTGGAAACCAAGTTAAATTTTAAAGAGCACATAGAGCTTGCAATTGTTACAATTTGACATTCGACGTCGTAGTTTTCCTATTTTTTTCTTCGAATTCCCTATTCCCTAGAACTAATTATGGATATAACGAGCCCATTGCTAGCATGTGCCGCATCCCAAGTAGCACATGTAACTTGTTCATAAAAAATAAAAATAAAACAGATGCTGCATAATGGTCGCATGACAAACACGACGAAACAAATCGTATTATAATAGTGACAATGGAGTCAAAATAATGTTACGAATTGACATCTCTTCATACTAAGTTACAATAAGTTCCAACGTAACTTTTCGGCAATCTAACTCTTACGACGTGCTCGCATTGACTGTTTTTAGTCGCCAACTGGTCACCGTAACAAAATGTGACAATGAAAAAGTGACACACTATAAGACAAAGTTAAGTAATGGTTTCATATCGGTTACAGTATTCGTTGTGATGCAACAAAGAAATGCAATTACAGTGTCGGTTGAAAGCTTCCGTACATAAACCCGGACAATAATATTAAATAAAAAAGTAGTATAAGTCGAAAATTCCTTCACTTTAAAAAATTGGCTAAAGTTAAATCTGCGCTTATACGCAAATTTTTTGCCGGTACACATGCGAAGCAAACTTGTTTCGTTAAGGGAGATACATTCGCACTACCAGAGAGAATGTTTCTACACTTTGTCACGACAGTGTATGCATGGAAAAACTTATGCCAATGGTTACCATTATAACCAGGGAATGAAATATTTATTTAATTTGAAAAAAAGTGCAATTTTTAATTATTGCGATTGGTCAACTGTTTTAACTTTGGTATATGAAAAACTAATATTTATCACAAAAAAGTTCTAACTGAACACATTTCGACTTTTTAGCTGTAAATTTCATTACGGGAATAAAAATATGAATATTATTTTTTATGTCGATGTTCTGAAACCCAAAATATCGGAAGCGCGCATGTTTTCAATAAGTATAATGATCAACTTCACCATAAATATCGAATAGCACTTAGATTTTGAGTATATATAGTGAGTTTAAAGAATATTGAATTTTATAGTTTAGCTCTTATTATCGGATGCCAATTTTTGGTCGTAAATGTTGAATGGGAAAAAAACATCAACAAATTGTAACTTGACACCAACTTATATTTTCTGTTTCATTGTAACTGATGTGCGGGCTGAATCAAATCAAATATTCTTTACTGAGAAGTTGTTTGGCAACCCTTGGTAAGTCGCACAAGCTCCGCCTCTTACGCTTTTCAGGTTACATAGCAGTTATAATGCACGTTTCAAAGTCTTCAACTTGTTCCTTGAATTTGTGTCATATAAGTTACTATCATTGAAGTGTAATAACGTGTGCTACTTGGGATATTTAACAAATGTTTCCATTCTTTCGACTTTCATTTATAACGTAATGTTATCAAGAAATCATTTCTTATGTTACTGTCTCATTAGGTTTAGTTACTATAGAAGCACTAGATTAAAGGAAATGTATCAATTGGATGATTTTGATCTATTGATGCAAAAGATGAGGAGGTTTTATACCTGCTGGAGAACAAGTTTGAAAGAAACTAATTCCAGTGGGCTTTTCTCGGATCTAAATAAAAGAATAATAGATGAGGAGGAATAATAGATGAGGCGCTATTATAATTGAAACTGAAATTAAAAAGAGTGAATCAGATCATCCTGATGTGGTCGCGTGTTAAATTAAAGGTTCCTATTTTGCGGGTTTACTTATAGAAGCAACGAAAATCTTTATATCGCAATAATTTCTGCAAGAGTAAATCCACATAGGAATGTGTTTGTTGCTAATCAAATGTGTCAGTGGAAGTAAGCTGAAACTGAAATAATTTTTCTCAGGCAGTTTTAAGGAAAACGACTTTAGACTAAGATTTTCTTTTTTCTTGAATTGCAATTTTAAGCAGAATGAACTGATTGGTTCGTTTGTTTGTTTGACATTACTCATACGCTTGCAAAGTGTCTTGCTCCTTAACTAATGACATCGAAAAAGATGGAGAAAAAACTGAAATCGTTTCCATGGGGTTTCTCGAAGTGACGTGTTGTATGCGGACTTATTTATTGTGTTCATATGACAAACTTATGCAGATTTTAAAATTATATTCAAGAAAATTTTCAAGTACTGCGGAAAGTATCACCTGCATAAAAATAGTTGTTTAATGCTTCGCTCGAATATCGCGCGTAAAACTGTGGACCATTAGAGCCAAAGCCGATTTGTTTGATAATCTACGGGCAAGATCTATTTTTAGTTTAATTTATTAATTGATTGTGGTGATCGGCTTTTCAGTCACTAGTGGATTAAAACGAATATTTGTTTTTAACACTCAACGTTTCAACGCTATTGATTGGCGTCTTCTTCAGGGAAAAAACAGATTATCGTTCCTCGTCAAAAACACTCATATATGTGTAGATAGTCAAGTGGTGGAGATTAGGCTTCTGATACAAAAAAGTATTAACAGTAACAAAATTACACATGTGATAATCTGTTTTTTCCCCTGAAGAAGACGCCTATCAACAGCGTTGAAACATTGGGTGTTAAAACAAAAATATTCATTTTAATCCACAACTGACTGAAAAGCCGATCATGATCAGTTTATAAAAATCCAGTCGATGGTCTCTCAAATCAAATTCAATTCATTTTATGCAACAGTTTTTAGTTCATTTTCGTAGAATTTGTAGTTTTTGCATCGTCACCTTGAATGACGATTTGAACCGGAAGTCGGATATAGAGGAAATTTCACAGCAGACACAGTGACCATAAGACCTTATATGTTAAATAAACTTAGCAAATATCGGTTTAGCGATGTCCGAAAAAAATCGAGTGCACTTTTTTCTCTCTTTTACAAGTATTACCTTGTTAATTGGGAAACGGAAGTAGAATCAGGATAAAATTCAATAGCAGACTGTAGATCCATACGATCTTTCATTGAGATCTTATTTTGTAAAAATTGTGCCATCGGTTTCCAAGAAAATGGAATGTCCTTTTTCCATTTTTTCACACGTTTCACCTCGTTATTCCTGAATCGAAAGTCGGATCCGGGTAATATTTCGTTTCTATTAGCTATGAAGACTATTAAATCTGGTGTTTTAATCAAAATTTGCATATAATCGGTTTAATGGTGCTCGAGTAAATCGAGTGCACTTATTTTTTCATTTTCACCACATTTTACCTCGTTACTCTGTATCCAGAAGACGGAACGGAGTAAAATTCAATATGAGAATGCTATAGGACTAGGAATCCTTTCAATTGTTTTGTTCAATGTTCAAAAAGTTTACACTAGTTGGAAAGCTACTATTGGGTTATTATTCGAGTTTGAAGCTCAAAAGGGCGTTCATTTCCGGTTCCAAAAACATAATGGTATAAGTGACGTAGCGGAGATGGCTCATCGAATTTCGATAAACTTAGAACTCTTTTAAGGCTACTATGAAGTCATTGATCAAGTTCAGAAGTTCGAACATTTTCGGTTTAAGAGATCTGATCTCATAAGTGACGTAACCGACAAATCTCACACAGTAGAGAATTACGAAATTTGCAGGTGTCTTTTCATGCATTTCTAAGACATTTGGCGTCAAAAAATTTTTTTCGATTTCGGAAATCTCAATTTTTTTCTAAATTCCAAAGTCGATTTTTTTCAAAAAAAATTTTTATGGGATTACACCAGATCTGGAAGTTTTATGCATTTCTATGACATTTGGCATCAAAAAAAATTTTTTTTTTGTGGTTTTTTCTAAGCGGATTTCTGAAGTTACGCGGTCCCAAAGTCGATTTTTTCAAAAAAAAATTTAGATTAAACCAGATCTGGACGTTTCATGCTTTTCTAAGATATTTGGCATAAAATAAATCGTCTGTTTTGCGGGTTTTTTACGCGGATTTTCGAAGTTACGCGGTACCTATCCTTTTCAAGCAGATGTGTAAAATTACATGTTTCAGCACTTAAAATTACATCAGAATGCAATTGAACACTCTCTCCAATATATCGGCCGGTTTTCCCACGAATAATGCCACCGGCCCATAATCCACTCCAGATGCGACAATTTTGCTTGTTTGCGTATCCATTCAACCAGAAATGAGCTTTGTCGTTGAACACAATTTTTCGATAAAAATGTGGATCTTCCTCCAACTTTGCCAGCGCGTTTCCATAAATAAATTGTAGACAAAACGACGATTCTTGATTAAATTATAGACCAAACTGAACAAGTTTGACAATGACACAAGACACGATTCACGTGTGATCTGTCAAAAACAGTGTTGCCAAAAAAATACTAGCAAAAAAATCATTCTTTATTATTTCTTTTTATTATTATTAATATTATTATTACCATTACTATTATTATTATTATTTTTATTATTATTATTATTATTATTATTATTATTATTATTATTATTATTATTATTATTATTATTATTATTATTATTATTATTATTATTATTATTATTATTATTATTATTATTATTATTATTATTATTATTATTATTATTATTATTATTATTATTATTATTATTATTATTATTATTATTATTAAATCATTTATGTCGTTTCTTTAACCCCGGTTTTTAGCGATGCTTATGAGAATTACTTGAATCATTCTGTGTGGACCCGAAGACTATTTGAATGGCAAGAGAAAGGCATTTTCACAGCACTAAATAAATTAAAATGAGGTTTTTTAATATGTGGATTTTCCAAGTTATGCGGTTTTCTTTTCGATTTTCATATCAAATGACTTAGAAATGTATCGTTGAAACTTGATGTTGTTTCGAAAAAAAATCAAAGAATCGACTTTCATGGGTTGGCGGTTCAATGCATAGGGCGCTGGTCTTTCAAATCAGTTGTCGTATGTTCGAGCCCCGACCTGGAAGGATTCGTAGTGTCAGTAGAATCGTAGCACCAGCCATGCACTGGTTCTGTACACTCTGAATCAGCTGCGAAGTCTGCTGAAACAGAAGGTCAAATTCCACTACAGGAATGTAATACCAAGGCTTTGTTGACTTTCTACAACTTGAACATTTTTGAATTCAAGAGTCGATTTAAAAAAAAACCCTTTTTTTGAGGGTCTGGCATAAAAATTGGATTTCTATTTTAAACGGATTTCTGGTGTTATGCGTTTTTTTGTTCGAATTTCTGACGTTTTGCAATATCCGCTTGTTTCAGTTTTTTAATAAGTACAATACCACCGACTAGCTGAAAAGTTGTTCAATCCCGCTCGGACGAAACAATGCGTGTCACCCACAACTAGAAGGCTGATGGAACACAAAACGTAATATTGATTTCTCAAAATTTTATTGAAATTTTTACAAATGGTACAAGATCAGTCATTTTTTTCTGAAAACTTCCAGCAATTTGCTCGTATGGAAAACAACTTTCTATTAATATGTTTTTAATCGAATGGTTTGTATACGATTCGTGAATTTTGTGCAGAAATGAATAGTGTTCAATTGTAATTCAATTATTCTCAGGCAAATTGGTTGTTCTCACCATTCATAAAACATTCCCTAAAAATCCACCAATGGCTCAATTAAATTCAAATCAACCAATGCTCGCTGCTAACACGCAATTGATATATAAACATTCTCTTAATGTTTCCTAACCATATTCCATTCCGATTGTTACGAATCTGAGCTCTGCTCGTGCTTCAACTCGAAATGAACAAATTGATCCTGATTGTTTTCGTTGCCGTGTGCATTTCGGCCAGCTTAGCACAACGTGACTCGACCGGGGAAGGCAATCGTAATCGCAATCGAGGTGATCGAAGAATGAAGCAACAGTCAAGTGAAGGAGTCCAACGTTCAAGGCAAGAATCGCGCGGCCAGGGCAACCAAGCGAATGAAGATGGCCTCCAGTCCGATCGGTTTGGAAGTGGCAACCAGGAGCAAGGAATAGGTTCCCGCAAGGAAGGTCGCGGAATGCGTACTGGAGGACGACCGGAGGGTGGCAGAGGAATTGTGCCGGACAGACAACCCGAACAAGAACGCGAAGATCCTGCCAGCGTTGATTAGATTGATTGGTTATTTTTCAATAAAGTTGAATATTGCTTTTCAGTTCACCTGTTCAAAAAAATACGTTCTTGCAATCTATCTACTAGTGCTCATCTGATGCCATCGGTGCATCGACCGGGCGGTACGGGTGACTGACAGGGCATCACCCCGTGAGTACGTGAATCCTTTTCAAGTAACATGACATGACATGACGACTAGCAGCCACCAAATCCACCGTTGACATGATAGCGAATTGTTTCCTTTTGACGTCCCGTTTGTTCCATTCAGTTGAGCTGCAACTGATCCCTTCCAAGCAGCGAAAGGCTGCACCCTATCGATGTAGAATGAATTGCAATGTATATTTAAAAAAAACAAAGCTGTAACATCGAAATGTTTCGAACCGTGGTTTTTGGAAAGGACCTTTTTCCGATTTCCACGAAACAAAACGCTTGCTTATCGCTATCGCGTGTGAGTGCGTACCTCTTTTTTTTTTGGTTTCGGTTTGTTATCAAGATGAACTATTAGGATGCAGCTTGGCAGAGGGCAAACAGCCACGAACTTTTGATACCCCTCTGCTGTTTGTTGCTTCATGTAAGCATGTAAGTAATCATGATTCGGAACTGAAGTATGTGCTCCAAGTTCCCGGTTGGCTGAAACAGAGTGAGCAATTTTGGATGTCGGCCAACACAGCAGAACAAGCAAGGAAAGGGATATTTCCGCGATGCAAATCGCTTGAAGAACATTCATCTAAAAACAAAAAAAAGCGGAACACACACGTGCACCAATTTAGGAAATAATTTAAGTGCAAATGAAATGAGCATTTATGACGGTGCAGTTGCTCTTAATACGGTCTGGAAGGCACTTCAGCGCGTTTGTGGTTGGTTGGTTGGTTATTAAAATATATATGACTGTTGGTTTCGAATGGTTTTTGTTCTAATACATGAGTTATGAAGCTAGCAGTTGGGTGTACGGGTGGGTATTGAGTGCATTTCGTTTGCATAATTACCAACTGATACGGCATGATTTCAGGATACGGCCTGTTGTACTGAAGTTTGGGGTGTAGACTAAATCGAAAAAAAATTATGTTAATGACTTATTCATATCTTTTTGAACGGTCGCTGATTTGAAATTTAAACGGGTAATTTTGTATGACTATAGTGGCTGAGATATAATTACGAAATCCATCTCGTATAGTTCAACATGTAAATGTCAATGCATTATTTATTCTGTCGCGTACATTTAGGTGGATTTTCACAGTATTCTATATTTGTGAACCCCTAATAAGCCTCGCAATAGCTGAAACATAGTTGAAGCAGTTTACAGAACAGTAGCCCATTCTCTCAGAATTTGTATCATTCGATGGATCATTAATCGAAATTTCCTTGTATACTACATGGAATGAGAGGTCCCGGGCCTAAAACAGAAAAAGTCGATTTTTACCGTGAAAACTTTTTTATTCTTCAGTATAATCTTCTTTTAGAGTGATACACTTGACCCATCGGTCCTCCAACATTTTGATGCCCTTTGGAAAAAAAAGATTTGTCAAGGCCTTCAAAATAGGCTTCCGTTTCTGCACTGTCCTCAGCATTCGACGAAAATTTCTTTCCCTAGAGAAACCTTTGCAGGTTTGCAAATAGATAATAGTTGCTGGGGGCCAGATCTGGATAATGCGAGGGATGGTAGACCAACCCGTACCGCAAACCATTCAATTTCATTGTAGCTTTTATGCTGAATGCTGAAACTCGTCTTTTTCCATAGCTTCATGAAAACTAGATCTCGTCAGCTGTTATTCAAACACTAGTAGATAGATTGTCATGAAATTCGGTATTGGGCCACCTAAAGCTTGAAACTATTCACATCTTTTCTGTGAGTGGCGCGTGACTTTTTATTTCATTTGGTACACAGTAGCGATTACTAATCAATTATTATCACAATTAGTAGGTAATAGAAGTATTCCCAATATTGCATAGGATTTCACGAAATATTTTACTAGATCAAACATCAAAGTATATCTCCAGCGCCCTGAACTCAATGAAAGAGATCTCTTCACTCGAAAAGTAGGATTTCCTCGTTTGTTAGATTATGGAGGCCACAGAACATGTCCAAACCAGACGATTCTCTGGCTCAACTACTAATAGAAATCATTCCAACCCTTGGTGGCACAAAGACGGCCTAGATTCTAGCAAAGAATTTCCAAATCCTAGAGAAGGAATACATCAGAAAGTGTTTTCGCAAATACCAGAGCACAGTGCGGTAAAATTTCATTTTCAATCGAACGATATCAGATGAAAATGAAATTTATGGCCACTGACCGTCAGCATATCGATACAAATTCATATGACATTTGCTGCCATTTTCAAGTGAAGCATTCAGAATTCATCGTCAGTTGAATAATTGTATCTAGTCATTTGAAATTTTGTTTGCTCAATTTCAAGTGCCAAGTAGTCTAGCTGCTTAATTGTCTTCGCTGTTGGTTGTGAGCAAGTTCGAATGAATTGAATCATAAATGAAGTAAAGTATTAAAAATGAAAACTAAATGAGGAAACTATTAATTTATGTGTATTCTGTTATTCACATTTCAGTTTCCTAGTTTGTCTTTCATCTATTATCTTGAACCAATTCGAATGTTTACATAAACCTCATTTGAAGGCCGACACTCGCACTATTGAAAGAGATATTTTATTACTTCATCAACTGACGGTGGTTAAACTGAGCTTTGATTTGAAGAGAATCAATTGAAGAACTGAATGCTGCCGGTTCGGTACGTCAGCGAGCGTTGTGTGTCTCAGAGTAAAGTTTACTGCAGTAGAGAGATCGTCAGTGTGTTTCACATTCGATTTCAATTGAATTGAATGTAGTTTTACTGCACTGCTAGAACATATTTCGCTCCAAAATATTCTGCTATATATTCTACAGGAATCTCAACGAGAAAATATTGGAGCACAGTCAAACTAATTAGAAATCGTATCCGATTGATATTTGACTTTGCTAGGAAAGTTTGCCTAGATTCTGTTCTTACACATAGGATTCGAAATGAACATTTAAAGTGACATAAACAAACAAATGAAAGTATCTCTTTGTTTGCTTTCTCTTCTGTTAATGCATGAGCTCAAAAATTTTCACGTTTACTTACCTAATATTCGATATGAATCAGTCCCAATTTATCTCTCAGTATTAGGTAGGCAACGAACATATGAATAATAACGAAAAATCAATCACAAGAGACATTAAGCAATGAGAGAACTGTCATTTGCTCATAGGCCCTATTAAAATATTTGCTAGTTTCCCCCAAATTATGGCCCTATTGAGCCCTCTTTTTCAATGATGGAATTTTCAATAGCACTCTTGTCTTGTAACAATAATGCTCCAGGATTAGACAGGTATAAATAGAAATAGTATAAATAGTAGAATTTATTCCGAACAGAACTAGTGCCGAAATCTCCATCAGATGTGATTATCAAGATTGTATCAAATTTTGATATTATAGATAACACAAAACCTATCTTAATTTGATATATATTTACTATAGATAGTTGTTAAAATGTCAAGATTTTAACACATGGGCTGAAAAGTCCCGGGCCTAACAAAGAGAACACGATTTTTTTGGTTAATTAACTTTATTCATCAGCGTAATCTCCATCAAGAGCAACGCTAGCATTTCAGTGCCGCTCTAACATTTCAATACCACATTTGTGGAACGATTTATCTTTTGCTTCAAAATAGGCCTCAGTTTCAGCGATAACCTCTTCATTCGTGCGAAATTTCTGACCGGCGAGCATTTTTTTCAGATCTCCGAGCAGCCAGTAGTCGCTGGGAGCCAAATCTGGCGAATACGGTGGATGTGGGAGTAATTCGAAGTTCAATTCATGTAGTTTTGTCATTGTTTTGATTGACTTGTGACACGTTGTGTTTTCTTGATGAAACAAAATTTTTTTCTTTGCCATTGCCGGTCGTTTCTTTGCAATTTCAGCCTTCTAAACGCTCCAATAACACTATATTTACTGTTGATGGCATTTCCTTTCTCCAGATAGTCGATAAATATTACACCACGCATGTCCCAAAATACCGAGGCCATAACCTTTTTAGCCAATTGTTATGCTTTCGGGTGCTTTGAACGAGGTTCCCAGTTGCTGGCCACTCAGATGACGATCGTTTTGATTCCGGAGTGAAGTGATGAATCCATGTTTCATCCATTGTCACATATCGGTGCAAAAATTCCGGCTTGTTATGTTTGAACATGGCCAAACACTGCTCAGAATCATCAACACGTTCTCATTTTTGGTCAACGCGGCAAATGTTCATGCAAAATAAAGCCAACACGTTCTCATCGTAAAGATATCAGCTAACTCACGCAACTTCACTTTTCGATCATTCTAAACGATTTTGTGGATTTTTTATGTTTCCTGGTGTTACCGCCTCATCCGGACGTCCAGTGCGTTCTGCATCGTCGGTATCTTTACGACCACATTTGACGACAGCAAACCAACGTTTTATTGTTTCTGATGGAGCGGAGTCTTCATAACACGTTTCGAGGCATTGCTTCGTTTGAACGGTATTTTTTCCCTTCAAGAAGCAGTGTAACACGAAATTGTTTTTGATCCATTGTTCTGAAAATAACAAAAGTAGCGTCACTCTTAGCACAATAACTCATAATCTAATGAATTTCAGCAGCTGTCTTTTGAAGGTTAGTATTAACTGAAAAAAGGACTGCAATAAAACTAGCTCCATCTATGCGTTAGGCCCGCGACTTTTCAGCACATTTGTTATCCTTCCCGTCCCATCAGGAAATTGATGAGAAGCCATGGCTAGCCACAAATCTTCAAATAACTAGGGGAACGTGCCACTTGAACCAATTAGTTCTGATTCCTGATTCAATAACGTTTGTCGATCAGACTATATTATTTACCTAAGGTGAACTCCAACAAAACAAAAGTTTAGAAAAGTCTGTTCCGTTCGTGATCACGCGATCTGTGAAGCTATGCATTTTCTAACTCAATCTATGGAAATAGTTTAAAACTAAGGAGGTGCTGAAATGCTGCTTAACAACTAAATTGACTAGTTTCTCGAATTACGAAACATTGTTTAATTTTACTGTATTATGTTTATATTTAATTGCTTAGTCAAAACTGCGAAAATGGACACATCGTATGTTATTTACTTTGAAACATAGCAGAAACTACTTAATTTTTGTACATGAACTTTATGTCGAATTCCCAATAAAACAACTTGTCGAGTAGCTAAAAAATATAAAATTATATCCTGTACCGAGTAGATATTGCATATTACCCCATATATTTCAGCTTTGATCCACTGAGCACTACCACGTGATTCACGCTGCGATCATCATAAAACAAGCTACAAACCGATTCGCTGCAGATGCAACAAAAACGGGTGACGCTTGATAAATCCATTGCACGGTGTAATTTCACTAAACAAATCATAATTCGAGTCGCCGGCTTCAGAATGCATGCAAACTTTCCCCCTTCTCGAAACAAATGCAACGGAGCCATTCCTGTTACCCCTTTCACCCAGTTGACGGCGTTATCGACGGCTTGACGCGGCGGTCGGTCAGCGATGATGAGACGGAATCACATCCAGCAAACGCGATTCCCGCTGGCTGAGAGCGTTTTTAATTAATTTGATTTGCAATGAAACCCTTTCGTTCTATTGTTATTGCTTAATGATACCGCCTGACGATAGTACGAAGCTGTAATCGCTGATCAGGTTCTAAATTTCACCGAAAACTTGCTACGCTTGGACTCTAATCGGTGTACCTATCAGCTGTCGTTACGTTATGAGGTGTATTTATTTAAACGATGATGAGATTCCGAGTTGCAGTAGTTTCTCAGGTAAGGCACGCTTTGGTGCAGGATGAGCAGCAAGCCTGACCGGTATAATAAAAAAATAACAAACAATTCAAGCGTTTCCGCGAAGGGATACTGGCGCGTGCCGTTGCACCATTTACAAAAGGCTCTCGCGGACGGCTCTTCGAGGACTCTCGAGTCCCACTTCATACACAGTGCGTTACCGGGCAGACCCCGGGCTTGTTGTTTTAAACACCGTTGAGACCACCGAGTGGTAAAGGTCCTGCCGGGTTTCGCGGATAATGAAACAATCATCATTCGGACGCTCGTGGAACATCTGCTCGTTCCGTCCTCGATGCATTGCATTGCAAGGAACGGCACGGCACGGCACAAAATGCAAACAACATTAGAGGCACAAGGCATACAATGCAGACTACAAACTGCATCCCGCAATGTTCGAGTACCTGATGAAGTTGCATTAAAGTACTTATGCATTCCCGTCGTTTCGAAAAAAAAATCGATCGCCCGTCCGGGCAGGGGAGCTATTGATGCAATCATTAATCGTGTCAGACCCTGCTGATGGGGATTAGTTGTTTGAAGTGGATCTGACCACATTAGGAGGCTGCGCAATGCAGTTTAAAGGAAAAAGTCTGCCATATAGACACCACAGCTTTGGATAATTTTGATTTATAGTTGTTTTAGATACAAGCTCTTTCTGATCTAAAAATCATAATTTTAAGCAAGAAAATGAAAATTTAAATTTTGATAAATATGTCACCAATCAACTTCTGGAATGCGTGAATTATGGACAAAATATGTTCAAGTGTATCATAATAAGAAGAATGACTACAGAGAATAACATTCTAATTAAATCAATTCGAAGACTTTCTATACTGTGATATAGATGATTTCTCATCAGACAAATTGCCTAGCTAAGAATCGAATGGGAATTCTGGCGAAACAGAAGGTTAGGTTAAATTTCAGAATGTAATGCCTTGACTTTGCTTTTTTGTGTGAACATTTAGAAAGTTTTTAAAACTATACATAATTTCAGAAACAAGATTATAGTAGAAAATTACAAAACAAAAAATGTTGCCCAATAAGCTAGTGCTACGTTTCCCCCCGGAACTCGAATACATAACAACTATTTCGCAAGACAGTCGCACTCTATATCGAGCCCGGAAATTGTATAAGCAGGTTTAGACGAAGCACTTTTCGACGATGAAAGTTACGTTAAAATGGATTTCAGACAGCTTCCAAAAATTCTACATGGCGACGGCACGAAGAGATGGTCCTGCGAAGCTTCAGTTTGCTTTCATGGACAAATTTGCCAAAAAAATTGATGATTTGGCAAGGGATATGCAATTGCGGAGCAAAGACCAAAGTGACGAAAAAGACGATGGATTTGAATCTTTACACGGAAGAATGGAACAAATGTGTCAAGGAAGTTGATTCCGAAGATGTCCAGCGTTTGATGGGAGGAATCAAGAAGAAGTTGCCAGTCGGTGTTGAACAGTCGTTCGCACCGCACGCGTATAGCTCTTGGCTCATGGAAATTTTTTCTGGCTACCTAGAGTTTCATTGATTCAAGGCTTCAGTCTTTTTCAAGGCTACCTGAATCACTAACAGAATTTTAAAAACTAACAATTAGTCAGCCTTTCTCAAGGCTATACAAAGAGTGATATTCTAATATAATCAGTTTTTTCAAGACTAAGAAATTAATCAGCCTTTTTTAAGGCTAGCTATTTAAAGAACTATTCTTCGAACTAATCTGAATGTAAAATAAAAGACAACGGACGGATTTCCCTTCCGTTCTTTATATGCCGTCTAACAATATTTACGAGATTCTTCCTTAATTCGATTGTAGTGACATAGAAGAAAATTCTTCAAAAATTTCCAAAATGGACGCTTGTCGTTCTGGGAAAAAAACAACATAATCGTATTGCAAACTTAACGCAATGTCGTCGTTGCCAAGGCTTCGGTCATGGAACCAACAATTGTCATATGGATATACGGTGTTTGAATTGTGGTAAATCGCATTCGAAAGACGTTTGTCCAATGAATGAAACCACTGATAAATTTTCATGTTCAAATTGCAATGGAAATCATAAATCCAATTATTTGAAATGTCCTGTCAGGAAAAAAAATTTAAACACTCATTCGCTTAGACAACAAGTCAAATCAACTACCTTAAATTTAGAGAACATACCTGAAATCCGTTACAAATGCCACGCCTAATTCTTCTAACGAAAACAATTTATTGACAGGTAGATCGACCTCGTCATCATCTTCTTCTAATGTCAGTTAAGCTAGTATATCAGGTAGAAATCTACCACCTAATTCTTCTAATGTAAATAATGTAAAGCCTTGTAGTTCATCTTCTAACGAAAACAATTTATTAATAGGTAAATCGGCCGAATCATCTTCTTCTAATGGCAGTCTACCTACCAATATTCCTTCAATGTCATTCGCTTCTTTAAATGAAGTCGATTTAGGCGATATAACTGAAAATAAAATGATCAACTTTTTCAAATGATCATCCGAATGAATTCGACTTCATCACTTTTTGAAGCATTTCAAAGTTCACAAAATTCATATTGCCATTGTGACAGAAACTTTTCTTAAACCAAATGTCAAATTGAAAAGTAATCCACATTATGTGGTTCATCGATTTGACAGGTTTACTGGAATGGGTGGTGGAGTTGCCATTTTTGTCCAACGGCAAATTAAACATCGAATTTTACCTTCTTTCAATACTAAAGTTATTGAATGCTTGGGAATCGAAGTTGAAACCATTCATGGAATTTATTTCATCGCTGAAGCATATTTGCCATTCCAATGCTCCGGCGAACAATTAAATTTCTTTAAAGGCAATTTGAAAAAACTCACAAGATATCGACCGAAATTTTTCGTAATAGGGGACTTAAATGCTAAGCATGTCCAGTGGAATTGTAGGCAAAATAACAGTAATGGTAAAATACTATACAATCAACTCTCAGCTGGTTACTTCACAGTTCTTCATCCCAGTAATCCTACTTGTTTCTCTTCCGTGAAAACCCCGTCTACAATTGATCTGGTTCTAACGGATCAAAGTCACATTTGTAGTGAACCGATTACACATGCTGACTTTGACTCAGATCATCTTCCTGTAACATTCAGACTTTCCAACGAAGCTATAATTAATCCAATTAGTTCTATATTCAACTATCATAGAGCTAATTCGCTGGATTACAAATCTCACATTGAAAATCATGTGGGTCATGAAACTATTTTAGAAAATTCTGCGGACATCGACACAGCAATTGATAATTTGAATCATTATGTTATCGAAGCTAAAAATCTTTCAGTTCTCAAAGCTCAAACTAAATTAAATTCTCCTATCATCGAGGACAATCTTCAACTGCTCATTCGGTTGAAGAATGTTCGTCGACGACAATATTAACGTTCTCGTGATTAGGATTGTGCGAAGTTCTCCACTACTACATAGACCGAATGTCATATACCATTCGACTCAACTCGACGAACTGAGCAAATGTCTCTCTCTTTCTCTCGGTATAAAAATTTCATTTTCATCGACGTGTTTTTATACACGTCACAGAAATTTCAATCAAATATATTTAAATAGCTGTATAATTCTTGAATTGGACAGATTTGGTTAGTTGATGACCAAATACATTGATTTTAGGTATACCGGATCTTCGTTCCTGATTCCGGAAGTACAAAAAAAGTGATCGTGTACTTCAAACCGGAAATCACTCCAATTTCTTAGAAACGGCTGAACCGGTTTTCATAATCTGAGACTCGAATGAAAGGTTTTATGATCCCATACAAAATGTTTGAATTTTGTTTGGATAAGACTTCCGGTTTCGGAGTAATGGGGCAGAATGTGAAAAAATTTAAAATAAGTAAACTGTTTTTTCTTAAAGATGGCGTAACCGATTTTTACAAACTTAGATTTAAATTAAAGGTCGGATGATTAAAATACAAAACTTCTGAATTTTATCAGGATCCTATTTCCAGTTTCGGAATTATAGGATAAAGTGAGTTAAAATTTTTAAACCATCACATAAATGGGCGAAAAAAACACTTGAAAGATTTTCAAAACTGACCTCAAAACTACTCCATTTGATAGTCATTATCAGTAGACAGCCAAAAACACTGATTCCGGCTATCATGGTTTCTGGTTTCCAATTCCGGAGGCACCGGAAATAGTGGTCATATTTTCCCAAGTGGATCTAACTTACTTTTCTCAGCGATAATTTGACCGATTTTCACAAACTTAGATTCAAATGAAAGGTTCTGTGGTGCCATACAGAATTCCTGAATTTTATCCGGATCCGACTTCCGGCTCCGGAATTATAGCGTAAAGAGGGCTTAAAATTTTATACCATCACTTAAAGGGAAGAAACAAAATACGTGTAAAAATTCTAAATCAACATCAAAACTGCTCCAATCGGTTGTCATTATCAGTAGACGGCCAAACAAAGCGATTCCGGTTATTCCTTCATGAAACTAGGAGAATTGTTTTGAAGAATACCATAGTATTATATATGATGGTATGATTCATATGAGAAAGGCATCATTACACCACTAGGTGGATGAAATTTATAATCTCTCTCCAAAAGGCATAAAACCTCCTCATCTTTTCTACAAACAGATTACAATATCCAAATGGTACAATATAAAACTTCCATTACACTAAATTACATTTCAAATTATATGTATAATATTCGCTTGTGAAATTGCCCTAGCTCTACAACTAGATAGATAAATAATCACGGAACAATCGCTTTATTGCATTTTGGGATAGATGAAAATCAAAATCATCAGAGCAACTATTAAATAAACGACACATAAGGAGTGTATCGATAAGTAGTTAGCAACATTCAAACATTTATTACTCTGAAATGGCTTAATTTTCTGCAGCGTGTTTTGCGGTGACATGTATGTTTACATGTCAATAACAGCTGCGCAATCGATTGGTTTCGGTACAACTTATCGTTTCAATGATGAGTCGAATTGATCCGGAAACGAAATTGCAAAACGGGTGAAAGTGCACCACACCAGTGTCAAAAATATTATCGAGAAGTTCAATAAGACCCTTTCCATGAAAGATTTTCCCCGATCCGGTAGGAAAACGGGTCCCAGCCAGCCCGGCCGGGACTTAAAAGGTGTCGAGTACATCAGGAAAAACCCATCGGCGTCGACGCGGGATTTGGCCAAGCAGTTCAACACCAGCATCGGGATGATTTAACGGATCAAAGTTCGGAACTCCCTGAAAACGTACAAGAAACAGAAGGTACCGGAAAAGTCCCTGGTACAGCAAGTTCAGGCCAAAACAAGAGCGCGAAAACTGTATAACCGGATTGTACAGAATAAAGACAGATGCATCCTGATCGACGACGTAACCTACGCCAAGGAAGATTTTCGAGCGCTACCCGGACCGCAATATTATACGAAATCGGTGTACCAGGACCTGGACGACGCTGACACCACGGTGGCGATGGAAAAGTTTGGGCAGAAGGTGTTGGTCTGGCAAGCAATTTGTACCTGTGGTTTGAGATCGTCGATTTTTTTTCACGAAGGGCACAATTAACGCCAAGGTATACGAGGAAGAATGTTTGAAGAAGAGAATGCTGCCACTGTACAGAAAGCATAAGGCTCCTCCTCTCTTCTGGCCGGATTTGGCTTCAGCCCACTACGCCAACTCCGTTCTACAGTGGTTGTCAAAAATAATGCACAATTCGTGGAAAAGGACATCAACCCACCGAACTGCTCGGATCTTCGGCCAATTGAAAGGTATTGGGCAATTGTCAAGCGGCACTTTCGGAAGGAAGGTACAGTGTCCCAAAACATGCAGGAGTTAAAAAAACTGAACGGCTGCCACCAGGAAAGTCACAAAAGCAACTGTGCAGAATTTAATGAAGAATGTCAAGTCCAAAGTGCGAGCGTTTCACAGAAACTAGGATTTTCTTCAATATAATCAGTGAAATGTATAAAAATGTAATTTTTCTACAATATATCGTTCAAAATCAAAATATGTTTTTTTCGCTTTTTATTCAATAATTACTATTTCTGTTGAAAGCAGGTCAAAGATCAAGAATTTTTTACTCCTGTGTGTTTCTTACCAAATTATTGATGCAACTAAAACCAAAATTTCGAGTAGTTTTTCCATGAGAGTCCTAGCATATTAGCTCCTGTTCTAAATTTCAATTTACTATCGAAAGTCGGGCAGAAACAGTATGGATGATTAATTTTGGTGGGCTCGAAAGTTGTTCAAGTACCCTCCACTTTAAAGATTTCTCCAGCATTTTATACATTTTTACATCAAAGATTTCACCACGATTTAGCACCTTTTTTTGGTAGCAGCCCAGCCAAAATATAGTGGCAGCTTCATTCGTAATATACCACTCTTGATTAGCAGCAAGTCGTCATTTTTCTGTCGAAGTCCCTGCACGAGCTATAGTGTTTTGCTTACTATTGCAATTGATTTACCACTTCAATCATTTAATCATGTTAGGTCAACATAATTTTGCTCTGTACATGACACCAGGACTCGTTTCTACTAGATCTTTAAATTATAGAAGCCGGTAACTGTTACTGCCGGTTACGGTAACTGTTATTCGAACAACAACAGCTTGTCGGTCTGGGTTGCCAATTTAAAATATTTTTCAGAAGACTTCATTTTCACATTACGAGTTACTGAGGGGTAGTTAAATTTGCAATACAGTTTTGCAAAGCGAGTGGCAGGTTGTGTCGTCGGTACAGTTATGCGTAGAACGGTAGTACAGATTATGTTCGCTTTTTAAACTAGTGACGCGTATCGAACAACAATCGCAGCAACCACTTTCACAAACCGCACCAAACGTCAAAACCACAACACATCGAAAATGTCCCACTTGGAGCTTTCCTGGCCGGAAAATGTGCAGCACATGATTTTTCGTGAGCTGGGAAGTCACTACATCCGGCAGGGCCAGTACCGGGCGGCTGTCGGTAACTTAGGTAAAGCCGTGACGGCCAATCCGGAAGCGATCGATTGTCACTTTCGCAAAAGTTTGGCTCACTTCCAAAATTCCGACTTGACGGATGCTCTCGCCAGTGTTCGCCGAGGGCTTGCCGTCGTACGGGAAGAGTCGGATCCCCGAGGAGAGGATTTTCCCTGTTCACTACAGGAATGTCGGGCACTGTTCGAACTGGATCAATTCGAGGAGCACGTGAAAGTGGCTTCCAACCGGAAACGTCACTTCGTCGGGCACAGACTGAAGGATATGGAAGATGAGATTCAGCTGGGAGTTCGAAACTACGAGAATATCTTGGGTGATCGTGCGGGACCTTGCTTGTATCGACAGCGTCATCGGTTTAAGAGGATCGCGGGTGAACGTAAACTAGGCGAGCAGGATAATGCGAAACCCGCGTGGAAGGTGAAACGAGATCGTGGTGAGTGCGACGTTATGAGTGTGCTCGAGTTGGTCATCAAACATCCTCACATTAGAGAAAAGAAACGCCAGGAAAAAAATCTTAAAATGTTAGGTCAAGTTTACTTGAACCGTGGGTGGAAGGATTTGATGTTTTTAAATTCGCTGCGCAAAGATGGAGCCTGGGAGAAGGTCGTCAATTTAGCCGAGGCGAAGGAGAGTTCCAAGGTTTTATCGGACACGGTCGAAAAGTGCTTCAAACGAGTGGATGCGGCTGTGATGAGCTTACAATCGAGAACTCCATTTGCTACTTATCGCTCGAACAGGTTTGGTACAATGGAGAAGGCTGATTCCTACACGATGGGTAACATTTTGAAACATCGCTACACAACCTACCGAGAGGCAAACAATCAATTGAAACGTATGCGAGAGCTAAGGAAACGAGGTCAGATGATCGATTTGTTGGAGTACATTGGAGATACACTTTGGAACTACTATCAGATCAAAACTGTTCGCGTATTTCCCGACCGCTACAAGTTTATCAATGAAGTTTGTAATCTGGCCGGGCTAGCCATTGTGGACAGCTTCCAGATTCCTCCAACCTTGATGGATGAACCATTGAAGGATAGACTACTGATACTGTTTAATTTACCGCTGATCAAAGAAGACGATGAAGTGGTTATCCCGATTTTTGGTGACAAATCTACCTACCGGGATCCGGCTGCTCCCGACTACGGTTACATAGCTTATAAGTAAGAGTATGATTACGTAGAGTAGGAATTGATGTTTCTGAAATGTGTCGTTTCATTCGTAAGGAATCGCATAACGCGTCTGGAAAAACGAGTTCCTTACTCCGGTTACTCCATCGAGAGGGCTTTTCTCTACCACGAAATGTGTCGACATCATCTGGCAGCCAGCAAACTGGACGAAACACGTATCATTGCACGTCGGGTGATCGACGAGGCGACCCAGAGTGGAAGTAATCTGTGGAAATTTCTTGGTGTTTTGGCTCTGGTGCGGGCCGATTGCCTACAGATGAATTTGGAAAAGCTGACCGATTCTTTGGCAGCAACTAGAGAACCTTTGGCGGCCCTAGCGGATGAGCGACTCAATCACCTAATTTACGTGGCCACAATTGTAAGGTTTGTTGAATTCCGATCCGAATTGTTACTGAAGTCCGACCATTATTTTCAGTTCAATAAACAGTTGATGGCCGAGAAAATGGATAAAAGGCCCTCCGTAGAAATTGCACGCGTGAAGCTCAGTTGATGTTACGAAGCTCTAAATTATTGGAAGTCTGTGAAGCTGATTCCAAATTATGTGACTACCGGTGGTATAAATTTTAAATAAATGAAACAAAAACAATCAATGCCCCTTGTTATCCTAGACAGAAGAAGAAAAAAAAACGGTCTCTACCTATCGGTATCAGATGGTGTTCCAACATCCCTAAAATAGTGAAACGTTCTCGCCAATAAAACACATAATTCCGGATTAAGGGCGATCATAATTTACAGATTAATTTTCTTTTAATGACCCACCACTGCGAGAGAAAAAAAAACTTTCGCGTTCGGTGCAACATAAACAGCATAGCGAGTATTATTTCACCCCCCGTTAACGGCTACCGCCGGTGCCTTCCGAAGTCGACTGCAATCGAATGCGCGCACGTGCTCGAATCTCGCGTTTCAACTTTGCCTTTCTGTATAAGCGCACTCCGCTGCCATCAAACGGGTCGAAATCGGAATCCGCGTTTTTATGCGCGCAGGATTTAGTTTTTTTCAATCCGCTTTGTTCTTCCCCCTTACCGGCTACCGTTCCAACGGAAGGATCGGTGCATTTGATCCCTGCTGTTGTTGTTGTTGTTGTTTTTTGCTGTTCCGCCGGCAGCCGTCTTTGGCATGCTTTGGCAAACTTCGCAACAACGTTTAATAATTTGATTCATAAAGTTTCAATTGCGAGTCGTGCTCAATTGAATGCAGGCTGAAATATTGATCCCGTGTTGATCGGGTAAAAAATTTGATGAAAAATTTAACCAGGTCAAACACCGTTAACTACCGAAGGTACACAATCCGCAAAATCAATATTGATATAAACCACTTCCGTTTGCATGGCGGATTTTTGCCTGCCCTCAAGTGTTTGCGGGGTTTAGTGATGTTGCGAAAAAATTAGAACCGAACAACGACGTGACCTCGTTGACTCCAGGGTGGTTTGCTCGGTTTTTATTTTGTTCCGATGCCTGTACGGAGGGCTGTCAAATCCGAGCCGCATAAGTGACGCCTGTCGGTTCATTCTGTTTATCAGTTGATGCGTGCTCGAATTAGAACCGAAAACGTGTTTGAAGATTATAGAACTGAGATAACCAGTGGCGTTTTGTTACTCTAGGCTGCCAGATTATACTGCCGTGAATGTGACAATGCGCGTCTCTATGTGTGTCATTCGGGGGGAAACTGAGAGGACATCATGCCTCCTGTCGTTTTTTGTTTGTGACATCGGATAATCAGCGCGATATATTTGCAGCTAGGTTTCAATGCAGCAATGCTCCGGATGTCGGCAGCTCAATCTGATTAGCAGTCAAATGATGCGGATTTTATACGTTATACCACTGCACAATTGGCTGTTGCTGATAATACAAATATTTATTTTTCAGCGCACTGCACTGTTTTGAGTTCGGAGGATTTATTCGAAATGTTTTGGGGGTGCCTCGGGAAAATTTTCCAGTTTTCGGTATTTCTTTTACAACCTTTTCATTCCTTGAATCTATTTACATTTACATTTTTCAAATACATCTTAATCTTTTCATTTCGTTTTATATTTAATGCGACTTCAACTTGAACCGCTAGAGAACAATTACAGTAATCAACAGGTTCCTAAATCAGGTTCTAAGGAGTGTATCGAAAATAAGCTATCCACATACATTTATGCTGTACGCATATATTTGTGATGGTTTTTAAGCTCAGATCACAGCATGCTGTGCGTTTGGCTGTCAGTTTCCTTTTGTTCACTTGTTTGTGCAATTGAAATTCTGCGTTTTCCAAATATCGCGTATTGAAAAGGAAGTGAAAATTAAGGTTCTGGACATATGGCTAAGTGAGAAGGGGATTTCAATGCGAAAATTGGCGAAGCGGCTTGGAATTCATCATGCCAGTGGTAGAACCATCATTAATAAGTTTGGGGAACACTTTTTTTTGGACGAGCTAGCAGGAAAGGGCAGAAAACCCGATTCTTCCAACCCGAAACTGGACCAGAAAGAGGTATCTCTAATCATGAAGAACAAATCAATGTCAATACCTGATTTGGCCAAAAAAGCAGGAACGTGTGTCGGAATGAAAGTGTAGAACAGAAGAAGCGAGCAGCAACAATGGCCCGGAAATTGTATTCGCGTCTTTTGCAGTGTCCGGATGCATGCGTTTTGATGGACGATGAGACTTACGTAAAGGAGGACTCAAAAACCCTTCCAGGTCCACAATACTTTACTGTCGTCGTTGGGGAGGATGTGAGCGATGCGGACAGGTCGATTTAAGTGGAAAAATTCGGTCGAAAGGTACTGGTATGGCAAGCAATATGTTCCTGTGGTTTGAAGTCAACCATTTTTCACACTACCGGATCTATTAAAACAGAAATCTATCGATCTGAGTGTCTCTAGAAGAGATTCCTGCCTTTATATAAGAAGCATACTACACCTCCACTGTTTTGGCCGGATTTATCGTCGGCTCACTATGCAAAAGCCACTTTCAATTGGCTTGCGGAAAAGGGTATAAATTTGGTTGAGAAAAATATCAATCCACCAAATTGCCCTCAGCTTCGACCCATCGAACGTAACTGGGCAATCGTGAAGAGGGTTTTCAAGAAGATTGGTAAGGCAGCTGGGAACATGCAGGACTTAAAAAAATTGGGCTCATGCGTCCAAAAAATGCGATGCTACACTTGTCCGGAACTTGATGAAGAGCGTTCGATTAAAAGCTCGAAAATTCATGAAGGAATAACTTAAATTTCGTCCGGTTTTCATTATGCTCAAGTTGGATCAATTTTTAGTTTGAATAAAATATCGTTTTTTATCATAATTTGAAGGAAAATTTGTGGATAGCTTATTTTCGATACACTCCTTACTTACTTCGGTTTGGGTGACACATTCTCACATATTCATGTGAATTTCGCTTGAAGCCACAACTAACCCAGTTCCAACCCCAACTACTGTCGAATCCATACACGGGTATAAATCCATTGCCGGTACCATGATTGAGAAATCATGAAACAGAAAATGTGTTCTAATGAGATCATGCCTATTACTGATGATTTTGTGAGGAGAATTCATGAGCAATAAATCATCTCCCATAAAAATTTGCCTGATCTAAATCATTTTGTTCATAAAGTCAGGGTTTCCCAAACTTTTCTGGTCGAATGCCCATTTCGAATAAAATATTCGTTCTACTGTCGACCAAGTAGAAAAAAATTTTAAAATTCTCCGACAATCGAATCATCATTTTACAGTTAACGCGGTAGAAAGTAATTGTTCTTTCAAGATCCTATCGATCAAACATTGGGTAGAGCCACAATAAATCTAACACACAATTGCTCAACCGGCGAATTAAAGAGATATGCAATAAGTTTTTGTGTGCGAAATTATACCACAGGGGGTCTACTAAAATGTGAACTAAACCGGCCGTGAACAGTCAGATCAAATACCAAGTTCCTTTGCTACCGAAAAGTCTTCTGAGTTGTGTATCATCACATCCACAGTAGTTCAGTTGGCAGAGCGATTTCCCAGAACGATTTGTAACTGCCTCTGAGAACTTTTGACGTCAGTTTTTGGATTTCGTTTTCTTTTATATTTTTTATTTTATTTTATCAGTCATAATTTCAGTCTGTCTTTTCATTGGGTAATAGAGAAAAGTTCTGCCTTAGATGGGTTTTTTTGTAACGTATGTATGACAACACTGTAAATTTATTTCCAGGTGCTCGCCCGAAAGTAATTTTTCGAGTTTTACTTGTGTAAGAGACAAAAAAGAAAGCATTTGAAATCTAAACAGTAATAGGCATGTGACCCACAAGGTGCCACGAAAAAAAACAAAAATTAAGTTTTGGGAATAAGGATGTGAATGATTGTGTGTATCGAAAAGTAGTTAGCAACATTGATTATTGAATAAAAAAGCGAAAAAAAAACATATTTTGACATCAGTTTTCGATATATTGTAGAAAAATTACATTTTTATGCATTTCACTGATTATTTTGAAGAAAATCCTAGTTTCTGGGAAACGCTCGCACTTTGGACTTGACATTCTTTATTAAATTCCGCACATTTACTTTTGTGACTTTCCTGGTGGCAGCTGTCCAATTTTTTTTTGAACTCCTGCATGTTTTGGGACACTGTACCTTCCTTCCGAAAGTGCCGCTTGACAATTGCCCAATACCTTTGAATTGGCCGAAGATCCGGGTAGTTCGGTGGGTTGATGTCCTTTCCCACGAATTGTACATTATTTTTTGACAACCACTGTAGAACGGAGTTGGCGCAGTAGGCTGAAGCCAAATCCGGCCAGAAGAGAGGTGGAGCCTAATGCTTTCTGTACAGTGGCAGCATTCTCTTCTTCAAACATTCTTCCTCGTACACCTTGGCGTTAATTGTGCCCTTCGTGAAGAAAATCGACGACCGCAAACCACAGGTACAAATTGCTTGCCAGACTAACACCTTCTGCCCAAACTTTTTCATCGCCACCGTGGTGTCAGCGTCGTCCAGGTCCTGGTACACCGATTTCGTATAATATTGCGGTCCGGACAGCGCCGTCCGTTTTGTCGTCGATCAGGATGCATCCGAATTTATTCTGTAGAATCCGGTTATACAGTTTTCGTGCTCTTATTTTGGCCTGAACTTGCTGTACCAGGGATTTTTTCGGCACCTTTTGTTTCTTGTACGTTTTCAGGGAGTTCCGAACTTTGATCCGTTGAATCATCCCAATGCTGGTGTTGAACTGCTTGGCCAAATCCCGCGTCGACGCCGATGGGTTTTCTGATGTACTCAACCACTTTTAAGTCCCGGCCGGGCTGGCTGGGACCCGTTTTCCTACCGGATCGGGGCAAATCCTTCATGTAAAAGGGTCTTACCGAACTTCTCGATAATATTTTTGACACTGGTGTGGTGCACTTTCACCCGTTTTGCAACGGTACGTGACACCACTTTCTGAGCACTGAGTGTGCAGAATTTTCTTTCGCGTTTCCGGATCTATTCGACTCATCATTGAAACGATAAACCGTACCGAAACCAATCGATTGCGCAGCTGTTATTGACATGTAAACAAACATGTCACCGCAAAACATGCTGCAAAAAATTAAGCCATTTCAGAGTAATAACTGTTTGAATGTTGCTAACTACTTATCGATACATTCCTTATTCGAGTACCAATCTAGAAAGTTATTTAGTATAAGAAACGGATCGTGGCACCTACCTTATGATCAAAAAAGAACCGGAATTTTCATTTGAAAATTCCCGCGCTTGTCAAATCGGTAAACTTTTATTCTCTCAACGTTGGCAACACTTTTATACACATTCTGTCAAATTTTGACGCATATCGTACGATTCGTTTTTGTTTGGCGTCTATACAAAGAAGTTGAAAAATTTTCGTGTAGCGATTTTATAATGGATGAAAATTTAGCACACCGTGCGTGCATCAAATTTTGTGTTGCAAATGGATTCAAGTATTCCGAAACGTTAGAAAATGTTAGAAAAGGCCTTTGGTGAATCGTGTCTAGGAAAAACACAGGCATACGAGTGGTATAAACGCTTCAAAGGTGGTCGTGCAAGCGATTAGAGAGATTGCTGTGTTGTTGGGCATCTCTTATGGATCAGCCGAACACATTTAAACTGATGTTTTGGGTTTGAAACGCGTCGCTTCTCGGCTGGTGCCAAAAAAGCTGAATTTCATTCAAAAACAGCGTTGGTTGTGTCGCAGTTTTTGGCCAAAAACTCAATCAATATCATCAACCAAGCACCGTACTCTCCAGATATGGCCCTGTGTGACTTTTTCCTCTTCCCCAGACTCAAATTGCCATTGCGGGGAACGCGTTTTGAGACCATAGAGACCATAAAAGAGAATTCGCTGCGTGAACTAAAGGCCATACCTTCGGCGACCTATAAAACTTGTATGGAAAATTGGATCAAGCGTTGGCATGCATCTATTGCCGCACTACTTCGAAGGCGATAATAAAGAAATTTATTAAAAATTGAAATTTTGCGTTTTTTTATAAAATTCCGGTTCTTTTTTGATCATAAAGTACTAAACTTAGTGCTCATCTAATCTCACCTCATCAGCTGGGTATACAGCTGCAAATCTTTTCACAGCCTTTCATTTTGATATTACCACAGAAGGTAGTAGTATCCAGTCGACACCAGTCTTTTTAATGCAATTTTTATACGGTTTTTATGCGACTTTTTTGTGAGCATTTTTCGAAGTATGCAGCTGTTTAATGTGAGGTTTTGAAAATATGCGGTTTTCTTGTATCGTCTTATCACGAAACCTAGAGATTTTTTTTAAATCGACTCTCCAAGATTTAGGAAATTTTCGAAGAGCAATTTTTTTTCTAGATGACACCAGATCAAGACGTTTTATACATTTTTGAAACATCAGCCGACAATTTTCTTAGTTTTTCATGCGATTTTTCAAAGTTATGTGGATTTTGCGATTTTTTTACAGTGCATATCCCTCGCATAAAAAAGACCTGAGTGTAATCTAATCGTTTTGATCACACTTTGACACGACTTTGACACAATAAATGAACCAATCAAGTAAAGGTGATTTTTTAAGAGCTTGAGAACTTTTTTAAACAATAAAACGCATAAAATTTGCAAAATCTCATCGGTTCTTTATTTTAAACGTTAGATTGGTACATGACATTTACTTTTTGAAGATAATTTCATTTAAATGTTGACCGCGGCTGCGTCTTAGGTGGTCCATTCGGAAAATCCGCTTTTTTATCGACAAATTTTGTTCAGCGATGAGGCTCATTTCTGGTTGAATGGCTACGTAAATAAGCAAAATTGCCGCATTTGGAGTGAAGAGCAACCAGAAGCCGTTCAAGAACTGCCCATGCATCCCGAAAAATGCACTGTTTGGTGTGGTTTGTACGCTGGTGGAATCATTGGACCGTATTTTTTCAAAGATGCTGTTGGACGCAACGTTACAGTGAATGACGATCGCTATCGTTCGATGCTAACAAACTTTTTGTTGCCAAAAATGGAAGAACTGAACTTGGTTGACATGTGGTTTCAACAAGATGGCGCTACATGCCACACAGCTCGCGATTCTATGGCCATTTTGAGGGAAAACTTCGGAGAACAATTCATCTCAAGAAATGGACCGGTAAGTTGGCCACCAAGATCATGCGATTTGACGCCTTTAGACTATTTTTTGTGGGGCTACGTCAAGTCTAAAGTCTACAGAAATAAGCCAGTAACTATTCCAGCTTTGGAAGACAACATTTCCGAAGAAATTCGGGCTATTCCGGCCGAAATGCTCGAAAAAGTTGCCCAAAATTGGACTTTACGAATGGACCACCTAAGACGCAGCCGCGGTCAACATTTAAATGAAATTATCTTCAAAAAGTAAATGTCATGTACCAATCTAACGTTTAAAATAAAGAACCGATGAGATTTTGCAAATTTTATGCGTTTTATTGTTTAAAAAAGTTCTCAAGCTCTTAAAAAATCACCCTTTATAAACATTTTCTTCTATGCAGAGTAAAAGTGAATCAATACTGAACAGCAATAGTGAGCATAGCGTTTCAGTATTGAATCAAATTAGCAAATGAGTGTTTTGTACAAAATAGTAGCGTAGTAAGCTCAGATAACATTATATTCTTATGTTCCCGATGACATCAAACAATGATTAACTGCTTGTGTAATGATCGTTTTAGACAATTTTTTTCGAAAAATTGTTCAAACAAAGTATTTGTTATAATTTATATCTCTTTTGAATACATTCAAACAATCTTTAGAAATTTTCTCAAGTCAGAAATAGTGAAGAATATTTTCAGAGATACACCGATCAACAGAAACACATATAAAAAGAGGTGCTCCACTGCTGACATGATTTTTTTTTTGAATGCTTCAAATTCAAAATCTAAGGAAGCAATCCTAAGTCTCTTAGTTCAATTTGAAGATGCAAATATGCTGAAGATGCTGCAATTTGAAGAGAAAAAATTGAATTGTTTTCATGATATTATCTAGCACATGTAACCTTTCAACCACTTCAAATTTCAAAAAACTTTTCAATCCACGTTCTGTATACGTGATCTGATTTATGGAGAAATACGATTTACCTTAAGGCGTTTAATCAGTGCGTTAGCAAAGAATTATTAAAGAACATAATCAAGCTGCACTAATAGAAAATATAGGGTAACCAGAACCCGAAAAAATGTTATAATTGAAATCATGCCTATAAAGTGATTATTCCAAGTGTCGGAGTTTCATAGACACGTAAATTGAGCTTCCTATGAAGCCATCACCTGCCATACGCATATCAGTTAGTAGCATGCATGAATGAGCGAAATGTGGAAATTATTTGGGCGTTGAGATGAAGGCTCCATGCTGTGAGATTTACTCTGCATGATGCAATAACACCATCAGTGTCCAGCGCCTATAATGTTTTGATTTGCCGTGATGATGCTGCGTCGATTTCGCTTGAAGGCAAAGTGCTATTCAGGAAGGGGGAAGGCAGAGAGAAAGTGACCAGTTGGTAAAAGCAGCAGGGATTATCGAAATCTGCTCGGTATCGGGAGAGAAAAAAGTGGACAGTCTCATTAATGTTTTGGCAGTTAGCTGGTAGGATAACATCAAAACAATACCCGCAGGACAGTATTTAGCCAACCGGTAACTATTAGATATTGGATCTAGGCCGGAATGGAGTGATGTGTGAGTATTGAATTTGGCCTAACCGCCCGTTTTGACGTAGTGTGGTTTGACCTAACAAATCGTGACCAGTGTGTTAGCTTTACATAACATTTGCGGTTTTGATCAGTTCTGTATTTTTTTTTTGTTGAATAGCGAACTGTGCTGGTTGAATAATGCCTGCGGTTGAGTAGAAAATTACTGGTTTCACTGCTGATAGTTTCAGACAGCTTGATAATCCTCTTTCCGCAAAATATAGTAGCAGATGTCGAAATTAGATCAGTTATCGGGTGGATTTCGCACAGTTCCCGAAATTTCATTATTAGTTGGAATGATGTCACGCTTGCTGAACCTCGGCAAAAACAACTGACGATGGCACGCGTCCAGTTCGCACGTTCAACAAATAAATAACGCCGAAAATTTACGATCGCGCTCCCATAAAATTATAGTTCATTACATTCAACAAACGCACACCAAATCTGGAAGCGAGCAAACAGAGCTGATGGTAACAGCCGGGGTGCAATGCGTCGTAAATATTTGTACTAAATTACAGTTTGATACACCACGGAAGGCCACGCAATGCGAATCCGGCCTGGTCGTTTTTATGTTCCCTAAAATAAATGCGCTCACATGATCCCGCCAGTCGAGCGTCTTATCCATCATTCTAAATTTTCGACGGATTTGGTATGTGCTAAATCGGGGGATGCCAATAACTAATAGGGCATTTTATGAGCGTTGGATTTGCGGACCGAACCATATCCTAGTTTGATAGTGACGGACTTGCACGTGCATGCATTTAATTGCACTCGTTTTGCAAGTCCAACAATAATTGATATCTAAGGCATATCGGTAGGGGTTTGGGATATTGTACCCATTGCCAATGTGAAAAAACAGAACTGCAAAGGACAACCCTAAGGGATAGTTCGAACTGTTGACGTAGGACTACGCAACTGTGGTTAAAATCACTATTAAAATTTGTTTCAAATATTTTTGACAGTAGTTTTTCAGTGTTTCGTATGACTTATTTGTATCTAGGCGAAATATCATAACGGAAATTTTTTTTAAAGAATTTTGGATGCTCTGAAAAGGACCGTTTAGTTTGTTAGTGTTTATGATGAAAAGTGCTGATCACGATCATCCAGCCTGCGTTTTCCTCAGCTACGTAGAAACACCTGGATTTTGATCAAATTGTCTTTTGCACGAGGCGCACGGCACTCAAAATAAATCCCAAAATGGTCAAAATGCTGATGTGCATAGAAACCTTCTCTACGGCATTACGAATTCTCTTTTTGTGAAGGGGCTTGAAGAACAAGGAAAATTAGACATTGTTCGTTATTAATTTAAATTTCGACTATCAATTATCTTCAATATACAGTTTTATCTATTCGAAATGATGCGTAGAAATGTAATGCGTAAGTGTAATGATTTCGAAAATCTGTTCAAAATTGGTTAAGCTGCAAACGATCAGAACCTTATATACACTGACCTGAAAGCAGCCTTCGATCGTATCGACCATAAAGTTCTTCTTCGCAAATTCTATCTGCTCGGAGCCACACACAAGCTAACTACTTGGTTACGGTCTTACCTTACCCACAGAATCATTCGTGTAAAGCTGGGTTCTTGCGAATCATCCGCATTTACCAATATATCAGGAGTACCTCAGGGTAGTAATCTGGGCCTCCTGCTTTTCATACTCTTTTTTAATGATGTAGCTTCCGTTTTGGGTACTGGATGTAAACTAATATTTGCTGACGATCTCAAACTCTATTTGGCAGTAAATTCGACCGAAGACTGCGTTCGATTGCAAACACCATTGAATAGCTTCGTGGATTGGTGTCGAGCAAATCAGCTGACTATTAGCATCGCTAAATGCGCCGTAATGACTTTTCATCGGAAGAACGATCCGATCATCTTCAGTTACAGCATTGATGGTATACCGTTACGTAGAGTCAATGAAATCAGTGATTTTGGCATTAAATTGGACCACAAACTGAGCTTTAGCTCCCACATGGCTCATATAACTAAAAAAGCGAATCAACAACTGGGATTCATATCTAAAATATCCCGTGACTTTACGAATCCATATTGCCTAAAATCTCTTTATTGCTCCTTAGTTCGGCCAATTCTTGAGTTTTCATTGCCAGTTTGGAATCCGTATCAGTTAACTTGGTGCCTAAAACTAGAAAGAGTTCAGAAAAGATTCATACGATTAGCTCTCAGAAATCTACCTTGGCGTGACCCAGTAGAACCTACCGCCATATCAAGATCGTTGTCAGCTATTAAATCTTGAATCATTGTAACGTCGTCGTCGTCGTATTCAACAAGCCTTTACAGTTGCGAAAATTCTGAATGGTGAAATTGATGGACCTGAACTACTATCCCGTTTGGATTTTCGAGCCACTAGAAGAACCCGCGATGTGTCGTTATTATCAACGAGGTTTCATCGGACGAGCTATGGGTATCACGAACCAGTCTCTTCAATGATACGTACTTTTTCACGAGCAGTTTGGCGATTCATCAAAAAAATTTGCATCCTCTATACGAAGACTACAATTACTGTGATATATATGTATACTATTTATTGGTGTTTGTATGATTAACGTATGATGTTTGTATAGTTTTACTTATTTATCAACAACAACAATTTTGTATGTATTATGTGTAAATTTTAGTGTATTGGAAAAGATAGTGGTTTTTATGCCTCTTTGAGAATAGTGCCGTTGAAATGTTTTGGTACACTCAAACGGGCTTTTTCCTACTCATATCGTTTAGACTGTAATGTCCGATGATAGTAAATAAATAAATAACCTGATCACAGTTTGTACGTTTTTTCCCTATTTCGAACTGACACCCCTACATAAAAACCTGTTTTAATCCACCTAGTGGTGTAATGATGCCTTTCTCATGTACATATAATATTGTGGTATTCCATTCAAAATTTATCTCTTCGATTTTTGAAACAAACCAAGAGATTGTTTGTGCATTAACTAGTATAACATACAGAATAAAACAATGCTTTGATTGCGTGAGTCATCCACATTTCCACAAACCAAAGAACCGACCACCAACTAACATGACACACAAACTCTTCTAGTACGCACTCTAAATTACGATTTAAATGTTTGTTGTATCCGAAAATATTTTAAGTGACGGTGTACAATATTGAACACACTTTACCCTATAATTCCGGAACCGGAAGTCGGATCCGGATGAAATTCAGGAATTCCGTATGGGACCACGAGACCTTTCATTTGAATCTAAGTTTGTGGAAATCGGTCAAACCATCGCTGAGAAAAGTGAGTGAGATCTACTTTGGTATATATGACTACTATTTCCGGCACTTCCGGAACCGGATACCGGGAACCAGGATAGCCGGAATCGGTTTGTTTAGTTGCTTACTGATAATGACTTTCGATTTGTGTGGTTTTGAGAGCAGTTTAGAAAATTTTTTACGTGTTTTGTTTCGCCGGTTTAAGTGACGGTGTACAATATTGAACACACTTTACCCCATAATTCCGGAAACGGAAGTCGGATCCGGATGAAATTCAGGAATTCCGTATGGGACCACGAGACCTTTCATTTGAATCTAAGTTTGTGGAAATCGGTCAAACCATCGCTGAGAAAAGTGAGTGAGATCTACTTTGGTATATATGACTACTATTTCCGGTACTTCCGGAACCGGATACCGGGAAACAGGATAGCCGGAATCGGTTTGTTTAGTTGCCTACTGATAATGAATTTCGATTTGTGTGGTTTTGAGACCAGTTTAGAAATATTTTTACGTTTTTTGTTTCGCCGGTTTAAGTGACGGTGTACAATATTGAACTCACTTTACCCTATAATTCCGGAACCGGAAGTCGGATCCGGATGAAATTCAGGACTTCCGTATGGGACCACGAGACCTTTCATTTGAATCCAAGTTTGTCAAAATCGGTTCAGCCATCTCCGAGAAAACCTAGTGAGATTATTTGACACATACACACACACACATACACACACACACACACACACACACACACACACACACACACACACACACACACACACACACACACACACACACACACACACACACACACAGACATTGCTCAGCTCGATGAACTGAGTCGAATGGTATATGACACTTGGCCCTCCGGGCCAATTTTCACTAGTCGGTTTTTCAAGTGATTGCATAACCTTTCTATATGAGAAAGGCAAAACCTGTTTTAATCTATCTAGTGGTGTATTACGGAAAAAAAACAAAGTTCATTTGGACAGAAAATAACTTAACCTATTCGATTTGTCGAATTCGTCAAATTTCGAAAAAAAAATCCGTTTTTCGCTTCGTCGCTTTTAAACAACGGTTCAAAAGTTTTAGCTCCCATCACCTTGTAGTTCCAGAACCGGAAGTCGGAACCGAAAAAAATTCACGAATTTTGTATATGATCATAATACCTTTCATTCAAATCTAAGTTTACGAAAATCGGCTCAGCCATCTCTGAGAAATCGTAGTGAGCTCCGGTTGGGAACATATGACTTCTATTTCCGGTACTTTTGAAACCGAAAATACAGAACCGGTAGGAATGAAATGGGATTATTTAGATAAATGCCAACAATATTTACGATCTAGAGAAATATATGAGAAATTTTCAAGAAAATTGCAACTCTTTAATTGATCATTTATGAAAATCACACTAAAAGCTAATATTTTTACATTAATTACCCCGTTATTTCGAAACCGGAAGTCGGATCAAGATCAAATTAAGGAATTTTGCAAGGCATTTTAATACCTTTCGTTTGAACCTAAGTTTGTTGAAATCGGCTGAGCCTTTTCTAAGAAAAGTTATTGCACAAACTTTCATTTTCGTTTTGCACATAACATCCTGTTGTTCCCAAACCGGAAGTTGGATTCGAATGAAATTTTTGTTAGATTTTTCGTTTGAATCTCAGTTTATGAAAGTCGGTTTCATCACTACATAGAAAATTTCGTGCACATATTTTCATTGTTTTGTGCTCGTATCACCTTATAATTCCGGAACCGAAAGTCGGATTTCGATAAAATTTAGGAACTTTATATAAGACCATGAGACACTTCATTTCAATCTACGTTTATGAAAATCGGTTCAGTCATCTCTGATAAAATGAGTGCACAAAAATGTTACATACATACAGGCACTCTCTACATACAGACATTTGCTGAGCTCGACGAACTGAGTCGAATGGTATATAACAATCCGGGCCGGGTTTCCAAAATCGTTTCTCACAGTGAAGCCCTCATAATTCACCACCTTTAGATATGAAAAAGTCAAAAACAAAAACTTTGTCCGATGTCTTAAACCTGTTTTCATTTTTCCAGTGATGTAATAATACCTTTCTCACGCTTTTTTTTTAGATTTTTTGTTCACTATTTTCGGAATAACCAAATAAACTTGTTTGACCATCTACCAACAAGACCAATTGGCTCAGTTTTAAGAATTTTCTACGTATTTTGCATCGTCATTCTAAATTAAGGCTAAAGGTTTCAATTAGAGATGGGCAAAACAGTTCATTTAAAAGATCCGTTCAGTGGTGCAGAGTTCTATTAAAAGAACTAGTTCTCGAGAGTCGCTCGTTCGTTCTTTCCATAGTTAGTTTGCTTGTTGAAAGACTAACCGAGGCTCCGCTCTCTTTGGAGTCTGCCGCTCTCGAAAAAGATTGAGAGAGCAAAAAAAAGGTCCACGACTTTGAACTGAAGAACTACCGTTCTCAAAAAAAGAACTATTGGTCATTCATTCTTTAAAAAGAACTATTTCTTTTGAACCGTTCGCGAACGAATTGCCCATTTCTAGTTTCAATCACTCTTTACCCCATTAATTCGGATCCGGAAGTCGGATTCAGATAAAATTTCACAGCCTATGGTTTTGTGACCATAAGACGTTGCATTCTATTGAAAGTTTGCAAAAGTTGGTTCAGCAATGTGCGAGAAAACCGAGTGCACTTTTCCATTCTTCTGCATATTTTATCGCATCAATTCGGAACCGAAGGTCGGATCCGGAGAAAACTTCATATGTGACCATAAGACTTTACATTCTAATTAAAATTTGCAAAAATCGGTTCAGCGATGTCCGAGAAAATCGAGTGCACTTTTTTATTCTTGTGCATCGCGTGTCATCACTTCAAACCGGAACTGAAGGTCCGACTGGATAAAATTTCAATAGAAGGCTATGGAACCGTAAGACCTTTCATTCGAGTCTAGATAAAATGCGAAAGAAGACTAATGGACTATAAGGCCTTTTATTCGAATCTTAGCAAGCGAAAATTATTTCAGCGATTTCCGCGAAGCCCGATTGCATTTTTTCCATTTGTTTAAACATTTAACTCCGTTACTCTGGAACTGGAAATAGGATTCGGATGAAAATTTCATAGCAGGCTATATGGCCTAAGAAATTTCATTTTAATCAAAGTTGGCAAAAAATTTTTCAACAGTGTGCGAGCATTTTTTTAATTCTTTTGAACATTTTACTCCGTCAATCCGGAACCGAAAGTAGGATCTGGATCAAATTCAATTGCAGGCTGCGAGACCATAAGACAAATTGTTCCGCGAAGCTCGAGTGCATTTTTTCCATTTGTTCACACATTTTACTTCGTTACTCCGGAATTGGAAATCGGATTCGAATAAAATTTTATAGCAGGCTAAAGACTGGCCCAGAAAGTATGGACGCACTTTGATTTCGCTGTAAATAATTCACAAGTGTAAGATATTCAAATTTTATTCGATATACTTATAATATTAGACTACAACAACAGAATATTATTCTCAACATTTGCTACTTAGCCATTGTAGACTAGCTGGCGCACCTTCTTGCGAACGTTCCTCATTAAATTCCGTACAGACTTCTTGGCGACAAGTTTTGACACTTTTTTCCAATTTTTTTCGAACTGTTGAATGGTTTCGGCTGCCGAGACATGTTTCCTAAGATGTGCCTTCGTTAATGCCCAAAATTCCTCAATTGGTCGAAGTTGTGGGCAATTTGGTGGGTTCATGTCTTTTGGGACGAAAGTGACATTTTTGGTAGTATTCCATTCTACCGTTGAGTAGTGGCAAGAAGCAAGATCTGACCAGAACACAACAGGATCCTTGTGGCTTCGAATCATGGGTAGAAGTCGTTTTTGTAAACATTCCTTGATGTATATTTCGCTGTTCATTGAAGCAGTGGTGATGAAGGGTTTCGAAATCTTACTGCAGCAACAAATTGCTGGCCAGACCATAGCTTTCTTACCAATTTTTTCGACTTCAATCGATGTCTCGGACTGGTTTAACACTTGCCCTTCTCGCACCGTATAATATTGTGGTCCCGGCAAGGATTTGTAATCGTGTTTCACGTAGGTTTCGTCGTCCATGATTATGCAGTTCAAATTTTCAGCAACAATCGTATTGTACAGCTTTCGAACACTCGGCCTGATCGATGCTTCTTGTTTCGTACTACGTTTTGGTTGTTTCTGCTTCTTATAGGTTCGAAGATTCAAACGTTCTTTAGCACGAAGAACATTTGACTTCGAAGTGCCCACTTTTTTGGCCACATCCCGAACTGAAACCTCATTCTTTTGCTCGAACGCCTTCAGTATACGTTTATCCAACAGAGGGTTAGCATGACCTTTTTTCGACCCGTTTTTTGACCTCAAAGATGTTATCCTCACTGAACTTCCTGATTGCATTTCGCACGGCTTTTTCACTTACTCCTTCCATTTTTGCTTTTCCACGCATTTCGAAACAAACTAATGAAAACGAATAAACAACTGCACAAGTGGTTAGAGAAGAGTGTAAACAACAAGACGCAGCCATAAAAATTGACAGATTCTGAACCATTGCGAAATGGAAGCGGTTTTTGGTTGCGTCCATACTTTCTGGGACAGTCTTTATATGGCCTGAGACATTCATTTCAATCAAAATTGGCAAAAATTTAGTCAGCAGTGTGCAAGCATTTATTTTTATTCGGATCTGGATCAAATTCAAGTGCAGGCTATGCGAGTCTAAGACCTCTCATCAAAGCTTGCGTTAAACGGTCAAGCGGTTTTTGAGAAATTCAACTACCCATTTTATACACAAGTTACTCCCTTATTCGAGATCCGGACTAAATTTCATGTTATAATATTTCCGGATCCAGATACAATTCCATAGCAACTTATGGAACACCAGGACCTTTCATACTAATTATAGCTTAGTTTAGGAGATCGAGAAATTCGTGTGATGGTGCAAAAACAATTTTCTAAATGTTTTTGCACCATCACCTTGTTACTCCGGAATCGGAAATCGGATCTTGACAAAATTTATTACCCGACTATGGAATTATAAGAACATTCATTGAATGCAACGGTTATTGGAATTTTTTAGGCGGTCTATGGGAGAATCGAGTGCACTTATATGCATATTTTGCACATTTTATCTCGTTACTCCAGAACCGGAAGTCAGATACGGATAAAGTTCAATAGCAGGCTATGAAACAATGAGACTTTTCATTTCATTCTAAGTTTATGGAAATCGGAGATGGCTGCCCGAGAAAGTCGAATGCACATTTGCATTACATACATACACCAACACACAGACATTTGATGATCTCGACGAACTGAATCGAATGACAATATGACAATTAGCCCTCCGGGCCTTGGTTGAAGAATAGATTTTCAATGTGATTGCATAACCTTTCGTTATGAGAAAGGCAAAAGCTGTGGTGGTTTGCAGTTCAAGTTGAGCTACTAAGTTACACTACCTGTCAAATTTGATCTACTGTGCACTAAAAAGTCGAAGACGAAATTTGAAAAATGACAACGTTTATGCAAATTTAGTCCAAAACCGTTTTTTGTGAGAACCGATTAATAAATAAACTAACGAAAGAAATTCTATAAACTCGATTATCTCCAGAAAGTCACGCGAAATGATGGATTAATCCTTACCAAACGGCGGTGCTCACATTTACCGGTCGGATTATCGCCTGGCAAACATCAACAATCACCATATGACGCACATCGCGTGTCACGTTCGTCCTCTTCTGTACCGAATCCAACCGACGACGACCGAAAGGTAGAAGCTTAAACACGAAAACAAATTAACGCAGGTCGTATTACGTAATCCTTTCTTCTCTCGCCTTGCATCGACCGTTTGCATCCTGGGCATTTCCGTTGGTTGGAATTTGTATGATTGAAATGCAGTCAATTAACCACCCAAAACAAGCCAAGGGAAAAAAAACTGTTAAAAAGCCACAAAATGACAACCGGAACGGGCTGCGTTTTATCGATAATTTGTTATTGCCGTTATTGCGTTATAATGCCATTGATCTGCGGTGTCGCGTGTCGCGCTCAGCCCAAAGCGAATGAGCGTAAAAATTTCAATAATTATACTAAATATTGACGATAACAGCTAAACCTGGTGCGTTTGGTATGCCACATTTGGCAGGGTCGAACGGGAAGTGGGATGTACACATGTCAACCCGTAAATGGCACCGCTCCGTCGTCAATCAAAACTGCAACACCAATATCCAACTGATTTTATGGTTTTGCATCAGATTGATCCTTCATTAATCACGATCAGTTGTTCCACGGAGAGCGAAGAACAAAGCCGCACGCGTATGTGGAATTGAAGTTAATGATGTATTTTTAAAGTTTTGTGATAGTTAAGTCGGTGTGAGAGAATTAGGGACGTGAACGAAATCGTTTTCGTTTGGCAGCAAGTCGGAATAGTCTTCCGTGATCCTGTAATGATAAATACCCGTTTTGAAATGGAAACGGTTTAACTATAATGATACGATCTCCGATGAAAAATAGCGAAAAACGGTGTTGAAAAAAGAAGTGTCCATTGTAGAATGTAGAAATTCATTAATCTTATTACCCGAAGTGAGCCTTGTGGTCGATATTGATTCCATAAATTGAATGATAAACATTTTAATGATAACTTCGCATGTGTGTGAGTTACTACTGAAACTGAAAACTACTTGTTTGATTATATGATGATTATATGATTTTTCTTACTGAATTGTCCATCTAAACCATAATGTTTTCCATCCTATTGGAAATTTATCAAACAAATCATTCTCGCTTTTTTACTACAGTGAAGCGTATTCCGGTTAGATGGTTTACATTGATCAAAACAAGTGATTGTCGGATGGAACCAAGACTAGACTATGAGATGGGTTAGACAATACCGTAGAAGTAGCGTGTGACCGAACGTTGACGTGATGAAAATCTACAGACTTATGTCTGGTTTCATAGTTTGGACGGGTTCGGATTCGGACAAAAGAAAATGGTCGGATTCGGGTCGGACTCGGGAGACGTTTTATTATTTTTAAACGGGTACGGATAGGATTCGAAACTAAAAATTTGAATTCATAGTCAGTCCGATTTCGATTATTCAAACCCGAAATCCGACCCGAAAACGATCATAATTCAGGTCAAATTCAAGTTTGTAAAGTATTATTTTTGTATATTTTGTATTTTCAATCGGGTACGGGTCGAATGCCGACCATCTCTAGTACAAAGCACGACTATTTTTGTGTGAATCTTTCGCTTTGGCGTTGATTTCACCGGCTCGCTTGCTTTGACACACATTCTTTTGGGTTCAGATTTCTCATAATTTTCGAATTTGCAATCAATAATGAACATACGAAGCGATAATACTGCAGTTACTTCCCTGACGTGTTTTGTTCAATATCTTTCGGCACTTACATATCACGTTTCTGTGTCACATCCAACCTAGCGGAAAGATCAGTTTCAAAATCATCTTTTTGAGCTACTAGACACACGTCGATTCACTAATATTTTTCCCCCACAAAATCTCTAATCAGCGTCTGACGGCAAAACAGAGTGAAGATAGACTTGCAATGCAACGTGTATGTGATTGCTGGCGGAAGGGTTGCCATAAAGATAGAACTATAAGTGTCGCCCGAGTATAGTGAAGCATACTCGGTTCTTCTAGTGAATTAGGCTGTTGCTTCATGTGTAGTTGAATTGGTAAAACAATTTCCCCGGATAAGAGTTAGCTACGGGATCGAATTCCGTCTTTGCGGTAACTTTTTCGTGGTTTTCATTTCATAGTTGTTTTCGCATGTCATTTTTTCAATCTGTATTCTTCGTTAGATACTTATCAAATTTAACTTTTTCCATGTCTAATCGTAGTTCACACTAGAAAAAGTAGTATTAATCACTTTAAAAACTATTTTCTTACCCTCCGAGCTCAGTTTTATTTCTGATATATATTTATATTACTCAAAGAACAAAAAATCGTTGCAAATCTCTGCTGCTGATTTGAGAAATTCTGAAGAATCTTCCATTTCTTGATTTAATTTTTCATTCTCAATTTTTGTCGCTATCGAAAATTGAGTTTTGCGGCAATATGCCAATCAAGATTTCAGAATATTCAATGTCAATGTGTCATACATGTGATCTGACATTTCTACATGACCGTTGACCGGTGCCGCCATCTTTTGTAAAATATTGGAATGACTCGAATCACTTATCTAAGGGCTAGTTCAAGGAAGAGTGCCTAAGAATGTATTCTACACAGAAAGAAATAATGAAATTTACACGCCATAGAAATCAATAGTAACATGGAATAGACATGGTTGAATCGAAATTTTGATTGAAAACTTTCATAAATGCAACATTGAATCGAATTGCATTGAATTTACAATTAATATAACCGTATCTTTCAATTAACGCTTAGTTTGCGATTAAGTTATATTGAATTGTAAAGTAACTTTATATTTAATAACCTGCTCCAAATATGTGCATGATTTAAAGATTTAAATTCACAAAATATTTTTATCTGGTTTATCAAAGGACACAAAAGTTTTGTACGGTTTAGGCCGATTTACCTGTCATTCCGGAATATCGTTGAAAAGTCCAAGATGCCAGTCCAGATTTTCGGCAAAAAACAATAGAGCAAGCTGTGTTATAATTAGGCTAACCGGAATAAAAAGTAAAACATTACTAACAAAACCCTCGTCAGGAAATTTTACACGAAATTACTAATCAAAAGGTGTTTCATCATAATGAATGAGAAAACTTACGCTACGGCCGACATTCGTCAATTGCCTAGGCAAGTATGTTTCGTTTCCAAGTCAGATGTTTCGGAGAATATATCCAAATTTGCACAGATTAGAAACTATCTGGACGAATCTGATTTACACGAATGAATGTCTTTTGCCATTCTCAAAGAAACATAAAATATCAACTCTGTTTTTGGTTGATTTAGCATCCTACCACTGCACTCGAAATGTGATCAAGTGGTACCGAGCCAACGGAGCGAATTTTGTGCCAAAATATATGAACCCTCTAAATTTACCGAAAAATGGCCCAATTGCAAAAATTCTGCGCAACTAAAAAGATGATACTTCGCAAACATCCCAAAGCTCATCTATGGTATTGGTTACCGGTAACCGTAGTAACCGGTTTGTACTATGCGCTCATGGTTGTTTTTGTTTTTTTTTTAATTCTATGCTTCGTCTTCAACTAATCATCATGCTAAATTACCACGCCACTTGAAGTACAACCAAAACCGTCAAGCAGACGTAAAGTATTTGATAAACACTTCAAATTGTTCCAAAGTAGAGCTGGTCGGGTTTCCGGTTCAGAAAAAATGTTTGTCGGATTTGGGGCGAATACACGTGACTATTTTTTTTTTCAATGGAAACTTGTGTTTACAAAAGGAAATGAGATTTTTATACTTTTCAGCCTGTAATTCCGGAGCAAGAAGGATGAAATTTGGTAGACTTATATGGGTTTGTAAAACCTTTCATTTTAATCTGAGTTTGTTAAAATTGAAAAAGCGGTCTTTGAGAAGATCGAGTGCACTTTTTAGTTCATTTAGCACATTTCACCCCGTAACTCCGGATCTGGAAGTCGGATCCAAACGCAAGTCAATAGCAGTTAATGGAACTATATGGCCTTCAATTTGAATCATATACCATTTTCGTTTTTGAACCTAGACGCGGACGACTATGACTCCGATTAAAACGAACACGTTGTACGCACCCTAAACAACAACTCATGAAAAAAAGAAAAAATAAACAAATTTGCATGGATGCGTGGTGCGACCCGAGAAAATTTTCAGAGCGAAACTACGCGATTGGAGTCCGATCTAGAGCGACCGTAGGTTGCTAAAACAAACATATCAAACGTTGTTTGGGCGACTCTGGGTCAGCTTTCGGGCTGCTCTGATCAATAAACGAAAACGGTAATAGTTGGAGAAATTTAGTTATGCGGTCTCTGAGAACATCGAGTGCACTTTTTTTCATTTTTTTGCACATTTTTTCTCGTTACTTCCGAACCGGAAGTTCGATCCGAGTAAAATTGAATAGCAGGCTTTGGTTTCAAGAGGCTTTATTTGAATCTAAGTTTGTCAAAATTAGTTTGGGCATCTCCGAGAAAATCGAGTGCACATTTTTTATCCATACACACACAGACACTTTTCGTACTCGACGAACTGGGTCGAATGGTATATGAAAGTCGGTTTTCACAGTGATTGCATAGGCATTCTATATAGGAAAGGCGAAAAATTGGGAAAAAACAAAAAATAGTCATTTAGAGGTTATCCTGTTTTGTGTATAACCACATAACCGATTTCTATACTTTATGTTTCGTCTTCGACTCGTCAGTACATAACAGTTTATGTTGAACTGTTATGTAACATAAACCGCTAGGCAGACATAAAGTTTCAGCTACTTACAGAACACTTTTTTTAAATACACCGACTTCTATGGGTTGTAAAATCTTTCATTTTCATCTAAGTTTGTTAAAATTGAAAGAGCGATCTTTGAGAAGATCGAGTGCACTTTTTAGTTCATTTAGCACATTTCACCCCGTAACGCCGGATCAGGGAGTCGGATCCAAACGAAAGTCAATAGCAGGTTATGGAACTATATTGAATCTGAGTTGGAGAAATCTGAGAAAATCGAGTGCACTTTGTCTTCATTTTTTTGCACATTTTATCCCGTTACTTCCAAACCGGAAGTTCGATCCGAGTAAAATTGAATAGCAGGCTTTGGTCTCAAGAGACCTTTTATTTGAATCTAATACCGTTTTCGTTTTTGAACCTAGACGCGGGCTACTCTGACTCCGAGTAAAACGAACACGTGGTACGCGCCCTAAACAACAACTCATGAAAAAAAGAAAAAATAAACAAACTCGGCTGGATGCGTGGTGCGACCCGAGAAAATTTTCAGAGCGAAACTTTGAAAATTTTTCATTGAAAATCAAGGCACTCTAATTTAGTTTTACTTCGATTATGCTTTTCAATCAAAGTTTTTATTTAATTTATGTTTATTTCAATGTATCATTGAATTACATGTCGTGTAAATTTCATTTTTTTCTGTGTATGATTCCGAAACCGGAAGTAGAATCTGAAGAAAATTCAATAGTAAATAATAGTTCACGATAAGACCTTTCATTTGAAAGTTTATTAAAATCAGTTCAGTCATCTCTGATAAAATAGAATGAAATTCATATTTTATTACGTTTAGTCTTCGACTCATCAGTGTAACAGCAGATTATTTTGAACTGCTAATTCCACCTCGTGGATCAATCATAATCGTAATCCACTAATGCATAGATGATTATAAGACGAAACGTAACAAAAAATTGAAATAAATCATGTGCACTTTGCACAGAACGGTTACCCACGAATTAGAGTGAAATTAATTTTTCACACATGAATACATTTGCG